>NC_063346.1:20170100-20216574 GCF_021869965.1 Rhincodon typus | reverse complement strand
AACCCGAAACTTCAGCTTTCCTGCTCCTCTGATGCTGCTTGGCCTGCTGTGTTCATCCAGCTCTACACCTTGTTATCTCAGTTTCTCCAGCATCAGCAGTTCCTACTATCTCACCAGGATGTAGCCCAGTCTCGAGGACATTGGCTATGTGGAAAGGGTAAAAAGACTAAGGTTGTTTTCACTGGAAAGACGGTAGCTGAGAGGAGACCTGATGGAGGTCTACAAAATTATACGAGGTATAGATAGGGTGGATAGTCAGATGCTTTTTCCCAGAGTTAAAGTTTCAATTACAATGGGGAACAGGTCTAAGGTGAGAGGGCAAAAGTTTAAAGGAGATGTGAGAGGAAAACTTTTCACGCAGAGAGTGGTAGGAGCCTGGAATGCACTGCCAGAAGAGGTGGTAGAAGCAGGCACATTGGTGACATTTAAGAGGTATCTGGATGGTTACATGAATAGACAAGGAATAGAGGGATACGGACCGAATAAGGGCAGAAGATTGTTTTTTAGTTTAGTCAGTGTATGATGATTGGCACAGGCTTGGAGGGCGGAAGGGCCTGTTCCTGTGCTGTACTTCTGTTTTGTTCTTTGTTCTTTTGGAAAAAGCCCCAGCCTATTCAGCCTCTCTCTATAACTCAAACCCCCCAGACTTGAACAAAATCAGTAGAATACCTGCTCTTGCAGGCTGTGACAATGTCGCAGAACAGGTAATAAAAGAAATATGGTCCTTGGGTATGTCCTTTATAAATTTATGTATTAAGAGTACATTGACACATCAATGTAACTGTGGTTGTTTTGACCAAAACACTTTACACAGTCTGAGGAATATTTTTTCACATTTAATTGGAAATATTATTTTATGTTAAACATTGTACTTTTAAATAATTGCCAATCAGACTAGTAACTAGCAATGATTTTACTGCGGCATAACTCAGTAAGAGTAAAAACCGAAGACTGAAGCACGTGTAACAATGTGACTCACAGACTCCCAAATCAGCATAATTATCAGTTAAATGGTATAATCGTTGAAAGCAAATGGAGTAATTGTGGAATTGGCAAATGGTATGTTTAATAACTCCATGAAAATGTAAAAAAATTCAAACAGGTTTGCAATGTAGTACCCTGAATGTGATCAGAATTGAAATATCCACTTCAGTCTTTGAATTAACCTGTCAACGTTTCACAAAAAAATCTAATATCACAAAATGGATTATGTTGAACATATAAAACTCCAAGAATAATTCAAAACAAATTTGACAGCTCACCAAAAGTTCAATGAAATAACTATCAAACTCTATCCATCACATTTCCTGCATCTTATAAACAAAGCCCAAGGTTAATTCAACAAATCACGGGATCATAGAAATTTATTGCACAGAAGGCCATTCAACTGATTGCTTCTATTTGAAAAAGCAGTCACAATTGGGCCCCACACCCGACTTGATTCTTGAAACACTTTAAATTTCACAACTTTAAACATCTTGAAATTATTTATAGAGGGAGGAGACAGTGGTATAATAGTAATGTCATTAGACAAATAATGCGGTGGTCCCAGCTAATGCTCTGGGGAACATGGGTTTAAATACCATGATGGTAGCTGGTAGAATTTAAATTTAATTAATAAAATCTAGATTTTTTTTATTCACTCGTGGAACATAGGCATTGGTTGGCCAGAATTTATTGCCCATCTCTAGTTGCCTTTGAACGGAATGATTTGCTACACCATTTCAGATGGCAGTTAAGAATCAACTACACTGCTGTTGGTTGGGAATCACAAATGGGCCAGACCAAGTGAGATGGCAGATTCCCTTCCCTGAAGGACGTCAGTGGGCCAGATGAGTTTTTCCAACAATCAATAATAGTTTAATGGTCATTGGCAGATTCTTAATGCCAGAGTCTTTTTCTATTGAATTCAAATTCCACCATCTTCAATGGCAGGATTTGAACCTGGGTCCCCAGAATATTAGCTGAGTTTCTGGGTTAATAATCTGGCCATATACCACTAAATCATCGCTTCCCCGAAATTGAAAGGTAGGGCAGAATCTTCCTAGACCTTGAACAATGTGGGCCATGGTGGAAACATTCGCAGTATTGCATAAGATGGCAAATAAGGAGCTTCCCAATGTCAAGAGTAACATGTTCCATTTTCCAGCAAAGTGTTGAATGGCAAGAGGATATTCTTGCTAGTGAACAGAGAGAGGCCTATTGCCATACATTAGTATGCATTAACAGGTAATCTGCCCTCTTGATACCTACTTCCCCATTTTCTCACCTGCCAGATAAAAATGAGAAGACAATAGTTCCTAACATGGAAGTCAGAGCAGTTACTTGGCAACTCCAGCTCATGACATGTTCCTTCGACTTTCCATCAGTCACCAGTTTCTCAGGGCATACTTCATGGGCAGTGACTGCATGCACCAATCATCTACCAGTCTCCAATGGCAAAATGGGGTGCCAATTTGCCTCAACTTGAAGTGTATGTGACAATTGAGAGAAACTGTGCAGGCAGCTGCGGAGTGCCAATGCCAGAGCTTGAACAGATGCATGGCTGGGCTTTAAAGATGGTGATTCCAGCAGGACTGTGGGAGGTCTGAGCTGTATCTGTACTTCTGCCTGTAGAGAATACAACAAGCAGGGCTCCATGAGGTGCCCTGCATATGTCATAAGGTGAATTTGGGAAGGGAGCATGAGAAAACTCACTACAGCTTGGAGAGAAACCTTTCATGGTAATTGCCAAAATTGACACTTAATCAATTTCTGGTAAAATTCAGATCCTAGTCTCAGTACTGGTGAACGTGAAACTATCGTTGATTGTCATTAAAATCCATCTGGTTCGTTAATGTCCCTTCAGGAAGGAAACCCATTATCCTTACTTGGTCTAGCCTATATGTGACACCAATCTCGAAGTAGTGTGGTTGACTCTTGCCTGCCCTCAGATTCAACAGCTTGTGAGGCAAAAAGCAATTAGAATTGGATAATAATGTTGGCAATCAGCTCCACCCTCTTTTTGATGTTTTTACAGAGCTATTGTGAAGAAAATGTGCCAATTCCACAACTGAAGCCATTTGCTTTCAGCTATTGCACAACTTAATTGGTAATTTCATTGATCTAGGAGTTTGTAAGTCAAAATGTTACAAGGGCTTCATTCTTGGCTGATTTCTCAATTAAATGAGAAAAATACATCCCAAAATGTGTAAATTGTTTTTGACAAAAACATATATTTATATTGGTAATTGAATGTAGTATAAATACAGAAAATGATAAAGGACATATCTGAGGACCAATTTTCTCTAATTTGTTCTGTGATACTGTCACAACCCACAAGACAAGGCAGAGGATGTACAGAGCTTTGGTGGTTGTTCTTAGTGTTAACAGCATGTAGCTAAAGCCCTAATCTTGAATTAAGCCTGATTGTCTCACATGAGAGACAATCTCATATCTCAGATATAAAGTAGCTTGCTTCTAGGTAATATGCAATAAATCTATTTATTGTTCATCAATATTAAACCTGTCTTCTGCCAAAAAAATCGTGTTTATCCTTTTCCTTAAGGTATCTGTAGCTTAGACCGATACTAGCAAGAAAGACGGGTGGCAGTGAAGCTACACAAGCTATCCCAGATAGCTGCAGCATAAACCAACATTTCCAATATGTTAAAAACTGAAAGAACTGTGAATGCTGTAAATCAGGAACACAACCAGAAGTTGCTGGAAAAGCTCAGTAGGTTAGGCAGCATCTGTGAAGAAAAATCAGAGTTAACATTTTGGGTTAAATGTAGTAAGTCTTGTAAATGTGGACTTGCAGCAGCCATTTGAGAAAATTCCATGTAGGAGGTTTGTTATGAAGGTCGAAATGCCTGGAATCAAAAGAAATGTGTTCATATGGATATGGAATTAGCTCACTGACAGGAAGAAGAGATGGTTGGGGGAACCATTTAACTCTGATTTTTTTTCACAGATGCTGCCAGACCTGCTGAGCATTTCCAGCAACTTCTGGTTTTATTTGCAATATGTTGGTCGATTTAGGGTACATCTTTACAACAGATCCCAACAAGTCACTGAGTAAGTACATTTCTTGCAATTTCTTCTGTAAAACGTCTACTAATTATTTGAAATCTATGACTTTTGGTTGTGACCTTTTTGCCAAAGGAAACAGTTACTTGTGAACTACTCAATTGAAATCTCTCATCATCTTGTAAATCTCACTCAGTTCATCTCTTAACTTTCTCTGTTCACTAGAAAACAGCACTGACTTTTTTTTGAACATCTCATAATTGAACTCCCTAATAACGTCCTGGTACTCTTTTTTTCCCATTTGGCCTTTGCTGAAATCCAGAAAATGTCAGCATGGCCCTAGATAATGGTTTGTGAAGTTCTACCATAATCTTTGTTTTTATATTGAATATTGAATACCTCTACTTGTAAGCAAGTAACTGATAAACTTTTTTATACACCTCATTAACTTGTGCTGTAACTTCTAAGAATTGTGTATGCAGATATCAAGGTATCTTTCACTTTTCAAGTTGTGCTATTCACATAGCACACCATCTTTTCATATGAGTTCCCCCTCCACGTGCATTACTTTACACTTCTCTGCATTGAATACCATCAGCTATGATTTTGCCCACTTAACCATTATTTACTGTAAAAAAAATTTCTATCATCTGATTACTTTATAATGGGTTGCTCCCTAAAACAGAATTGAGGTTATTTGTTTAAAAAAAAAACAAGTCATGGGCTCAAAACTGACAACTGGGGAAGACTGCTGTAAATCCCCTTCCAGTCTGAAAAGCATTCATTGCCCCAACCATCTATTCTTCCTGTCAGTGAGCTAATTCCGTATCCATATGAACACATTTCTTTTGATTCCAGGCATTTCCACCTTTGTAACAAACCTCCCGCATGGAATTTTCTCAAATGGCTGCTGCAAGTCCACATTTACAAGACCTACTACATTTAACTCAAGGTCCTCGTTTAACTTATTTACTAATTCAATCATATTAATCGGACATGATTTGCCTTTAACAAATCCATTTTGGTTCTTCTTCATTAACCCACACCTTTAACTAAAGTTTACTTTGTCACCAATGATGATTTCCAATATTTCTCCACCACTGCTGTTGGGCTAACCAGCATTTGTCATCCTTAATTATCTCTCTTACCTCCTTTCTTGAAGAATGGTATTATATCAGTTAAGCTCCATTCTCTGGCACTACTCCTGTATTCAATTAGGATTGCAAGATTGTGACGAACATCTGGGCTGTTTCTACAGTCCGATCAAGTGACTTAGTAATTTTCAGTATGTCCCCTCTATCTATTTTCATCAGGTCTATGACTTTTAGTGTAAGCTTCACATTATTTTTATTTGTGAAGACTAATACAAAGTGTTGAGGTTGGTTGGCTCGCCGAGCTGGTTTGTTGTTCTGCAGATGTTTCGTTACTGTGCTTGGTAACATCCTCAGTGCAGCCTCTGATGAAGCGTCAGTGTGTTTTCCCGCCTGGCTTTTAAACTCTGGGGTCCGTTGCGATGGATTGCCTCACTTCCGGGTTTCCTCCGTAGTGGAATGTATATGGGGTCGAGTTCAATGTGTTTATTAATAGCCTGCTTCGCGGAGTGCCATGCTTCCAGGAATTCTCGTGCTTGTCTCTGCCTAGCCTGTCCCAGGATCTTGGTGTTGTCCCAGTCGAAGTCATGGTTCTCCTTGTCCATGTGGATTGAGATGAGTGAGTATTGGTCGTGTCTTTTTGTAGCCAGTTGGTGTTCATGTACTCTTGTTGTTAGTTTCCTTCCTGTTTGTCCGATGTAGTGTTTCTCGCAGTCTCTGCAGGGGATCTTGTAGATGACATTGGTCCTGTCCATGGCGGGGAGTGGGTCTTTAGTTCGGGTGAGCATTTGTCGTAGGGTTGATGTGGGTTTGTGTGCCACTCTGATGCCCAGCGGTCGTAGAAGTCTTGTGGTGAGTTCTGACGTGTTCCTGATGTAGGGTAGTGTGATGAGTGTGTCGGGACGTGTAGAATCTTTCTGATGCTGTTCCTTTAGGCATCTCCTGACCCAGTTCTTTGGATATCCATTATTCTTGAACACTTGGAAGAGGTATTCCTCCCCCTCTTGGCGTAGCTCCATGTTGTTGCAGTGTGTTGTTGCCCTTTTAAATAGTGTTCGCACGCAGCTTCGTTTGTGTGTGCTGGGATGGTTACTATTGAAGTTCAATACCTGGTCTGTGTGTGTGGCTTTTCAGTGTACTTTCGTTTGCAGTTCCCCATTTGTCTTGTGCTCTACCATGACGTCCAGGAATGGGAGTTGTTTGTTCTTCTCCTCCTCGCTGATGAATTTTATTCCAGTGAGGGTGTTGTTTATGAGTTTGTGTGTCTCTTCTAATTTGGTCCGTTTAATGATGACAAAGGTGTCGTCTATGTAGCGTATCCATAGTTTAGGTTGGATTTGCGGAAGGGCAGTCCTTTCCAGTCTTTGCATCACTGCTTCTGCTATGAGTCCGGAGATAGATGATCCCATGGGTGTCCCATTGATTTGCTCGTATGTTTGGCTGTTGAAGGTGAAGTGGGTGGTTAGGCATAGGTCCAGTAATTTAAGCATGTTGTCCTTGGAGATGGTTTCACTGGGGTCGTGTTCTTGTTAAAGTAATGTTGTCATTGTTTCCCTTGCTAGTGGTATGTCTATTGATGTGAATAGGGCTGTGACATCAAACGATATCATGGTCTCTTCGTCCTCAACACCCACTACCCGAGCTACAAATCTACTCCAAAATTAATACAAAGTATTAATTTAATCTTATAGCTGCTCCTCTGCCTAAAGATTTATTTTTGGGCTCAATAATAAGCCCAACATCTACTATGCAAATTATAGAAATTAGAAATATTAAGATATTATTTATACACATTGATTTTTAAAAAAATCCTTAACTCTGTGCGCTATTTGATTGGCTAGGCAGAAACAAATACATTTGTTCATGGTATGCTTAGCTTTTATCAGAAAATACATTTTTAAAGCTTGTTTTAAACTGTTCAAAATGAGAAATGTGTTCATTTATATTTTATCTCCAACTTATAGTTAAGTAATCATATTATTAGTACAATAGTCTTACAACAGACCTTATCAATCTAAATGCTGCCCAAGATTTGATTAACTGAATAATTTAAGAAAACCCTTCATTACTAAACCAGCCTAATTGTACACACTTTTCAATTTAAGGCTTTCTCAAAGTGAACAAAGAATTCCGTGAAATGTTAAAGTCCAGAAAGTATGCAGTAAATAAAGGCAATCATCTAGAATCCATTAGTTTAGCACTTCAACACACTCAATTTCTCAAAGCATCAAAAAATACATGAGGTTACCAGAGCTTTTGGTGGGTGACATAAGCATTACTACAGGGATCTCATATTCTCCTAGGCAGAGCCAATGTCAGTAACTGTCTGATTCCCTTGGCAACTAATGTGAATAGTTTCATAGGTACATAATGGTTTGTAGAAAAACAAGATGTTAATTAGGGTACTTAGAAGTAATAAGATGAGACTATGATAAATACAAAAGTAACATGTGCAAAGACAAGCTCCAGCCTGATTTTAAGGCTCTGGAAATTATGGATTTTGAAGTTGTTTATTTGTTCGCTGAGCTGGTTGGTTCGTTTGCAGATGTTTCATCACCATACTACGTAACATCATCAATGTGCCTCTGGTGAAGCGATGTTGGTCTGTGCCAATAGGAATCATGGTAGCACACAAACCCACAGCTACACTATGATAACTACCGACAAAAAGAAAGGATCCCATACCCACAACTGACAGGACCAACGTTATATATAAAATTCCATGTAAGGACTGCCACAAACACTACATCAGGCAGACCAGGAGAAAACTAGCTATCAGGGTACATGAACACCAACTAACTACCAAAAGACGCGACCAACTATCACTTTTTTCCATACACTCGGATAAAAAAGGCTACCAATTCAAATGGGACAATGTAACCATCCTAGGGCAAGTCAACCAAAGACAAACATGTAGAAATTGACCCCATTTACCAACCACAACGAAGCTTAACCGGAAATGGGACCAACCATCACATCAGGCCAGGCCACATAAATAAATGTCCCAAGCGGGGCAGACCAACAATGCTTCATCAGAGGTGCACTGATGATGTTACCTAGTCTGGTGACAAAGCTTCTGCAAACCAACCTATCAGCTCGGCGAACAAATCAACAACCTGATCCACAACTCGAGCTACAAGTCTTCTCAAAAACGTTAATGGATTTTCTTCCAATGTCTTTCCATTTATGAAAGATCATGGATGTGCAGGAAACAAAGCTATTTCAGATGTAGTATCTTCATATGGTACACCTTTTCTGATGGCCACAGTGGCTAATTCTTGAGATAGGTTCTACACACGAAGCTACCAATTGTTATGGATTGTTCTCTACAGCATGGCATCTGTTGCTGTAAGCCACTGATTATCAAGGTAGTGTATGCCAGCATTCAGGAGATGTCACATTTTCATCTGTAATCAGCTGGTGATTAGCAATTAGGTAACATAATCGATGTCTAAGGGCTCCAGCAACTATAAACCCGGGTAAGTTTAAAACCATGGTGGTGGAGAAACCATTGAAAACAAAAAATCGGGACGAAATTAATAAGTCACATGGACAAATGTTGGTTTTTTTTAAAATGAGCTAGCATGGATTTCTTGAGTGAAAAGTGTGTTTAGCTAACTTGCTAGAGTTTTTTTTTGAAAAGGTAACAGACAAGTTGATGAAGGTAATGTTGCTGTTTTAGTGTACATAGTTTACATGTATTTCCAAAAGGCATTTGATACAGTGCTTCACAATGAACATCTGAGCAAAGTTATGGCTCAGGAAATAAAAGAAACCATGTAACATGAATACAAATTTGAATGAGTGACAGAAAATAGTGTAGTGCTTAATGGATGATGAAGAGTCACTGGACCCGAAACGTTAACTCTGCTTTCTCTCCACAGATGCAATCACATCTGTTGAGTTTATCCAGCAATTTCTATGATGATCAGGGGATTTGACTGGGTAAGTGCTGAGACGTTGTTTCCCCTCGTGGGAGAATGTAGGATCAAACAGCATAATCTCAGAATAAGGTGTTATCTACTTAAGGCAGAGATGAGGAGAATTTATTTTTTTCAAAAAGTAATCGAGCTGTAGAATCTTACATGCAGAGGGCTATAGAGACTGGGTCATTAAGTAAAGCCAAGGCTGAGATAGACATATTTTTAATCAGCAGAGGAATCAAGGGTTATGAGGACAAAGCAGGAAAGTGGAGTTGTGGGTTATCAGATCAGCTATGATCTCATTGAATGGCATAAGTGATTTGATGGATCAAATGACCTACATCTGCTTCTATGTGGTCTTATGGTTTTACTTCTTGAATCATGGTAAGATTCAAATGTATGGTGTACACCATATGGTCTACCTAAGCTACCCAGTAACAGACATTGCTCCAGAAAAATCTCTCAGGGCCGCATCAAATGTTGATTTCGGGATGACCACGGGGGTCAGCAGGCAAATTCACCCTCGAAAGTCAACAATGGGCTCGTGAAAAAGCAAGGACTGGGGTGAAAACTTCAAGAGAGCATACCCCAGACAATATTACTTCACAGTAGATCTGACCATCGTCTGGGGGCAATGGTTGGAGTTTTAGACATCTTGTTGAGATCAGGAAGACAAGGGAGAGATTGACTGAAGGATTAGCGACTAGGGGAAAGATGGAATATGTGACTCACTGATCCTCCAATCAGAAATTTTATATCTTCCCATGTTGACACCTCCAGAGCAGAGGTTATGATTGGAGGAACAGCACGGGTGGGAAGGAACCTGGAATTGGACATCCCGAGCATACAGAGGAGACAAAATCTGTGATTGGAGCAGCAGCAAGGGCCAGGACTGTGGGAACCTGTGATTGGAGGATTGGAACAGTAGAAAGTGAGAGAAAGGAGAATTGTAACTGAAGGCAAACTTCTATCCAACTAGACAACTGAGAGAGAAGGAGGTAGCAACTATCAGAAATAATGGCAAATCTAGAGGACAAAAACCAAAAGAACTGTGAATGCTGTAAACAGAAGTTACTGGAAAAGCTGGAGAATCTAGGGGACTAGTGTAAATGAGGAACTGAAAGATGTTATATCACAAAAAAATTTTACTAGAGAAATTAATGGGACTGAGTGTGGGCCTGATGAGTGTTGAAAGAGATAGCAGTCTAGAACCAGGGAGCAAAGTTTTAGAACCAGGAGACACAGCATCATAAAACTTCCAGGTTGGGATAAAGATGAGCTTCTTAACTCAGAGGGTTATGAATCTTTGGAGTTCTCTGCCCTAAAGGCATATGGAGCTTCAGTCTTTGAGTATATTGAAAAGTGGGTTCAATAGTTTTGTACATACTAAAAACGTTAAGGCATGAGTGAGTCATGCAGGAAAAGATCAGCCATTTTCTCATTGTATAAGTGAGTAGTTACAAAGGGCTGAATGGTCTGACTCCAATTTTGTATGTTCTTATGTAATTCTTTGCAGAATAGAAGCTTTGAACTTTGGATTCATTGGGTAGTTGGCATTATACACCTTGAAGTTATTTATCAGTTACAATCCATTCGAAGTTGAATGTTTTTCATTGAGGGGGTCAGGGGAGAGAGAATCATTTCTGGCAGCAGTCAATAATGTTGACATCATTCATCAATCCGGATAGCATACTGTAAGTCAATGAAGTATATATATCCTTTTGGTATATATTCAGGATCAGTTCCACTCATTGAGACAGAAGGGAAGTCTTCACCTTTGAAGTGGCCTGGAGAGTGAACCTAATGTTAGAGAACTGAGCTGTAAAGGAAGAGTTGAGAAAATTAGAATTTAGTGACTGAGTCACTAAGAAGACCTCTAAGAGAGATATGTGACAACAAATACTTAGAAAATGTAAGTCTAGAGTAGCATTTCAAATTAACCCATTGGAAGCAGCTGTTATTGAGTCATACAGCTATCACACCTGCATTGACAGTCCAATTTAGTCCCACATCTCATTTTTACCCTACAATCTTGCAAATTAGTCTAAATTGGAAAGCTGCCTTGATTAATTATATTTATCATATCATACCTTTGACTAAGTCAGGACCAACTCCTGCATAACCTAAGAACTATAGCCAATGAGGATCCTATCATTGTTATATTGGAGAATGAAAGTGTGATATGATTTTCTTTGATTGCTATGTGTTAGAAACATGGTTGAAATTTTTGGAAGATTTCCTATGTTTAATATTTCTCTTAAAATTGTAAAAGCATTCGAAAATAACATGTTAAATAATTCACTAGAAATGGGAAACGGAAAATCTTCCTCTTTAGTATCTACCCTTGCATTTATGACTAATCTTGTTTTGTAAACATTACTGGCAATGAACACATATTTCATCTTAAGTCAATCCCCTATAACAAAGAGATGAATAATCAAAGTATTCATACATCACTGCAAGATCACTGCTAAAATCTTGTCAGTTAATCTTTTTATCTGTTGCAGATTAAATTTCAGCCCATGTTTTTATAACATTTATGAGAATAAGCTATTTAGAAAGTTCTCTTTGATCTGCCACGTTCAATACTTTTGTAACTTTCATTGGGTGTTCAAAGTGGGAGCAATTATATCATTCCAGTCTACATTTCATAGATATGTTTCCTACTTTAAGCAAAGAAAATAGATCATGGAAAAAAAACAGCATGTAGAAGCAAATTATGGTGGGGCAGGCTCGAGGGGCCAGATGGCCTACTCCTGCTCCTAGTTCTTATGTTCTAAATTAATATCAAAAGCAAGTTTTGTTACGATTGAAATCTCTTTGCTGAGGTGTATATGTACCAGCTCCCTAAGACCCTAGTAATTACTCCTGACCAAACAGTGTTTTTTCAATCGATAGTCTATGATAGGGAGTCCCTTACCATTGATCATTACATAGGTTCAAGAAAAAGCAAAGACAAATGAAGTCTAGTGGTAGCAAACTACCTCAAACAATGCTTACCTAGGACCACAAACTGAAGGAGGTGGCAAGTAGGTGGAGTGGTCATCTGGGAAAATACCGTACATGTCAGCATTGATAAATTAGTCCTAGCAGTTCACGATAGCTTCGGTTATCTAAGCTCCACAATCACCACCAATCTATCACCTGATGCTGAAATCCACAAATAGATTACAAAAACTGCAGCTGTAATGTACAAGCTGAGTAAGAGAGTTATACAACTACAAGCTGACTGAGAACACCATACTGTGAGTCTGCCAACCTTTTGTCCTCAGTGCACTCCTCTACAGTGGTAAACCCTGGACAACATGTATTAGATAGGGGAAAATGTTTGGTTATGACAAACAGAGGACGTTACATAGTATTTAATAGCTACATTACATCTAAGTTACATAAGAGTCTCTTGCAAGCATCTGACTAGGCTTAATAGTAAATGCATTTTGCCATTTAACTAAATAGAACTTAACACTGAAATTGAAAATAATAATGTAGAAACTGATAATAGAACAGGTTCGCTCCTCTCAGGAATAGTCCATTTTATCCTGACAGGTGGAACTTGTTCCAATATGTTAATTCGCCCATTCAGGTGGTAACTATTTTATACAACATAGTCAATGTAATGGGCTCTTGTGGCATGGTGGTAGTGCCCTTGCCTCTGAGCCAAAAAGCCTAAGTTCAAATCCTACCTGCTTTAGAAATGTGTCATAGCACAACTGAACAGGTTGATTTAAAAAAAAATACAACATATTTGATGGTTGAATATCTCAGTAGATTGTGTGGTAAGGGGCGAGGCCATGGAGAGATTTGAAAACAAAGATGAAATTTTTTAACAGCATTTTCCAAACCTGCAAACTCCTACTACCTAGAAGGAAAAAGACAATAGATGTATTGGAACATCACTATGTGCATGTTCCCTCCAAGCTGCACACTACCTTGCCTTGGAACTATATTACCATTTCTTCATTGTCATTGGGTCTCCCTTCCTAGCAGCACCATTAATATCTGTTCACCTCAAAGACTGCAGTAATTCAAGAAGGTAACTCAAAACCACCTTCTTCAGGAAAATTAGGGATAGACCTATCCAATGATGCCCAAACCCTGCCCCCGCACAGAACATTTTTGCACCACCTTTTTTTTCTTTTAGATCCTCCTTAAAATTGCCTCTTTGAACAAATTTTTGTCCATCTGCCATAATACCTGCCTCTCTGCTTTTGTGTCTAATTTTATTTTATGTCACTCCTATGAAAGACTTTGAAATATTTTAATATGTTAAAGTCAACGTGTAAACATAAATTTATTAGCATTATTGTTTTTCTGTTATATATGCTACATCAGTCACCAATGACAAATAATATTGTCATTCACCTTAAAATATTATCATAGAAATTTTCCTCATACCTGAAATGGTTCTTCTGATAAATATCAATTCTGAAAATAGGAAATGAAGGGATCACATGTAATACCAGTGGCTTTTGCACAGTTCAGCGCATTTGCTCAACCATGTGGGACAGTGCAATAACGGATGAATGGATTACTATTGGGTTGTTTTGTACAATGGAATACAATGTCAAAACATACAAGAAATCTAAAGGGAACCTTGCCACAAGGACATTTTTCTTCACTGTAAGAAATGACGGTTGAAAAAACGTCTTTGTAGAACATTCTGTCCCTACTATTACAAAGCTTATGATTTCTCAGAAGATGACTCCGTCATATGTATGTGATGCCAGAGACAAACCTTTTTTGCCTGAGTACAATCAAACTGTGCTGTTATAGTCTTAGTTCATGCGTAAGTTTCATGGCATATTTTGACTAAACTACGTGTTAACCTAATCAAATACTATACATGATGGAATTCTGAAATAAAAGCAAAAAATTCTGGAAATACTTTGCTGATCAGGCTGCAGCTGTAGAGAGATACAGAGATAACTTTTCAGGTTGATGTCCTGTAATTGGTATTGAGAAAAGTAGTTGAGACGTAATAGGTTTTAAGCATGGGATGGATGTGACAATAGCATAATGAAGGCCTATTAAATTCTTTTTTGTTCATTCATGGGATGAATTGGCGTCGCTGGCTAGTCCAGCATTTATTGACCATCCCCAATTGCCTAAAGGGCAGTTAAGAGTCAACCACATTGCTAGGGGTCTGGAGTCACCTGCAGGCCAGACCAGGTAAGGATGACAGTTTCCTTCTCTAAAGGACATTATTGAGCCAGATGGGTTGTTATTCCCTGACAATTGATAATGGATTTATGTTCATCATTAGACTCTTGATGCTAGTTATTTATTGAATTCAAATTCCACCATCTGCTGTGGCAGCATTCGAACCCAAGAACTTCACCGGGGTCTTTAGGTTAACAGTCCAGTGATAATTCTATTGGGCCATTACCTCCCCCGTTGACAGATGAGACAGATTGAGTAGTAGAAGAGTTTGTCCTATAGGGAAAAGGGGAATGGTAATGGGCAAGAAATGAAACAAATGGACAGAAGTCACCCACTATCTCTATACCTCCATCCCCAACAGGACAATCTGGGGACATTCTGCTTTCTCCATGATTGAACATCCAACTAGTTCTAGCAACCATTTTCCTCTACTTGAGTTTCCTTGTTCCCTGTTGTTGAAAGTTTAGTATAAGGAGATTGTTTCCATGAAGAATGCCACCCTTCATGAACGGCTACAATGAATAAAAATCTGGTGTATCTGAAGGGTAGGGTTCAATATCAGCAGACATTCACATTTATTTGCAAATGTCGATGATACTTACATCATGAAATAATTTGTTGAAAGTTTGATTTTTGTATTCTTTCAAATATTAGTATTAAGAAGGAATTTTATATAATAATCAACTAACCAAATTACATGTTTAAACTCAGAATATATGGAAAGGGAATCTTTTAATGGAAATTTTTATTTGCAATTTCATGAATAATATACAGAGTGAATTGCTTAAAATAATCTGCTGCACCGTGTGTTGTAAAATGTGGGGCATCTTTCTTTTTCTGTCATCACACTTTTTTGTCACTATTTTTCCTTGCTTACTTGCTCAGTCAAAATCATACCAGCTTTCTATTTTTGTTTGATTTATTCACAGGATGTGGGCATCAATCATAACATTGGCATTTATAGTCCACCCTGATGTTCTCAGAATGTGTTAATGGCTTTTCCTAAATTGCTACAATGACGGTACTCCCACAATTCTGTTGCGTTGAAATTTCTATGATTTCAGCAATAAGGAAGGAATAGTGATGTACTACTAGAAGGCTATATGTGACTTGGTGGAGTTTGGAAGCTATGATTGAAATTCAAGGTTATGGCTCCTTTGTCTGGACAGGAGTGGAGGTTGCAGGTTTGCAAAGTGCTATTGAAGATACTTTGGTGAATTGCTACAGTGTAATGTATTGATAATACACACTGCTGCCATGGAATAGATGCTTAGTTGTGCAGAAACTTTTTTTCTGTAAATTTACATTTACAGAAATGTAAATGGGCCAATTAGAGTTGGATGATATGGAGCTTCCCGCTGTTGCTGAGACTGCATTCAACCAGGCACATGAGGAGCACTCCATTGCACTTGTGGATGCTGAACAGGCTTTGAGGCTTCTGGAAATGATTTTCTTGCCCCAGAATTCCTAACCTGCTCTTGTGGCTACAGTATTTATCTGGCTGGCCTTTCTAACTTTCTGCTCATCAGTTATCCACAGGTTGGAGGTGGGAAATTTAATTATGTTAATGCTATTGAAAAGGAGTCAGTTAGAGTTTCACTTGAAGAGGGAGATCATTGCATGGAAATTAGGTGGTGCAAATTTTACTTACCACTTATCAGTCCACACCTGAAAACTGTCTATCTCATGCAGCATGGACCTCTTAGTAGTGCACAAAGAGGTCACCAATTACATAAATGTGATATAAAGTGCATCTTTAAATTCCCAACATCAGAAGAGCATCCTTTCGATACACAGTTGACTACCTCAAAGCTGAGAGAATCACTTAACACAAATAGGCAGTTCTCCTAGATTTACTCTATCCCAATGCTGAAAACAGATTGCGATTACATGAATAAATGGTTGCAAAACTATGGATTCCACGTTTGAGTCATTTACACCATTCATGCTGACTGCCTGTTTGTTTGGACCATGAGGAGACCCGGTAAAGTGGATCAGCATATGAAAGAAAATGAAGATTGAGCTAATTTCCTCAGAGAAGTTTATGAAAACTGCAGCCACTCAAGGTAACAGCTTTCTGACAATTCTTTTTGAGAGCTGCACTGTCTTAATTCAAATGGAACCATCACAAAATTCATGGGTCTGGAAGACAGATAAGCTGCTAAATAGTGCAGATATTGTAACTACAAAATAAAACCTGAAAATAATTGAAACACATAGTTGACTGAACTGTTGTATGTGTTTCATTTTAGGTGCAAACATTAACATCCAACAGTTTCCTTATGAGGAGCCACGCAGTTTTCCTTTTTGGGCTATAAACTCAAAATTAGAAATTGGATACTGTTATAAAAGCAAATACCCAAAGAAGTACCTTTTCTGCATTTTGAAGCTCAAATGGGTTTGTGTAATATACACTCTAACTAATTACCTTTCTGAGCAGTGAGATGGATGCTTTGTGAGTAACAGTGGTGTCAGGAGAGAATTTGAGTTAAGGAAAAACTACCTAATTACAATGTTTGGATTGGCCCAGGTACAATCTGTAATGGATCTGTGACCGCATTCCACTCAGAGACTTCTCGATACCCACAACAAAATAGTGTATCTCTACTATTTCTCTCTGGAATGAAAAACTGATAAAAAGAGAAATCTTAAAGAATGAATTTGAAAACAAGAAAAAGTCCTACATCCATCTAATCAGCTATTGAACTGAAGATCAACCACGGCTGCGCAGACAGTAGGTATATTGCATTTGGACTTTCAGAAAGCATTTGATAAGGTATGTCACAAAAGGTTAAGTCATAAGCTAAGAGACCATGATATTGGTGATAGTCTATTGATGTGGATAGAGAATTTGTTAATGGGTAGGAAACAGCAAGTGTGGATAAGGGGTTCTTTTTCAGGCTGGTGACCAGTGGGATCAGTGCTGGGACTGTAACTATTTACAATATATTTTAATGACTTGAAAGGAGGAAGTAAATGTACTATAGCCAAGTTTTCAGATGACACAAAAATAGGTGGGAAAGCCAGTTGCAAGAGGATGCAAACAGTATACAGGCGGATATTCTTAGGTTAAGTTCAGTGGGTAAAAATTTGGCAAATGAAGTATACTGTGGGAAAATATGAAGTTGTTCAATTTGGAAGGGAGAACAAAAGAACAGAATATTATTTAAGTGGAGAAAAACTACAGGAGGCTGCACAACAAAGGGATCTAGCATACTTACACAAGAAATACAGAAAACTAGCACACAGATACAGCAGGTCATCAGGAAGGCTATTGCAATGTTGGCCTTATTCCAAGGGGATTGCAGAATAAGTGTAGGGAAGTCTTACTACCCCTGTACAAGGTGCTTGTGAGACCACATTTGGAGAACTGTGGCACAGTCTCGGAATGAAGGTGTGTCAATTTAAGATTGAGATAAGGATAAATTTCTTTTCTCAGAGGTTGTGAATCTTTGGGACTTCTTGTCATAGAGAGCTGTGGGGGCCAGATTCCTTGCATATATTTCAGGCTGAGATAAATAGATTCTTGATGAGTAGGGAATTCTTGATGAGTAGGGGAATCAAAGGTTATGGGAAAATGCAGGCAAGTAGACGTGAGGAGTGTCAGATCAGCCATGATCCTATAGAATGGCAGAGCTGGCTCCAGGGACCAAGTGGCCTACTCCTGTTCCTACATCATATGGTCTTAACAACATGCCATTACTGCTAAAATCATAAGAACTCTAAGAAATAATTCTCCACCTTGTGGTCTGGTCTCTTGAACTACAGAATTTGTTTTTCCCTGATTATAATTATTCATGCATAGTATTTGTATTAAGCTGTCTTTTTTTAATCTGTCTGATTTCTGAATGAATGTATGTGTGTACATGTTCAAGATTGTAAAGGTGTATAGTTTAAGTCACATAGTAGTAGATTAATAATCCATTTTGTTTTGCCATTGTTACAGAATAAGATTGTTACAATGAAATGAGTTATTTTCCTGTTAATGATGAAACCCTGTATGAATGGCTTTTGTCCTGAATAGCAGCCATGAGAAAAGTTGATCAACTTGGTGCTTTAATTGGGTTATCACGCACTTATGATGGCTTGTGGAATAGTAAGATTCATTCATAAATACTCCTTTCCCATTTACATTATGACAACCTATAAATGTCAATGGCAACAAACCCCACCTCCTATATACTTAGGCTATAGATTTTTTGATTGCTTTATCAATTACACTAGTGACGGACTTACAATACAAATGAGATTTGACAGTCCGAAGAAAAGGACTTGGAACTCAGTTGTGGAGTCTTTTGCTGGTTTGAAGCTTTCATAACAATTAATCTCGTGAGGATTTAAGACAAGTTTAAGAGATTACACAATGACTTAAGAGCCAAGAACATTTTATCATATTGATTCTTTTGATGCATTTTTTTTCAAATTGGTTAATCTCTTCCCTTATGGATAGAAAAGTATATCTGTGTATTTTTTTAAGTTCATTTACAGAAGACTCCAAATTGCAGAATATAAGTTCTATATTCCTTTATCTGTATTTAGATGAAAAGCATGAGAATGCTGGTTAGAATTCTAAAGGAATCTGAGGGATGTGGGCTATGAAGAGAATTATGGTAGAATTTGGTGAGAATCCAACAAGGCTCACTTCAATGGTAGGATCATCTCTGTCCATTTGTTCTGCTTTCGACAAACAGCGCAATGAGTTTCTCACCAGGCAGCAGTGAGTTACTAACTAAGGGGCATTATTACTTGTTAAATACCTTGTTAACAGACCAACTTACCTCAGTAATATTCAGCTTCCTATCTTACCAAATGCGCCAATCAAGCTAGACAGGTGAGTAAACTCGACATCAAAACCAAAGCAGTAACTTGGCAAATTCATCTTGCTGCTTGCTCTGAACTATCTTCACATTGTTACAAAGTTGGGTAGAGTGAGGTGGAAGGCAGGAAGCAAAAATGTGTAGTTCTTTTTAAGAGATTAGTGCTTTGTCTGTAATGTATGTCTGCGAGCTGCAGTTGAAGTTGCCAGTACAGGGAGCCTCAAAAATTAAAACAAGTGTATCAAAAAAAGTCTTACAGGTGGCAGGCAAAACAGCAGTCTTGTTTTGATGCTGTGACAACAAGTTGGAATTTGGCCAATTCATTTAAAAACAAACTCAGCGATTCAAAGCCAATAGAATTTAAAAACTGATGCTGTTGGCAACTTGAAACCAATCATAGTATAAGAATTTGATTATGTCATTACGGATATATAAGATGAGGGCATTTGGAAAAATTGGAGAGAACCAACTGCCATCTGAAAGAGAGAGCCAACTGACATGTGCCAGAGTTAGCACCATTCAGCTCTCAGAGAAAGCTCATCTAATTAATCTAAGGCACCGCAGTATTTTAGCTCAAAGCTCTCATCGAAGAAATTATAGAAATAAAACATCCCTGACAGCAGAATTAGTGGAAGAAAGACGTTTGTGAAGAGATTGGAGACAACAAAGGATTCCAGAAGACAGTCTGTGCAAACTTGGAGAGATTAAGTTATAATTTATTGCTTCTTATTAATTGGGTTTATTAATAGTGGGACCTGTCTTTATTTAAACTGCATTCCAGTAGAATTTAGACCAGTTAGAGTGTAGATAGTAGTCTAGGGGGGGATTTGTTGGTTTGTTAGTCATTTTGTTAACTTATTCATTGTTGGGTTAAATAAATAAATTGTTTCTTGTTACTTGTAAAGAGGAGATCAAGGATTTCCTTTCTTTTAACTACTCTTTTAATAGATTACGAGGGGAAAAGTGAGCTTCTCTGGTGTTTAGAGGGTAATTATTAGAAGGGAACCCCTACTCCTGTCATAAGAGATCAGGGCTTCTGTTTTAGTTTAAATATCAGAGGGGTTCGGCCATTCCCCATGTGACAATATTGCATACAATTCAACTGTATCTCAGGGCACAATCCATCGGCACATGTACCAACTCCCCACATTGACATCAACATTCAACTCCTTCAATACACTCTGAGTGTTCCGGAAGCACAGATTTGCATTCCAAGACACACCAGCAACTGACGTTGAAAGAGTGCAGAAAGAATGCTCTGCACACACAAACAGGCACCCAGCTGAATGGTTGGACCAGCCTGCACCTCCAGGCTGCTTGCTTGCTTTCTTATCACTCAATCACTTAGCAGCTACCTGCATGCTGACAGCATAGACATGTACTCAGGCAGTTTGCTTGCTGGTTAGCAGTCCTCGGTGAAGACGGTGTATATCTTGCGGTATGGAGGTGTGCTACATCATTCTCACACCTGCACCACATGCCAATTGGCAGGCAGCTATGTCTCAAGTTCTTAAAGCCCATGGAGGCACCCAACAGTCAGGGAGTCCATGCACACTGAGTAAAGGGTACCCTCCCATTAACAATCCAGGGGAATGGCCACAGTCAAGCATCCAATGGGGTGTTCTCAGTCAGCGAGTCCATACCCCTGCAATCCAGTGAATGTGTCTCTGACAGTCCAATGGCTCCATAGCAGCCAGTCTAATTTCTAGGACAAACACAGTTGGGGAGAAGTGCAGCCACCCGTCAGGAATCTCGGCACTTCTTGTCTGGTGCTGTCCCGTTAGGTCCCTCATGGGGGGTGGTCCACTGTCAGTTCATTCTTTTGTTCCATCCAGAGAAACTAAGGGGAAGGGAGGTTGGCAGGTGGCTAGGTTTGCTGAGGAAACATTTCCCATGGCTAACCCACCTAGCCTATGCATTCCTGGAACACTATGGGCAATCCACCTAATCCGCACATCTTTAGACTGTGGGAGGAAACCATGGAAAACCCACGCAGACACAAGGAGAACGTGCAAACTCCACACAGACAGTCACTCAAGTCTGGAATCAAACCAAGGTCCCTGACGCTGTGAGGCAGCATGCTAACCACTGAGCCACCGTGCCACTCCAACTGCCACGTATCATCTGCTTAAATGTTATAAACAGAGCCTCATAACCTGAGGTCTGGCAAGTGGAATTTCCAATGTTAAATTATTCTGAAAATCAAAATATTATTGGGGATTTTGTTTGGAATTTAGTAGGTTTGGGAGTATAAATCAAAGATTGTTCTTTAGTACAGAAATACCTTTCTCATATTGACACTATCAGTCCAAATTGCCTTATATTAAATGTGAAGTTTAAAGTATAAAAAAATGTCATACACTACATGACTTTCAAAAAAGGGAATAAAGTTGTTGAGCATTTATCTTTCGGCTGGTGCAGCAATTAGATCTGCAGTTTTGACGCTATGTACCACTACAAATCTCAAGACTGTTTCCTGTGCATCATGGACCTACTAAGCAAAATGCAGGTAGTCTCAGCATTAAGGTCCCACAACACAGGATCAGTGAGAAAACAAGTAACAATGTCAAAGACATTATTAAGAGAGAGAACTTTTCACCGTGGATAATATCTTTTACTTGCAGTGGTTGGGAGCAGCTATTTCATTCTTGCCTGGCCCCCTAAAAAGAAATCAGTCTCATGGAGATTATGGAATTTTCTTTATCAATATCTTTCCTAATCCATTCACTCCCTTTCAAATAGCTTTTCAGCAATTCTCTATACTCCTCCAGAAGACAGGGGTGGGTGTGAGCACATCCACAGTTTCTAATGAAACATTTTTTTTAACAGTAGTACTGAGCTCAAGGACTTCCGTTGTTTCTCTGATACTGGAGTATATAGATTAATAATAGCCTGACAATGAGAACAAAGCTGGAGTGCAAATAATAATAAAGCTAATAAATGTCAATTAAGTTATAAACTGGGAGAAGTATTGATTTATGTACATTATTGAAACCAGTTCATTAAAGCAGTTTTGATTAATCTGGTAAGACACGTCTCAAGTCCCATTGCACCCTGGTAATGACCTCCTACAAATTCTTCCATCAGGCAGAAGATACAGAAGCCTGAACACACACACGAGTAGGTTCCGGAACAGCTTCTTCCTGGCTGTTGTTAGACTGATGAATGGACTCTCTAGCCTCAAATAATGCTGATCTTGCAAACGTTGATCTTGTGCTGCACAATGTAACATGTATGACAGGAACAAAAACAAAGTTGCTGGAAAAGCTCAGCAGGTCTGGCAGCATCTGTGAAGGAGACAACAGAGTTAACGTTTCGGGTCCGGTGACCCTTCCTCAGAACTCAGAAGCACCTAGCATTAGTCTTCCTCAAAGGGTCAGCACCCAAAATTCATGTAACATAATTTTTAGGAACTGCTGTTAATGCCATGACTCCAGAAGTACTGGAGAGTTTTGAGCTTTGCACAAGGATATTTCTGCATTCTCAATTGGTTGGCTGAGGAATAGGTGACCTGTCCATACAAAAGCTGGAGCTGATATGTAGGCAGCAATGTCTCTATGCCTGAGGCAAGACAGGGACATAGAACAGAGACTATGGAAACAGGAAGCTCTGTGCAATGCCCTCTGGCACCTTGGAACGTGTCATTTTCACCCTCCATCACAAAGAGAGGAGGCTGTTTAGTAAGCCATCCATGCCCCTGAATCTTGGTGTGCATGTATCCACCAGAGCTATCAGTGGTAACCTGTGTTACACCTCCTGTCCAACACACACAACCACGAGTGCAAAATGATTTTAAGCTAGGAATTGTCTGTATATACTGAAATGAAAGCTGAAAATGCAGAGAGAGAAACAGAGATAACATTTCAAGTTTGTTATGACTTCTTAACAACTGAGTTTTGAGCTCCTGAGTTTTGCAATGCGCAAGTTGAAATAAAACTCTGACTAGAAAAGTATATATCTGCACTCTGTCTAGCAAACCTTTTAATCTCTGGTGACTTAGATTGTTTGGAGAACCTGGTGTTGAATTCCTTAGAGAAAGGAAGGTCAAAAGGAGATTTGATAGAGGTACTCAAAATTATGAGGGATCTGAACAAAGCAGATAGAGAAAAACTGTTCCAATTAATGGAAAGGTCAAGAATCAAAGTCACTGATTTAAGGCCACTGTCAAAATAAACAACAGTAACTTGAGGACAGAAACTTTTACATGGTGAGTGGTTAAGATCTGGAAAGCATACCTGAGATTGTGATGGAGACAGATTCAATTGTTGCCTTTTAAAATAAAGAATTGGGATTTCAACTGAAGAGAGTAAATAAAGATCACAGGGTTTTGAGGAAAACAGAGGGGACTGGATCAGTTGCCCTTGCAGAGCACCAGCATGGACAAAATGAGCTGAATGGCTTTCTTCCATGATATTGGCATGAATAGTGGGACTGAAATCGACTCAAGATTACACTTGTTTATCACTCTTGACCAACTGATATCTGGCAAAAAGTCACATTAATTTTAGTGAGGAACACTGAATTTGACAGAATCCCCAGCTCTTGATGAGATTACAAGTTCCAGCCTTCCACAGGCGTGTGCTGTCATCTAGTGGTAAAAAGAAGCCATCATCATTACCTTTGAGAAGTATCCAATTCATTGAAAGTAGCATCCCTTTGATACTGGTTTCCTAAAAAAGCAACATCAC
The DNA here is from genome assembly GCF_021869965.1 of Rhincodon typus. Classification (NCBI taxonomy): domain Eukaryota; kingdom Metazoa; phylum Chordata; class Chondrichthyes; order Orectolobiformes; family Rhincodontidae; genus Rhincodon; species Rhincodon typus. Next base: position 20,192,887 of record NC_063346.1, on the reverse strand, counting down.
GAACACTGTAAAATAATTTGGAAAAAAAAATCTTCAGCAAAATTTGAGCAGCACCATGATCACTGTGGCAACTATTACATTAAAATAGATGGTGCACACTATGAATTCGCAGCAGGAGTAGATGCTCAGCTCATTTACAAAAACAAAGTTGCTGGAAAAGCTCAGCAGGTCTGGCAGCATCTGTGAAGGAAAAAACAGAGTTAACGTTTCAGGTCCGGTGACCCTTCCTCAGAACTCAAGATTACACTTGTTTATCATTCTTGATCAACTGATATCTGGCAAAAAGTCACATTAATTTTAGTGAGGAACACTGAATTTGACAGATTCCCCAACTCTTAATATGATTACAAGTTCTGGCCTGTAGTTCTGAGGAAGGGTCACTGGACCCGAAACGTTAACTCTATTTTTTCCTTCACAGATGCTGCCAGGCCTGCTGAGCTTTTCCAGCAACTTTGTTTTTGTTCCTGATTTACAGCATCCGCAGTTCTTTCAGTTTTTACTCAGCTCATTTATTATCCTCCACTGCCATTTCATAAGATCAGATCAAAATTTGTCAGTTCTTTGTACTACTGCTATTTTGTGGGAAGCAGAACTGGGAATGGGGTGCGTGGTTTCATTAGCTCAAACGACATTATCACTCATAAACAATGTTGACTAAACAGCATGGTATTTGTGGTGTGATGTATTATCCAAAATAGCATTGGGACCCCAGATCTGGAAGTCCCACTCCCATTTCCAACAGATCTTATTACTGCCAGTAGAGAAATGAGGGTAAGACCTGGGTCACACATGGGAAAAACGCAAACCCAGCAGGAGTTTGAATAATGCTCGAACAGGCTCAATATTTGCTGGAGCATGCGCCTTATGGCACAATGGGTGACTAATGATTATTTCTTAAACGTAAATTTTCATAAAAAGCAGACAAAGTCTGTGGGACTATCAGGCTGCAAAACTATTTAAATTCTCTGCCCATTAAATAAAAAAAACACAACTTACCTGTGTCGCTGAGTCGAGATAAAAATGTTTTTAGTGTCATTAGTTGTTTGTTAATATAACTTTCATGGCTGTCATTATAACATTATTCCAATTTAACTGGTTTCACAACCTGACCTTAGCAGTATGAGGAGCTGTAAATTCATTATTTGATTGACAGTTCCAATTTATTAAGAGATTTGAGGCCTTCGTGTGGAACTTTGACTGCAATTAAGAATTTAAGGGATTTAAATGTATTGAATGTGCATTTATCAATGAACGGTTTTTAGAAACTTTATTTTATTTCACTCAGTATGGCTCCTGAGGTCTGCCCATGGTGGATATTACATTAGTTGGTGTGGAAGACGTAAGGGCAGAGAGGGGTGTGTGGGGTGGAGCACGGGTTAGTCTGAGTTCATACCAATATGACATAGGGACTATTAGAGGTGATGGGATAAATGGTGGATCATGAGTTGACTATGGGGCCTAGAATGATGGTACCCACAATGTGAAATACTTTTCCTGAGATGAGAGCAGTGCTTTGGAAAATTTCCCATGTCTGTGCACAAAACCTTGATAGCAAAAATCTGGGCATGTAGTTTCTTTAAAATTCATTCATGTAATGTAAATATTGCTGGCTGGGCCCCAGCCTTTACTATCCATCACTAACTGAAGTTGGTAGTGAGCTGCTTTGGGAAGCTGCTGCAGATGTAGGTGGAGGTGGGATCATTAAATATTTTTAAGGCAGACGTAGATAGATTCATTTTTAGGCAAAGGAATAAATGTTTATCAGGAATGTGGAATTTGAAACACAAGCATACTTCTGCCATGATCTCATTGAAATGGTGAAGCAGGTTCAAAGGATTAACTGGTCTACTGCTGCTCCTATGCCACATGATCATATTTATCAGTACTGTTGCAAATAACACACACACACAGGCGCACACACACACACACACACACACGCGCGCGCGCACAGGCGCAAATCCATATTCTAAAACAGCCACTCACCTTGTTTTCCCTCTGTCATTGACTTTGACAACATCGTCTTGACCAAGATGCTAAAGTAAATGTCAGCAAAAACAACTATTCTAAACCAATTTTATTCAACAAATCATCCAATATTCTTCAGCGAAGTAACAAAGTATCTTAGTGTCCCTTGGTGTCTACCTATATATGCCTTTCCCGTCCTATCGCACCTTCTCAGTCCTCCTCCAATGACTGCACCAGAGCTTCTAGAAAGCTGCAAACTCTCAGTGGAGAAGATTCAGATGTCCTCGTGGGACAGACTGCCCTAAAGGGGTGGTCAGGGCCCCAAGCTGGAGTCAAGCTGAAATGGTGGGGTCAGGAGCTCTGAGAAAGCAATGCCACTGCTGACCTCTGAAAGAGTTTTAACAGCTGTACTCCTTCTCTAACAGGCCCCTGTACTCACTGAAGGGTCACAACACTTTTCAAGACTCAATATGGGGCCATGTCAGGAAAAGGCTTTGAAAGCATTGTTGTAGGTTGACCTCAAACAGCTCTGGGCCCAGATACCTGGCTACAGACTGTGCCACCTTGGCATGGATGAAAGCATTACAGACTGTCTGCCTGACAGCTAATGGCAAAAGCACTGGCAGACAATGGAAAGGACATATATTGTCATCCTGACAGAGGACAGCAGATTTGTAGTCCATGGAACTACTGATACATCCTCAAGTCAGCACCTCAGTAATCGTACTTATCTGTTGGAAAACCGATTGCTGACCTGTTGTGAGAGTCTGTGCTTCTACATGGCCTTGATATTTCATGGCCTCAGTTTGAGCTTCCATTGCAGCACTCAGATATTGTGTGCCTGGTGCTTGTACTGTAATAGAAGGTGAAACCTCAGCCATCACATACTGGATCATGGTGGGGGGTGCGCACTGTCCTCGAAGAGTTGTTTACCACTTCTGCACTGGAAAGAACGGGACCCAAGCTCTCTGCAAAGTCTTGTGACAAATTGGTGCCTGATTCCTCCATGCTCATTGACAGTGATAACTGGCTTCCTGATGGCCTATCAAAGTACCATGTATTTCATTGCGCATGCCAGTCAGCCATTTTCTCTTTGCAAATTTCTCATCTAAGGCTCTCTCAGCAGATGGCATGTGGCTTTGTCCTCCAGGGAGCTAACAACTATGCTCTATCCTATCGTTTACTCCCTATCCCATCCCCCTCCCCCTCTTTTCTGCATATAAGCTGACATTTTCCCAGCCAGCCTCAGTTCTGAGGAAAGGTCACCAGACCTGAAACGTTAACTCTGTTTTTTCCTTCACAGATGCTGCCAGACCTGCTGAGCTTTTGCAGCAACTTTGTTTTTGATGCCGTCCTTCCTCTTGGCTCGTCTGTAACCCACTTATACCTCTTGACTGGCCACATTTAATACCACCCTACACTACTCTTCAAATTTCAGGTTGTGCCTTTTCTGAGCCAGTGGTTGTTGAATGTCAGATTGAAAGAAATTGTTCCTTTATTCTCTATGTCCCGCACCTCCTCATATTTCTAGAGCAGTGCTTTCACCAGTGTTACTTCCTAAGTCCCAGAAAAGTAAAACACAGATTGGGCAGGCAAGCCATCCCCTTTTGATGGCAGTGAGCTGCCATATTCTGAAATTTAAAGGTCTAGAATCCCAAACAGATACTACAGCAGCTGCTGTTAGAGGTAAGTAGAAGGTTAAGGTTCTGGGATGGTATGATCCCAGATGGGTAGGTGTAAGGTGCCAGGTGGGATAGGGTGCCAAATGGGTTGGGGGTGGGATGCCAAGTCATTAGGTTTCCAGGTAGATAGGATGCAAAGTGGGTAGTGGGGGGTAGGGCACCAGGTGACTATGGGTGCAAGGCTGCAAAGTAGCAAGGGGGGCCAGGAAAATGATGTATCATTTGGTGAAAATTGGGTTGGGAGGGAGATATTGGAGCTAGCAGGGGACTAGTGCCAGGTCCCAGGGAAAATTTGGGTCCAGCAACCAGAGGAAAGGGAAGGTCTAGATCTGATAATGATGGGCAGAATTGGAGTGGAGAAAGAGGGGAGCATGGAAAGGGATGAGTGAGGCTAGGAACAGAGTGAGAGTACAGTTGAACACGTGGCTACAGAGCTGGTGTAGGAGGGAGGACTTTAGATGAATGGATCATTTCAGATGTCTTCTGGGGAAGGTGGGACCTGCATAAGAAGAACAGGTTGCACCTGAACTGGAGGGGCACCAATATCCTGGACGGGAGGTTTGCTTGAGCTCTTCGAGATAGTTTAAGCTAGTGTGTCAGGGTGGTGGGAACCTGAACAGCAGGCCAATAAGTGCAGGGACCCTGGGGACAAAAGTAAGACTGAGATATGCATAGCACAGAATAAAATCAGTCACGGGGCTCAGAGGGACTGGAAGTCTGGAGTGCATTTACTGCAATGCAAGAAGAATAACAGGTAAAACAGATGAACTAATAGCATGGATTACTGCATGGAATTATGATGTTATTGCCATTACAGAGACATGGTTAAAGAAGGGACGGGACTGGCAGCTTAACATTGCAGGATATTGCTGTTTCAGATGGGACAGAAAGGGAAACAAAAGGGGTGGGGGAGTTGCGTTCCTGATTAGGGATCACATCACAGCTGTGTTGAGGGAGGACACATCAGAGGGATCTTGCAGTGAGGCATTATGGGTGGAGCTCAGGAATAGGAAGGGTGAAATCACAATGTTGAGATTTTTTTTATAGACTTCCAACAGCTCACGAGAGAGAGAAGAGCAGATATGTAGTCAGATACTGGAGTGGTGTGAAAAAAGCAGGGTCCTTTAAGCCAGGGGCTCGGATGGAGAGCAATTTGTTAGTTGTGTCCAGGAGGGCTTTTTGAGATAGTACATTGACAATTCAACCAGCGAGGAGGCCATATTAGACTTGGTCCTAGGGAATGAGCCAACAGGACAGGTGACCGATGTTTCAGTAAGAGAGCATTTTGGGTTAAGTGACCATAATTCCATAAGATTTCGAATAGTCATGGAAAAGGACACAAGCGGCCCTTGGGTAAGGGTGCTTAATTAGGCTTGGTCATAGAAGACAGAGGGTAGTGGTGGAAGTGTGTTTTTCAGAATGGAGACCGATAACTAGTGGTGTTCCACAGGGATCAGTCTTAGGTCCTCTGTTGTTTGTAGCATATATAAACGATTTGGAGGAAAATGTGGGTGGTCTGATTAGTAAGTTTGCAGCTGACATGAAAATTGGTGGAGTTGCTGATAGTCCGACAATTGTGAAAGGATACAACAGGATATAGATAGATTGGCGACTTGGGCACAGAAATGGCAGATGGAGTTTAATCCAGACAAATGTGAGGTGTTACATTTTGGAGGATCAAATGTAGGTGTGAATTATACTATAAATGGCAGAACCCTTAGGAACATTAACATACAGATGGATCTGGGCTTGCAGGTCCACAGTTCCCTAAAAGTGGCAACACAGGTGGCCAAAGTGATTAAGAAGGCATATGGCATGCTTGTCCTCATTGGCCGGGGCATGGAGAGTTGGCCAACCATTTTGCAGCTATATAAAACCCTTGTTAGGCCACATTTGGAGTATTGCGTGCAGTTTTTTTCATCACACTACCAGAAGAATTTGGAAGCTTTGGAGAGAGTGGAGAGAAGACTCACCAGGATGTTGCCTGGTCTCAAGGGCATTGGCTATGAGGGAAAGTTAAAAAGACTAGGATTGTTTTCACTGGAAAGACAGTGGCTGAGAGAAGACCTGATAGAGGTCTACAAAATTATGAGAGTAGGAAGTCAGGGATAAGTATGTGAATACTCTGGACAATGTCAATTATAGGGTGGATAGTCAGAGGCTTTTTCTCAGGGTTAAAGTTTTAATTACAAGGGGGCACAAGTTCAAGGTGAGAAGGGGAAAAGTTTAAGGGAGATGTGCAAGGGAAGTTTTTCATGCACCGAATGGTAGGAACCTGGAGTGCACTGCCAGGGGAGGTGGTGGAGGCAGGCACGTTGGTGACATTTAAGAGGCATCTGGATGGTTACGTGAATAGGGAGGGAATAGTGGCATATGGACCGAATAAGGGCAGAGGTTCGTTTTTTAGTTTAGTTAGGGCATGATGATTGGCACAGGCTTGGAGGGCTGAAGGGCCTTTTCCTGTGCTGTACTTCTCTTTTCTTCTCTTTTGATCTTTTGAGTGAGTCTGGAGTTAGGGAAGGGACACGTCAGTTAGGAATGGGACAGCAATGCCTGGTCCCAAAGGGTGCCGGGGATGGTGTTTGGTGGGGAGTGGGAGGATGGTATCAGATCAGGCTCTGGTGTCAGTGGTCTGGAGGAGGTATAGTTGTGGAGTGTGTGAGCTCAGTATGTGCTCAGTTGAATAGTTACTCGGGAGTTAGACTATGCATTTAATCATCTAACTTTTCCTGAATAATGGTTTATTTAATTTCATCCAAACTCTCTGAATTCTCTGATTTTGGATACTTTTGGAAGGTTCCAAGCGTAGGGGAATTGCCCAGTAGAATCTTCAACTGTGGGGCAATTTATTCAAAATCTGGTACAATGTGGATTCTGCAGGGTCCCCCTGCAAAACTTCCATCACCATTGGAATAATAACTGGCCATCAGAAAAACTGGACCAATTTCTTCAATGGCTTTTCCAATGTCATTGAAGATACTTCACTCAGCAACCATGTTGGAATGTTTTCTCAAAGCTAAATACCCTTCAAAATGGTATTCATGAACCTCCATCTGGATTCACCAGTGATCAAAGCAGTAACATATACATTACATCACCTTGGGCAAACTGAATGTTCCATCTTTTTCTCAAGCATTAATTAAGTTTCAGGAAAGCTGGGTTTTGTAGGAGTCAAATTGACATAAATAGCTTAATTTTTTGAAAAATAATTTGGAAAGATTTGCAGCGAAGCCAATTTACATTTCTTATATATCTTATTCTGGGAATTTACCAATATTTCACCTTATTTGAACTAGTCTCAAAATAAATGGGAATAGCAAATTATTATTTCTTAATTGGGATTGATTACTTCCAGGCCCACATATTTTTAAAATCTGAGGAGCTTTTGTATCTAATGTTGTTGGCTCACATCAGAACCAGATGCTACAGTGTCACATAATACTATTGGGGATATAGGGAAATGTAATTTTCTTTCAGGAAATTTAAAAGTAAAAAAAAGGTCTGGATCCAACAGTTTGCTGGTGCTACACTGGGCTACGAATAATTAATAGATATTGTTTGTTTGCAGTCCAAACTTTATTCTCCAGATTTACTAGAAACAGAAGCCTAGACATTTGTTAGTTGCAATGGATTGCAAAAACTGTAATCTTAATATGAATTAGTAGCAGGAGAACAGCAACCCCTCAAATCTCTTCTGCCATTTCCTCTTGTCACCTGTACCTTAAGATTTCATGTCAATTGTTAGGGCTGCCCATAATTGAGCAGAACAAAATGGCCAACAGCTGCCCATGGCTAAGGCAGCAGAAAATGGCTGACAGTAATTGCAGCGTGTGGGAAAATATTTGGTTAATATAGTCTCCACAGGTAGAACAATAGTAACTGTATAATCAAGGTTGCTTAAATGAGATAGAATGTGCAGCTGCAATTGCTTACATAGATAAGAACATTTCACACTAAATTAGTTGTTTCTCTTGAATTATTTAATTGATCTGTTACAACATTAAGAGTAGGCTTTAGTTAAGATCCTTCAGATAATCGTAGATATAGATTCTGAAGTAGCTATAGATCCACTTATATGCAAAAAAAATTACCTAAAGCAATAGAGGAAAAGGTTCAAGACAACAAGGTGCAGGGCTGGATGAACACAGCAGGCCAAGCAGCATCATAGGAACAGAGAGGCTGACGTTTCGGGCCTAGACCCTTCATCAGAAGTGTTCCTCCCCCTTATCATTCAGACATTGGAATGTGGATTGAATGAACACATTAAGACACAACTCGTTAGCTAAAGAATTCTAACATTAGGTGTAACCACATACTTTTGTTGAGACTGATCAAAAATCAATATTCTTTTGTATTCAAGTATCTAATTAATTGGCAGTTAGCACAGAGCAGCTGGCAAATGTTACTTGAATACAGTAACCATTGCGAAAAACCTCAAGCAGAAAGATAAGAAAGCCTGGGAAAACATCATGAAGGACTGGGCATGGACCACAAGCCTGTCCATCTCAGTAATTAGCAAGCTTGAACTGTGTAAGATGCTGTACCCCAGAGCCAATTACAGAGGGATAACCTGGTGCTGCTGACCAATAGTAATCAAGGGGCTGGAGGGAGCATGTGCACTCTAAGTGTCTAGGTTAAGACATTCTGGAGCTTTATGTGTGCCTTTGTGCCTTGTTACGTTTTTGCAGTATCCTGTAACTGTGCTGTAAATCGCAATAAAAGATCACCTGAATCCATCCCGCGACTCTCATTGAAAATATGAGATGGGACATCAATCAAGAATATATCTAACCCAGCCTTAAAAATGTTCAGTCACCGTGGTTGCACTGCTCTCTGGGGAAGAGAATTCCATATGATTACAACTCACTGAGAGAAATAGCATATTCCCATCTCCGTCTAAAATAGGCGCCCCTTATTTTTAAACTGGGTTCATTAGATTTAATGAACAATATTCTCTCAGAATTAAACCTGTCAAGACTCCTTAACAAGATCACATCTCATTCTTGCAGAACAGTTCCACCTGATAACCTACAATACTTGCAAGAGTTTCACAAGAATCCTGGGATCCTGTGGTGCAGTAGTAATGTCTGTATCTCTGAGCCAGGAGACCTGGGTTCAAATCTCACCTGATCCAGATGTTATAACATCTCTGAACAGGTTGTTAGGAAAATTTCTTGAACAAGAATCCTGGACTCATAGAGTAACACAGCACAGAAACAGACCCTTCAGTCCAACTCATCCATGCCAATCAGCTATCCTAAACTGATCTAGTCCCATTTGGCCCATATCCTTCTAAACCCTTCCTATTCATGTATCCATCCAGATGCCTTTTAAATGTTGTAAATGTTGCCAACCCCACCACCACCTCTGGCAGCTCATTCCATACACACACTTACCCTCTGCGTGAAAAAAGTTGCCCCTCAGATCCCTTTTAAATCTTTCCCCTCTCGCCTTAAACCTGTGCACTCTAGTTTTGGGAGTCCCCTACTATTCACCCTTCAAACCAGGCAACATCCTTTTAAGTCTTTTCTGAACCCTTTCAAGTTTAACAGCACCTTTCCTCTAGCAGGGGGACCGGAACTGAATGCAGTATTCTAAAAGTGGCCTCACCAATGACCTGTACATGACCCAAAGATAACCTTTTAGTCACCACCGAGTGGATCAGTTGAGTAGTAATTAATATGATTGGAACCTGCACATTAATAGTCAGTAAGTCAGCGTATCTAATTCCTGTTGTGAGATTTTGGAAAAAAAAATTTCAATTAAATGTAGATTTCTGAGCTTTTCAATTGTAGACTAACCACAGAGTTGGCAGCTTCACACATAGCCCATTTAATTTTCCAGTCTGTTTCCATCCACCAACACTGCAACATGTTTTAGAAGCCAATATTTATATAATGAGTTTTGCAATATTACCACAGCTAATATGTTTTTTCCGAGCAAAGTTCAGTACTTTACTCAGAGCAGCTGCAGACAAGGCACAGTGGGGAAAGACCACTGTCTGAAGTCTTTCTGCTGAAGTTAAGTGGTGGTCCAATCAGTTATCAGTCCCTCCTGGTGCCTCAAGTGCGTGTAAATATAGTCTTGTCCAAGTGAGAGATGCCTTTGGTTTGTTTTTTGGATAGAGTCAAACTCCAATGTTTATTTGTTTCTTCATATGCTACTGTACAGAACCGAATTGCGTTTGTGACTATGTATATATAAAGGGATTGTTTATGAATAAAGTATATTTTTGAAATTAAAAAACTTTGCTTCACTCCCATTAAATGCTGTCCAGCTCATTTGGTTAAACCCCAGACAGTAAAGTGTTGTGTTTTCTAATCCTTTGTACAAAAAGACTGGATGTGAAAATATGGTGCTGGCTTTAAACAACTTGATGTTTACACTCTGATTATGAAAGCACAGGGGTGACATTGTTTTGCTGACAAATTTTGTGAAAAGGCTTTATTAACTCATTAGATGCCATCATAAAGGGTTTTAATCCATTAATGCTTATTCACAGAGCACTGAAATAATACTTTTCTTGAAAAATTGACACAACAAATTACAAAGACTTCTTCACTTTTGAATGGAGAGAATAATCATGGTTATGAAAAAAAGCAAAGCACATCTTTGACCTTCTAAGTTGGTGTATTTAAGGTCAAACATCTGCTTGATTCTGTATTCCATAACTAACACAAACTAAGAACAGGAGTAAGCCATTCGGCCCTTTGAAACTGCTCCACCATTCAACATGATCATGGCTGATCTTCTATCTCAATGCCATCTTCCCACTTTCATTCCATAAACCCCTTTTTAAAATCTAAAAATGTATCTATAGCTTTCTTGAATACATTCAGGGGTATAATATCATCAGCCTTCTGTGGTACAGAATTCCATAGGTTCATTATCCTTTGAGTCAAGAAATGTTTCCTTATCTCATTCATAAATGGCCTACCCCATATTCCGAGATTGTAACTCCTGATTCTAGATTCCTTCACCCAGGGAAAACATGCTCCCTGCATCTAGTCTGTCTAGATCTCTTAGAATTTTATACATTTCAATCAGATCCCCTCTCATCCTTCTAAACTCTAGTGGATACAGACCCAGTTGAACTAATCTCTCCTCATAGGACAGTCCTACCACCCCCAGTATCAGTCTATTGAACGCTTATTGTAGTCCCTCTATAGCAAGTATATCCTTTTTGAGGTAGTATGACCAAAGCTGTGCACAATATTCCAGGAGTGATCTCGAAAAGACCCTTTATAACTGCAGAAATCCATCCCGACTTCTAAACATCAGATTCTCTTGCAATGAAGGACAATGTCCCATTTGTCTTCCTAATTGTTTACTGCATCTGTCTGTCTACCTTCATTGAAAGATATACAAGGACACTAGATCCCTTTGTACCTCCACATTTTCCAATATATTGCCATTTGCCACAATTGTACTATATCTGCCATGCATTCGCCCACTCATTCAACATATTGAACTCACTTTGAAGCCTCCTTACATCCTCCTCGCAACTCACAATCCCACCCAGTTTATGTCATTAGCAAACTTGGAAATGTTGTCTTTGGTTTCCTCATGCCTTGCCTGAAGGCAAGCCATCTCTGAAAGATCTTGGGTTCAAATCACAAAGTCCAGTTGTGCTCCACATCAAAATCATTTTCAGTGATGAATAGGTAGTAGCTAAGTTCTGTCTCATTGCCCAGCTGTCTGCTCAGATAAAACTTTCATCGTGAAAAATGTGAAAGTTTGAAGAGATATGATAAAAGAAAAGCAATGTTTGGAAAATGTGAATGCTGCGTGTCAGTTATAATGATGTATGGCTGGTTAGAATTTAACTGATCAATCCACTAATGTTATATATTAGCAGCCAAATACATAGTTCTTTAATCTATGTATAACTACGCAGCTTCTTTTCACTTTAGACTAATAACAGTCAACATAGCTATAAGCATAAACCAGACTTCAAAATAATTTTACCAGCGTTGATGTAGTGTGTGATTAACAAACTGTTAGTTTCCTTAATGTCTGATTTTAGCTCGAGATAGGCCAAGCAGGGACTCCCCAAGAAATTGTCAGTTTGTAGCCTGGGTGATTTTAAAGCCTAAGCCTCATTTCAATATGATTCATTGGGAGCCCATCCACCTTATAGTTGCAGTTTCTATCGAGCCTACTTGAGACCTATTTAAATTGGAAGTACACATTTTAAAGCAAGGTAACCTTCCCTCAAAATGGGTCCAAGACCATGTGAGCATTTCTGCTGGAACTACTGATACCAGGGGACATCTTAAAAGTCTTTCAAAGCCTCCTGGGTGGTCCTGATGGAAGAAGAGAGGCCAACTGGGACATAGTTTCCTGACACTTACAGGAGCATCCCTATGACCATCCTCTACCAAGGGGCTAGGATGGTCACCTTGTCTCAGTTAAATTGATGGCTTTCATTGTCCGAGTGTACGGAAATGAGGGAAAGTTCATCGTGTTGTTTTGATGCGAGCTGGTGCTTGTGTATCCTGATGGCTAGTTTCCTTCCTGTGTGGCTAATATAATGGTTTTGGTTCTGATCTATAACCAGCCAGCTCAGCTAGAAAGTCAACAACCTCAAACAACTGCATCATCACATGGGCCTGGTTTCAGTATAGATGTTTGATGACTGACTCTTCATGAGTACAACAGAATAAAGTGCAATTCTCATCTCTCCATTTCTCTCAAATGCAGCTTCCAACATTCCTTTCATTCTTCTTCCCTTGCTAATGGTTCTCTCCCCTTCTTTAGCATTGTAACACCCTCTTTTTCATTTCAAGCACACTCATTTTTCTGTTGCTGTATTCACTTCATACAGAGCAGCAGCATTCTGTTGTCACATCCATGTGCTTTTGCAACCAGAATTTCCTCCCAGCACTCCTTCCTCATTTCTTACTTCACAAAGTTGGCTTTAAAATCGTCACCTCCTCATCCTCAGTTGACCCTGCTTCTTCTCCTGTTTTCACAGCCACATTCTGGAGAAACCATATGTATTTAAGGTTCTTGCGAAGATTTGTAGCTCGGATTGTGGGTGAGATTGTTGACTTGCTCGCTGAGCTGGCTGGTTATAGTTCAGATGTTTCATCACCATACTAGGTAACATCATCAGTGCTGCCTCCGATGAAGCGGTGTAGTTCTACTCCACTTAGTATTTATATGATCCGATCTGTTGAGGTGTTTTGTGTCATTTCCAGTTCCTTTTTTGCAAGGGTTTGCATATGGGGTCTAATTCCACATGTTTTTTTATTGCATTATGGGTGGAGAACCACACCTCTAGGAATTCCTGTGCATGTCTATGGTTGGCTTGAGCTAGGATGGTCACCTTGTCTCAGTTAAATTGATGGCTTTCATTGTCCGAGTGTACTGAAATGAGGGAAAGTTCATCGTGTTGTTTTGATGCTAGCTGGTGCTTGTGTATCCTGATGGCTAGTTTCCTTCCTGTCTGGCTAATATAATGGTTTTGGTTCTGATCTATAACCAGCCAGCTCAGCTAGAAAGTCAACAACCTCAAACCATATACATCCTCAATTACCTTTTCAATGCCACTCCTCCTTGCTCCGTCTTTTGGCAAAATAACACACAACATAAGAGAGAGGAAGAAGACAGGGAAGGAGTAGCCAATAATGTGGACCCAATCCAAACAGAGGCTTCACTCAGCTCAGCAAGATGCACACTTTATGTTACAAGACTTTCACCTGTTAATGTTGAACCCTTCAAGTTCATCCTAACTTTTGTCCATTTTCTTTCTCGTATTAGTCATTTTAAGAGATTATTTTCCCTTTCTGGGATATTTTGAACACAGTGGCTTAGTCTCAGGAGAAGGAATTAATTATTTAGGACTGAGATGACGAGAAATTTCTTCATGCAAAAGGTTGTGAATCCTCAGATTTCTCTATCCAGCAGGTACTGGATGGTTCTGAGATAGCTAATGTTCCATTCAATCTAATGATGTCACACAGTTTTCAATGGAGAATTGACACAACCAGCTCTAAATTTCAATGGGGTCAGATTTGTCTTCGCTGAATCCTGATATTTTAATAACTATACCTAACCAGTCAATGTAATTCATATCTTTTGCTATCATGCAATAAACTAAGACAAGTGCAAGTGAAGTGTTGTGATAATGTAGACTAGAACCCAGAACCCTAGGCCAATGTTTTAGGAATGTGGCACTTTGTGAATTTTAAATTCAATAAAATCTAGAAATATAGGCTAGACTAATAGCAATAATGCAACCATATCTGATTGTTGTTCACTTGTGTCTTTTTGAGAAGGAAATCTGCCACCTTTCGGCTGGTTCAGCCTATATGTAACTCTAGGTCCACAACAATATGGTTCTGAGGAAGGGTCACTCGACCCAAAATGTTAACTCTGATTTCTCTCCACAGGTACTGCCAGACGTGCTGAGCTTTTCCAGCAATTTCTATTTTTGAATATGGTTGATAGTTCACTTCTCTCTAAAATAGCCTAGAGAGCCAATCAATTTGGGTGGCACGGTGGCACAGTGGTTAGCACTGCTGCCTCACAGTGCCAGGGACCTGGGTTTGATTCCAGCCTCAGGCGACTGTCTGTGTGGAGTTTGCACATTCTCCCCGTGTCTGTGTGGGTTTCCTCTGGGTGCTCCGGTTTCCTCCCACAGTCCAAAGACGTGCAGGTTAGGTGGATTGGCCATGCTAAATTGCCTGTAGTGTTCAGGGAGGTGTAGATTAGGTTATAGGGAGATGGGTCTGGGTGGGATGCTCTGAGGTTCGGTATGGATTTGTTGGGCCGAAGGGCCTGTTTCCACACTGTAGGGATTCTATGAATTCAAGAGTGACTTGGGGTGGGCAAAACATGTCCACATTGCAGAGAAAAATAGAGTAAAAGGAACTGTTAACCAAGCAGGCCCTTAGACTTTAGCTCCTTGGCCTAGCCATTATAGATCCAGCAAGAAACTTTCAGATGCTTTATCAATGACCTTCATACCATTATAAGTTCAGAGGTGGAGAAGTGTGCTGATGTCTGCACAATGTTCAGTACCGCTTACAATTCTTCAGCCACTGAAGCAGTCCTAAGCAAGGCCTAGACAACTTCCATGGTTCAGATGATTAGAGGCAAGTAACATTCAAACCACACAAGCGCCAGGCAATGACCATCTCCACCGAGTCTAAGAATTATGAAAGTCATGGAATTTTTTTCTTTTCCAAGCCTTTATTAGTGACCAAATCTGGTATTTTTTGGGGAAAATAGATTTCTTAAATCAAGCCTTTTGCTACGTTTTACTGCTTCAACGTAGGTCAATCTAGTTAGCCCACTGAAAATTTTATAATGCTAGGTGAAGTGAACAGGATACGCTCAGTTATTGAAGTAGCAACGTAGCTCCCTCAGGTAGTGGAATAAGGAACTGCAGAAAATAGTGAAGAATATTTAAAGAGAATATTTAAATGAAGCCATACATCATTCCTGAAATGGTGAGGTCCTTCACATCTAACGTTATGATGCCTTGCAAAAAATTAAGTCATTGATCAGCAATTTCTGGCAACCAGTGAAAAGAGTTGTCCAAATATTCTCTCAGGTTGTAAAAATGCAACTTTTTTTTATGACCAAATGAAAGGCTTTTGTTGTTTTTGTTATCCAGCTACAGATTGCACAAGACGTTAGATGGTCTTTATGAAAATGAAGAATTTTCTCAAGGAGAAACGAGTTATGAAGTTTCACGTAACATTTCAGTGCAGTGCAAATTGAAGCTTTAATGATTGTGAGTTAAAATTGGAAGTCAGTCAACCATCTCCACAGAAACAAATCTAAACTTAAGCAATAAACTGCTAAGCTTAGCTCCAACTTCGTGCATTTGAGTGTCATTTTCAGAATGGTTGTGTTGCTAATGCCAGAAGTTCAAACAATGCCAAAGAACCACAAGACTTTTGCAAAAGAGAAATACCGCAGATGTGGAAATTTGAAATAACAACAGAAAATGCTGAAAATATTCAGTAAGTAAGGCAGTGCCTGCAGTAAGAGAAATGGAGTTAACATTTCGTGTCATCGAACTTTCTTCAGAACTGGAAAAGGTTAGAGATGAAGCAGGTGTTAAACACGTGCAGAGGGACAGAAAGTGGGGAACAGAGGAAAGAAAAGATGAATGATCTTTAATGGGATGGATACTGGGAGAAATGAAATGGCATGTAATGATAATGCAAGGCAAAAAAGATGGTAATGGTACAAGCAAAGAAACAAGAGATGGATCTAGAACAGGTGAAAATGCGAATAGCAGAATCATCGTCAACAGTTGCTTTCCCAAAAGATTGGGGCCAGAGATTATGATCTGAAATTGTTGAATGCAGAATGCCTTAAACTGTCAAAATTAGATGAGACACCATTCCTTGATGTGTTAACTTCACTAGAACAGGATAAGAGGCCAAGGAAGGGGAGATCAGAACAGGAATGGAGCAGAGAATTAAAATGATGGGCAACTGGGTGCTCAGCATCATTCTTGCATTGTGAACAACATGTATTCTGCAAGGCAGTCACCAGATCTATACTTGGTCTGCCCCATGCATACCGAAAAATATTGTGAGCAGCAAATATAGTATAGTAAATTGAAAGAAGTATAAGTATATTTCAGTTTTAAGTGTCCTGAGTGACAGAGGGAAGGGCTAAGGGTAAATGTTACATTTCTTTGTTTATACGAGAAATGGAATAGACATTGAAGGTGATTCTGGAATGGACCAGATGCCATGTCTCTTCAGACAGGGGGAGAGAGTTATGTGATTTTTGGAACCATCATGCTGAAGGTGGTGCAAGAATATATTGAATATGAAGGCCAGTGAGGTGGAAGGTGAGGACAGGGGAGCTTCACCATGCTTCCAGGGCAGAAGAGAATGTGTCAGGGCAGATGTTTACGAAAAGGAACTGACAATAGTCCAGGGTCCTGTCAACCATAATGTAGAGGAATCCTTATTTGAGGAAATAAAAGACATATTGGAAGCTCTGGAATAGAAGATGGCCTCCAGGGGATGGAGGAATGGAATAAAGTTCTCAAAGAAAATAGGATAAGAATAAGTGTAGTCAAAGTAGCTGTGGGAATGAGCTGTGGATTTATAGTGAATATTGGTTAATAACATACCCGAGAAATGCAGAGGAGTGAGAGACATTGAGGAAGGGAAAAGTCAGAGATCGACAAAATAAAGTGGATGGAAGAGTGGAAATTGGAAGCACAGACGCTGAATTTTGTTTAATTTACCTGAAAAGAAAGGAGAGACTTAAGCAGGACCTGAACAAACTAGGTCCCCCTAAAAGGCAGATATGACAGTGGACAAGAAGTCTAAAACTTTCCCTCTTTTTTTCACTGTGGGAGAAAAAAATGATGGGCTGCTAAAATATGTAATGAATTTAGGCACCCTATTTTTGAATAGATTTTACATTGCATTTCCTAGGCATTTTGAGCTCAGATATGCCATTGACTAGAGGGTGTGTGTTGCAGTGTTAGTGTCTCTACCTCGAAACCAGAATGTCTGGATTCAACTCCCATCTGCCTCACACAAACACAGCTTGACTAAAAATATCTATATCATTGGTTGGATACAGATTAAAGCTGCCACTCTTCTGCATTCTTATGTGGTTTAACTTAACCTACAGCAGAAGAATTTTTACTGAAATGATGCGACATTTGTTTCCCACCACAATTATCCCAACCGCCTGCATGCATTTCGGAATTAAATACATATTGATGTCAAATCTTGAGGAATCTTTGCACTGTAGAGTGAAATGTATAACTATACCTCCTAAACTTGTCAATATATGAATATGGCCTCGATTCAAATCAGGTTACGTTGTGGATCATATTATGACAAAAGTGTTATTGATATTTGGGATATTGCATTTTGGACAGTTGGGCCTTAAAGCAAGGGAGAACTTTAAATAGAATGACATAGAATCTATCCACAGAAAAAGGCCACTTGTCCCACATTTTCTGTGCCGCTATTTATACTCCACACTTGTATTTAAACAGTAACTTTCATAAACCTCAGAAATGTAATGAGCTACTCCATTGCCACTTAATTATTTTGTAGGTGAGTTTATTATTGTTAAGTGGGAAAATCATAATGTTATTTAGACCAGATCCAGCAACTCAAGATTTGGCATCCATCAGTCACCTGTTGGCATGGCATATCTTCACTCGACCATTAATTTTCACTGAGATTACCAACCCTGATTCAGTTAGGAGGGTAGGGGAACATGCCAGGAGCAAAAACCAGTTTACCTAAAAATAATGTGCCACCTTGCTGAAGCTACAGCTCATCAAGGCAAAAGATCAAGTCACCTCAGGCACAGTGGACCATAACTCTCTCATTAGACAGAGCAACGACTGGTGATGGTTAAATCTGAGGGTTACTATGCTTCAAGTCACATGCATGCTAAATAGCGGAAGCAAAATTGCATAGGCAGAGCTAAGCTATCCCTCAACCAACTAAACAATCAGAGCTTTGCAAGCTGTGCCATAGTCTGTCACAAGCTAACAGTTATTAAGTTAAAAGATTTGAGATTCTATAAGAAAAACAAACTTACAGGGGTGATACCACGGATTTTTAATATAAGATAAAGGGAATACATTATGTAGCAACACTCCAATTAAACTGATTAGGGAAGACCAGGGTCATAACTTTAACTTGTGTAAAACCAATCTGGGTTATATGTCAGGAGGTTTCTCTTTTTGCAGATAATAGTGGACTTCAGGAACAGACTGCCCTCCTGTGTGTTGGATGTCAACTTGTTGAAGTCTTTCAAGCATGAGCTGAATCTGTTTCTGGTTGAGGTGGTCATCACCTCACTGAGGAAATCACATTAGCTTGAATGTTCCAAAGGCCAGAATGTCATTGGAGCGGCACAAACTGGAGATGTGCACCAGGACCATGAGGAATCCCCAAGGCTGCACACTGCACTGACACCCTCAAGTCCAATTTAGCCTAGGCACTCAAAATCTGGAATCTACTCACTTGGCACTCTACCTATCTCATTCACCCAGCACCCTACACACCTCACCCTCACCTGGCACACTGATACCCTCAATTAACTGCCACCCTAAACCTACAAAAACCTTACATACTTGCCTTTTCTCAGAAGCCATCAAGGTGGCTGGCTGTGCTGATAGAATTTAAATCACAGAACACAGCAACTGGCTACTGCGAAAGGGGGACGTGATTTCAACAAAGACCTTCTTCACTTTGGGATTTGTAGATTTGAGACAGGTTTGTTACAGAAGACTCCCTATCCAGGAATCTTCTGCACAAAAGATATCTAAAGTTAAGTGAGTAACTTTTAATCCGATTATAGAGTTTCTGATTGTAATTGGAATATCTGAGCCAATGTACATAAGACGTCATAAGAACTTGTTTTCTTTATTCATTCATGGGATGAAGGCATCGCTAGCTAGGTAGCATTTATTGCCCAGAGGGCAGTTCAGCATCAACCACATTGCTGTGGGTCTGGAGATACATATAGGCCAGACCAGGTAAGGATGGCAGTTTCCTTCCCTAAAGGGCATTAGTGAACCAGATAGGTTTTTCCCGATGATTGGCAATGGATTCATGGTTGTCATTAGATTCTTAATTCCAGATACTTATTGAATTCAA
Organism: Rhincodon typus; assembly: GCF_021869965.1. Taxonomy (NCBI): domain Eukaryota; kingdom Metazoa; phylum Chordata; class Chondrichthyes; order Orectolobiformes; family Rhincodontidae; genus Rhincodon; species Rhincodon typus. Next base: position 20,173,623 of record NC_063346.1, on the reverse strand, counting down.
ATTCCACTGTCTGCTGTGGTGGGATTTGAACCCAAGTCCCCAGGACATTATCTGGCTCTCTGGATTAACAGTCCAGCGATAATACCACTAGGCGACTGATTGGACCAGAATGCCTTTATCTGTCTGACATTGTTCATTTATTTATAGCTGAGAGGTGGTTGGGGACAACCTCTGTGAAAATCCTCAACAATAGCAGAGCCACTAGTGCCAAGTGGATGATTTGATTTGATTTATTATTGTCACATGTACTGAGATAACAGTGAGAAATATTGTATTGCGTGCTAATGAGACAAATCATACCTTACATAGGTACATCAGGGTAATAGAACAGAATGCAGAATATAGTGTTACAGCTACAGAGAAGAAACAGAGAAAGATCAACTCTAATATGTGAGAGGTTCATTCATAAGTCTGATAACAGTGGAGAAGGGATCTAACCAACCTCTTCCTAATGCACTCAGCCTGGTAGATGCTCGTCTTCAACTTGGCTGAGTCATATCACATGACAACATTGGATACAACAAAGACTGTGGGCTCAAACAGCAATCCTGCTATTGTACTGAAGACCTATGCTCCATAAGCAGCCACGTGTCCAGCCAAGCTGTTCCAGTACAGTTAAAATATCGCCATCCGTTCATTAAAATTCCTGACCATAAAAAGCAGGACCAATCCAATCCAGTCACTTCCTGCCCCATCTGCCTATGCTCAATCATGAATGAGGTGGCGGAAGTTGGTACCTACTAATTCATTGTCACTCACTGAAGTTCAGTTTGTTTTCACCAGGCAAATCAACTGCAGTCCTCAATACAGCTTCAGTTCAAAGATGGTCCAAATCCATGGATTCCAGAGGCAAGGCAAGTGACGTGATGCTGGAGCAGAATCCCAAAGTACCATGGGTGTTTTTAAAATGTTTAATTGCAAAATATAGTTTTAGAAAAAAGACCACCACAGAGCAAAAAACTGCAGATGTAAAATCAGCAGTCTGGGAAAGTCCTGCATGTAACCATGGGTTGTCACACCCATTGGGTGTCAGAGAAATTTCAAACAGAAGGCGAAATGTAACAGGAAGAAATAATGAGAAGGATGAGTATCTTACTCCTCTCAGCAAAATGCTACCTAATCATAGAATCCCTACAGTGTGGAAACAGGCCCTTCAGCCCAACAAGCCCACAATGACCCTCAGAGAATCCCACCCAGACCCATCCCCCTAATCTACACATCCCTGAACACTACAGGCAATTTAGCATGGCCAATCCACCTAAACTGCACATCTTTGGACTGTGGGAGGAAACCCGCACAGACATAGGGAGAATGTGCATACACCAAACAGACAGTCACCTGAGGGTTGAATTGAACCCAGGTCCCTGACACTGTGAGGCAGCAGTGCTAACCACTGAGCCACCATGCCACCTCTTGCAGACTTTTTTGTTTGTGCTTTTCCCTTCCAGGAATATATGACAAAAGGGATTAAAAACTGGCTGCAACACTGGTCTGTGTGAGCTAGAAGAGAGTGGTGTTCTAATGCTCTGAGTTTCTTGTGTAGTAGCCTGGGTTTGAGCAGTCACAGTAAAGATCACAGTTAAAAAACAATCTACTAGTCATTCCCTTTGAGATAAAAATTTTCTCTCGCACTAAAATATTGGAAACCAGCTGGCTGACATTCCAGTTAAAAGGAAACCCAATTATAAAATAACTCTCTTGCTCTGGTTGCTGCCAGCCAACCACATCAATAGAGAAATCGGCAAATATGTTTCAAATGTCAAGAATCCTGAAATTCACTGTTCAATTACCAACAATCCATTCTCCACCCAGCTTGAAAGATCCATGAAATGTCTGATCCATATGTCTTTCAACTTCTAAATATTTCTGAACTCATTTCTTGTTCCTAATTAGCATGTACATATTTTGCATTGTTAATTATTCCAATGTTCAGCATGTAATTAACTCATTCTTTTGCTCACTCAAGGAAGGCTAGTTTAATTGTTTTTTTTTAACTCATAAATTCATCTGGTCTGGGAGAAAGGCATCCACAAGGGAGGGATCTTCTTAAAATTAACATTTTGCAACCAATTGAGGGGCTGGATGACCAAAGAAGGGGAGGTAGCTCATCCTTCCTTCCCTGAGAGCTTAACAATTTGGGGTATCCCTGTGGAATTTTATTAACTTGAGGAATCTCATCTGGGGTCTGGACTAACAGTGTCACTGGCATTAACATCAAAACAGCATTTGACCAAGTATGTCATCAAAAAATCTTAATAAAATTCTCTACTTGGGCCTGTAGTCATATTTAGCACAAAGGAAAATACTTGGGGTTGTTGGAGAACAATTATCTCAGCCGCAGCACATTGATGCAAGAGTTCCTTAAGCTAGTATCCTAAGCCTAATCCAGCCTCTCGATCAATGACTTTCTCTCCTTTTAACGGTTAGAAGCAGAATGGTCCTTGATGGTTTCTCAGCCTTCAGTCTGTTCCCCAGGAGGCACACCGAGACAAACATTGACTGCCCCTGGAGGACCATCAACCTGGTGAAAGACACTGTTTGGTCTGCCCTAAACTTGCTAGTCTTGCAGAGCAAGGAGCTGACCTCAACCAAGTGTTGCAGACTGCACATTCCAACGTCCAGGACTATGGGCTGAGGGACACACTAAAGCTCAGGGCAGTTGCTACCAAGGTGCATTGGGGAAAGACGACCATCTAAGATCTTTCTGACAAAGTTAAATTGGGTCCGTTCAGTTATCAGACCCTCCCAATGCCTCAAATGTGTGTAAAGATAGTATGTACAAGTAAGAAATACCTTTGGTATGTTTGCTGGATAGAGTCAAATTCCAGTGTTTATTTGTTTCTCCTTGTGCCACTGTGGAGAACCAAACTGCTTCAGTGAGACATAGTAGGAACTGCTGATGCTGGAGTCTGAGATAACAAGGTGTGGAGCTGGATGAACACAGCAGGCCAGGCAGCATCAGAGGAGCAGGAAAGCTGACGTTTCGGGTCTGGACCAAAGGGTCCAGACCCGAAATGTCAGCTTTCCTGCTCCTCTGACGCTGCCCAAACTGCTTCAGTGACTGTTTGTATATGAAGATATTGCTTGTGAATAAAGTATATTTTGAAATTTTAAAATGTTTGAACTGGGGACAGTAACGGTTAAGAGTCTTACCACTGAGTCAAGTTGACACTTTACTGATGTAGCTTGGAATTCCCCATTGATGGATATCAGAAGGGTCATCCATCCAATTCACAAATCTAGCATTACAACAAAGTCTTTTAGTCAGTATCAAATTAATATCTTGTACTGCTGTTTCCTCTTGAGTTTGAAACCTTTGTCCCAGAATGTAGTGTAGACTGGGTCTTTAAAATTACTGCAATACTGAGTAAGTTAGATTTTTGATAGACAAAGAAGTCAGCATTACAGGACAACAAGGTGCAGGGCTGGATGAACACAGCAGGCCAAGCAGCATCATAGGAGCAGAGAGGCTGACGTTTCGGGCCTAGACCCTTCATCAGAAAAGGGGGAGGGGAAGGGGGTT
>NC_063346.1:20126830-20160100 GCF_021869965.1 Rhincodon typus | reverse complement strand
TTAACTCAGTTCTGAGGAAGGGTCACCGGACCCGAAACGTTAACTCTGTTTTCTCCTCCACAGATGCTGCCAGACCTGCTGAGCTCTTCCAGCAACTTTGTTTTTGAAAAAACAGGGTTACTGTTTCGGGTCTGGTGACCCCTTCCTCAGAACTCAGGATCAAATTTATTTCAAGTTTGCTGCAGGAATTCTCCTGCTAACTTGGTTAACCCTTTCATCCATTAAAGATCTATATTTTCAATCAGCTTCCGGATCACTAAAACTAACATTTGTTACTGTTTTTAAGTGGTATCCTCACTTTCCAATATTCCTCATCTATAATGATACCACAAAAGTACAACCAGGTCTCAGTATTTTGGCATGTAAGATGAGAAGGAATTACTTTATGGCTTTACGAGAGGAATTGTGCATTTGTGTTAAGCCTTTGAATGAAAGTTAAAGACTTTGAAATGAAATGGCAGATGAAAAATATGCCCAAAAGACAAAATCCTAAAGTTCTTAACCTTTAGAGACAGGGCAGATTTGTGATAGGTGAAAGGAAATAACAGTAAATGCAGCGATAGTTCAACCCATCTTGATCAGTGACAATCAGGAGTCAAACATGCTTAGTATAAACCACAGGAAACTTATGTTGGAAGCACAGAGAAACAAAGCATGAACTCCCTAATAACCCAGTTGGATGCAAACTGCAATCCTAATCAAGTAACTGACTGCAAGGAGGATTTAGGAGCAAGCCTTTAGTGATATTGGTGCATAGATTCGTGCATATTCAGTGAAAGAAAACTTATTATAATGCTCAGATAGTAAGAACTGCCGATGCTGGAGTCTGAGATAACACAGTGTGGAGCTGGAGAAACACAGCAGGCCAGGCAGCATCAGAGGAGCAGGAAAGCTGACTTCTCGGGTCGGGACCCTTCTTCAGAAGTTGTTTTGTAGACAACATCTTTCTGAAGAAGGGTCCCGACCCGAAACATCAGCTTTCCTACGCCTCTGATTCTGCCTGGCCTGCTGTGTTCTTCCAACTCCACATTGTGTTATAGTAATGCTCACAGCTGTCTTTATCGGATCAGAAGAAAGCTTTATTCAAAAGGAAATGTCTTTCTATTTTTAATACAGAAAGAGGAAGAGAGAAAAAATGGGACAGTAAAAGAGAGTGAAAAAAATCGCGCAGATACGAGAAACACAGTAGGAAGAAGCAGAGTAGAAAATCGATTAGAGAGAATAGATAAAATAGGGAAAAGAAACCGGTTCTATTAATAATACGCTGGATGGTATCTATAACTGTTACTATAACAAATATTTTGATCCCAACATTGCAACGGAAAATGCAAGGAAGATCAATGAATGAATAAAAACATTTGTAATAATCATCCGAGATAGTAGGAACTGCAGATGCTGGAGAATCTGAGATAACAAGGTGTAGAGCTGGATGAACACAGCAGGCCAAGCAGCATCAGAGGAGCAGGAAGGCTCACGTTTCGGGCCTAGACCCTTCATCAGAAATGGGGGAGGGGAAGGGGGTTCTGAAATAAATAGGGAAAGAGGGGGAGGCGGATAGAAGATGGACAGAGGAGAAGATAGGTGGAGAGGAAACAGACAGGTCAAAGAGGCGGGGATAGAGCCAGTAAAGGTGAGTGTAGGTGGGGAGTTAGGGAGGGGATAGGTCAGTCCAGGGAGGATGGACAGGTCAAGGGGGTGGGATGAGGTTAGTAGATAGGAGATGGGGGTGTGGCTTGAGGTGGGAGGAGGGGATAGGTGGGAGGAAGAACAGGTTAGGGAGGCAGGGACGAGCTGGGCTGGTTTTGGGATGCGGTAGGGGGAGGGAAGATTTTGAAGCTTGTGAAATCCACATTGATACCATTGGGCTGCAGGGTTCCCAAGCAAAATATGAGTTGCTGTTCCTGCAACCTTCGGGTGGCATCATTGTGGCACTGCAGGAGGCCCAGGATGGACATGTGGTCTGAGGAATGGGAGGGGGAGTTGAAATGGTTCGCGACTGGGAGGTGCAGTTGTTTATTGCGAACCGAGCGTAGGTGTTCTGCAGAGCGGTCCCCAAGCCTCCGCTTGGTTTCCCCAATGTAGAGGAGGCTACAACGGGAACAGCGGATGCAGTATACCACATTAGCAGATGTGCAGGTGAACATCTGCTTGATGTGGAAAGTCTTCTTGGGGCCTGGGATGGGGGTGAGGGAGGAGGTGTGGGGGCAGGTAGAGCACTTCCTGCGGTTGCAGGGAAAAGTCTCCAATGCATCATCCTCCGACACTTCCGCCATCTGCAATCCGACCCAACCACCAAAGACATTTTTCCCTCCCCACCCTTATCTGCTTTCCGGAGGGACCACTCTCTCCGTGACTCCCTTGTCCACTCCACACTCCCCTCCAGCCCCACCACACCCGGCACTTTTCCCTGCAACTGCAGCAAGTGCTACACCTGCCCCCATACCTCCTCCCTCACCCCCATCCCAGGCCCCAAGAAGACTTTCCACATCAAGCAGATGTTCGCCTGGACATCTCCCAATGTGGTATACTGCATCTGCTGTTCCCGTTGTGGCCTCCTCTACATCGGGGAAACCAAGTAGAGGCTCGGGGACCGCTTTGCAGAACACCTACACTCGGTTCGCAATAAACAACTGCACCTCCCAGTCGCGAACCATTTCAACTCCCCCTCCCATTCCTCAGACCACATGTCCATCCTGGGCCTCCTGCAGTGCCACAACGATGCCACCCGAAGGTTGCGGGAACAGCAACTCATATTTTGCTTGGGAACCCTGCAGCCCAATGGTATCAATGTGGATTTCACAAGCTTCAAAATCTCCCCTCCCCCTACCGCATCCCAAAGCCAGTCCAGCTCATCCCTGCATCCCTAACCTGTTCTTCCTCCCACCTATCCCCTCCTCCCACCTCAAGCCGCACCCTCACCTCCTACCTCCTAACCTCATCCCGCCCCCTTGACCTGTCCATCCTCCCTGGACTGACCTATCCCCTCCCTACCTCCCCACCTACACTCACCTTTACTGACTCCATCCCCGCCTCTTTGACCTGTCTGTCTCCTCTCCACCTATCTTCTCCTCTATCCATCTTCTATCCGCCTCCCCCTCTCTCCCTATTTATTTCAGAACCCCCTTCCCCATTTCTGATGGGCCCGAAACGTCAGCCTTCCTGCTCCTACGATGCTGCTGTGTTCATCCAGCTCTGCACCTTGTTATCTCTGTACTAATCATCCGGCTACTTGAGCTGCAAACGCTATTGCAGTATTATTTTCCTGACCATTTAAAATATTTTATTTTAATGACCAGTTAGACCTGTCTGCTTCTCAATGCTTACACGTTTGCACATTGAGACTCAAAACTAAAAAGTGATATTAGCACCTTTTTTTCAGTATGAAGATGGGTTTCTGAGTTTGGAATAAAAGGGGCCGCTCGCTGTTCATGTCTGCGCCAGATGGCGCTGTGTAAATGAAATTGACACACATCTGACTCCCTTCCATTTGTAACTAACGTACCTTTGGACAACTTCACGGTTTTGCATAGATCGCATCAACGGCGTTTCCGGACCAAGTTTTTTTTTCAAAGAAAATTTAGCCAACTTCCTCATGCAGCCAAATTGCGGAACAGGCAAGATGTTTGTTTTGTAGACATGAAAAACTGCTGGCCGTTGTCGTGTGCTCGAAGTGATCCTAAAAAAAAAGCCATTGTAACGTTTCTTGGTCCCTGCAAAAGGTTCCAGATGAGGGGATTTGCCTGAAAGTATTCTGCGCAGCGCTCTGCCGTGCGTCTGTGTGTGTGTGTGCTTTAGCGGCGAGGAAGCTGGACGCCGATCCAGTTTCTTTTCATCGTTCTTAGTTGTTCCAAAACTAAAAAGAGTTCGGGGGGTGGGGGGGGGGGGGGGGGGGAGAGGGGCGAAGATGTCCTGGAATAAAGACGGTTTGGATTCTATGTCGGAGCCGGAGAAAAGTCAGCTGAAAAGGACCTTGGAGTTGGGTGCTGTGATGACAGTCTTCAGCCTGAAGAAGTCACAACCCGAGAGGAGAACACTGCAGGTGATCATGGAAACTCAACAACTGTCCTGGAACAGGACGGCAGACAAGATCGAGGGAGTCCGTGAGTATCTATTCTCTGTGATGCAGGCTTTAGTCTGGCTGTACTGAGTGCTGCGGTACTCCTGCTGAGCTAACCATTTTCAGGCCAGTTTTTAAAAGGCTTTGAACTACCGATTATCATTCTGCACTTTGAATTAATTTCAGAAAGGTAAACTGCAAATAAGCCATTAAATCCTTGCCACTTAGCCAGCGTTCTTAAATTTGCTTCTTTCTTAAAACGTTCCTTTCATTGAGACAGATTAAGGGAAGCATTTCCAATGCAACTCTCTTCAGAGAAGTTGATGAATTAGCTAGTGTTTTTCATTGACTACTTGTTTGTAGGAGCAGTTTATTTCTGCATGAGTATCAAGCTTTCACAAAGATGTGCAGGTTAGGTGGATTGGCCATGCTAAATCGCCCTTCGTGTCCAGGGATGTGCAGGCTAGGCGGATTAGCCATTGGGAAATGCAGGGACAGGGTACTGGGGCGGTTCTACATGGAATGCTCTTCGGAAGGCTAGTGTGGACTCGATGGGCTGAAAGGCCTGCTTCCACACTGTAGGGATGCTATGATTCCATGAACTGCATAGGTGGGAGCTAGAATTTTCAAACCAGGAATCGCCAAAGCCTGTATATCCGCACCTGAAGGGCTGCTGTGGCGGGGGCGGCGGAGGGAGTGGAGAAATAAAATGGAGGTGGGCATTTTAAATCACCCCTCCGTCCTCCTTCCCCAATAGTTCAGTAAGGCAATCAGTTTTCTCATTCTTTTCCCGTAGTTACTTCTTGTTTAAACCCAGGAAAGCAGTAAATAAATAATTTTGTGAATAATTACGGATAAAAATAAAATGAACCATTTAGAGGCTATCAATTTAAAATAGATCTGAATGACAGAAATTAAGAGTCTGGTTTACATAATAAATTGGGATGCTGAGCAGAGACCCACACGTACACACACATACACACATATATATGTAAATAAAAATGCGAGAATATGAACTTTAAACAAAATGATGGGACTGCTAGGGCCCATTGCCTGCAACTCCTGTGCTGTGTGCATGAAGTTTAGGTCACTTTATGCGTGCAGGAAGTGTTTCCATTTGGTTAAACACATGCTCGGGATTTCTAACTAGGAAGCTGGAGTCACTGCAGTGTGTGTGGGAGATGATAAATTCCTGGATTGCATGTTCTGGGAGGATTCCAACTGTCACACCCCTCTTCAGAAATGGAGAGAAGGATAAAATCAGCAACTACAGACCAGTCAGCCTAATATTGATGACAGGGAAATATTTGAATGCGTTGGCTGGGATTTTATGTGAGCAACTTGAACCACTGGGATGGTGAGTGTAAGGTGGGGGTTGTTGGGGAGAGGAGCATCAGGAGTGAGTTGGGCAAAGGGATAACTGCTCTTAAGCATTCATTAATGGGACTAATTGACATCTCTGCCAGGATTCCTGCATCTGCTCTTCCTGCCCCTAACCTAATCACTGGACGTTTTCTGATGCTTGCAAGTTGATATAGATGCTTTTGCCCAATTTTCTTGCCTCTCCCCCCACTATTATGTCCACTTGTGTTAAATTCTGTTCAGTGGCATGAATGTTACAGTCAGCAGTAGAGCAACAGCACTCAGCGCTGACTTTGAAGGAAATTGCCTGTAAAGATCTGGCAATCCTTGTGCTTCTGACTTCCTGTATTCTGATGACATTTTGAATTTGACGCCATGTCCAGAGATTTCCAGGCATGCACCAACAGTGATGTCAACAAGTAGGGTAAACAGCCAGTTATATTGAAGTAATCTCACAGACAGCAGGGCAGCAAGTTAAAATCACTAAATCACATGTCAAGGCCAGAGAGAGGGTACACAGAAGATTCATCTGGATGGTACCAGGGATGAAAGACTTCAGTTACATGGAAAGATTAGAGAGCCAACAGTTATTTTCCTTTATGCATGAAGTTATTATGAATGCACAACATGAAAGGGTGATGGAAGAAAGTTTACCGTTAACTTTCAAAATGGAATTCTTGAAGTGGAAACATTTGCCAGACTTCCGTGGAGAGAGAGGCTCTGACTGATACTGATGTGTCATTCAGTCATGTGAAGCATTGAGTTAAGCCTCACAACCAGCACCTGTTTTTCACCAAGTCTGTTACATTGTGTTTCAGTTCTAGGAGTTAATGGTGAATAAATTTGACAGATAACATCAAACTTGGCTTTACAAGATGGAGAGCATGCCATGCATTGTCCTGCATAAAGCCTATTGCTCTGTGACAACATGTTCTTTCATGCAACTAATGAAGCAGTTATTGGAGGTTAGATGTGGGCACTTATCCAGGCTTCTAAGCATACTTTGATTGGAGATAGACATGTAGCTACTACTGAAACTCTGCACCTTTAACTAGTGGAGTTTTCATTTGACAGGGAACAATGTGGTTTTGTACTGGGGTGATTAATTGGTGACAGTACATGGACATATTTTATGATCTGGTTTATTCAAGTATTATTGCCATTCAGGAAGAGGTTGAAGTGAAAGAAAATATTAATTTTTATTTGCACATAGATCTATATTTTGTCCTCTGGATATTGTGAAGTGCTTTGCGGGCAATTAATTGCTTTTGAAGTATAGCCATAGTTGTGCAGAAAAAAACATATCTGACGACTTGTGAACAGGAAGCATGAAGGATTTTATCAGTTAATTTGCTTTGGTTGAGGGATAAATGCTAGCCACAAAAATAGGAGGACTTCCCTGATCATTTTTACACTGTTGCATGTGATCTTTTATATCCACCCTAGCAGTCAGATTGGCCTTTGGTCTACTTATCTTCTGATCTTGTCATCTGACAGTGCAGCATTTGCTAACAGTATGGCATTGGTGCCAGAATAGAACTAGTGCTCAAATCCTGAAATGGGCCTTAAATCCATGGCCTTTGACCAGAGGCACAAGGACTTTTGCTTGATTCAAGCTAACGTTTTCACCTATATAAGATTGACGTTCATTTCCGTTACACCTTGATCATATTTGCTGCAATAATTCGCATTTACTTATTCTGATGCACTTAAGAAGATTTGAGAATGTTATAACCATTAAGCAGGGCCTAACAAATATTGTACTGTACAACTTTCTGAATGCATGAACAGATCATTCTAAACACAATGTGAAATAGTAAGATGGATAACATATTTTGGTGAATATGGTGGAAAATGTCACCATGGATTTTGATTCACGTAGTGCTCTGGAATTATATATTGCATGAGCTTTCCCCATTTTGTTGCAGTATAATGCCAAGCTTGTTATAGTGGTACCCAAATTCCAAGAAAATCCAAGTCCCTTTAGGGTTAAAAAATATTGCATTACAAAATTATATTACAAGTTTCACGATTTTGACTCTGGGTACTTCCTCAAGTACATTATGGACATGACTTTAAAATTACACAAACAACCTTAGGGATAGAAAACACGCTTGATTGAATTCAAAATGTGCTAATAATTATTTGCTGTCCTGTACATTCAGTAGAATTTCACTATAGCATCCACAATGTCATACACAATCCTTTACAAAAGTAATTTTCTGTTTCTCAGTTTGAAAGTTATGATTTCATAGAAACATAGCAGGTAGGAGCAGGAGGAGGCCATTCGACCCTTTAAGCCAGCTCCGCCATTCATCACAATCATGGCTGATCGTCCAACTCAATAGCCTAATCATGCTTTCTCCCATCAACTTTGACGCCATTCATCCCAAGTGCTATATCTAGTCACCTCTTGAATACATTCAATATTTTGGCATTAACTACTTCCTGTGGTAATGAATTCCACAGGCTCACCGCTCTTTGGGTGAAGAAATGTCTCCTCACCTCCATCCTAAATGGTCTACCCCAAATCGTCATACTGTGACCCCTAGTTCTGGGCACACTCACTATCGGGAACACCTTCCCTGCATCTACCCTGTCCAGTCCTGTTAGAATTTTATAAGTCTCTATGAGATCCCCCCTCATTCGTCATTCTGAACTCCAGCAAAAACAATCCTGACCTAGTCAATCTCTCCTCATACATCAGACCCACCATCCCCGGAATCAGCCTGGTAAACCTTTGTTGCACTCCCTTGAAAGCAAGAGCATCCTTCCTCAGAAAAGGAGACAAAACCGCAAGCAATATTCTAGGTGTGGTCTCACCAAGGCCCTGTACAACTGCAACAACACATCCCTGCTCTTGTACTCAAAACCTCTCGCAATTTCCCACTTATTCCTTTCACCCTTTACTACATGCATATTGCTTTTAATTCGAGGGAAGACAGGCAACTGAACATATGCCTGCAAGTTGCTTCTTGCTTGTCCACATGTCGGGCGGATGGTTTGTTTCTCTCTGGAGGTGCATTTGCTTTTGTTCAGCACCTCGCTGTTAGTATTTGCTGAGAAGCCAGTCCTCCAGGGATCAACTTGAGGAATGGCATACGTTATCCATGGGTACAAAGACATCACACCAATGTTAGGTTTCAGTGTCCTGAAAACCGCTGTTAAAATATCCTATGTGTGGTTTCAAGCAGCAGTTTTCTGATATGTACAGTTCATTGTTTAATACGTATAAGTATTGTACGTTTATGAGTGAATCGTTGCTATCCAACCTCTTACTCATCATTATCAATAGGTTTGAGATTTTTAAGTGTTCAACAAATTATTGCATGAGTGAAGCAAGAATTGAGAATTCTCCAACCAAAACATGGATAGATTCTTCTAGGGATCTGATTGATGTGGGCTATGGAGAATCAGATGAGAATTCTTGTGAGGCCCATCTTGATGTTGGGAGCATCTTGCTCCATTTTTTATGGTTTTGACTAGCAGTGAGGTGAGTTTCGTGCTAGGCAGTGGTGAGTTGCCAATTAACAGGTGTATTAATGGTTTGTTAAATGCTTTATTCATGCCCCAACTCATCTCGTTAGTATTTAGCTTCCCATCTTAACAAGTACACCAGACAAGCTTTGTCAAGAATCCTCGACATGGAAATTGGAGCGGGTACATAGAACATAGCCCTTCAGCCCATGATGTTGTGCCGACCTATTATCCTACTAAGAGCAATCTAACCTGCATACCCTACATTTTAATAGAACATAGAATGTTAGTCTATTATAAAGGATCTAATAACAGAACATTTAGAAATACATAATATTATCAAGCAGAGGCAGCATGGCTTTACAAGGAGGAAATCATGTCTGACAAATTTATTGGAATTCTTTGAGGAGGTAGCAAGCAAGACATAAATGACAAAACGTCAAGAAGCGGATGTAATATATTTGAGTTTCCAGACTTTGTAACTTTGGCTCACTGCTTATTCCAAAGGACCTCCATGCTGCTTAGGGCCGATCAGCATTGCAGGAGACCATCCATGGGCATCAACCGCATGCACCCCTTGTCCATGGACGGTGGCACTGCCATTTCTGATATGTCATTACACTTGCAGGCTGCTCAGGAAGCATAGACATGCCTTGCAGGGCTCACAGCAAGGCATACACATGATGGTGCAGCAGAGGCACTTAGTACTTATGGGCAAAGACCCAGCTCATTGATTGGACCAGGCTTACTGCTTCTTGCTTGCTCACTTAGCACCTACTGCTTGCTTGCAGCATCCATGCCTTGCTGTCCCTGTTAGTGCAGTCACATGACCAGGCAGTTTGCTTTGCTGGTCAGCAGTCCTCAGTCAAGGGGTTGTACATTTTTGCCGTACCGTATCATGTTACATCAATTTCGTAAATGCACCATGGACCAACAGTTTACATGATGAACTCACTGCATGTGCAGCAAGCAAGCAGCCAAGTGTCAATGTCTTAGAGGTGTAATTCTCCCTGTGATCCATGGAGATACCCATCAGTCAGGGTTCCCAGCGTAATAAGTTAAGGACAGCCTCCCAAACTAGGCCAGGGAATTGGCAATGGTCATGTGTCCAGTCAGAGTGTCCTCATTCAGGGAGTCATTGTCTTTGCACTCCAGGGAGAGGGCCCCGGTTAGTCCTGTTGTTCCATTGCGGCCAGTCAGGACTGAGGGCTGGGGAGGTGTACAGGAACCAATCAGGGGACTGGGCACTTCTCATCCAGGGCTGACTGGTTAGGTCGCTGAAGGCCAAGGTCAGTCCTTCACAGCCATTCACATGGATGGGAGGAAAGAGGGGTGTGGGAAGGAGTTTGTGATAGTGGTGGTGGGGAAAATGGTCAATCCTATCAGAAGGAGACTTGACGATTTATTCTTCGGGATTGGATGCTGCAGGCTGGAGGAAAGGGAGATGACAGTTGTGAAGTGGGGGCAGCAGTATTTACAAGGAGGGGAAACAGTGAAGAGTGCATTGGATGGAGGTCCTGAGGCAGGGTTCATTCATGGCCACAAGATCCCGAGCTTCAAGGGGGTGACAGTGTATTATCACACCTGATATAGTCACCTCATTTGCCAGGATAAGGTGTGCAGGATCATGTTCATGGGTTCAGTGGGGACCCAGGAAGGAGTGAAGCCAGTGCGGTTCAGTATATACACCATGGGGATGTTAATATGTAGGTAATAAGGCACATCCTCTAAGGTACGGCAAGAAATCTCATTAAGCCTCATAGCAGGAATTCGTATAAAATACTCAATGCAACTCACACCTAGCTATAAAAATGTAAAATTCAGCCGATGGTTCAGAACACCCAATTTCTGGCTGATTTCTGATTTTGCTTCTGTGATTAAGGAGTCTCATTCGTGGTGTATAATGTTAGACTGGTTCATCTTTTTAATCAAGAATGTATTATTCCTGGTGGAACCAATCAAAATAAGTGTGTCATTTATGATGGAACAAAAACTGCTGGGACATTGATTTTGGTATTTATGCCATGTGAAGAAATATTGTTATATGACTTTAGTTACAGCAGTATCATATTTCAAGGAAGTTTCAGGTGATCTTGTTGATGCTATAAAATGATTATCAAATAAAATATGATAGCTAGCCACATGAGAAATGAGGTCATGTGAAATTCATATTTCTTTGGGTGGCTCAGTGTGAAATTATCTAATAATCACTCCTGATTAGTACCTTGGGACATTTTACAGCATTAAATGTGTCAAATAACTGCAAGATGTTACTGTGGCAAGATGTATTTTTATAAATCAATTTAATGACAAGATCAAGAAGCTATAGAAAGTTTTGAAATCATTCCAAACAACAAAACAACAATGAAACATCTTTACTTAAGCTTATAGGGTAAAATTGGGTTTTAGCACAAAATACATTATAGTGGAAAGGCAAACACGTGACTTCAATACTAAATTGACACCATGCAAAATAAGATGTCATTTTCCCAAGCTACAGCTTAAAACCAATTTCAATCACACGGGTCCTGATCAACAATAATAAAACATACTGAAGTTTTTGTAACCTTCCTTGGTAAATCCCTTACGCCTAGATTTTCACCGTGGTAGACAGTGTCCCCATTGTGGTGAAAACAGTGGACATCAATGAAAATCAGAGATGCCACCCTTGACACAGTGCCTACAATTTGCATAGGGTTGAGAATGAATAGAATAGAATTCCTATGGTGTGGAAACAGGCCCTTTGACACAACAAGTCCACATGGACCCTTGGAGCATCCCACCCTGACCCATCCCCCTATAACCCACTGAATCTACACATCCCTGAAAACTACAGGCAATTTAGCATGGCCAATTGACCTAGCATGCACATCTTTGGACTATGGGAGGAAACTAAAGCAAACCCATGCAGACATGGGGAGAATGTGCCAACTCCACACAGACAGTCACCTGAGGGAGGAATTGAACCCAGATCCCTGGCACTGTGAGGCAGTAGTGCAAGCCACTGAGCTACCGTGCTGCTCCTAATGGGATAGGTTGTGTTTCGTACATGCACATTTTACAGAGGCAGCTGTCCATAGAAATCTGTAGCTGACTCCTCTTTGATTTTGGTGATCTGGGTGCCTGAAATATGGTGTGCACAGATTATACCTAGGAGAAGTGGGGCTGAACTTTATAGATGAATTCAGATAGTTGGTATATCCTTTTGGAGTCATAGAGTTTTTTTGGCATTGCTAAACATAACCATTAATGTGCATGAAAAATGTATTAATTCTTAGAATTATGAAGTTCATTTAAACTAACAAAAATAAGTGTCAAAAGTGACAAAATGAAATGTGGAGAGGAACTGTGAAGAGCAAGTGTCAAAGAGATCTGTCAAGTTGTTGATCATTTTAAACTCCTACCCTTTAACTCTGTGAAAAGCATGTCTGGATTATTAAACTACTGCCTGCTATTTCACATTGTCTTTTGACATATGCTTAGGGTTACCATCAGTGGATTAGTGGTACAAGAGTAATTTTATGCATGCCTATTATTAAGGTAGCTGCTATCTCGCAGTTCGGTTGGCAGCTACAAATGGTTATGGACTTTTGAAATGAAACTATGATTTTTGTTTAAGAGATTATGCACTTGACTGAAATGTGTGCTGTTATAAGGCATTATCTAGTTAAAGGAATGTCAAAGAACAAAGAAAATTACAGCACAGGAACAGGCCCTTCGGCCCTCCAACACTGTGCCGATCCAGATCCTCTATCTAAACCTGTCGCCTATTTTCCAAGGATCTATATCCCTCTGCTTCCTGCCCATTCATGTATCTGTCTAGATACATCTTAAATGACGCTATCATGCCCGCCTCTACCACCTCAGCTGGCAACACGTTCCAGGCACCCACCACCCTCTGCGTAAAGAACTTTCCATACATATCTCCCTTAAACTTTTCCCTTCTCACCTTGAAATCGTGACCCCTAGTAATTGAGTCCCCCACTCTGGGGAAAAAGCTTCTTGCTATCCACCCTGTCTATACCTCTCATGATTTTGTAGACCTCAATCAGGTCCCCCCTCAACCTCCGTCTTTCTAATGTAAATAATCCCAATCCACTCAACCTCTCTTCATAGCTAGCGCCCTCCATACCAGGCAACATCCTGGTGAACCTCCTCTGCACCCTCTCCAAAGCATCCACATCGTTTTGGTAATGTGGCGACCAGAACTGTACACAGTATTCTAAATGTGGCCGAACCAAAGTCCTATACAACTGTAACATGACCTGCCAACTCCTGTACTCAATACCCTCCAATGTAACAATTGTCTTCTTCTGAATGAGCACTCTTTTTTTCAATATATTGAAATCTGTAATCCATGCTTAGAATTTTATTTCATTACTGTATGGATCATGAGTCTCCCCATTATGGATATTGGGTGAGTTGGTATGATTGGTGTAAGGGCAAAGGGTATTCATTGGGGCCATGAGCTGGTTTAAATTGCCACTAATTTGATATGAGGGACATGATCAGTAATAGGGATTAGCAGAAGAGCAAAAGTTAAAATCAGAGCTATAAATATCAATGATCTTGTCCATGGGGGCCTATGTTGCCATCGAAGATTCAAGCTGTTATAGGGATTAGATGCAGCAAAGATGATCTGAAGGGTTACGGGGTAGGGGTTAAGTCCACGCCTTAGTGTGGACTTGCAACTGTGATGTAAAGATTATGTGTGAAATTAAATATTTTGAAGGCTATTATATTGGCCATATTTCATTTGCTGCCTGGTGAAGCAAACATTCCCTAAAGGGCTTAGATGCAGCTTTACGTCTGTAATTGGAAACTGTTAGAGTCTATTTTCAAGGATGTAATAGCGGAGCATATAAAAAGTCATCACATGATCAAGCAGAGTCAGCATGGCCTCAGCAAGGCGAGTTACCAGGATTCTTTGAAGAGGTAACAAGCAGGATAGATAAAGGAGAAGCAGTGGTTACAATATACTTGGGTCTTCAAAAGGCATTTGATAAGATGCCACACATTAGGCTGCATCATAAGGTAAGACCCCATGGTATTGAAAGTAGGTTACTAGCATGGATACAGAATTAACTAGCTTATAGAAAACAGCGAGTTTGGACAAAGGAGCATTTTCAGGATTGACTGGAGTGCCACAGGGATCAGTGCTGATACAGACGAATGACTTGTCTGAGGAAAGTGAATGTACTGTCACCAAGTTTGTGGTTGACTCAAAAATGGGGTAAGTAAGTGGTGAGGATGACATAAAGAGTCTGCGGAATGATCTAGACAGTTTAGGCAAGTGGTCAAAACATGGCAGATAGAATATAATATGTGAAAATGTGAGATTATGCACTTTGGCCAGAAGAACAGAGGAGGTGAATATAATTTAAATGCCGAAGGACTGCAGGAAGTTATACATCAGAGGGATTTGAGAGTCCTCGTCCCTTAATCACAAAAAGATGTCATGCAGGTCAAGCAGGAACAGGGAAAGCCATTGAAATGTTGGCCTTTATTTAAAAGGATTACAAAAGTAGGGTGGCTTCGTTAAAATTATACAAGGCACAAGACAAACCATTACTGTGAACAGTTGGGTCTGTTATCTGAGGACAGATATTTTGGAAGGTATTGGAGAAAGGTATTGGTGGCCACCCAGATAAGGTTCACTAGACTGTTACCAGGTGTGGAGGGACAGCCTTATGACGAGAGGTTGATTAGATTAGGACTGTACTCATGTTGAATTTTGAAGAATGAGAAGTGACCTTATTGAAACATTGAAGATTCTTTGGGGATTTGACAGGGTCAGTATGGAAAGGTTGTCTAGGACCAGAGGACATAATTGCAGAATGAGAGATCGCACATTTAAGTCACAGATGAGGAGGAATTTCTTCTCTCAAAGGGTAGTGAATCTATGGAGTTTGTTACCACAGATGGCTGTCAAGGCTGGGTCATTAAAGTATATTCAGGGCTGAGATAGACAGATTTTTAATCAGTAACAGAATCAAGGGTTATAGGGAAAAGGCAGGATGGTGGAGGTACAGTTTATCAAATCAGCCATGATCTCATTGACTGGTGGCTCAGATTCGATGGATCAAATAGCCTTCTTTTGCCCCTTTGACTTATCAGACAACATACTACTACTCTGAAGGGTTGCTGGACCTGCAACATTAACTCTGTTTTCTCTCCAAAGATGCTATCAAACCTGCTAAGTTTCTCCAGCATTTTCTGCTTTTACTTCAGATTTCCAACATCCGTAGTGCTTTTTTTTATAATACTACCACTTGTTGCTTTGAAACCTGAACTGAGAAAATAAGGTAATCAAGAGATAAGTTATATGAAGCTGTTGATCACAACTAAGTTTCAAAGACACGGGAACAGCCAGATTTAATGTTTGCACCCATGAAAAAGAGAAATCTGGCACAAAGAATGGTTGCTTACTGCCTAGTGAGCTAGCCATCAATATTAATAATAGTCATTTGCAATGGGTATTAATTCGCTTTGACTCATCTGCCTTGAAGTGGCATTTACAAATGAGTCAGATGTTAGAAGAAATAACCAACAGTGTACAGTTTTGTGTGCTACCCTATCAGAAGGATGTGAATGCATTGGAGATAGTGCAGAAGAAATTTACAAAATGGTTTCAGGGTTGAGCCACTTCAGTTATGTGTAAAAATTGCTGAAGTTAGGATTGCTTTTCTTGGAAAGGAAAAAGCTAAGAGGAGATATCAAGAAGGGTCTGGACAAAGTTCATAGTGAGAAACTGTTTGCACTCAGAAAGAGATTGAGAACCGGAGGGTACAATTTTAAACTGTTTTGCAAAGGAAGCAAATGTCAAGTAAGATTTTTTTCTTCAGGCAGCAAGCAGTTAGGGGGTATGGGCTGCACTGATTGGAAGTGTGCTGAAGACAGGTTCGATGAGGCATTCAAGGGGACAATGGATGATTATTTAAAATTGACGTAAGGTGCAGGGTTATGGAGAAAAAGGAGAAAATTGGCACTTGGGTTAAAGTGTTAAGAGAACCAATGCAAACAGAATGAGCTAAATGGCCTCCTTTTGCACCCTGACCATTCTTGAACATGCCAAACAATGAATTCGAATGACAACTTTAAAAAATACAGCTTACCCAATGGCAGTTTAAGGGTCCTACGCTCCAAACAGACTTTGCCAACCTTACTGTTTTCCTGGATTCAGTACAGGAACAAGCTGCCCTGAAGAGGGGAAAACCCCTACACAATGGCGTTCTGGTGAAGGACTTTTCCTAATTTAATATGAATAAAAAAATTCTGTCTCACTTATGTTAAAAGGCATCATTCTGCTTCATATATGTCAAAAGGCTTTTCACTATTCCTCCTGCTTTAACAGTCCACTCACAGAGTCACAGAGCACAGAAACAGACCCTTTGGTTGAACTTATCCATGCCGACCAAGTTTCCCAAACTAAGCTAGTCCCACTTGCCTGCATTTGGCTCATATCCCTCTAAACCTTTGCTATTCATGTATCTGTGCAAAAGCCTTTTAAATATTGTAACTGTACTTGCATCCACCACTTCCTCTGGCAATTCATTCCACATACGAACCACCCTCTGTGTGAAAAAGTTGTCCCTCGGGTGCCTTTTAAATCTTTCCCCTCTCACCTTAAAAATATACTCCCTAGTTTTGAACTCCCCCACCATACGGAAAAGACCTTTCCTACTCACCTTATCTATGCCCTTCGTGATTTAAAAACCACTATAAGGTCACCCCTTAACCTCCTACGCTCAATTGGAAAATACTCTGTCTATCCAGCATCTTCTTATAACTCAAACCCTCCAGTCCCAGCAACATCCTTGTAAATCAATTCTGAACCTTCTCCAATTTAATAATATCCTTCCTATAAGAGGACAACCGGAACTGTTGACAGTAAGTCCAAAAGTGGCTTCACCAATATCCTGTACAACCTCAACATGATATTCCAACTCCTATACTCGGTGGTCTAAGCAATAAAGGCAAATGTGCTAAATTCCTTCTTAACCACCGAGGCTAGCAGTGACACAACCTTTGGAGAACTATGTATCTGAACCCCTAGGACTCTCTTCGACAACACTACTCAGGGCCCTACTATTAACAGTATATATCCTGCCCTTGCTCACTTTACCAAAATGCGATAGCTGAACGATGAGCCCGTCCTCTGGCTATTCAATGAACATTCACAGCTGGTCACTGTTCCGCATACTGCACGTCTTCTGACCTCTCATTTGACCTTGATGGCAGAGTCTTGAAACCCCTATGGAGAAACCTCGTCCATTATTTGGGCAAAGTTCCATTCCCAATACTAGCATCCACACATTGATGAGCACAGAATATTTTTAGAAAGAATTTAAAGCTGTTTTTTTTCGGATTAGCAGTCATGTCGTAGTGGTTCTCTTGGGGGGAGAGCATGTCTGCTGGGAATATGAATGCAGTGGTAATTAATTTATGGGTGTGATACTTTGAAGGGAGTAATGATCTACATGCCCAAATTCCTAACATTTACACTTAATGTGCAGAGCTCTGCATCGAGTTGAACTAATTTATTCATAAAATTTATCTCACAAGTGAATTGCCCAACCTTTGGAAACCAGATTATTGTTATTCAGGTGCAGCATTTCATCTGTGTTTGAACTGTCCAGGTTTACAGAAATGAGACCAGGACTGAGGAGATTTGAAGCAAATGATGTGAACCTTTGAAGGTGAATTGAAGAGTTTCTTTGTGTGACATAGTGCCAGTTTTCCAAATAAAGGAAGTACAAATACATACATAGGCAAGGTCAACAAGTTTTAACTAATAGTTAAGGACAACACAGATATAATTTCCAGAGGAATGCTGTGTTTTTGATCTTGGGGCTGATTCCAATTAGCAGTCAGCAGCCATGAATTGGTTTGGCCTATTCAGTTTCAGAGTGAAGACAATTCAAGCCAGCTGCATAGTTATTATAATTATGACCTTGAGCTGGGTCTGTAACCACAGAAAGATTATGGGGAAAACAAGCATTTTCTTCCTGGAATTTTCAATAACTGCTCAAAGTCACGGTCTGAAAAAAGGTCAGAGTTCTTCACTGCGCATTATTACACATTGCATAAATATCAGTTGTTAGCTTTTTGATTGAAAATTCCATTCCTCAATGTCCTTTGTTGTCTAACTTGCTGTCAGTTTACTGCTGCTTTTAGTCTTACATGTTGTCTGCTTTACAGAAAAATTTACATAGTGATTGGTAGCATGCATAACCCAAACCCATTTGCTGAAAATCTGGAATTCTGTTGTTCACTGGTAGCTTGTAATTTTAATTGAGAATGTCAGCAAATTTGAAACAGCAGAAGCAGAGGTTGTGGGGCTGTTTCAGTCCATTAATACAATATTCACTCATCTCCTGGGAGCTGGATTTGAAGACAGCTTTAGACTAATTTGATCACTGTCTCTTTTCTCTGTCAGCAACCAATGAAAATCTGAACTTATTTCTTAATGAGCATGCATTTGCAATAAGGAAAAAGAAAAGGAAAATACTGTGGATATTCAAAATACTGGAGCGATCTGGCTGTGAAGAGAGAAACAGAATTATCAGGTCATTGAACTTTCATCAGAGCTGGAAAAAGTTAAAGATTTGTCAAGATTTTAAGCAAATAGAGACATGAAAGTGGGGAAAGGAGGAAAGGACAAAGAGAAAGTCTGAAATAGAGTAAGTTTAGGAGCGATTAAATGACAAGTGTGATGATGATGTGAGATGGAAGTGGAACAAGAAACTTAAAATGGGTCCAGAGGAGGTATAAATGGCAGAAAATGATGAACAACATCACTGTTCCTAATTAAACATGAATTGCAGTAAAATGGTAATGCCATTCCAAGATTACGAGGATGACTGGTATTGCTCTGAGATTTTGCTTCAGACTGTGCAGAAGGATTTGCCATTTTGTTTATGATTGTGCATCTTCTTTCTATATGTTAACATTAATAGAAAAGAGCTACAAATAACATTTCCTTTGGTCCCTGTTTGATCAGGTGACCTAGTGTGGCTCTGAGTAGAGAACCTTTATCAGCAGTCTTGAGTTCCTATTCTGACGACTTGCCCCATCCATTTCAGTTGAATGTGAGATTGTCATGGCCTCTATCATTGGCATGTCTGGGTTTTGGAAAATGCATATACTCGTTCTTTTGTTTTTGCACATTATTCATAAGATCATTCTAAGATAGCATTGATGACACTATTCTCAGTCCTTGATGTAGCACTTATTAAGTTTCCTATCAGCACTGTGGAGAAGTGTGCAGAGAAACATTACCGAAAAGCCAGATTTCATAACATGATTCTTGAAAACTTGAGCAAGTGTACTTCATAGAATCCCTATAGTGCGCAAGCAGGCCATTTGGCCCATCGAGTCTGCACCGACCCTCCGAAGAGCATCCCACCCAGACGCAGCCCCCACCCCATCCCCATAACCCTGCATTTCCCATGACCAATCCACCTAGCCTGCACATCCCTGGACACTATGGGCAATTTAGCATTGCCAATCCACTTAATCAGCACATCTTTGGACAATGAGAGGAAACCAGAGCACTCGGAGGAAACCCACGCAGCAAACTCCACATAGGCAGTCACCCAAGGATGGAATCAATCCCAGGTCCCTCCCTTTGTTAGACAGCAATGCTAACCACTGAGTCACCATGCCATACTTCTTCATTAGAATCAGATTTTTGATCCTTTCACTTAATAACAGCAACTACTGGGAGAAAACAGTGAGAGGGACAGAAAGAGAGGGCAGTTGAGCCAATAATCTGCAACAGTTCCTACTGTTTGACAACCGATGCTGTTGCATCGGTAAAGCTCAGAAGTGCAAATCCGTAGCCAACATTTCTATTCAGTTAAACCCAGCCATCCATAAGGAAGAATTATCCTCGATACAAGGAATTACTGAGTATGGTACTCTGTGTATAAGTTGTGCTACCCTTAAATTTACTATTACAGACAAATATTCCATTCTTCAGAATGATTCTATGTATTAGCAACATATTAAAATATATTTTTAATGTAATGAGTGCATGTAAAATCAATGGAGATAATATATTGAGGACAATCAAGGAATGCATTGCTAAAGTCAAGATTGAGGAATTGAGCAATGGGGTTAAATCCTTGCAATTTCTACAACTTGAGGGTGTCAAGCAGAGGTCATACAGCTATAATGAAAGATGAAGTCATTTTAAATAGCAAGACTGTGTTTTCTAAGCAGCATGAGTGGAATTTTCCAGAAATAAGACTGCAACTTAAATTAGGTTTCTTAATAATGCTGAGGGAAAACCTGTATGTATATCAAACCATAATTTCTTCAACTTTTCCTATTTTTTACTGAGGAATTTCATTAAAATCTGTATAAAACACTGGATTGGCCTCAGTCGATTGAAGTGTTGCATCCAGTTCAGAGGACCTCACTTTCGGAAGGATGTGAAGGCATTAAAAAGGATGCAGAAAGTCATGAGAATAGTTTGAGTTGAGGAATTTCAGTTATGTGGATAAATTGAAGAAGCTGAGCCTGTTCAACTTGGAGAATATAAGGGTGAGAGAGGACTTGAGAGATATTTAAAATCCTGAAGGGTTTGGACAGAGTAGATAGGGGGAAATTGTTCCCATAGATGGAAGGATTGAGAACCAAAAGCCACCAATTTAAGATGATTGGCAAAAACACAATAGCAACAGGAGGAAAAACCTTCCTATGCAGTGAGTGATTAGGATCAGGAATAGTCTGCCTTGAGGATCTGATGGAGACAAATTCAATCACAGCTTTCAAAAGAAAATGGACAATTGTCTGAAAAGAAAAAAGTACAGGGCAATAGGGAGTGAGACTAGGAAAGTTGCTCTTGCACATGGCTGGCACATACACAACAGGTCATATTGCTTCCTTCTTTGTGGTAACCATTCTATGATTTTATGAATTATTATTTTGAACTATGTTGTTAAGGTATAAAACAGACCCTAAATGTACCCCTTTTTGAGTGAACTATTTTCTCTGTAGTGCAGCTAACTAGAGGAGAAGTTTGTTTATTGAGGAGATAACCTTCAGCTATCCCCCATCATTTATTAGCGGTGGTGCCATGGAACATTTTGTTCTGTCCCACAGTGCACGTTGACAAGAATGGTAATGTGTAAATCCTGGTCTCCTTGAGTGCCAGTTCTTTTTTGGAATGATAGAAACAGACCATTCAGCCCAACAAGTCCACACCAACCCTCTGAAGAGCATCCCACCCGGACCCATCCCCTTGCAACCATGCATTTCCCATGGCTAATGCACCTGATCTACACATCCCTGAACACCATGGCAATTTAGCATGGCCAATTTACCTAGCCTGCATATCTGTGGACTGTGGGAGGAAACCAGAGCACCCGGCAGAAACCCACGCAGACACGGGGAGAATATGCAAACTCCACACAGTCAGTCACCCGAGGGTGGATTCAAGCCTGGGCCCCAGGTGCTGTGAGGCAGCAGTGCTAACCACTGAGCTACTGTGCCACCTTGTTAGGTTGTAAACTAACAGAATAATGTTAAGCCCTGTAAAATCCATCTGATACTTTAAAAATTTTAGTTGTTTTGGCTAATTGAGAGAGGAGTGTTATTCCTGGGGATTTTTAAAGTTTGTTCAAGACATGAGGTTGCTACTAGCAAAGCCAACATTTATGGTCCAGCGCTAGTTGTTCTGAGGAGCTGATGGTGGGCCATTTTCTTGAACCACTGCTGTCCATGTGGTGTAGTTACACACACATTACCAATTCAGTGTCCAACACTCATATGTCAGGTAAACTTTAGCTACTGTACCCCAACAATGGATCTGAATTTGAATCTCAGAAGAGATATGTAGCCAATAAGACTTCCTTGCTGCTATATCCAATGAAAGCAAGCATCCCTATGTATTCTTCGCCACACTGTCTGCCTGTTAATACCTTCAGGGACCCATGGACTTGTACATCAAGGTCCCTTTGTTGCTCAATATGCCCTGGGCATATAACCTCACACTTATCAGGATTATATTCCATCTGCCATTGCTTGGCCCAATTTACCTGCCGACCAATTTCAGATTGCAGCCTGAGACCATGCTCCTCAATATCAAAAAGACCAACTATTTTTTGTGTCATCTGCAAACTTACTAAGTATACCGTATACATTTACATCCAAGTCATTACTATATATATATAAAACAAACAACAAGAGACCCAGCACCAATCCCTGTGATACATGACTGGTCACAGGCTTCCAATCACAAAATTGACCCTCCACCACCACCTTTTGCCTTCTATTTGTAAGCCAGTTTTGGATCCAGTTTGCCAACTTGCCTTGAATCCTGTGGGCTCTTTTGGACCAGCCTTCCATATGGGACTTTGTCAAAGGCCTTACTGAAGTCCATGCAAACTACTTCAACTGCACAACCCTCATCAATATATCTAGCCACCTTTGCAAAAAACTCAAATTAAATTAGTCAGAAAGGATCTCCCTCTAACAAATCCGTGCTGACTATCCATGATCAATCTCTGCTTCTCCAAGTGTTGATTAATCCTGTCCCTCAGACATTTTTCCAATTATTTCTCCACCAGTGATGTCAGACTAATTGGTCTGTAATTACCTGGACTATCCCTGCTGCCCTTCTTGAACGAATGAACCACAGTAGCTATCCTCCAGTCATCTGCTCCCTGTGCCCAGGTATTATAATAAATATCTCTGCCTAGGGCCCCAGCAATCTCCTCCCTTGTCTCCTATAGCTGCCTGGGATACATGTCACGAGGCCCTGGTGATTTATGCACCTTTATACCTGGTAAACATTTAATACCTCCTCCTTATTAATCTTGACATGTTCAATAACCTCATCATCCTAGCTGAAATCCCCAACTACAATGTCTTTCTCTCCTGTGAATATAGATGAGAAGTATTCATGTAAGACCTTACCCATGTCCATTGGTTCTATGTACAGGTTGGTCTCTAATAGGCCCCACTCATTCCCTGGTAATCCTCTTACTCTTAATACACTTATGAAGAGCCTTGGGGTTTTCCTTGATCCTGTGTGCCAAATATGTATCCTGGCTGAAACTTGAAATGTTTGACTTACTAGGGCCATTTCAGAGGGTAGCTAAGAGTCAACCATATTGCTCCAGATATATGTCTGGAGTCACATGTAGGCCAGACCAGATAAACCAGATGGCGGTTTCCTTCCCTAGAGTACATTAGTGAAACAGATGGGTTTTCACAAGAATCGACGGTGGCCTTAGGGTTGCCATTAGGCAAGCCTTTAATTCCAGATTTTCCAACTGCTGTGGCGGGATTCAAACAAATGTCCACAGAGCATTAACCAGATCTGTAGATTACTAAATAAAACAAACTACGGATGCTAAAGATCTGAAATAATAACAGAAATTATTGGAGAAACTCAGCAGATCTGGCAGCATCTGTGGAGAGAAAGCAGATTTAATGTTTTGTGTCCTGTAACCTTGTTCAGAGCAAAAGTAGGGAAGAGCGAACAGGGTCATTGGACCCAAAAAGTTAACTCTGTTTTCTTTCCGTAGACACTAGCAGACCTGTTGAGTTTCTCTAGCAGTTTCTGTTTTTGTCTCTGGATTACTAGCCCAATAACATTACCACTGCCTCCCAAAGCTGTTGTTTATTGCAAGAGGATTGGAATATAGAAATCTGGATGTTTTGCAACAGTTGTATGGGACACTAGTGAGAGTACATCAGGTATACTGCGTACAGTTTTTGTTTCCTTTCTTAAGAAAAGGTGTAAATGCATTAGAAGCAGTTCAGAAAAGCTTCACTCAACTGATTCCTGGGATTAGGAGTTTACCTTTTGAGGAAAGGTTGGAGAGATTGAAGTGTATCTGTTGTAGTTTAGAAGAATGATGAGTGATCTCGTTGAAATATATACTATTTCACATAATAGCATAACAACATAGAAGGAGGCCCTGCTGACTCTCTGGAAACAATTCATTTGTCCCATTCCCCTGATCTATCTCTGTTTCCTGAAAGTGTATGCTTTTCCCTCAAATGTCTGTCCAGTTTCCTTTTGAAATCATTCATCATCTCTACTTCTATCACCTTGCAGACAGCTTCCCAGTCATTATCACTTGTTGTGTCAAGAAATTTGTCCTCACATCCCCCTGTCTCTTTTGCTCAAATCCTGAAATCTGTGTTTCCTGGTCCTTGTGCTATCAGCCAATGGGAACAGCATTTCTTTGTCTATTTGACATAAGACAGGCAAAATCCTGTACACCACTATTAGATCTCACCTCAACCTCTATTTCTGCAAGTAGAACAATCCCAACTCCTCTGGCCTAACCTTGTTGCCATAAGAACATAAGACCATAAGACATAGGAGCAGACGTTAGGCCATCGAGTCTGCTCCACCATTCAATCATCTCATGAACCTCCTCTGAACCCGCTCCAGGGCCAGTACATCTTTCCTGAGATATGGGGCCCAAAACTATGCACAATACTCCAAATATGCCCTGACCAGAGCCTTATAGAGCCTTAGAAATACATCCCTGCTTTTATATTCAAGTCCTCTCAAAATAAATGCCAAAGTTTATTTGCCTTCCTAACTACTGACTCAACCTGCAAGTTTACCTCGAGAGAATCCTGGACTAGAACTCCCAAGTCTCTTTTTACTTCAGACTTCTGAATTTTCTCCCCATTTAGAAAATAGTCCACACCTCTATTCTTCTTACCAAAGTGCATGACCTCACACTTTCCCACATTGTGCTCCATCTGCCACTTCTTTGCCCACTCTCCTAACCTGTCCAAATCCTTCTGCAGCCTCCCCACTTCCTCAATACTACCTGTCCCTCCACCTATCTTTGTATCATCTGCAAACTTAGCCAGAATGCTCTCAGTTCCTTCATCTTCCCTCTTTCCTGGAATCCTTCCAGAAAATCTGTTCTGCCCCTTCTGAAAGGCCTTCATGTTCCTCTTAAAATGTGGTGACCAGAACTAGACACAATACTCTATTTGCGGCTTAATCAGAATTTGATAAAAGTGTGGCGTAATTTCTGTTTTTGTACTCAATGCTTCAATTTATGAAGCACAAGGTCACATATATTTTGCTAACCACTCTCTTCTCATACCCTGACAACTTCATGCATATGAATCCCTTGGTTCCTCTATTCCTGTGCCCTATTTAGAACTATGCCATTACATTTGTGCTGCCTTTCCTTAAACATTTTGCCAAACTTGTAACTTCACACTTCCCATTATTAAATTCCACCTGACATTCACTGGACCATCCTGCCAATCTATTTAAGTTCTATTCCAATTGATTGAGTTCATCTTTTCTGTGAGCCGCATGTCCAATATTATAATATTTGATTATTGGCAAATTTGGAAACTTTACCCTGTATTCCAGTGTCTAAGTAATTTATGTTCCTGTTACAGTGAAGGACAAGGTTAGAAAGAATAGGGAACAATGAATGAATGAAGATATTTAGGCTCTGGTCAAGAATAAGAATGAGTCATACATTAAGTATAGATTACTGGAATCAAGTGAGTCTCTTGAAGAGTATAAGGAGTGGAAGGGGCATTCTTAAGAGGGAAATTAGGAGGGCCAAAAGGAAATACAAAACAGCGTTTGCAGATAAGGTTAATGATAATCTAAAGAGATTCTACAAGTACATTAAAAGCAAAAGAGTAACTAGGGAGAAAATAGGGCCCCTTAAAGATCTACAAAGTCATCTCTATGTGGAACCACAGGCAATGGTAGAGATACTAAACTAATATTTTGTATCACTTTTGACTGTGGAGAAAGAAATGACGGCTTGGGAACTCAAGGAAATAAATATTGATGTCTTGAAAGCAGTCCGCATTACAGAAGAGGAGTTGCTGGAGCTCTTAAAAAACATAAAGGTGAATAAATCTCAAGGACCTGATCAAGTGTATCCCAAGACATGGTGGGAAGTTAGGGAAGAAATTGCAGGGGCCCTAGCAGAGATATTTCTGTAATCTACAGCCATGGGTGAGGTGCTGGAAAACTGGACGGTGGCTAATATTTTTCCTTTATTTGCGAAAGCCTGTAAGGAGAAGTCTAGGAACAATAGGCTGGTGTATCTGACATCAGTGGTTGTTAAGTTGTTGGAGGGGATTATGAGGGACAGGATCTACATGTACTTGGAGAGGCAAGGACTGATTAGGGACAGTCAGCATGGCTTTGTGTGTGAGAAATCATGTCTCACTAACTTTATTGAGTTTTTTGAGGATGTAGCTAAAAAGAATGATGAGGTTAGAGCAGTGGACATTGTATACATGGATTTTAGTAAAGACTTTGACAAGGTTCCACATGGTAGACTAATTAGTAAAGTTAGGTCACGTGGGATTCAGGGAGAACTTGCCAATTGAATACAAAATTGGCTTGATAATTGGAGTCAGAGAGTGGTGATGGAGGGGTTTCTTTTGGACTGGAGGCCTGTGACGAGTGGCGTTCCACAGGGATCAGTACAGGGTTTGTCATTTTTTTATTTGGATGAGAATTTAGGAGGCATGGCTTTATAGGTGACAGGAAAATTGGTGGTATAGTTGACAGTGAACGTTATCTAAGATTACAAAGGGATCTTGATCAACTGGACCAATGGGCTGAGGAGTGGCAGATGGAGTTTAATTTGGATAAATACAAGGTATCGCATTTTAGTAAAATGAACAAGGGTAGGACTTATACAGTTAATGTTAGGCCCCTGGTAGTATTGTCAAACAGAGAGATCTCGGGGTTCAGGTGCATAGTTCTTTGAAAGTTGCGTCACAGTTAGACAGCGTGGTTAAGAAGGCATTTAGCAAGTTTGCCTTCATTGCTCAGACCACTGTGTATAGGAGTTGGGATGTCGTGTTGAGGTTGTACAGAATGTTGGTAAGGCCACTTTGGACTGTTGTGTACAGTTCTGCTCGCACTGCTATGGGGAGGATATTATTAAATTGGAAAGGGTTCCGAAATAATTTACCAGGATGTTGCTGGGACTGGACGGTTTGAGGTATTAGGAGAGGCTGGATAGGATGGGACTTTTTTCACTGGAGCATAGGAGGTTGAGGGGTGACCTTATAGACGTTTATAAAATCATGAGGGGCATAGATAAGGTGGATAGCAAAGGTCTTTTCCCTAAGGTGGGGGAGTTCAAAACCTGGGGGCATATTTTTAAGGTGAGAGGAGAAAGATTTACAAGGGTCCTAAGGAGCAACTTTTACACACAGAGGGTGGTTTGTATGTGGAATGAACTGCCTGAGGAAGTGATAGATGCAGTTGCAGTTACAACATTTAAAAGAGATTTGGACAGGTACATGAATAGGAAAGGTTTAGAGGGATACGGGCCATACACAGGCAACTGGGATCGTTTAGTTTGGGAAACTTGGTCGGCATGGATGAGTTAGACCAAATGGTCTGTTTCGGTGCTGTATGGCTCTGCGGCTCTGTGACTTTTGAATCAGTGACTCTATGTGCTTTCAATGAACAGTTGTTTGAAGGAGATTCCACCAAAGTTCAGAGCATTGAGCTCAGCCAGAAGCAGGCTTGGAAAAACTGAGAAGCTTCAAGTAGCCAGAATATAGAGCCAGTTCCTGTTTAAACTTTGCTGAAGAACCAGTCTCCTAGCTGGTCAACTTCAGGAAACTTCACAACTTACAGTGAATCCTTCATTTTAAAAAAAATGTCCTTAAATCTTTTTTTTCCACAGGGTAGTTTGATTTTGGTCAGATTAATGTTTAAAGCTACAGACTGAAAAGAATTGTATGAAACAGTGTTTCATTCAATTAATATCAGTCATGTATTAGTGAAAGGAATTTTTTTACTGTTTAAAAGTAGTGAAATGTTTTGTATTTAGTTAATAAATAAGCTTGTGAAATTTAGTTATCAATTAACAGAATGCACACTGACATGTTTTTGATAGCAGAGTACAGCAGTTGTCGGTATGTTCCCTCCCAGGCAGAAGTGTGTAAAATGCACTTTCACAGATATACTCCATGTAAACCTTCTCCTTTCAAACTTTCCAAAACAGGACAGTAGGAAATTGTTGGATTTTCTGGTACTATTAAATTTCAAATGGTGAATCAATACGAATGGTATTTCCATGCATTCTGCACGAGCCTTCAGCAGCATGTGTAATTTTTATTCAGTGTAATTATTGCGTAGCGGACTTTTGATTACTTTGTGAGAAACTGTTGTAGCTCAGAAGTGGTCATTGTCCCTCAGTATAAATATCTCCAAGTAAATATGTTTTGCAAATCTTGGTTTTACATAGGACATAAAACAACACAGCACAGCACAGAAACTGGCTCTTCAGCATCCCCATGTCTGTGCTGACCATGATGCCATTCTAAACTGATGCCATCTGCCTACACCTGGTCTGTTTCCCTCTAGTCCCTGGCTGTTCATGTGTCTGTCTAAATGCCTCTAACGTTGCTGTCATATCTGTTTCTACCACCTTCCCTGGCAGCACATTCCGGGCACCTACTACCGTCTGTGTAAAAAACTTTCCTCACACATCTCCCTTA
Organism: Rhincodon typus; assembly: GCF_021869965.1. Lineage (NCBI taxonomy): Eukaryota > Metazoa > Chordata > Chondrichthyes > Orectolobiformes > Rhincodontidae > Rhincodon > Rhincodon typus. The sequence continues at coordinate 20,131,710 of NC_063346.1, read as the reverse complement.
AACTTTTGCACTCTTTATCTTGAGGAGAAGGAAAAGCCAGAGGTACCAGGCAATTTTTTAATAGACCACGTGATAATCACCATTTGACATGATGTTTTAAACCCTGGTATAATTTGTTTTAATATGTTTTTGGAGATCTTACTAAAGCAAATTTGTAGAGTGTTTTTCTTAACTTTCTCTGTCATCGATATTTTGGTATTTTTAACATTGCACCTTTTATCTACTTTCTCTCTTTTTTCCTCTCACTTTCACCCCACTACCTTTTTCACTTCTTATTTCGCCTCCACTTTCTTGTTACTTACCTTTGAGCTCCAATTTTGTCTCTGCAATTTTGTTTGCCTTCTGCCATTTTAAACAGCGGTTGGCAGGTATTATTGATGTGCACAGATAAAATGGTTGCAATGTTTATAATTTGTTCCATTTCACACTTTGTAGTACAGTAATTTCTGATATGCCTGCCTTTGTCACATGCGCTGCCTTCTTAGCTACACCCTTCCTCCAAACTGCTACAATTTATCCACCTACTGTTTGCTACAAGCATCTGTGACATAAATGGCCTTCTTTAACTATAATTTCATGACTCTTGTACACTCTATTTTTTCATTATCTCCCACCATTAACCCTCTTTTATACACCTTTATCATTCTGTTCTGCCTCCTCTAGCTGCATACTCTCCCTGCCAGTCAGCTCTTTTGTTTCTGCTTCAATGTATTTTATTTCTGTTCTTTTTCTAGATCTCTATTCTTCCAGCTCCCCTGTCTCACCTCATCTCTGTCCTCATAGTGGCTTGGTGGTTAGCAATGCTGCCTCATGGCTCCAGGGAGCTGGGTTTGATCCCAGCCTTGGGCGACTCTTTCTGTGGAGTTTGCACATTCTCCCTGTGTTTGTGTGGGCTTCTTCCGGGTGCTCTAGTTTCCTCCTACAGTCCAACGATGGGAAGGTTAGGTGGATTGGCCATGCTAAATTGCTCATTGTATGCAGGATAGGTGGATTAGCTATGGGGAAATGCAGGGATAGTTTGGGGATGTGTGGGATGCTCTTCAAGAGTTGGTGTGGACGTGATGGAAATGCAGTGATAGGGTAGGGGTGTGTGGGATGCTCTTTAAGATTTGGTGTGGACTCAATGGGCTGAATGGCCTGCTCAAAGCTGTGGGGATTCTATGATTCTTAACTACTCTATGATTACCTGGTTGCTTCTCTGCACTTTCTTACCGTCTGCCTGCCCCACATACTTGTGTTTCTCTACCCACCCTCTCTATCTGTGTCACATTAATCTACTTCCCTCCTCATTTACCTTTATGTGAATAAAAGGTATAATTTTGACCTAATTTTGCTGACAAGGAACTCAAAGAATTGGAATGAATCTAGTGAAAAATATAATCAGGTAAATCAAATGTATTGTTAAACAGCACAAAGGGAACATTCGGACATACATATTAGGTGTAGAAATATGACTGGGCCACTCAGCCTTTCGATCCTGCAATGATATTCAGTAAGAACACGGTAGATCTCATTGCTCCATGTTCCCACCCACCCAATAACTTTTCTCCCCCTTGCCGATCAAGAATCTGTCTGCCTCTGCCTTAAAAACTTTCAAAAATTCAGCTTCTCTTTAATCAGAGAGGATGTGTTTCAGTGGCTTGAGGTTAGACAAACAAAGAATGAGGTTGGTCTTTCTATCACTTTGCTTTGAAATGAACTGGGGCCAAGGGGCTGCCAGGATGTGTTTCTAGTTTCCTTTGACTCAGGGCTATTTAGGCCACTGGGCCTTATTTCAGCGCACCAGGTTTGACTCGCACCTAAAAACATGATGTCAATGATTTAAGGGGTTTTTAAAAATATATTTAAACTTATGAAGTGGAAGGACTTATGTGGTGTAGAATTGAATTTCAAACTATTAAGCTGTGGAGCTTTGATATCAAATACGCACTGTGTTGCAACAGAAAGTGAGTCAATTGAGCTACAGGCCAAGACATGGATGGTTAAAATTCTCTGATAGTTTACCACATGTTCTATTTACTATCTTGACACCAATCAGATATGCTTGATTATTGAAAGACATTTCAACTGATGACTCCATTTTATCCTGTTCTTAACGAAAGGGTGGGCAGCTTCAAATAATAGCGAGTCTCTCACCTAAATCAGTATTGCTTCTTGGTTTTCAGCATTTTATAACAATGAATAGAATCTTCCTGCAATATAGAAATAGGTATGGATCCTCCAAATTTAAATGGCGTCTGGAGACCACTTTGAATTGGATAAACCCGTGACAACATACTGTTGGTGATAGAGATGAAGATAATTTCATGTCTCACTTGAGTGGGACATTGGCAGCTTGAAGTGTTATTACTAGATTGTTATGAAATATGTTTTTCGATAACCCAAAACAATTGTTGTGTATAGAATTTGACTGATCCAATGATTGCTTACAACTGATGTGAGTCCAAACAGCCCTCCATAGTGAATGAGAGTCCTGAGTAGAAATTATGGCTGGTTGGCAGTGGTATCACTTTGGCAGGCATTAGCACCTCAACTACCCCCACTGCAACCCCAACCCCATTCAACTCAACAAGAGAGACATCCAGGTCCAACACATACTTAATGAGTGCTAAATCTAGAAAAAAAAGGTAAACTGAACACAAACAGTGCAGGAATAAATATTTCAAATTGCAGGAAAGTTGTGCCATGTTTTCCTTCTTACAATCAGTGTGGAGTTTGGGCACACCTGCATTATTGTGACAATAGAACTCATTTTAAAACAAAGGTTTTCTTTCCGTTTCTGATATTCATGTTGGTCTATCATTGTTTCAATAAAAGGAAGGTTGATTAATCAGAATGAATGTTCTGTTTAGGTTTTTAAATTGAATTACGCAGCTTCTAAGCTTCATCTGGGTCATCTCGTTGGCGGTTCTTTGGCTGGGTAGGGTCCTCACTGGGAGAGAAAATTAAATAAAGTGATAGTGGAACTAAATAAAAGGGACCAACTTCCATCTCAGTTGCACACTATCCAAAATGTCACTAAGGAGAGATACCTGACTACAGATTTGTACCATTCAGTCACTTCTGAATTTTATGCTTTGACGTTTCTTGTCACTGGGAGACTAGCAACAGCTACATTTGATGTTGAACTTGTTATTTAACAAATTTATGAAGTGTTTCTTTAGCAACATCGTGGATGTAAAGTGTCGACGCTTACTATCCAGCTCTTACTTGTTATGATGCTTAAGCGGAATTTATAGTGTACATGAAGGCAAATGTACAAATGTCTTCTCTCGGGTTAATTCTGATCAATAATTTAAAATGTAAATCATAGGAACGATACTTAGAGAATTAGGAAATCTCTTGGTTCTGTGAAAGCAAAACACTGTGGATACTGGAAATCTGAAGCAAACACAGAGCGTGCTGAAGAAAGACAGCAGGTCTGGCAGCATCTGTGGAAAGAAATAGAGTTAACATTTCAAGTCTGATAGGAATCTTCTTCAAAACTCAGAGCGGATTCGAAATATGAATTCCTTCGGTTTCCTTTAGTTTTAGCACTTAAGTCTATGTGGTGCAATGCAAGATGCTTAAAGTGATGTTGTCCAACAGAAGTTGTGGACTAGTCATAATCAGATGTGCAGATTCCTTAGTTAAGCCTAATATATATTCTTTTGATATAGGTTATTAACCACATGTAGAGAATTATTTAGCTAACATATTTCGCCATTCAGTAACCAAGGAAGTGAAGCATTCACGTCCATCAAAAGCACTCACACTCTGCTTCCCATTTTACAAGAAAATAACGAGTAAAGTTGCAACACAAATGCATGGACTATGGAATGAGTACTTTGACTACATGCTCAGAGAGATGGCCTATTATTTACTTTAGTTATCAATTAGCTAGTGACCCGTGTATTGCACATTATTCAGTTGAACACAGACAAAATGGTGCAGCACTGTATCATCTGTCATAAATGGCTGACTATTGCTTCATGTTGAGTATGTAATTCAGGTGGGTTTGGGAATTAAAATCTTGAGAATTCACTATGGCCTGACAGATAGCAGAAGAGCTAAAATGTCGAATTTAGAAATGTCGAAGCGCCAAAAGCCAGAAAAACTCATTGCATCTTGTAGATCAACATGACACACACGCTATTTATACAATCTTGTTTGAATGCTTATTTGAATGCATTGCTTATGGACAGATACAAATACAGAAGACACTAGAGATGCTCAGCAAGTCAAGTCTCATCTGTCAAGAAAACAGAAGTTAGTCAGGCATAAACCCATCCTTGGAACTGAACATTTTAGATTTTCAGCATCTGAAGTATTTTGGGTTTTAAGCTGCCACTCAATGATTCAGACAAACCATGTTCACTGTAAGTGAAGTGCCTGTATGGATTACAATGATTCAAAAAGGCAAGTCGCCATCATCTTTTCAAGGACACTTAGAGATGAACAAAATACTGGGGTGGCCAGTCCACATCCTGTGGAAGAATAAGATTTTTTTCTAAATCAAAAGTATGATTTCTCTTTAAAAAGTATTCTTGGCATTGCCATCTCACAGGAATTGTGGGGAAAACAATAATTAAAGGCAAAATATAATATTATGTAAAATACTCCATCTTTTGATGAAAGGAATATATGAATGATAAGTATTTTCAAAACCTTCTACGATATATTAATTTAAAAATAGTTATGGAAAAGGATAGACCTGATCAAAAAGTTAAAGTTCTAAATTGGAATAAGGCTAATGTTGACAGTATCAGACCAGAACTTTTAAAAGTTAATTGGGCGAGATTATTCGCCAGTAAACGAATGGTTAGAAGTCTTTAAGAATGAGATAACAAGGGTTCAGAGACATTATGAGATAGTAGGAACTGCCGATGCTGGAGAATCTG
>NC_063346.1:20054674-20126430 GCF_021869965.1 Rhincodon typus | reverse complement strand
AAACGTCAGCTTTCCTGCTCCTCTGATGCTGCTTGGCCTGCTGTGTTCATCCAGCTCTACACCTTGTTATTTCAGAGACATTATGTTCTTGTTAGTGTAAAGGGCAAGGCTGGAAGGTGTAGGGAATGCTGGATGACTTGTGAAATTGAGGCTCTGGTCAAGAAAAAGAAGGAAGCATATATTAAATATAGACAGCTGGGATCAAGTGAATCCCTAGAAGAGTATAGGGCAATAGGAGTATTTTCAAGAATTCAAGAGGGAAATCAGGAGGGCAAAAAGGGGACATTGCTTTGGCAAATAGTGTTAAGGAGAATCCAAAAAGATTTTACAAATGCATTAAAGGCAAACGAATAACTAGGGAGAGAATAGGGTCTCTTAAAGATCAATGTGGCTGTCTATGTGTGGAATCATAGGAGATGGGTGAGATACTCTTTAAATATTTTGCGTCGGTATTTACTGCGGAGAAGGACATGGAAGCCAGGGAACTTGGGGAAATAGATAACGATGTTTTGAAAGAGTTCATGTTACAGAAGAAGAGGTGCTAGAGCTCTTAAAATGCATAAAGGTAGGTAATCCCCAGAATCAAGAGTTTCCTAGAACTTTGTGGGAAGCTAGGGAAGAGATTGCTGGAACTCTTGCTGAGATATTTATATCATTGATAGCCACAGTTGAGATGATGGAGAACTAGAGGCTGGCTAATGCGGTGCCATTATTTAAGAAAGACTGTAAGAAAAAGCCAAGGAACTATAGACTCTGGTGAGCCTTAGGTTAGTGGTGGTTATGTTGTTGGAGGAGATTCTGAGGTACAGGATTTACATGCATTTGGAAAGGCAAGGACTGATTAGGGATAATCAACATGGCTTTCTGTGTGGGAAATCATGTCTCACTAACTTGATTGACTGTTTGGAAGAGGTGACAAAGAAGATTTTGTGAAGGCAGAGTGGTAGACGTTGTCTATTTGGGATTCAGCAAAGCATTCGACAAGGTTCTGCATGACAGACTGGTCAATAAGGTTAAATCACATGGGATCTGGGGAAGCTAGTTGCTTGGATACAAAATTGTCTTGAAGGTAAGGGATAGAGGGTTGTGGTAAAAGGTAGTTTATCTGCCTGGAGGCCTGTTTCAGCGTGTGCCACAAGGAGCAGTGCTGGGTCCACTGCTTTTTGTCATTTACATAAATGTTTTGGATGTGAATATTGGAGGTATGGTTAGTAAGTTTGCAGATGACACCAAAATGTAGTGAACAGTGAAGAAGGTTATCTCAGAGTACAATGGGACCTTGATCAGATGGGCCAATAGCCTGAGGACTGGCAGGTAGAGTTTAATTTAGATAAGTGTAAAGTGTTGCATTTTGGTAAGGTAAACCAGGGGCAGGACTTAAACAGTTAATGGTAGGGCCTTGGGGAGTGTTGCTGAACAAAGAGACCTAGGGGTGCAGGTGCATAGTTCCTCGAAAGCCGAATCGCAGGTAGACAGGGTGGTGAAGAAGGCATTTGGTATGCTTGCCTTTATTGGTAAGAACATGGAATATAAGAGTTGGGATCTCACTTGGCAGCTGTACGGGACATTGGTGAGGCTACTTTTGGAATACTGCATACAATTCTGGTCACCTTTCTATAGGAAGATTGTTGTTAAACTTGAGAGGTTGAGGAAAAGATTTTCAGGGATGTTGCTGGGACTGGAGATTTGAGCTAGAGGGAGAGGCTGAATAGACTGCGGCTATGTGTCGGAATGTCGGAGACTAAAGAGTGACCTTATAGAGGTTTGTATAATCATAAGGGGCATAGATAGGGTGAATAGCCAAGGTTTTTTCCCCAGGTGAGTCTGAAACTAGAGGACGTAGGTTTAAGGTGAAAGGGGAAAGATTTGAAAAGGACCTGAGGGGTAACTTTTTTCACGCAGAGGGTGGTGATTGCATGGAATGAGCTGCCAGAGGAAGTGGTAGAGGCTGGTACAATTACAACATTTAATATAGGAAGGGTTTAGAGGGATATGGGCTAAATGCTGGCAAATGGGACGAGGTCAGACTGGGATGTGTGGTCGGTACGGATGAGATGGACCGAACAGTCTGTTTCTGTGCTGTGTGATTCTAAGACTCTCTGTCTCCAAGAGCTTTATTTAAAAATATTGTTGCTATTATTTGTCTCCTCCCTTAAGAACTTAAATAGGAAAATAATTGAGTTACAGTCCTTGGAATAGACTATACTGTGTGGCCTTCTTGTGTAGAATGATTAAACACAATACATTCTTTTGTTGTATCACATTAAAGAGGTTAGTGCTCAGGCCTCTGGTTGAATTAGTTCTCATCTTCCAGTAGCATACACTTCCTTCTGTAATCGTCTTGTGGTCTGTATACCTGTTGCAGAATGAAATTGTTGCACTGAATATTACATGTTTTCATTGTGCACACAGATCATTGCCTAATCATTAGTGAATATGCACCAGAATGTGCCTCAATGATGAATGTTGACAAAACAAACAGATCTGAATTTAGTTTTATCAAAGTTCATGCTAGGAAATGTTAGTAGCTGAGGATGCATTTCAAATGCCTTAGAATAATATCTACCTTTTAATTTGTAACTAAACTGTTTGCACTCTCACCGTGTGGTCTGATCCCAGGCTGAGCTGTTTTATTCCCACTTCTACTCTTGCACAAAGACTCTCAACTTGCACCTTGTAGTATCGTTCATTCTTGCCACTGCTTTGGCAGTCTGCTGCTGGAATCTATCTCTAGACATGACTACACCATTGATTTCCTGGCCAGCTTCTCTCTACCACTACACCCACATCTACATGTAAGGGAGGCAATGGACTGTTAATTCAGAGACCCACATAAAGTTCTGGGAACTCAGGTTCAAAACCTGCCATGGCAAATGGTGGAATTTGAATTTGATAAAAATGTGGAATTAAGAATCCAATGATGACTATGAAACTATTGTCGATTGTCAGGGAAAACCCATCTAATTCACTAATATCATGTAGGTAAGGAAACTGCCATCCTTACCTGGTCTGACCTACATGTGATTCCAGACCCAAAGCAATGTGGTTGACTATTAATTGCCTTCTGGGCAATTGGGAATTGGCAATAAATGCTGCCTAACTAGCAATGTCCTCATCTAATAAATGAAGTAAAAAAAAAAATCTACACCCATCCCCCACCCCACCCAGTCCCCAACTCCTCAAATTGATATTTCTCACTTTTTTGTATGAATCCCTAAATGTCCTCACCCCTCACCTTTATCTGTAACTTTCTCCAGGTCTATAGCTTTTAGAGAGTTCTGAATTCCTCCCAATTTGATCATCCTGAAACTCCTTTGCCTCAACATTGACAATGTTACCTGCATCCCAGAATTTCCTCCTGGAACTTTTATGATTCTTCCCTTCTCTCTCCTCCTTTGTGAGCATCCTTAAACCCCATGTCTTTGAACAGGATTTTGATTATTCCTACAATCTCAGGCACAGCATCAATTTTTGTCTGTTTTTACTTCTGAGATGTGCTGTGGGACAATTTGCACATTGAGAATTTACAGACAGAAGTAATAGAGAGAAACTTAAGTTCACTCAGATATAGAAATGTGATCATTTCCATTTGATCTTCTGCTATGCATTCCGACACACCTAAAAGCAACAATGAAGATAAACAGCATCCACTTTTCTAAGTTTCTTTATGACAGTACTGGCAGTAAATGCTACACAAACAATAGTAGCTCATTGGCATGGATTTATGTACATGGAGGATAGACAGGTAGAATTCAAGTTCAAGTTTTGGCATTCTATTGGTCAGAAATCTGAGGGACTGATTTTTGTGAGCCGTATAAGGTTGCTATGCAGATGTACTGTGCTGTGTGTTAATTGGCTATCCCGTTCTCAACTCCGTCAACTTTCTCCAGGATGGTAAGAGAGCACGAAAGTGAAGCCACCTACATTGGCAATTGAGCAATTGAACCCTCTGGTTCTTTTATCATTACCTTAAAGCTGAGTCTTTGGGTTACTGACCTTTCTCCCACTGGAAGTAGTTTCCCTGCCAAAACCCTTCATGATTTCAGCACCTCTATTAAACCTCAACAAATTTTCTCTGTTTTAAGGAAAACTGGCCCAACTTCCCTAATTTGACTACATAGCTGAAAGTCCAAATCCACGTTCCCTGTACTGTTGTAAGAAATCTCCTGTAAGGCCTTGGTATCCTTCTTAAAATGTGGGCATGTAAGTACACCAGATTGTGTATAACAAAGGATTTATAATGGTTTAGAAAACCTTTCTTGTTTTTGTAGTCTATGACTCTATTTATAATGTAAAGGATTCTTTAATTTGATTTGATTTATTTATTGTCATGTGTATCTTGTTACAAAATACAGTGAAAAGTATTGTATAGGGTCTCAACTCTCTGGTGCCATCTTAAAACACAGAAAAATAAATCAAAACGTAAAATATAAAGGCAGAAAAATGAAGAAATAAAGAAAGTGTACAACATTACAGTTCTTCTTGTTAAGTGCTCTGTCAAGGGCCATGGGCCTGGTGACCAGGCATGAGTCCCTTTGCTGTGCCACCATTGCTAGAACGAAAGTGATCATTCTTTGGTGCTATCTTGCTTCCACCAATGCCCTCGCCACTATGAGTCCTCCCTGGACTTCAGCAATGCAGACGCCACTGACGCTGCTGGGTGCCGCACTGGCCCAAACTTGATTCAGGCCCACCTCGCAGTACATCCGCTGCTGATGCCACTGGGTCAGGTACTGGGCTCAACTCGTCTCTGCCTCCATGAATCGTACTGGATACAGTCGCTGCTGGGAACCCAGACTCATTCCTCCACCCAAAAGTGAATTCCTTCATACTTCTCTGTGTTAAACTGAATCAGCCCATTTTGCCTCCAACGCCATTGCCACGAGTCCATGCTGCTGGGCCTACTTGAGCCCGCGCTGCTGGGCCTACCCGAGTCCGCGCTGCTGGGCCTACCCGAGTCCACGTTGCTGAACCTACCCAAGTCCACGCTACTGGGCCTACTTGAGTCCGTGCTGCTGGGCCTACTCAAGTCCGTGCTGCTGGGCCTACTCGAGTCCACGCTGCTGGGCCTACTCAAGTCCGTGCTGCTGGGCCTACTCGAGTCCACACTGCTGGGCCTACTCGAGTCCGCGCTGCTGGACCTACTCGAGTCTGTGCTGCTGGGTGTACTCGCTGCCGATGCTGGTGCCGCGACTGAATTCTTCATCAAGAGGTAAGTAATATAAAATAAAAAAGACAAAATGAGAGAAGAGTGGGAAAAAAAGGAAAGAAACAAAAAAAAAGTGGGCGGAGCGGACGAGCTCTGCGCTCAGAAGCCCTACTCCACCATCGTCTTCTCACCGTCTTCTCAACTGTCCTTCCATCATCAAATAGTTTTGTTCCTATAGCCCACATATTGCTGTTCCTGCATGTTCTTTAAAATTGTACCTTTTACTGTATATTGCTCCTCCTCATTCTTCCACCCAAAATGCATTTCTTCACGTTTCTTTGTGTTGAAGTGAATCAGCCCATTTCACCACTTTGTCCAAGTCCTCCTAATCCTGTTACTAACCTCTTCATTGTTCTGTACGTTTCTAAATTACCATATAACTGGCTAACATTATTGCAAGTAATGTAATAGTCGAGTTGTCCCTGATGATTTAACTGGTCTCCTGATTGCACAAATAGGCAATCACTTGAATATTATTATTTCTAACACCAGCAATAATTGAAAACGCAATCCATTTGGCAAAGATATTCCTCTTTGCTCTTTGGAAGTGGGTTCGTGGGTTCGTGGATTTTGACCCAGTGACAATGAAGGAACGGTGATATGTTTTGTGGTCAGGTGGTGCATGCCTTGGAGAGGAACTTTCAGGTATTGGTGTTTATATGCTTTTGATGCCTTTGTTCTTCTAAGTGGAGGAGGTCAGAGGTTAAAGTGCTGTCCAAGAAATCTTGGTGAGTTACTGCAATGCATCTTTGTAGATGGTACTGAGGTGGCAGCTATAGCCTACTGATGGTGGAGGGAGTAGAAGATCAAGATGATGAACAGGGTGTTAGTAAGCAGCTGCTTTGTCCTAGAGTATCTTGAGTTTTGCAATAGCTATACTCAGCCAGGTAAGTATTCCATCACATTCCTGATTTGTGCCTTGTAGATGGTGACCAGGCTTTGGGAGTCAGAATGTTAGTAACCCGCTGTATATCTCCAGCCTTTTTCGCAGCCATTGCATTTAGTGGCTGGTGCAGTTAACTTTCTGGTTGAAAGCAACAACCAGTGATGGCAATGCTGTTGAATGTCAAGGAGAATGGTTGTTGCCTGGCATTAATGTGATATGAATGTTACTTGCCACTTATCCAACCAAGCCTGAACATTGTCCAGGCTTTATTGCATGTGGCCATGGACAACTTTTTTTCCTGAGCGCTTTCAAATGGAATTGAAGACTGTGGAATCACCAAGAAACCTCCCACTTCTTATTTTATAACAGAAGGAACATTGGCGATGAAGCAGCTGAAGATACTGCAGCCCAAAATATCACAATAATGCTTCGGTTTATCAAAGAAGATCTAATGTAAACGCCATGTAGTTGGGTGGAATAAACAAAAGTTCACTCTTTGATCTTATGCTGTATTCTGTGCTAAATGATTGAAGATGGTAGATTGTACATTTGGATTATTGATTACTGATTTATATATAGTACAAAGGGATTTGTGTTTCCATATCAGATGGGAACAATGAGAATTTCAGTTTTATACCTATTAAAAAAGCATCAGCATTAAAGGGAATATGCTGAGTAAAATTAGAACAAGTTCTTTCTTTGTACTTTCAGAACGTGTGCAGGGATTTTATTTTGGGAGTTCAATCAAATATTTGTTGTTATTTTGGCAGAAGATAAGCAGAAACTCTGTTCACAGCAGCTGATTGGGAGAATTTAATGCAAAATTTCCTGCTGACTATTCCCAAATTGGGAAAGAGTTCCTTGCCATAATTCTGGTGAGCAATGGACGCCAGTTGGAAATTGGGTAATAGTTTGGAAGTAAGGGGCAGGCGGAAATGGCATATATTGTTGCTAGGCCAGGAGGGGCACTCTGTTCAGCTGATACTTTCCAACAATCCCTCTTAAGGATTTCACAAGTTTCAAAATCTCCCCTCCCGCTACCGCATCCCAAAACCAGTCCAGCTCGTCCCTGCCTCCCTAACCTGTTCTTCCTCCCACCTATCCCCTCCTCCCACCTCAAGCCGCACCTCCATCTCCTACCGACCAACCTCATCCCGCCCCCTTGACCTGTCCGTCCTCCCTGGACTGACCTATCCCCTTCCTAACTCCCCACCTACACTCACCTTTACTGGCTCCATCCCCGCCTCTTCGACCTGTTTGTTTCCTCTCCACCTATCCAACTATCCCTCTTCTATCCGCCTCCCACACTCTCCCTATTTATTTCAGAACCCCCTTCCCCTCCCCCTTTTCTGATGAAGGGTCTAGGCCCGAAACGTCAGCCTCTCTGCTCCTATGATGCTGCTTGGCCTGCTGTGTTCATCCAGCCCTGCACCTTGTTGTCTCGGATTCTCCAGCATCTGCAGTTCCTACTATCTCTGATTCAATTTTAACCCCACTGCGAAGCCTCTTCTAAGGATGCCTAACCTGAAGAAGTTACCCTCCTCCCTCTGGACAAACCTCAAGGGATGTCTCTCCCACTGCAACTATCCCTCTTCTATCCGCCTCCCACTCTGTCCCTATTTATTTCAAAACCCCCTTCCCCTCCCCCTTTTCTGATGAAGGGTCTAGGCCCGAAACGTCAGCCTCTCTGCTCCTATGATGCTGCTTGGCCTGCTGTGTTCATCCAGCCCTGCACCTTGTTGTCTCGGATTCTCCAGCATCTGCAGTTCCTACTATCCCTCTTAAGGATTATTAGTTTAGCACAGAAGAACCCATAGAGAGAGCGTGCCTGGTACCTACTGTGTCAGAAACTGCTGGATTTTGGAGACAGATAATAAAACAACAATCTGACCTCCTGGACCTATTGGCTGTTGAAGGCAGCCTGACCTATTTTGGCAATGGAAGGACATATTGCTGTTCAGGTCGAGTTTCCACAATTTGTGACTAAAAGATTGTCCCTGTTTCTCTCTCTCCTCCGCCTCCCATTATCCCAGAAAAGAGCATTGTGATGTGCAAGGATAAAATAATGAACATTGATGCTGTAGACTGAAATATCTTCTCTTGTTCCATCCAGTGATGGTATCTGATATTGCAAGCCCAACTACAAATAATTATAATAAACTGCAAATGATGCTTCCAGTATATTTCCCTGCTATTGTAGTTTAAGCGTGGCTTCTAGAAAATCATTAACCATTCATATGGCACAGTATTTTAATTTCCTGAGTCTTTGATTTGGTTTGTCAATTAATTGTAAATAGCACTAAATTGCTGGCAGTTTTTTTGCTGTGAACTCCTGCCATTGGAAACTGGACCAAAACTCAGTTGCCTTTGCAGTTTCATTAATTTTATGGTACAGAGCTGCATTTTGAAACGAGTTCTGTATATTTTCAATTTTATTCTTCAACAGGTTTCATCAGCAGGAAGGAGAAACATAGGTCAGGACATGTGGCCAGCGCTATATACTTTTGCCACAGGTCCTTCTGGTGTCAAACACCAGGCAATTGAATCAGTTTGTTTTTGAGAAGCTAGCAGTGCTGCGGCTCCATTTGTCTGACAGAATGAAACTGGATGAGTTTCTTTTGGTGTAACCACACATACGTACATGCGACAAACTGGCTCATGTCCAGCTGAAGAGGTTTTCTTTTAAAAGTAGAGTGCTTTATTCTGTTTGATAGCAAAAGGAACAGCTGCAAAATCTGCTTCAAACTGTGGAAATAATGAAGTAAAAATTTGGGGCAGAAGAACTCAAAATAGAAGAAGATGAAATGAGTGTAAGAGACTCTTCTAATAGCTAAGTAGGTAAATGAGCCTTATGGTATGGTTTGAAGTGATAGAGACCAAAAATGTCTCTGGCAGGGTCACTATATATCACAATATAGAATTAGCGGCAAGTGCTGCAGACAGTACCATTGTCCTTAAGCTGACAACACTTCATTTTAATTATCAAACACTTCAGTGGAAGTTCTTAGGAAAGGTCACCAGATCTGAAACGTTAACTCTGATTTCTCTTCACAGATGCTGCCAGACCTGCTGAGCTTTTCCAGCAAATTCCGTTTTTGTTTCTGATTTACAGCATCTGCAGTTCTTTTGGTTTTTACTTCACTAAAACTTAATATCTTAACCAGCCAGACAGGTGTGAAACCACTGATTTTGGCAAGTAACGACCATGAGGAGGAATTATTGATGACCTTCACTCACTGTTGGTGTATATACATAATCGAACAGTGGTCAACAGGCAGCAACATCATTTGCATTTTTGACTATTCCCAAATTGGGAAAGAGTTCCTTGCCATAATTCTGGTGAGCAATGGACGCCAGTTGGAAATTGGGTAATAGTTTGTGGGTTCCATGCTCAGCTGGCCATAGGGTGCTAGTTTTGGGGTACAGAATCTTCCATGCGAGTCGTATGACCGACCGATGATGCGTTGCAGCCAAACAGGACATCCCAAAGTTAGAGAAAAGGGCAATCTGAAAGCCAACCAAGCTGGATCACAATACATGGGAAAAATCAACCTTAGCCCCTAAGAGTGATGTCTCTTTCATCAATTGATTTTGATATTTGATAAGAACAGGATCAAGTGCCTTCAGGACAAGTAGTCACGGCACAAAGTCAATCTTTCCATCTGTGCCTTCAACACTAACTTCATATTCAGCATTTGCAATAGTTATGCAAACAAAAGTGTGGTATAACCTCACACATGGGATGAAACCTGACCTCCCACCCACGGCCTCCAACCTCATCGTTCCTCAACCTTGCACTGCCCGCTTCTATTTCCTTCCCAAAATCCACAAACCTGAATGCCCTGGTTGACCCATTGTCTCCGCCTGCTCCTGCCCCACCGAACTGATCTCCAACTATCTGGACTCCATTTTCTCTCCCTTGGTCCAGGAACTCCCTACCTATGTCCGTGACACCACCCACGCCCTCCACCTCCTCCAGAACTTCCAATTCCCCGGTCCCCAACACCTCATCTTTACCATGGATGTCCAGTCCCTCCACACCTGCATTCCCCATGCAGATGGCCTAAAGGCCCTCGGCTTCTTCCTGTCCCGCAGGCCCGACCAGTCCCCCTCCACTGACACCCTCATCCACTTAGCCGAACTCGTCCTCACCCTCAACAACTTCTCTTTCAATTCCTCCCACTTCCTACAGACAAAGGGGGTGGCCATGGGTACCCGCATGGGCCCAAGCTACGCCTGCCTCTTTGTAGGTTACGTGGAACAATCCCTCTTCCGTACCTACACCGGCCCTAAACCCCACCTCTTCCTCCGTTACATTGATGACTGTATTGGCGCCGCCTCGTGCTCCCACGAGGAGCTCGAACAGTTCATCCACTTCACCAACACCTTCCACCCCAACCTTAAGTTTACCTGGACCATCTCTAATACCTCTCTCCCCTTCCTGGACCTCTCTGTCTCCATATCGGGCAACCACCTAGAAACCGATATTCATTTCAAGCCCACCGACTCCCACAGCTACCTAGAATACTCCTCCTCCCACCCACCCTCCTGCAAAAATGCTATCCCCTATTCCCAATTCCTTCGCCTCCGCCGCATTTGCTCCCAGGATGAGGCATTCCATTCCTGTACACCTCAGTTGTCCTCGTTTTTCAAGGACCGTAACTTCCCCCCCTCAGTGGTCGAGGACGCCCTCAACTGTGTTTCCCACATCTCCCGCAACTCATCCCTCACACCCCGTCCACGCAATAAGAACCAAAAAAGAATCCCCCTCGTCCTCACGTACCACCCCACCAACCTCCGGATCCAACGAATCATCCTCCGACACTTCCGCCATCTGCAATCCGACCCCACCACCAAAGACATCTTTCCCTCCCCACCCTTATCTGCTTTCCGGAGGGACCACTCTCTCCGTGACTCCCTTGTCCGCTCCACACTCCCCTCCAGCCCCACCACACCCGGCACTTTTCCCTGCAACCGCAGGAAGTGCTACACCTGCCCCCATACCTCCTCGCTCACCCCCATCCCAGGCCCCAAGAAGACTTTCCACATCAAGCAGATGTTCACCTGCACATCTGCCAATGTGGTATACTGCATCCGCTGTACCCGTTGTGGCCTCCTCTACATCGGGGAAACCAAGCGGAGGCTCGGGGACCGCTTTGCAGAGCACCTACGCTCGGTTCGCAATAAACAACTGTACCTCCCAGTCGCAAACCATTTCAACTCCCCCTCCCATTCCTCAGATGACATGTCCATCCTGGGCCTCCTGCAGTGCCACAATGATGCCACCAGAAGGTTGCAGGAACAGCAACTCATATTCCGCTTGGGAACCCTGCAGCCCAATGGTATCAATGTGGATTTCACAAGCTTCAAAATCTCCCCTCCCCCTACCACATCCCAAAACCAGTCCAGCTCGTCCCCGCCTCCCTAACCTGTTCTTCCTCCCACCTATCCCCTCCTCCCACCTCAAGCCGCACCCCCATCTCCTACCAACTAACCTCATCCCGCCCCCTTGACCTGTCCGTCCTCCCTGGACTGACCTATCCCCTCCCTAACTCCCCACCTACACTCACCTTTACTGACTCCATCCCCCCCTCTTCGACCTGTTTGTTTCCTCTCCACCTATGCTCTCCTCTATCCCTCTTCTATCTGCCTCCCACTCTCTCCCTATTTATTTCAGAACCCCCTTCCCCTCCCCCTTTTCTGATGAAGGGTCTAGGCCCGAAACGTCAGCCTTTCTGCTCCTATGATGCTGCTTGGCCTGCTGTGTTCATCCAGCCCTGCACCTTGTTGTCTCGGATTCTCCAGCATCTGCAGTTCCTACTATCCCTAACACTAGATACACCATTCTGAGGAAGGGTCACCGGACCCGAAACGTTAACTCTGTTTTTAACTTCACAGATGCTGCCAGACCTGCTGGGCTTTTCCGGCAACTTTGCTTTTGTAACATTAGAAACAGGCATTTTTTAGTTTTCTAAATACTAATTTGTTGAAGCAGTGGGATAATCTATCATTATCATCATTCTGAACATATCTAATTTCCATTGTTGTATCATTGGCAGCAATGCCTTCAACTGTTTGTCTCCTAAGCTCTGAAATTCCCTCCTTCAACCTGTTTGTCTCTCTCTCTCTCCTCCTTTAACACACCCTTTAAAACGACCCCTTTGAATAATCTTTCGGCCATTTGTCCTATTATCCCTCAGTGTGGCTCAGTGTCAGGTTTTGCTAGATGACAGTCCTGTAACCTATTTTTGATGGACCTGTAGCCATGGAATTTTGTCGAATAAGGTGTGATCTTATTGAAACATACAAGAATATTAAGGAACTCAACAGCGTTTGATTCTCAATGTGGGAGAGTCTAGGACCAGAGGCATAATTTCTCAATGAGGGATCACCCATTTAAGACAGATGAGAAGTTTTATCTCTCAGAGAGTCGTGGAACTGTAGAATTATTTACTTCAGAAGATTGTCAAGACTGGGTCATTAAGTATTTTCAAGGCTGAGATACAGATTTTTAATCAGTAAAGGAATCGAGGGTTGTCGTGAAAAGTCAAGAAAGTGGAGCTGAAGGCTATAAAATCAGCCATGATCTTATTGAATGGCAAAGCAGATAATGGACTGAATGACCTATTTATGCCCATTGTCTTATGGATGCTAAAAGCACTATAAAAACGCAAATTATGTTGATGTTTGTTGACCACTGTTCGATTATGTATATACACCAACAGTGAGTGAAGGTTATCAATAATTCCTCCTCATGGTCGTTACTTGCCAAAATCAGTGGTTTCACACCTGTCTGGCTGGTTAAGATATGAAGAAACCTGTATATGAGCATAAATCACCGTCTTCAAGAAAGCAAGGAAACAATGAAGCTGAACCAAGAAAAATTTTTGTTCTATTTGCTGAGAAAGTTCCATAATCTGAAAAAGTGGATTCAGACAACCACCGCAAAATATGTAAATGCTGAAAACTTCACAACAATGAATGGGTAGTCTAGTCTAGATGCTCATTGTATCCGATGGTAACAAATGATCAACGTTTTCCGTTTTTTTGATAGACTGATATATTTTCCATTGTACAGCTCTTTTCACTCTCTTTTGAAACATCTACCCTTTGGACAATTGACATTTCTGGAGGTGGGCAGGAGTACTGTGGTGGAAAACAACTCTGATTTCCCTGAAACTGACAAAATCAGTTTCCGACTTGAAGAGTTAACAGAAGTCGAAGTCAGTAGAGGAAGTGTGCTGGCTTTGTGTGCAGGTGTGATGTGCGGACTGTAGATAACTGCACTAAACATGCTTGAAGCACAAAAGGGAGAGCTGTGTGCCTGCTAAGGCAAATCATATGCAAATCAAACATGAACTGGGCAGTCTTTAGGAGCTTATGCTGGAGACCAGAGGCAGGAAGTGTGTCATCTATTTTTAATGCCAGCTCTACAGAGATTCTTCCATTTGTCAGTTTCTGGTTTGATTGATCTATAATTACAATCTTAAAGAGATAAATAAAAGCAAAGATCTTTGACAAAAGTTGAGATTTATCATTTGGTTCAGTATGCAAAAGTTTTATTTGTACAACTCTGAAAAACAGCTCTGAATAAAATCGGAAATAGCATTCTCTGTGGCTGTGACCATGGTACATAATGCATCGAATGGGGGTTGGTTCACTCAGTTGGCTGGACAGCTGGCCTGCGATGCAGAGTGATGCCAACATCACAGGTTTAATTCCCACACCAGATAATGTTGCTATGAAGGACTGACCTTCTCAACCTGTCCCCTTGCCAAAGATATGGTGACCCGCAGGTTAAACTACCACCTGTCATCTCTCTCTGATGAGACAGTAGCTCTATGGTCCAGTTGGACTGTGGCGACTTTACTTTTTTTGCATAATACATCCTTGAGTTCTATGTATTAGAGTCATTTGACTATTTCATCCTCCTCCAATGCCTCTCCTTCTCTCTTCAGCATGGGATAGCCATGTTTATTTGTAATTAAATCTATCTGATTGTATCTAGTGCTTATCCACAAATGGCTTCTCTTCTTCCTTCAACACCAATTTTTCAAAGTTCTGCGAGGATCCATAGTTGCTGACCTCTTCTACCTCACTTGGATGCTGCTAATTGGGTGGCAGGACTATCAAAGTCTATCGCCATGAGGCTGGAAAAGCACAGCAGGTCAGATAGTATCGGTCTTGATGAAGGGTTTCAGTCCGAAATGCTGACTTACCTGTTCCTCGCATGCTGTCTGCCTGCTGTGCTTTTCCGGCCTCATACCTACAGACTCTGGCTTCCAGCATCTGGAGTCTTTATTGTGTCTACAGGACTATCAGATTTGGGATCAGCTTTAATGTGTACACTGATGCCAGGCAGCACTGTATTTCCACCATCTGTCTCAGCCTGCCTACATTTCTGAATTATTGGACTGTTGATCTGACATCCAATCTTGGATGAGCTTCATTAAACATTGGAATGACAGAACTGCTGCTTTCCACTTCAAACTCTATGCCCTCACCAATGATTGCATCAGCAACTGTGTTCAAGTTGCACTGTCAGTATCCTACTTGATCTTGAAATGAACTTCCAATCCTCTGGGTCCCTCTATTTTATAAAGTTCATCTCCTTCCAATTTCACCACATTATCTCCCAGTCAACTTGTCATTGAAATCATATATTTTTGTTTTGGCTGCTTTGGTGCTTTCATGAAATTTATCTCATTCCCTGCCCTTTTGTAAACTTCAGCGCAACAATATTCAGCTGACTACATCCTGTCTGCTCACCCCATCGCACTCTTCTCACTTTCCCGATTAGTCTCTCAATACCTCCAATTTAAAATTATAATACGATTTTAATCCCTTTATGGCTTTGTCCTTCAACATCACAGCCCATCGGCTCAAATTGTCAATTACTCTGACTTTAAATTCTTGTGTAACCTCCTACTTCACTGTACTTTGAGGTTGCACATTCAGTTATCATGCCCCGCAATAGGCCCCTCCACCTCTCACTTCCTCTTTAAGATCCTTCTTAAATCTCACATATTTTTGACCCTGATCAAGTCTCTAGTGTCTCTTTTTTACTGCAGCCAATTTTCAGCCTGCAAGTTGATATTGTTGGTTACATATCCATGAAGAAATTTGGGACATTTTTCTATGTTGATCATCTGATATAAACACAATTTTTTTATTGTATATTGTTACTTTAAATATGTTTGCACTCACCTGGTTCAATTCTTACCTATTTAATTGTCACCAGAAAATTGATGCAATGGCTTCTGTTTCCATCCTCACACCATTAGCTCTGGCCTTCCAAAATAACCTAGACATGGCCATGTCCTCATTCTTATCTAAATATTGTCCCTCAGTGACATAAACTAAAATCACATTTCCACCTATACATTGACAACACCTAACCCTAAGCTAACACAACTCCCTCAGCCCCTCCACTGTGCTAAGTTGTAAGATGCTTATCAAATGTAAGGTCTTGGATGAACAGAAATTTCCTCCAACTAAGTATTGGGAAGACCAATTGGGATTTTAGTCTTTCCCAATAACTTTCTTTGCCAGGAATTGATGGCAATTTTCTGAGGCTGAAGCATACTGCTTGCAACGTTTATGGTCATATTTGACCCATGGTGAACTTCTAACAATATCCCTGCATCGCCAATAAGACTACTATATTTCATTCTCCATAGTATCACTTCACCCTACTCCTCAGCTCAGACTGCTGAAACCTTTGTCTATGCTTTTGCTATCTCTAGACTTTATTTTACCATCACACTGATAGCTATCCTTCCTTGTTCCAGGGTCCTTTAGGTAAACTTGAGTTTGTTCAAATTTGTATTGCCCATGTCCTAGTTCACAGTAAGCCCTGTTCACCCATGGCCATTTTGCTCACTGAATTGCATTGGTTACTGTCTAAGCAAAGCTTTGATTTTAATATTCTTATCTGTTTTCGTATCCGCCTCTGTTCTTACCCTGGTCTATCTCAAGCAACCCCTGCAGCTGTACGACGTTCTGTAATGTTTATGCTCCTCTAAGTCTGACCTCTTGAGCATCTTGATTTG
This sequence comes from Rhincodon typus, assembly GCF_021869965.1. Classification (NCBI taxonomy): domain Eukaryota; kingdom Metazoa; phylum Chordata; class Chondrichthyes; order Orectolobiformes; family Rhincodontidae; genus Rhincodon; species Rhincodon typus. The sequence goes on along the minus strand of NC_063346.1, from coordinate 20,110,283 downwards.
AATCAGTCCACCATTGGTGGTCAGACCTGCTGTTGCCAAGGCTCTGAACCCTGAAATTCTCTCCCTCAATCTTTCCTCTCTTTACTCCTTGAAGATGCTCCTTATTTGCATGATGTGTTTCAGCATCAGGTTCTTTTTGATAGCGCTCCTATGAACCATTTTGTTAATGGTGCTGTTAAAGACAAGTTTTGTCTTTGTTGAGTATTTTATCAAATACTCATCTGTTCTGTTCATCTGTTAAGCTTTTCAAATCTGATTCTTGATAAGTCATCTTCATTGCTGTGTCTTCCTTTTTAGATAAATTGTTACTGGTGAGATGAACTTCAGGATGTATCTGTACAATACATTAATTCATTTATGGTCAAGGCCAATACAAGATAGGGAGGAAGCTGTCCATGATCTGGAGTCAAACCAACCCAGAGATAGTTGCATTGCTAGAGCCAATTGTCTCAGCCACAGGATATTGTTGTATGAGTTCATCAGGGCAGGGAATCCATCGACGATCCTCCCTCTATTATGTGGTCAAAAGTGAGATGTTTGCTGATGGTTGTATAGTGCTCAGTTCCTTCTTGTTTGATACCACCAATCACCACCTCAAACATCCAAAACTACTAGTGCACCATTACATACCATTTACAAGATGCATTGTTGCAACTCACAAAGGCTTCTTTAACTGCACCTTCCAAATTCATGAGCTTTACCAACTAGGAGTTCAAGGACAAAGGTTCCTGGGAACACTACCAAGTTTCCCTCAAAGTAATGTACCATCCTGCCAAGGAAGTAGATAAATCACTATCAATGTGCAAATGATAAGACAGCATTTTGTCATCAACAAATGCAAATTCAAATTCTAGAATTTTTGAAACAATTTAAGCAATATCATCACTGGGTAATAAATGTATAGATATTGTTGATTGCATGTTTGATCCAGCAATGCAAAGAATGGGTTTACCGCCTCTTTAATAATGTCTGGGTTTATAACCTTAGCCTATGATATACCTTTGACTATAGAGGTTAATGGAAAACCAATTGTTTTGGTAATGAGAGTAGGAAGATATGAGAAATTAGCAAGTTTGACGTAGCATTGTGTGGTTGGAGACATTGTGTAGGATGTAGACTAAATATCTACAAAAATATACTAAAATTAATAGGCTGGCTGGAAATGGAAAACTTGAAACAAGATGTTTAATGAGTAACTTAACAGTTTTAATATGAAGTCCAATAAAGGTAGTATTTCACATATGAACTATTAATGCTTCCATCAAGAAATTAAATTCAAGAAATGTTTATCATGGCTGCAGATACAAGAATCATACTTTTATGACTTGATGCAATGAGATAACCTATAATATAGTAATCATCAAAATTGTAATCAATAAAGTACATTGGATGTGATAGACCTGATGCAAAGTGATTATAATCTCAATATTAGCATGTGCTGGAGTTGCTGAGTGAAGTTCGGTTATTTTAAACTAAATTAATGTACCTTTCTTTGTAGAGTAATCTAAGTGGGGCTGAAGGACAATCAATGGAATATCACCATAAGGAAAGAGGTCCTGCATAATTTACTATTGAGTTTACAAATACCTCTTTTGGACATACATGCAGTGATTAGTGATGCAGAAGCAAGCAAAAAGATTGATTGTTTTAAATGGGGTTAAAATGTAAGGAAAGATTAGAGAAGCTTAAACTGTATAGCTAATGAGAGAAGGTTGAAGAAAGTGCTGGTGGGATGAGGCATGTGGGGGATAGATTTGTATGGGAGTCCTCCAGCTCATCCATCATTACTTTGGCATAAGCTCTGTGAAAAACCTTAGAGAAATGGCACAAAGCAATAAGTGGTATGACGATGTAATTAATTAAAAATATTATATTAAATAGTCATTCGGGAGTTTAGGACTTCAGTACTGCTGATAAAAGACACATTTGTCAAAACTGTTAATCTTGCACTTATCAGCAACTTCTAAAGAATACCAATGTAAGGTAATACCAATGTAAAATATGTATTGTACGAAAATAGAGTGCTGAATGGTTGGCAAGTAGAATTTGATTGGTAGAAGCGTTGCTATGCAAAATGCACCAGTTAGATGCTGACTGACAGTTAAGTGCTAAGTTTTATTTAAATTGAAATCAGGTAGGCTGACTGTAATTTGTCAAGACAATTCCCTGAGCAATAAACCAGAGAGTGCCTATCACAGGTGGAATGTGTGTACCTGTTCTTTCTGTCTCACTGTATCTTATTTTAAGTAGGTTCGATTTTGCACACATGTGCCACATTACAAGCCCAACAGACATTTTTAAATTGGTGTCAGTGTAATTTTTAGTATACTGGGATTGTTCAGCAAGTTTGATCCAATCATAGAATCTCATCTAATTTTAAAAATTACATTTTGAGTTTTGTAAACGTAGGCTGCTTAGGTATTGTCAGCTGGGTACTGTTGTGAACAGCTGAAGGTACATGATGTTTGATACTATCCCACCAGTCTTTCAGACGTACAGTCTACATAGCTAACATCACACCAGCACTGACATTTATATGTGATATTATTCATTAGTATAATAAGCAGAATGTCTTTTTAACTTGACAATAGCATTATGCTAGTGGTAAGCACATTCTGAATTGAAGCAACATAAAACAGCTAGCTTCATCTGTTACTCAAATCTTTGAGATACATTACCCTTTCAGGCCAACCTGAAGAAGACTAGAGTTACTTTTCAGGACCAGAAGTGATAGCCTTAGGTCCATTCATGAGTTTGTACAATATACAGTGAGAAATGATCTGAGCAACATTAGCCACTATCTTGCAGGAGGACTTTGATGTGCCTTATCTTAGCATCAAGTTTAAAGGGTGAGCAAATGACTTGGATCCCATTTACAAGTTTGCCAATAAGGGCAATCTTATAGTGTCTGGAACTGGAGGAATCCCAATGTATACATTGATCAGCAGAAGTGAGCTTATAGATTCTCTACAGTAGTCAAGTTAGCCCAGGCCAGTTTCTCAACTCGCATGTCAAATAAAGCGAGCTTATTTGATTGCTCCATTTCAAAGGTGTATCTGAGTACAGCATGCAGCCCATTAAAATGTGACAGAGGTCACTTACCAACTAATCAACACTCTCTGTTCATGCAGCATAAAATGTTACTCTTACAAATATCCTAATGGCTGCGAGGTGAAAAACTTGGATAGCGTGTCTCGTCTCAACCATATTGTTTTAAGTTAAGTGAGTTGAAATAAAGGACATAAATTTCAAGTAGTGAAAAGTAAGGCTTTACCCTAAAATGTTTTTCTTATAGAGTTGTAAATGTTTGCAATGATGTTCTAGTTTATTGCACTGAATGAAAGAGGTTTATGGCATTCAGTTCAATTCATAAACTCATTATAGAAATAATAATATAGACCAAAGGCCGCACAGCGGGTGTCACGGGGGGGCCAAGGACCTAGTACCCATGTGATGAGAAGGAGATTCTTATTCTGGACTCTGGGAGGAGGGGAATGCCTTTCTATGTAACGGGGCACTTCTGTGTTCAACAAAACCTTCCTCTGCCTCCAGCTGCTCCTCTAATCTTATGTCCTCTTCCTCCCCAAGGAGGAGGGTCTAGGCCCGAAACGTCAATCTTCCTGCTCCTCTGATGCTGCTTGGCCTGCTGTGTTCATCCAGCTCTACACCTTGTTATCTCAGATTCTCCAGCATCTGCAGTTCCTGCTATCTCTCTCCATATGTAATGTTTGTTTTGTTGGTAAGATTTGGAGAGTTTGGGTGCATTGACTTCTATCCATTAAGAAAGGCATTGCTTTGAGAAAAACCATGTGACTGTACTAATTCAGGTCATGGTAGACATTTCGACTTAATTGTATGCAATGGATGGAAATTAGGTTGGTTTTGAAAAGGGTGAATATGTAAATCTTTCAGTCAGAGTATTTCCCTTGAAGTGAGGATACAAGTCATTTTGCATTGTTTGATTGCACTTGCCCTAAATGCCCTGGGAGATTTTACTGTGTTAAAGGCATCATTTGAATGCAGCTTGTTGTCCCTGTGCCTTGGTGGTTCCTGAGGTCGCCAATCAAACCCCTGATAGAGCTGAAACAATTTTCATATGACAGCATTGAACTTTTCTTCATGAAACATATTGAATGCCTTAAGAACAATAAAAAAAGTGAAACAAACTGAACTTCAGCCAAACTGTCAAAGCCTGTACAGTCCTGCTGTGACCTCAGATACAATTGTGAAAACTTAAATAAGCAACACCCAGCTGACATTGTCCACACAGGCAGTTTGTACACAGCATTTGCACACCTGACGGATAAAATCATTTTTGAAAAAGCATCATATTTCATCAGCAACCCATGGAATTTTTAAAACCAGGTTGCAATTGTTCACTTATTGAGCTGTCAATTCTAAATTGAATTAGACAGGACAGTACTTTTTGGATATTTTAATAGCGTGGATTATGAAAATGATATCCAGTGTAGACCAAGAAGCTACATGCTGCAGAGCGTGAATTTATATATTTATCGGCATTTGTACATTATTTTTCATTGAATCTAGTTTAGGGGGATTGAACTCTATGAGTTACCTTCCTCCGTTAATTATTTATTTGGCACTGTTTAGTGTAAGCTGTTGATATTAAAGGCAGTTTCAAAGTGTGTGGACATATGGATCTCACGCTGTGCTGTTCCAGATCAGTTAAGATCAGGGCAATGGGAGGCCTGGGCAACATATCAAAGTAAAGCAGTATCCAAGAATTTACTTCAAAAGAAGAAAATAGAATTGTTAATCAGCTTTCCTGGCTAACTGGGGCACATTTTGCATTTGGTTTCAGCATTGAGTTGGTCTGTGTCTCAGTAATGCATGAGGCAACTACGCGGAATTATATCTCAGTACTTTTAACAGATAATAACTTAGGACCTGATTGACATAAGATTATCATAGCTTCTGGTTACCAACCACTGGTGGCTTATTGCTGGAGATAGTAGGAACTGCAGATGCTGGAGAATCTGAGATAACAAGGTGTAGAGTTGGATGAACACAGCAGGCCAAGCAGCATCAGAGGAGCAGGAATGCTGTAGTTTCAGCTCTAGATTTTCTGAAGAAGGGTCTAGACCCAAAACATCAGCTTTCCAGCTCCTCTGATGCTGTTTGGCCTGCTGTGTTCATCCAGCTCTACATCTTGTTATCTCTGGCTTATTGCTGGGTTTGTTGTCACCATTCTTTCAAAATATTTTTGATCAACCTGTTCAGATGTGGTAAAACACACCTATAATACAGGTGAGACTTGAACCGGGGATTTCTGGCCCACAAGATGCTGAATTCCGGATTTTACTATGACAGGATGTGAACCCATGTGCCAGAAAATTGGCCTGGGGCTCTGGTTTACTAACATTGGTGCAATGCCATCCCCTCTCTCCTTTCTGTGCTGAGTCTAAGGGTCTATCTAACTATCAACGGTAGGAGGATAGACCTCTATAGAGTATTAACAAAAAGAGACACTTGTTTTGCACAGCAAGGTGTTGTTTATTGCATGGTAATAATGGGTACAATTAACATGAACTGATTAGATGTAACTATAACTGTCAGGAGCCAGGTATGACATGCTAGTCTCCCTTGAGACTTTGTGCAAGGACTAACTGTTACTCCACCCATGGAAGGGTTGATGGAACTTGTAAGAGTGGGAAACGTGGCAAACAGTGTGACTTATGAGCTGCCAGAGGAAGTGGTGGAGGTTGGTACAATCACAACATTTAAAAGGCACCTGAATGTGTATTTGAATAGGAAGGACTTAAAAGGATATGGCCCAAATACCAGCAAATGGGATGAGATTAATTTGGGATATCTGGTCGACATGGACGTATTGGACCGGAAGCTATGTTTCTGTGCTGTACAACTCTATGACTCCAATTAGCCGGAAGCCATAATTTTCCTTTCTTCACAACACACTTATATTTAGAGATTTAAATTGATAATGTGTTTGTGGCATGTCAGGCCTCAACCTGCGGTGATCTTCCATGGTAATAAATGTGCATGCCATCATGACTCATTGTACTGAAGCTTTTTGTAATTACGTCATACCTGGAAAATAAAGTCAGCAATGCAGGAACATCTCATGGCACTCACTTCACTTTGTTTATAGATGGCCTTCAACAGTCAGAATAATGTGGTTGTGTCTGAAATCAAGAGTTTTCTTGTTGAACTCTGCAGCTTAAAGAAGAAAGCAGGAAAATGACAACTTTCGAGAAGGCTGAAAACAGAGAGAGAGTGAGGCTCGGTGTATGGAGGAATGAAGTGGGAAGAATCTGGCATGCTAGGCATCCTGGGAAATGTTAAGTTCAGCTCCTAGATGCAAACATACCAATCCGACATGCATTAACTGGGAGCTAACTATAGTACATCTGATCTCAATTACTGTACTGCTGTTTCGATTCACTGACAAGTCATGGGACTAATTCATCACATCCTGTTGAGATAGATAATAATGGACAGCAGTTTAAGATACATATCACAAAATGCACACTTTTTTTTAGAATCACTACCGTGCTGGTAGAGGCCATTCAGCCCATCAAAACTGCACCAACCCTCTGAACAGCATCCTACTCTTTCCCTGCAATCCCACATTTAACATGGCTAACCCACCTAGCCTGCACATCCCTGGACACCTTGGGGCAATTTGGCATGGCCAATTCACCTAACCTATACACCTTTGGACTGTGGGAGGAAACCAGAGCATCTGGAGGAAACCCATGCAGACATGGGGAGAATATGTAAACTCCATACAGTCACCAAAGCTGAATCGAACCTGGCTCCCTGCTAACCACTGTGCTATCAAGCCGCCTTTTTATAGTTAAAGGTTTACACTTAAGAGTCAAACTACTTTCATGATAAAAACAAGACTAAATTTTAAGTTTGTTTTGGCTAAGTGCGAGTTGTGTGAGATTTTGGGAGGGTTCTCACTGCGAGGCCTGGTGAGATTTCTTGCTGCATCTCACCAGACTTCCCTCGTTACAACCTACCCTGCCCTGTGGCATCCCTCTCTCTCATTCTATCCCTTTCTTACCACATGATAATCTCAGAACAACTTACCACTCATTGGATATCTGCTGAAAGACTGGCATGCCTTGCCATCTTAAAAGACCTGGGCAACTGTTGGGAATCCAGCATTGCCCCCCTTCCCCAACCCCCACCCCCCACCAGCAACGTCACGCGACAGAGGCCACAAAGCCATACTACTCATGTCACATGGCTAACATGCTGTTTGAAATCTTGTGGTATTTTGCAGTATTCTCGCAAGATTTTAATTCTATCTCAACTTTTGACAGCTATGCATGTCCCGCCCAGCTTTTCAAGATTAACCTAGCTCAAAGTTGCAATACTTGTAGTGGCCAGTGCCATAGCTCGTTATAAGTTACTGCTTAACTGCAATTAGCTGCTGTTAACATCTTTCACACTTTTTTCCCAGTTTAACTCTAAGGTTTGCTCACTAAACAATCTTTCAGGTGAGAAAAATGGAGCTAGACTGCAAAAGTGAAAGTAAGCAGTGAGAAAAGTCCTTTGCGAGGCTTTGTTTAACCGTTAGAATCAGTTGTTGAATAGATTCTTCTTCTCACCCCAGGCTCCAGTATTTTAATCTTCCAATGACCTTCTGAAAAGAGAGCTGGCAGAAGTGGAATTTTAATAGTAAACAAAGAACTACGGGTGCAGGAGACTTGAAACAAAAATAGAAATTGCTGGAGAAAATCAGCAGGCCTGGCAGCACCTGTGGAGAAAAAAGTACAAATAATGTTTTGAGTCCAGTGACCCTTCGTCAAGACAGGAAATTTCCATGTCTGTGGGATGCAACTTAAAGCTGGAACAGACATGGAGCCTGCTGTTTAATCTCTGTTCCTGCTCAAACTTTGGTATTTCGGCTGTACCACATTTAATTAATCTTACTGGGCTATGATGGCTGCAGGCTAGAGCAAGGTAAAATTCCAGGGCGAAAACACAGTGTATGGAATCCCAACAGAGCTGCAGCTTCCTTACACACAGTGATAGTTATTTCACTTTCACACCAGCTCATTTCTTCTGTTGGATGTTGGTTGAGGCTTGTAATCTACTTGACTAAATCTTCAAAACCTGGCTGCCAGCATGTTACAGATGATGTATCTAAAAATCAAAAATCTTCAGAAATCGTGAATTGCCACAGAATTATATACTTCTCTTTCACATAAATGTTCCAATCACACGCCAGGATTGCTGAAACAAAATCATGCATTCATTTTTCTGAAAATAAAACTGTAGACAGATAATTTTCACTGGGAGCTAAGTATAACATGTCAAATCATTGACTACTGCTATTTTAGACTAACTAGAAAGTCATAGGGCTAATACCTCAGATTCCATTGAGGTAGATCATTTTTGACAGTAGTTGAAGACAAACCCTCTTCAGGTGATACTGACAACATATCACAAGGGGGTGGGGGTGGGCAGAATATTTATCACACTTATCACACTCCTGATTTGTACCTTGTAGATTGTTAATGGGCTTTGGGGAGTCAGGACGTGAGTTACTCACTGCAGTATTCCTACCCTCTGACCTTTCTTGCAACCACAATACTTATATGAAGGAGGTCAGAGAAAGAAATGGAGGAGTTTAGCATGGAGTGTTTTAAAAACAAGGAAAAGAATTTTTTAAATTGAGGCATTGCTGAATAACGGGCACACAGGTATCATGTAAACAGGATTTGATGTGATCGGTCATCATCGGTTCACTATGAGGCCCCTTGGTCTGATTTTCTGTGAAAGTGTGATACAATTGTTTAGTGTTGCACTGTCTGGTTGTACTAATTCTGTATTCTTAATGTCAACAATGTTAATTAAACATTTTATGAAGATCAGAAGTTGATAAATAACGTGCTGAACTTTCACTCCTCGGTCTCGATTCAGAATGAATTGTGCATCAGCAAGCCAGATATTCCTGAAGGAGATTTTGCTAGAGGTGGCCAATTCAGTGGCGACTTCTGGGAGCTTTGTTCAGTTAAGGATGGCAGATGGGCACCCAAGGCTAGATGCCGTTAGGAAACCCTGCAGTATTGAAGGATTGGCAGCCTGTCAGAATTGGGTGTTGCCAATATGAGCAAACTAAATGTGTCTTGAGGTGGAGGTACTGGCTGAAGGTTATTCAATGGTTAAAAATATAAAATATTTCCCAGAGCTGTAAGGTGGGAAATTAATGATGGCATCACTAGCTGACCACCTCTACCAACTATTGTCTAGGATTTAGCCTCATTGAGGGGCCTATATGCCATTGACTCCGGATGTTCATGTGAAATTGATGCCACACCCACCTCTGCCAATCTCTTAAGGTATGATCCAGATGTCAACGCCAATGAGCTAGAAGGACCAATTCTTTGGAGCAATGTTGTTCTTTTATATAGTTATCTAAAGACTATTGATTGTTGTTGACAAGAAGTTCAAATTCTACCATACCAAATGAGGAAACATGAATTTAATAAAAATCTTAGATAAAACTTTGTTCTAGTAGTGACTATGTCATCACTGTCAATTGTAATAAGAACTCAAAAGATTCACTCATGCCCTTTAGGAAAGGTAATCTGCCATTTTTATCAGATCTGGTCTATATGTGGCTCCAAACCTATAGCAATATGATTGCAACTTAACTGCCCTCTAGGCAATTAGGAGTGGACAATAAATGTCGGCCCAGCCAGCAAAACCCACATCCCGTAAATGAATTAAAAAAAGGCCATTCTGTCCTGGGTGATGTCAAGCTTCTTGAGTTTTGTTGGACCTGCACTTACGTGATGTATTCCATTGCAATCCTGCCTTGCACCTTGTAGATAATAGTCAGGAGGAGAGTTGCTCTTGTAGGCATAGTCTATGACTGGTCTAGTTCAGTATCTGGCCCGATACATTGACAATGGGCAGATTAGTAGTGGTAAAGCTGTTAAATGTCATGGGTAGATGGTTAGATTCTCCATCTTGGAAATGACCATTGACTGGAAGTTATATGGCAACAATGCTATCTGTCACTTATCAGCCCAATCATACATGTTGCTCAAGTCTTACCGAATATGGACATCGACTGATTAAGAATCTGAGGAGTTATGAATGGAAATGAACATTATGCAATAATCACGAGCATCTCCGCTTCTGACCTTATGAAGGAGGGAAAGTCATTTCCAACTTCATCTACAACCCTGGGTGGTTCCTATACATGTCCTGTAAGAGGAACTGAGCTGAAAAGCAAAACACTACAGATGCTGGAAATCTGCAGTAAAAATAGAAAATGCTAACAAGAGGTCACTGACTGAGATGTTAACTTGGTTTCATCTCTGCAGATGCGTCCTAATATGCTGCGTGTTTCCAGCATTTTCTGTTTCTTACACCGGGGAGATCAGCTGATGGCACCTTCATCACCTGAAATAGTTTTGCTAACAATTTCTCCCCCTTTTAAACAAAAGAACTAGTTATTTCTGTCATTTTAATGATATATTCCACTAAAAGGCAAAAACCTCTTATCCTTTTGCATTCTGTTCCATAGTCTGAAACAATAATGTCTTCAGAATACAGACCAAGCAATAGGGTGGTAACAACCCATAATGGATGTAAGTATTGAAATGTTGGGTTAAGTAAGGATAGAACATGAAATAAGTGGCCCCAATAGCTTTGCTGCATGGGATATAAATTATCATCTACTTTTATCCCAGTGCCAGTAATGTACTCTGCTAGTAGTTTTAAGACCCAGGTGATTGTCTATTTTATGAGATTTTTCTACGAAAGACATCCTGTTTTAATCAAGACCATTGTCCCAGTCATATTTACTTGCCCCTGCTTCTTAAGTTCATCCTCTGCTGATCTAATTCTACCTCCTGTACACATCATACCTGAAGGTGAATATTTTATAGTTCATCTGTGCTAAGGGTGATCCTATATCATCATCATGTTTTTTGGCAGGCAAAGCTCTTACAAAGGCATCATAGAAAGTGTAGAAAAGATGCAGGAGAAGGTTTGCAGTGATGTGGAATTTTTGTTCTGAAGTTTGATTGGACAAGTTAGGATTATTTGCCTTTGAGAAGAAAAGGCTGAGAGGACGTTCCATAGAGGTGTTCAAGACCATGAGGAGTCTAAGCAGAGCAGACAGGGAGAAATTGTTGCCACTTGTGGCACGAATGAGAAGGAGAGGGCACAGATTTAGTATAATTGGTAAAAGAAGGAAATGTAATACAAAAACAACATTTTCATGAAGTGAGTTGTTAACGTCTGAAATGTATTACCTGTGAGAGAGTGTGATGGTGACGGGTTTAATAGAGGCACTGAAAAGCAAGATAAGGTGTTATTTGAAAAGGAACAGTGTGCAGTCTTATGGGGAGAGATTGATACTAAGTGAGATCTTCATTGGGAGAGGCAGGACAGACATGATGGGCTGAACGGCTTCTTTCTGCACTCTATCCATTCAGTGATTCTGTGAAATTTTGAAATGAGTACACAATGTAAAGAGAGCTGGTGCATTTGGTCATCTAGTTCATAAAGTGCCAACAGCATGCGTTCAATATCCATTCCAGCCTCGACCCTCTGCCCCTGAGGGCAACAGTCAAAGGCAAACCGTCACTTACAAAAACTGCCAAGAAAAGGGCTAAGGATGAATCAGCAGCAGACAATAACAGAGTACACATTGCATTATCCAATACTATGGCTATAAGTCTCTAATCTGCTGTTCATCTCCAGGCTCACTGCTTCCCGTCCTGTCACTGGGAAAATACTCAGCTCCCCCTCTCTCCCTATTTATTTCAGAACCCCCTTCCCCTCCCCCATTTCTGATGAAGGGTCTAGGCCCGAAATGTCAGCCTTTCTGCTCCTATGATGCTGCTTGGCCTGCTGTGTTCATCCAGCTCTGCACCTTGTTGTCAATGATACCACCTGACCTAGTTTTGACCAGGTCCTCGCAAAATTTTGAAATTCTACTGTTGCTTATGTTTTTTCAGGGTTAATAAAAGCCTTGCAACACTCTTTCCAGAAAATTAATTGACCGTGGTAGCTATTATGACAAAGCACCTCATGATCTTAGTGCCACCTCCCTGTTGCCCCAGTTTGTGACCTTGTATTTCAATTTCCCATCAACAACCCTTGTACCTCCTGTTCCTTGATGACTGCTTTCCTTTTCCTGTTTGCACCCTTTATCGCTGCAAAGATGATGTTTATTAACAAAATTGGCAGTAGAAAAGAAGTACAGACATGTAGTTCACTTGTGGAGCATAAATCCGACACCTCAAGGTCATCACAACTTATCCTCCATTCAGTTAACTGAAAATTTCTTGGTGTCATTGATTTGCAGGAGAGACATGATTAAGATAACGTTGACTAATGGGCAGTTGATGAGGAAGTCCTGTGTTTGAAGTTTGAAGGATTTGGATGAAAATGTAAATGGTCTGATTTGGAAATTTGCAGATGGCATGAAAATTGATGGAGTTGTGGCTAGTGAGGAAGTATTTCAAAGGATGTAGCAGGGTACAGATCAGCTGGAAAGTTGGACAGAGAAATGGCAGATGGAGCTTAGTCCAGATAAGTGTGAGGTGAAGCATTTCGGGAGGTCAAATGCAGGAGGAAAGTATGATGTGATACATAGGAGCATTGAAATAAAGAGGGATCTCGGGGTCCAAGTCCATAGCTCCCTGAAAATGGCATCACAAGTTGATAAGGTGGTAAATAAGCCATGCTTGCCTTCATCGGTCAGCACATTGAATGTCAAAGTTAGCAAGTCATATTGCAGCAAAATAAGACTTTGGTTAGGCCACATTTGGAGTATTGTATGTAGTTCAGTGAATCCTTCCAGTGTGGAAGCAGGCATTTAGGCCCATTGAGTCAACACCAATCCTCTGAAGAGCAGCCTACCCCTACCCTATCCCTGTAACCATGAATTTCCCATGGCTAATCCACCCAGCCTGCACATCCTTGAACACTATGGGCAACTTACCATGGCCAATCCACCTAACCTGCACATCTTGGGACTGTGGGAGAGAACCAGAGCAAACATGCACAGACACAGAGAGAATGTGCAAACTCCAGACAGACAGTTGCCCAAGAGTGGAATTGAACCCAGATCCCTGGCACTGTGAGGCAGCAGTGCTAACCACTGAGCCACTGTGCTGCCCACTGGTGACTGTTCTGGTCACCACACTATAGAAGGATATGGAGGCTTTGGAGAAGGTGCAAAAGAGGTTTTCCAGGATGTTGCCTGGATTAGAGTGTATTATCTAGATAGGAGAGGTTGGACAGATTTGGATTTTTTTTTGCTAGAGTGTTGATGGCTGAGGAGTGACCTGAGAGAAGTACATAAAATTATGAGAGGAATAGATAAGGTGGATAGACGGACTCTCTTTCCAAGGTGGAATTGTCAAATACTAAGGGCCACAGATTTAAGGTGAGAGTGGAAAAGCTTAAAGGAGATGTACAAGGCAAGTTTTTTTTACACAGAGGGTCGGGGTGGGAGGTATTTGGAACACACTCCCAGGGGAGGTGGCAGAAGCTGATACGATAGCAAAGTTTAAGAGGCATTTAGACAGATATATGAAAAGGCAGAGCATAGGGGGATGCTGACCATGTGCAGATGGGATTAGTTTAAAATATCATCATGGTGGGCTGAGTGGCCCTGTTCCTGTGCTGTACTGTTCTGTGTTCCATGTTTAAGCACTGTGTCACATGGATCTTGTTCATCATTGAAGTACCAAGTTTGAGTTAATTAATCAGAAACAAAAAGCTCAGCAGTTCTGGCAGCATCTGTGAAGAGAAATCAAAGTTAACATTTTGGGTCGAGTGACCCTTCCTCAGAACTGGATGGAAGATTGTTGGACACAGTCTACATCAAAAGCGGAGCGCTCTAATTTAAAAAGGAAAGCTCCAGAAAAGTTCCATGGGTAGAACATATAACTGGTAAAAGGTTTTCTTTGTTCTGCCGAACTGGATTGAATTCTGAAAACTGTCACCAGGCAACATATTACCTTTAGATTAATGCCTTAAATAACATCATTTAAAACAGAATTAATAAAACCCCCACATAAAGACCAGGGGGTAACTAATGTGAATCTGGATCCTTCGCTTTGGAGATTTGACCGGCCTGAGGTTTGCACAAATGTATAAAATGCAGGACATTAACGCACTGAGATGGATTGAGAGTATGAGAGTCAAAATCAGACAGACCATGGGAATCTCAGCTGGTGTTCTCCATCAGTGCATCATTAAACACTCCATGTGGGGGTTAATTTTCTGAGTTTAGAAAGGAAGGTATGTAAAAAGACCCTTCTGTCCATAAAACTGCTCATTTCATAATTAGTTTTACAATCTCTACTGTCTCACACCCTGCCTCCCGCAATTACTCTACCAGGGTAACATTCTGCAAAAATCCTTCCGAATCCACCCCAGAAATATCACATAATTACTAGGGTGCAGACGGAGGTAATCTGACCCATCATGCCTGCACTGGTTCTATTATTCAATCCAGTTCTATTATCTGGTGCTAAGCTCTTGCATCTCCCCTATTTTCCTGCATAACATTACTGTCCAAAATTTATCCAATGCCCCTCCTGAATGCTTCAATTGAACTTGCCTGCACCACATTTCCAGGCAGTGCATTCCATACCCTAACAACTCACTGTGCAATGCAGCAGGCAGTGAACAAGGCAAGTAGCAGACTAGCCTTCATAATGAAAGGATTTGAGTACAGGGGCAGGGGTGCCTTACTGCAGTTGTACAGGGCCCTGGTGAGACCACACCCTGGAGTATTGTTAAAGGTTTGGTCTCATTATCTGAGGAAGGATGCTCTGGCTATGCTGGGAGGGCAACAAAGGTTTACCAGACCTATTCCTCGCATGGCGGAACTGATGTAGGAAGAAAGACTGGATTGGTTAGGACTATGTTCACTGCAGTTTAGAAGAATGAGGAAAGGATCTCAACGAAACCTATCAAATTCTAACTGGATTAGACAGAGTGAATGCAGGAAGGCTGTTTTCAATGAAGGGAGTCTAATACCAGCGGACATAGCTTAAGGGTATGGGATAGGACATTTAGAACTGGGATGAGGAGAAACAATGCACAAATCAGGAGCACTCCCACTTGTCTGGATGGGTGCAGCTTCCACAATACTCAAGAAGCTTGACACCATCCAGGACAAAGCAATTCACTTGATTGACGCCGCACCTGCAATGATCCACTCCCTTCGCCACCGACACTCAGTTGTAGCAATGTGTACTATCTATAAGATGCAGTGCAGAGATTCGCCAAAGATCCTCAGACAACACCTTCCTGAAGAAGGGTAATACCTGAAACGTTGACTGCTCCTTTTCTCCAGATGCTTGCTGTGTTCTTCCAGCCTCCTGTTTGTCTGCCTTCCAAACCCAAAACCACATCCGTCCAGAAAGACAAGAGCAGCAGATACTTTGAAACGCCAGCGCCTTCAAGTTCCCCTCCAAGACACTTACTGTCCTGACTTGGAAATACATTGCTGTTCCCCCTCTGTTGCTGGGTCAAAATCCTTACATTCTGTCCCTAAGGGCATTGTGAGTCTTCCTACAGTATATGGAGTGCAGCAGTTGATTGGAACAGCTCACCACCACCTTCTCTACAGCAAGTATGGATAAGTAATAAATTCTGACCCAGCCAGCAATGCCCACATTACATAAGAGAGTTAAAAAAAAAAAACCTCTTTACCCATAGTCTCTTGGAGAGTGGTGAGCCTGTGGAATGCTCTGCCACAGAAAGCAGTTGAGGTCAAAAAATTGAATGTTTTCTAGAAGGCATCAGATTATATTTCTTAAGACTAAAGGGATCAAAGGGTATGAGTGAAAGCAGGAACAGGGTAGTAAGTGGGATGATCAGCCAAGATGATATTGAATGGCACAGCTGGCTTGAAGGACTGACTGATCTACTCCTACAGAGAGTGGCATGGTGGCTCAGTTATTAGCACTGCTGCCTCACAGCACCAGGGACCCAGGTTCAATTCTACCCTCAGGCAACTGTCTATGATGGAGCTTGCACATTCTCCCCATGTCTGCATGGGTTTCCTCTGGGTGCTCTGGTTTCCTCCCACAGTCCAAAGATATGCAGGCTAGGTGGATTGGCCATGCTAAATTGCCTGTAGTGTTCAGGGATGTTTGGGGTAGACATGGGGAAATGCAGGGGTAGGGGAATGAGTCAGGGTGGGGTGCTCTTCAGAGGGGTGGTGTGGACTTGCT
The DNA here is from genome assembly GCF_021869965.1 of Rhincodon typus. NCBI lineage: Eukaryota > Metazoa > Chordata > Chondrichthyes > Orectolobiformes > Rhincodontidae > Rhincodon > Rhincodon typus. The sequence continues at coordinate 20,094,066 of NC_063346.1, read as the reverse complement.
GGGCTGACTGGCCTGTTTCCACACTGTAGGGATTCTGTGTTATTCCTATTTTCCATGTGTGAAAACACTTTTTGTTTCACAAATCAAGCTTGCTTTGTTTGCACTTCACTTTAAATATTCAGCAAAGCCCTGAAATAAATGTTAAAACCAGTGTCACCAGATAAGGAGAGAAGCAGAAGTACATGGCATGTCAGTATTGGGAGGGGGAATTCCATGTTTGCCACTATTTATGACTTTAACACTTGGCAGGGATTCCTTGCAGTATCACTTTTTAGTGACCTTGCAATTGGGTTTCTAACCATCCAATCCTAAATGACACAAGCTAACGTTTAGATTAATTTGGAACCTTCAAAGCAAGTTTGACAGAGAAAAACTGATTTTAAAAGGGAAGTAAATTCATTTCTGTATCTTTTGAAATAGAGGTGACTACACTTTTGACTATTATTTTATCAAGAGTCTAATAATGGTAAGAATTCAAGTTAAAATTCCAGATTTTCCACTTTTACTATCTGTGCTCATTTTTCCAAGCAGTTTCACCTGCAGTATCACAATAACCTCATTAGAATGGGTCTGAATTTAAAGTGGGCATTGCATAAACAGTCAGGGGCCCCACAGAAAAACCAACTTTTTGGTTCAGTCTCAAAATGATAAGTTTCACCTTGTTTCACCATCATTTGTCAATAATGTCATAATGTCAATCATAATGTCAATACATTATCACTTTGAAGAAACTGAAGGCAGAGTAGTATTTCCAGTTCTCTTATAACTTACACTTTGCAATTAAGCTGACACATAACTTTAATAACCCGCTGTCCATAAAAAAGCTCCTCTTGCAAAACTTTAACAAGTGCAATTGGCGAATGTTCATACTTGTGAATCTGGGGAGAGTGGCCATTTTAGTGCCTGTAGACTTTTTTAGATGGAACGATGATCATAAAAGATAGAGGAAACTTGGGCTTATTGTAGTTTTGCACGTAACTAAAACCTTTTTAAACAGGCTAAAGGGTTCGTGCCCAGATTACCCTGGTCTCTGGCCAAAAATGATGAGGAATCTCAACACCAAAAATGCACTCAGACCTTGTACAATATTTGAGTAACACCACACGAGATTTGAATAAAGTGGATTGTCGAATCCAAAGCCTTGAGTGGAAATTTTAAATTCTCCCACTGATTGACTTTATTTAACCCTGAGCTAGCTTTGACCAGGTCTTGGCAAAATGTTGAAACTCTACTTTTATTTATGTTTTACAGGATTAAGAAAAGCCTTGCAACACCCTTTCCATAAATTTAATTGACTCCAGAGACCAACAAATATGCAGAAATCTAGCTTTTAATGAGAAGCAGATCTCAGCTCCAAACTGATGTCCATATAAAGCCTCCATTGAAAATTGACTCTCTAGCCCCGCTCCATGACACAAAACAGCAATTACAAATTCCACAGAGTGCAAGAGGACCATATTTTTGACATACTAACTTTTTTCTGCTACTTCTGTTTTTTATGGAATATTCTTCTTTTTCATAAGTCTTTTGAATTTATTTTTCTCTAGGCATGATTGCACACTATTTTCTGAGCTCAGGATAGATTGGTATGAGCAGTTCAAACTTAGGTCTTGTTAAAAATTGTTGACCTGGAAATTTGATCATAGTGGCCCAGTTTTGCAAACACAATAGATGTCTGTTTGCATATTGCAGCATACTGGATGTTTTATGCTCGCTTACTCCATGCAAGGACTGCGATACCTGCTGTATCAGTAAAGGTTCCTCACACACATATGCAACTAAGTGGTCTGATGCTTGTGTTCTAAAGAAATGTTACCGGGTCCAAAATGCTAACTCTGCTTTCTCTCCACAGATGTTGCCAGAACTGCTGAATTTTTCCAGAAGTTTCTGATTTTGTTTCTGATTTCCAGCATCCGCAGTTCTTTGTATTTTTTTGACACACGTGCGAGTTGAGGCTCCATTTGTAAAATTAATTTGTACCTGAACAGTATGAACAGTGCATACCACAGTCAAGTCAGTATTATCAGCAGCTTGGCAATCAAACAGTCTTAATGGGATCTGTGAAAGTTGTAGTCAACAAGAGATATTTCATATTGTAGAGTGAAGATGAGAAGAATTTGGGCACAATATAATTGCTAGTTCGAACATACCTTTTCCTATTGTTGAATGCTGCAGTATTGTGACATGCCCTCCCAGTGCCATGTATGTACAACCTCTGGCACTCTGCACCTGGATGGAGAGTTATGTTTCAAAATTCAAACCCCAGTCTGCAGCACTGACCTTGTTGTGAGGAAACAGAATGAGCTGGTGTGAGCTCGCTGTCGGTTACTGCCCTGATGCATTAGTGGGTGGACGACTAACAGATCGCACATTGGTCACCCGTCGGTCCCTGGAAGGAGCCAGTCGCAGACAAGTTCAAAGTGACTGTCACCTTCACAGCCACTGGGAGAGGATGGGCCTCCGACTCCTGCAGCCCTCTGGTCCCACTCCAGCATCTGACATAATTCCATCACAATGTCCCAGGACATACGGAGACTGTACCAACATTGTGTCCCGCCCGTCCCGAGGAAGAGGGATTTGGGGTAAAATCCTGTGTCCTCCTGTGGGCCTGATGCATCCTGCAGCTGCAGCCTCACCTAAGCCTGGTGCTCCTGAGCATCTCTAGTAGGCTGTTACTGCTCCTGGGCTTGTCATTGAGCCTTGTTCTTCTGCATCTGCCTTCAGTGTTTTAGCAAGGCAGCCACAGTGACTGACATCCCACTAGTAACTGGGATACATCACTTTTGCTGACAATGACCTATGTTGCTGATGTGAGGAACAAAACCAGGTTTTTAGCTCTGAGCACATTCATGCAGATGAGGGCTGCACATACACTGAGACATGCAGTACCCAGTAACAAGGGTTAAACCTCCATCACTTATTCAGCTGCCATCATAATTTGTCCACCAATTTGGTGAAGACTAAGTGACAAACATGTGACATCAAAATGGTAGTGCCTGCTGTGTTCCGATCCCTTCCCATCCCAGATCCTCACATCAACCATGATCATCGGTATCAGTAGAGTCCATCATATCGTATACCAATGTTAGATTTGCAAGCTTCAGGGGCATGGTGCAAATTGTCTTTGACTAGTATCTTAACACTAATCGCATTCACTACACTTGCATTGCACGTGGATGATGAGATGATTGCAAATTCGGTTGCAAACCTCATGCTTCATGAACTTGCCCCTTCAATGACCTCATGTCCAGTAGATGTGAATTCTGCCCATCTGCCCATCAAAATGATACTGACTGTCCATCCTGCATGTTGTCCCAGCCATTTTCCAGCTGCAGTTAGTATCTAGTGAATAGCAAATGATGGCAGGGAATCCAGCTCCTGGTCCCCATGATTTGGACTTGAATATGGGGGGCACAATGGAAAATTTGCAGTTGACACAAAAACTGGCCATATAGTGGATAGTGTAGAGGAGAGCTGTGAGCTTCAAAATGATACAGATGCGTTGAAAGTGGCAAATGAAGTTCAACTCTAATAAGTGTGAGGTAATACATTTAAAGAGGTGAGACAGAAGGGAACACACAATTAATGAGAATATACTGAGAGGGGTAAATGAAGTGAGAAATCTTGGCATACAAGTGCACAGGTCTTTAAAGGCATTTGTACAGATAAGATTGTAAAGAAGGCATATGGAATGCTCTCCATTATTGACAGAGATATAGAATGCAAAGATGGCAATGCAATGATGAAACTGTATATGTCACTGAAGAGACCACAGTTGGGTATTGTGTACAATTCTGATCATCACATTACAGCAAGGATGTAACTGCTCTGCAGGTAATGCAGAGAAAATTTACTAGAATGTTGCCAGGTCTGAAGAATTGTAGCTATGAGGAAAGATGGGAGAAGTTGGAGTTGTTTTCCTTGGAACACAAAAGGATGAGTGGTGACATGATTGAGGTATATAAAATTCTGAGGGGCAGAAATTGAGTAGACAGGAAGAACCTGTTTTTCTTGGTAGAGAGCTCAAAAACCAGGAGTCATAGATTCAAGCTAAGGATTAGAGGAGATGTGAGGAAAAACATTTATATGCAGACGGTGGCAGGTGTCCAGAATTCACTGCCTGAGTTGGTAGTGGAGGCAGAGACCATCTGCATCTGCACCTTAAGTACTGTGAGCTACAGGGCTATGGGCCGTGTGCAGAAGGATGGGAGTAGAAAGTGCACCTAGGTGTCTTTAGGTCAGCATGGACAAAAATAGTTTGAACGGCCCCCTTCTCTGCTGTATCATTTCTATGGTTCTATGGTACCACATGATAATGGTATCGTTGTGGCTCCAATTACTGCACAGGAACCATTGGTGTTGTAAGGAAACAGCTGGCTAGAATGGTAACAAATATTCTCAGAAGGATATCGTGCCATTTGGCATTTGGGTGTTAGCGTTTTATTTCAAGAGGGCATGCAAACGAGTGTAAAGTATCTGAATTTTACAAAGTTAATGCATTCAGCAAACTATCCTGAATTGGCCTATTAGTCCCATTTTGACTTAAGGCTTTTCGTTTAGTTCTCATCCTCTAGGCACTTTAATCTAATTAAATCCTGGAAGACAAATTGGTGAGTGAAGACAAAAATGAGGAATGAATTTGACCTTTTGCTGCCTGTTGGAAACTGAACCGGCAGCAGTCCATTATGCCAGTTCTTTGAAAATGTCATCCAATTAGTTCCACATGCCTATTCTTTCCACCATTTTTTTCCTTTCAAGTATTTGTCCAATTTCCCTTTGGAAAATTAGTTTTGAATTTGCTTCCATCTTTTCAGGCAGTCCGTAGAAACGTGCCGCATAATTTTTTCTTTATGTTATATCTGGTTCTTCTGCTACTTAAATCTATGTCTTCTGGTTACTGGCCCTTCTGCTACTGGAAACAGTTTCTCCTTATTTGATCTGTCAAAACCCTTACCTATTTTGAACATCTGTATCAAATCTCCCCTTTTCTTTTTCTGCTCTAAGGAGAACAATCCCAGATTGTCCAAACACTCCACATAATGGGAAGCTTCACATCCTTAGTACCATTCTTGTAATTTTCCTCTGTGCAGTTTCCAAGGTCTTTACATCCTTCCTGTGTGTGTGTGTGTGATGCCCAGAAAGGACCACCATACTCCAGTTGGTGGCTTTTGTTAAGGCTTGGCCTAATTTCCTCATTCTTGTACTCGGTGCTGCTGTTTGGAAGCTAAGGATGCCTTTTTTTAAATAGCCTTCTCACAATTTTTGGATAATTTATGTTCACTCACTCATGGAACTTAACTGTCTGGACAAACACTCTCTTCCTGTAGGTTCAGGCTTTAACCTGTTCTTCTGATGATGTAGGCAGAGCAGCGGTTGAAAACCTTCTCACTTGCTTCAGGAATATAAAAGTTTGGGTATATTGTGTCAGGATTAATAATAAGGTCCTTGGAGTTGTAATCAAACGGCTGAACCACCTCGTACTATTCATGATAGGACTAACTAAAATGTTAAAATTACGATTGAAAAGGGAATTCAAGTAAATCACTTTCAACCAAAGACTGGGGAGAACAGGAAAGCCTTTGAAGACAATATGAGTAGAATCTGCTGGACGCAGTACTGGTCTGACATACTGGCTGAAGAGATGACAATGTAGTCGCCGTGTTTCTTCCAGGGAGAGAGCATTGAACTACAAGCCAATCAGGCAATGGTGAGGCCACTGACGGACCCTCACTGGGAATCAAATCCCCAGTGGCAGAGCTACTGGCCAGTGAGAGTCTGGTAGTGTTTATGCTTAGCAGTGCCGTAGGAAAGGCTGCTACTGCAGAAAGAACATCCACAGGAGTCTGAGGATTCACACAGCACCCAGGACACACATACGTCATGTGGTGAGGCAGCAATTGTAGCCTGAGTGTCCACGGTTGGGGTGCAGGGGCTATTAGGAGGGCTCCTACACCCACAATGCAGACCCCTGCAGGTGTCAAGCTGACAACATGGTCTAAGCCACTGTGACAGGTTCACCTGCAGCTGGGTTAATCTCAGCAGCAGTGGGATGTGGCCCTTAACTGGTCATTAGTCGGCCAGTTAAGGACCACTATCGGCAGCAGAGCAGGATGATCCCATGTAAAAAAAAACAGAAATTAATTTGGGTGGAGATGGGAGAGCACATAGTTCAGGTACACCACCTGCCCACCTCATTAAAATACCCTTCCCAAGATCACCACCAGTGAGAACAAAAAAGTCCGCCTTATTTACGGCTAATCCATTAAAAGCAAAGTGTACCATTTCACCATGTATTTGTCCTCAGAAATATAGTAATTTTGGTGCCTGGTGTCTGTAATGTAAGTTCACACCTTTACTGAATCACATGGTAGACTCCCAAGCATATCTGTACCAAACTGAGGTCTGGGTTCTGCCTTCAGGTAAAGAAGGAGAAAGTAACTGAAAGTTAGCTGTGCAATCCTGTGCTTTTTTGAATATTTCCCAGTGGCTACATCACACAAGCATGTAAATTATGAGCAGGATTCAGTAGCTCCCTGAAGCCTGGTCTGCCATTTGATAAAATCATCACTGATCTGATTGTGGCCTCAACTCCACTTTCATACCTAAACGCCCAGCACCCTTTGACTGTCTTGTTGTTCAAGAATCTATTTAACTCTGCCTTAAAAATATTCAGGGATCCTGGCTCAATTAGTTTCTGGGGAGGAGCCTTCCACAAACTCAACCCGCTGAAAGAAAGAAATATCTCCTCGCCTCTAACATAAATGGAAGATTCCTTCTCTTGAACCCTTACCCCCACTTTCTAGTCTGCTCTACAAGGAGAAACAGCCTTTCATCAGCTATCTGGTTAAGTCCTCTCAGTATCTTTTGCTTCACTGAAAGCACCTCTCAATCTTCTAAACTCCAATGGATACAGGGTCACCTTTCTCAACTTTTGTAAAAGTGTTTCTAATGCAATTGTGTCCTTTCTTAAATTAGGAAATCATAATTATATCAGTACTCCCGATGTGTTCTCACCAATGCTCTTTAGCAAACTTTCCTGACCTTTATATCCCACTCCCCTTGTAATAAATGACAACATTACATTTGCCTTCCTAATCACTTGCAGCTGCATTATTAATTTTGAGTGAATCATGTACCTGGACTCCCAGATCACTCTGTACCACAGTGATATGCATCTCTCTCCATTGAAATAATGTGCTGCTTTTTCATTCTTCCTGTTAAATGAATAACAATGGCAGTAGAGTCGGAACAGACATCTTGCAACATTTGGTAATTCTAGAGCAATGATAATGGAGTAATCTTTAGTATTTTGTGTTTAACATTAGAGATACTTTCAAAATATGCACAGGAGAAAATATCACGAGGCTATGGGGAATGGGACCAATTGGATGCTTATTTCAATGAGCACAGGAATGATGGGCCAAATGGCTTTTTTTCTGTGCTGTCCAATATGATATTTCTATTCTAATGTAAGTGTATATGCACGTACATGTACATCTGTTGGTGGCATCAGAATGGCTTGTATTTTCTAGTCTAACCTCAGAATCTACAAAATACAAGGTGGTGCTGGACTTAATATTAACTAAGCTGCCAATGGGAAATCCTTCTGTCATACATCACTGGATTACTTCTATTGAATCTGCTGGACCAACTGAGATTTGCTGGGCTCTGTAAAAGCTTAAAACCTACACAACAGTAACCGTATATTGCTATACACTATAAGCTCTCCGGTCTGAAATACTTGGTCTGGATGATAGAATGGCATTAGAATATCTAGTTACAAGCATGTAAATCAGGAAACACCACAGATATGTGTTTACCTGAAGCATAAAACAGTGATAAAATATTATAAATTATTAATGATTCTGCTCTCAGACTACTATACTGAAATTATGCTTATGACATTGAGGGAGTATTTGGGTCTGCTCAAAGATTTCTGGAAACTTGATGCTTCTGAGGTATACATTGCTGGACAGGGGAGGTTAAGATTTGTTTTGTAGTAACTAAAGGTATATAGGTGTCTTCCAAATTCTGAGACCCCAGGAACAGTTGTTTTGTTCCTAGCTGTCGGAATTTGCTATTAAAATTTCCCCACGATTTGCACACAGAGGTAAAAAGTTGAAGGCTTGTACTATTGAATAATACCAAATCCCATTGTGTGAAATAATTTGCATTGTTACAGGGCTGCACATAATATATTTCTTTGTAGCATGTCCTCTTTTGCATAGAACCTGTTTGTTTACCTGAATTTCTGAAAAACTTTTTTTTTGGCGAATCAATTGAACAAGTTGAAACCGATCTGTTGACTATCTTGAGGTCCCTCAGTCTTCTACATATCTTTCACAGTCTGTGCAATATCGGTATTCATCTATGTGTTTGTATGTCTCAGAAGAAAACCTATAAATGTGTCATATACATTTTTACATCTCTTTTAAAATGAAAATTTACAGAATTACATCATGAGTTATGATGGGAAATCAAGGGGCAATGCACTTGTCTGTTACTGATAAGAAGCAGCTTTCACTAGAATCAAATAATTAGTGACAGTGCATCAAAGACACACATGTCGTTATGAGAGTATTGGGCGGACACAGATAACATGATAACTCACGATTACATCTTGTTCAAAGGAAATAGAGTCGTCATTGCCAAGGAGATGAGAATAGAGATGTTGAAGTGTATATAGGCAAGCCATCAAGGAATTGAATCTAAAAACCGAAAGAACTGCGGATGCTGTAAATCAGGAACAAAAACAAAGTTGCTGGAAAAGCTCAGCAGGTCTAGCAGCATCTGTGAAGGAAGAGTTAACATTTCGGGTCCGGTGACCCTTCCTCAGAGCTAAGGAATTGAGTCTAGTCTGAGGAAAGCAAGAGAAGTGCTTTATTGGCAAAACATGAGCAGGGAGATTAAGGAACACATCAGCTACTGTATTGCTTGGAATGAATACCAATCTAAGTAAGCTAAAGAGCCACTTAGGATACATGACATTACAGACAGACCAAGGATGAAGCTGGATTTGACCATTTCAACCTTGTTAGATCAGATTATGTTTCACCATTGACTACTTTTCTGATGACAAGGAGTTAGACCAGTTGTTGTCAATAAGTACCAGTGTGATTGTGGAAGGCCTGAAAGCACACTTTAGTCATCACAGCATTTCTGACATAGTGATGAGTGACAAACGCCCTCATTTCATGAGTGAGCTGCTTCATAAAGTGTTGGAAAATTCACCACAATACATCATTTCCACATTATCATGGAAAGGCTGAGGAGGCAGTGAAAATTGCCAAAGTGATCATAAAGAAGTCAAGCAAATCCAGCACAGGCTTCTATGTAGCAATCGGTGGATGAGTATACCAACATAAAACACGGATGGTTGCTATTCAAAAGACGAATGTGACACCATGCCAAACTTCTTTTCTAATTGTGAAAAATTACTGAAACCAGAAGTAGTAGCAGGAATGAATGATAAAATCAAGGTGAAATGACAGAAAGATAAATTTCATATGATAATTTATTGCCAAACTGAGGATTGAAAATCCAGTCAGAGTGCAAACATTCACCATTCAACATTGCCAATGAAAGTCAGCTCACGTGGCATCTTGGGACTTGAAGAGTACGTGTCACCTCAGTCGTATGGGTTGAACATGACTGACCAGATAAATCATCAAAAATGCAGCCATTTACTTACAACTACAAAATCTATGCTATCACTACATCTGGCCAAAAAGATGTGATCTCTCCATATGCACAGCATACAGAATGACCATTAATCCCAGAAGTCCACAGTTTCTCAGCAATTGAAATAGATCAGCAACAATAGAACCACAACAATAGCCCTTGTCAAAGGAACAATACTCCCTGGAGAAGGAACATCATCCAGGAAACAAGCAGATATCAGACAAGTGACCAATGATGTGTACCATTAGGAGGCCTATACAATTTAAAGACTATGTATAAAATGCATTTGTAGACAATGACAGAAGTGGAACTTAAGTTAACACACTGTTTTGTTGATAAATATTAATTTTCTTCATAATCATGTGTATTGGGTTAACTGCACAACATTTCTTTTTTTAAAATTATGGAAAGGGAGATGTTTGAGAGAAAAGCTGTTGCTATTAGTATACTGGCTAGCTTGCTATCGCCATATGACCTCTTCCTTAGCTGTAAGTTTTCTTGTGTGCATTTGTGACAGTCGTTAAAGACTTCACTTGAAACATCCTTCATTCCCAAATGATTTCCATGGATGGAATGAAAATCAAGTGTATTTGTCAATAAATAGATGACCTGTATCACCAGCTTATGATCCGTGTTATGGTTCAAAATGACTCCCCCTGGTTCCCAATTCCCAGTAAACTATTAACATAGGCATTTTCTAACTGTCAACATAGGTGTGGTAGTTGGCTGAAACTTGAAGCGATGTTGCATGAAGGGCAACACGCTGGCAATAGTTGGGTGTGGGTGAGAAGTTTAAATTTTTTTAAAATGTAAAACCCGACCAAAACCCACTCATGCAGTTTTAGTGGAAAGGTAACTCGTCTGTTTTCAGTGGGAGGACTGGTCATTTGTAACTTTCAAAAAGGCTGTGTGTCTCCACTTCTAGATTTTTAAAGCAATTTTGAACCATTTTTGGCCTGATTTCCTGGGTCTTTCACAGGTAGAAGGAGGCAAGAATGGCAGAATCAGAAGACACACCTCGACATGTACATATGGCTACGGATCAGGAGGATCAGAAGTGTTGCCACTAGACCATGTCTGCTTACCTTCTTTCCCCTTTCCAACTCTCAGCTGAATATCTCTCCAGGCCTCATCACTTCCATGACCCCTCCCCGACTAGCGATTTTTCTGTCTCCCTTAGCAGTCTTGTCAAAGTGAAACTTGGCTTTTTGTTGTTGCCCCTTGATTTAGAAACTCATGTCTGTTGCTGCTTTTGGCCTTAATAGATTTGTTGCTATTGGAAGAGTAGTTTGGATGCTGTGCAGCATTAATTTTTGTACTGGACTGCACTCCATGCCTTCAGTAGATATGCATATCCTATATGGATTCTCTTGATTTCTTTGATGAGTTTTAGTGCTGCCCAGCCTTTCCATTTGACTGGAGATATGGTGGAGATGATGTATTGGTGAATTTCTCAATTGTTTATGAAGTGACTGAATTGTTCACTCGGGAACTGAGGGCCACTGTCACTAATGAAATCTTAGGAATGTTGTAATGACTACACATGGTATTTGTGGTGGGCATTGAAGTCAGCTGGTCCACCTGCTGGTGGTCAGGATTGTTGTCTACAGTGACAAGACAATTAGTTTCTACTGGTATAAATGTCTACTCTCTGCTTTGTCCATGGAATGCCTGAGATATCATGTGCCATCAATGGTTCTCTAGCTTGCTTACCTTGGTACTCATTATAAGCACTGCATTAACTGATGTGTTCTTGGTTTTTTATTGTTTATGTTTAGCCAGTAGAGACATATCCAGCCCTTCAGACTTGGTTCAGAGGAAGTGGTGGAGGCTGGTACAATTACAATATTTAAAAGACATCTGGATGGGTATATGAATAAGCTGGGTTTAGCGGGATATGGGCCAAATGTTGGCAAATGGGACTAGATTAATTTAGGATGTCTGATTGGCATGGACGATTTGGGCTGAAGCGTCTGTTTTCATGCTGTACAGCTCTATGACTCAGTTCTGTAATGACTTGTGTAGATATAGTTGATCATCTCTCGTCTCAACTTCTTCAGGATAATGACTCTATTTCATTTGGCTGGGCGGTTTATTCACCCCTGCAGCCCCAGTACTGTCATGACAACATTTGTTTTTGATGCGTTTGAACCATCTTCTTATCACTACTTCTTGCAACGTGAAGATTTGCTTCTTATTGGGTCTTTTGCTTGATTTGAGCAAAGTGATTGTCTATTATGTTCTCTGGGCTGATGACTTCCAGAGCATAATGAGCTGCTGCTTCACCTTCAATCTGGAAGATTTCACACTCTGTAGAAGCATCCTTTGTTTTCTTTTCTGGGAGCGTTACTCTTAACAGTGTGTCTGCAATCTACGCCTGTTTCCTTTGCTTGTATGTCACATCCAGAAGGTAGTTCTGTAACTGGAAACTATTCTTCGACAATCATTTGGAGCAATAGTAATGGCTTAAGGAATATACTGTAAAGTGACTTGTGGCCAGATCGAATTATCTTTTTTCGAGATAACAAGGTGTAGAGCTGGATGAACACAGCAGGCCAATCAGCATCAAAGGCACAGGAAAGCTGATGTTTCAGGCCTGGACCCTTCTGAAGAAGGGTCCAGACCTGAAATGTCAGCTTTCCTGCACCTCTGATGCTGCTTGGCCTGCTGTGTTCATCCAGCTCTACACCTTGTTATCTCAGATTCTCCAGCATCGGCAGTTCCTACAATCTCTGAATCAATTATCTTTTTGTTTCTTCCAAATAGGTATTGATGAAAATGATCATAAAGACAATGGTCTGACACAATTGATTGATCTGAGCATGCCATCACTCCATTTGCATTAACACCCTGAATACAAATGTAATCAGTTGTCCTTGCTCCAAGTCCTGTCTTGCTGGCATCACATTGCAGGATGACTTCATCCATTGTATTGTAGTATTTCAGCACTAGTGTTGCCATCACTAATTGCTTGTTTTTAGAGACTGCTACTTCTTCTGTGCTCAGTACCATTAATTGTCATTGGAAATTGTTTCATCTAATGGTTCACACACCAACGACAAATTGGACAACAATTTTTCAAATGGTTCACAAATCCAAAAAATTATTGCATTGCTTTTACATCTGTTGGTTGAGGCATCTCTCACTTTTTTGGATCGGGCAAAAACCTTTTGCCATCAATACATACCCTGTTTACTTAACTTTGAGCATCCTTCCTTGTAATTTTTTTCTTGTTCAGCTTCAGAGTCACCTGGTGACCTCTTTATGCAGTCACATTAGATTTTCATTATGGTGAACAATGGCTTCTCCCATTGTGTCTCTGCATCCATAAATTAGCAGATCATCCATTACAGTTTCCACGCCGGCTAGATCACTTATTATCTCATGTTGATAATCTTCTGGAAATGCCAAACGACATTGTGCAATCATCTATATACCTGGAATGTGGATAGAAAACTGGTGCTTTCATCCCAACTCACTTGTCAGTAACAATCTTTCAAGGGTACAAATTCACAAGCTTCTGTAAGCTGAGTTAATGAAATTATTTATTGATAATGGATGTTTTGCTTTGCTCCCCATTATTGAAGACTTACCGTTCATATGTAATATTCACTTGAGGCTAACCTTGTGCCTTCAGCAATTTTTAAAATGTCTGCCATATGTCTTTTTTCTATTCTTTGGAGAGATTTAAGGTGGAATACGTTTTGAATCAATCTATTCCCAACAGTGATAAAAGTGTAGTGACTTGTAACTCTTCAGTCACAAGTCTGCTGTTGTTCCATAATTCTGCCATTGTGCATGGAAGAAATTCCAATATTGCTTCACATTCCCTGTAATTTGAACAGGAATTGGTCGGAGAAAAGTTTCAGCCATTTTCACTTAACCAGTGTTTTATCTAAGGCTTTTGTTATTTTAGTGGTGGCTCACAACTCTACAAAGACCTTCCTCTCCCTGTCAATAGCTGTGCTTTCTCACAGTTCTGCAATAGTTACCTCGGTCCCATTTCTGACAACATGTTTTGTGTGCCTAAAGCAGCAGTGTATTCAACATGTGCTTTAATGAAGTGAGCTTAAGATGTCTGCCTACAGTGTGCGTGCCTCATGGTGGAGGTCACATGACTACAGCAGATTAGGAGGGATATTTGTGCATGATTGTATTTCAATCCAAACACCTCACACCGCAACTGCAAATTTCTCACTCCTCCAATCACGTTCACTCATTCTGTCTGACCACAATCTCGTTCCCCCTACCCTTACGAACTGCCTTTGTATCACTGCTTGTTTACTAGGAGCAGGTGGAAATGGTTCTTCATTCTACCCCATGCCCCGGCTCAACCCATAAGCAAGCCCTTCCATATGAGTACCTCAGACCCACCTCCACCGTTGACCCTGGACTTGGAGATAACTCCTCCTATGCCATGATCTGATTCCATTTTGACCCTCCCCTCTGAGTGTTAGGGATTTAGACCACTCTTTGAAGTTGAATCCATCTTCCCCCTCACACTCTGGCAGTTGTGGGCCCTTTACACTGGGCTGTGGCCTGTTCCCAAGTGTTTCACAGCTGAATGGAGCTCTCCATCAATCAGGCTGATTTCCAGTTGGGAAACTTATGGAAAGAAACTGTGCACACTGTGGTGTTGAATTAGCTTTCATTATTACCAAATTTGCACAGCTTGATTAAGCTGTTAGGTCTCTGAAAATTGCCACAAAGTGAGGTGTCGACGGTGTGAGGCATCCATGTTGGCAGCCAATGGGCTTTCAGTGACACAAATCCTTGTCGTTGACCTCTGACTGTCTGGTTGTGAAACCTGTACCATATACCCACCTTCCTCTGCTTATTTTGCAGTTACTGTAGAATCCAAGCGAGTGATGTGAGTTTTACAGCATCTCATTTACCGCTTGGGGACCTGCAGCCTTCTCAGTATCAAGTTCACTAATTTTAGGCCCTGAGCACTTTCTCCCATGTCCTTACCTCAATCCCCACACACCAGGCCTTGTCATCACATGGGCTGCTACCACACACAGCCCATTGGCAGCTATTGATTCTCCCAGACTGATCTTTACCCATTCCTTTGTCTGCCCAGCTGTTTTTCCCTCTCTCCGGGTTCCATCTCCACTTGACATTTACTTCTACTCCCTCACCCAACTCATCTTCAGAAAAATACCAACCTTTTCTGAGCTACAATCTGTTCTGAACAAGGGTCATTGGTCCTGAAATGTTAAGTCTGCTTTCTTTCCACCGATGCTACCACATAAACTGGATTGCTTCAACAATTTCAGTTTTTGTTTGTGTTTGAGTTTTGTAAGGGGTTTAAACTGAGGATTTACAGCAACAAAAACTAATATTTGTCTTTAACGTGAGCGTGACGGAAACAGATGCTTAGCCAAAAGATGAAATAATTACAGGAGTGATTAAAAATTTGATCAAAGCACTTGATTACAAAGAGGGAGTTAAAGGAGGAGAGACAATGCAAACTGTGGTGGTGGAGAGCTTTATAAAAAGGAATTACAGAGTTTGGAAATTTTGCAACCAAAGTTTCTGCAAATGGGGAACATAATCAGAAGGACAGTGACCTTGAGGGTCTGATATAGGTTCGGAGAAGTAAGGCAATTGAGAAATTTGATGACTAGGGGATAGATTTTCTAAGGCTGATGGAGGCAGGACTTGAGGCGACCAGGCAGAGAAAACCACAGTGGGAGACTATAGTAGTGCATTGGTTTACTGGATCTTCCTGCCTTTGGGCTGCCTGAGAGAGGCCAGGCCAGAGATGCAATGGTTAACAGCTCATGGCATCCTTTAAGGAGCCTTGGAGGGCCAGCATTCCACATGGGTATTCTAACACTCCCTCTCCACACTGCAAATGTCAACAGCTCTAATCCTCTAGAGGGTGTACCCCTCCTCAATGACAGTTATGGGTATTTTTACTCTACACAACCTTAAAAGTGCCACCCTAACTGTCCACCATTATTAATTGGATGGGAAATATGGTCTTGTATTTAAAAATTGCAGCTTAAGTTTTTAATAGTTCTTTCATGAAATGCGGGTGTTGCTGGCAACAGAAGGATTGACTGTGCATACCTAATTGTCCTTGAGAGAGTGATGCTGAGCTGCCTTTTTGAACCACTGCAGATCTCAGGATACAGTATACCAAGAGTGTTGTTAGAAAGTGAATTCCTAGATTTTGATCCAGCGACAGCTCCAGGTGAGCTGGTGTGTGGCCTTGGAGGGATAATTGCAGGTGGTAGTGTTTTACTGTCCTTGTCCTTCTAACTGATATAGGTTGCAGGTTGAAAAATGGAGTCATGCTCAGTTGCTGTAGTACATCTTGTAAATAATGCACTCTACTGCCACAATGTGCCAGCACTGAAGGGAGTGAATGTTGAAGGTGGTGTGTCAAGGAAGTGGCTGCTTTGTCCTGGATGCTGCTAGCCACTTGACTGTTATGAGAGCTATTAGAACCACACTCATCCAAGCAAATGGAGGGCATTTGATCAAATCCTGATTTGTGCAGATCCTGGACAGGCTTTAGGGGATCAGGAGGTGAGCAACTCTCCACAGATTCCCAACCTTTAACCTACTCTTGTAGCCACAGTAATCTAATGATTTGTTCAATTCTAATGGTAATCCCCAGGATGTTGATAATGTGGGATTCAGTGATGACAATGCTGTTGTCAAGGAGCGATGGTTAGACTCTCCTGTGTTGGAGATGGCCATTGCCTGGCACCTGTGTGGCATGAATGTTACTTGTCACTTATCAATCCAAGCCTGAATGATGTCCAGGTGATGCTTCATATGGACATGAACAGCAACAGTATCTGATTTGTAAATGGTACTGAACATTTGTGCAATCATAAGCAAATATCCTCACTTTTGACCTTATGATGGAGGGAAGATCATTGATGAAGCAACTGAAGGTAGATGGGCTACTCTGAAGAACTCCTGCACAGATGCCCTGTGATTGAAATGTCTCCAACAACCACGGTCATATACCTATTCTAGGTAAGGCTCTATACCAGTGGAAAGTTTTCCCCTGACTGCAATTGACTTGAGTTTTGCTGTAGTTCCTTGATTCTGTACTTGGTCTAATGCTGCCCTTGATGTCAAGAACATGTACTCTCACCTTTCTGCTGGAGTTCAGCTCTTTTCTCCATACTTGGACCGAAGCTATAATGAGATCTGGAGCGGAGTGAACCCTGGTGGAACCCAATTGGAATATCAATGAGCAGGATATTGCCACTGAAATGCTGCTTGATAAATCTGCCAATGACAGTTCCTTCATTATTTTGCAGATAATAGTGATGATCCAATAATTGGCTGAGTTGGATTTGTTCTACCTTTTGAGGATGGGACATAATTGGGCAATTTTCCCTACAATTGGGTAGATACTAGCATCGTAGCTGAACTGAAGCATTGCATCGCACATCAACACCATGCAGAGTTGGGTCCCAAAAATCTTCCTGACACAAGATCCTGATATAGGGTCCCAAACCAAAAATAAAATGCAGTTTGGAGTGGGAATTTAAGAATTAAAGTACTGTGGATCAGTGCAGATGGATCAGTATAAAGTAGGATTCAAGCAGCAGAAATTTAGATGAGTTCTATGCTACATTAATGACATATAGTAACATATATTCAAATTTAGGCTTTATTCTCACATTCACTCCTTCCATTCCATTTACATGCTGTATGATTCCCACAGTACATTGCTACTTCAGGCTTTGAGACTGACCCCTATTAATTTGGTGTAGAAGTTGTTGGCAAGACAATGGTAACATTTTTAGGATATTGCCAAAATCAATTTAGTAGTAATTTCTGATGATTCTGCCATTTACATTCACAAGTTTTTATTATTGGTACTTACTGATCGATTGGAATGGAAACTCTAGTGGTTTGAGAATTTAAGAATTTTGAGCTCTGATCAATAAACAAAAGTGCTTTAAAGGAACAAAGCCTTGCAATGGCCATGAGTCCAAGCCAAAAGAAAGGACAGAAATGATGCAGAATACATCATTGTTTGACTAACATGTAGAGGAAAAGCCATTGTGTAAACCAAGCTATGCATCTCCAAACAGTGCAGGCTGAGTTTATAGGATTGACAGCAGATTTGCAAGTGTAAAAGGCAAAACATAAATGAATATTTATCTTAGTCTATCCTAATTCTATAGGGAAGTACACTCTCTCACAGTTGTGACTTTTGTGGCACAAACCACTTCCTTATGCTCTTCCTTGTACAGTGCATCAAGCATGCATTTGTTATCTGGTTGCTGCAACAAGCAAACTTCATTTTAGCAGCAGATTTTTTTTAGATCTTTATTGCATTTCAATCAATTTTGAAGTGAGCTTGCATTTTTCTCATGCAAATGCCAGTCAGCATTGGGGTACCTGTTACTATAGGATGGTGGTTAATGAAGACCTTGGGCCCTCATTCTCCTCTTCCGGCCTGACATTGTTTTGCAATTTGTGCTGTGCAAATGTTTCATCAGGATCCAGTCTTCATAAGAAAAAACATACTGTGGTTAGATTTAACATGTGGCTAAAATAAGAGGAGAAAGATATTAAAAGCTCGAGGTGATTTTGGAATCCTTTGATACGTTCCTCTTTACAGTGAATTCTCTTCTTGATGTTATGTCTAGTAATAACACAGAATTTCAATTGAGGGTTAACGGATTTAGTCTTTGAAGAAGAACTTGTATTTAGTTAGCACCTTTCATGAACTTGGGCCCCCTCAAAGTACTTCAAAGCCAAGTAAGTAAAGTTTGAAGTGGAATCCCTTTGTAATGCACACAGAAGTAAATGATTAAACCGCCATTTTTAATGGACTTGTTTTAAGGATTACAGGAAACTGGGGAACTCCATTCCTGTTCTGGGATCTTCAATATCTATTTGTGAAGGAGGACAAGGCTTCACCTTTGGGTTTTACAATTGAAAAATCACACTTCGGACTGCACTCCCTGGCTTCTGCACTGAAGTGTCTACACTGTTTGCACAGGTCTTCCGAGTGGAAGTAAAAGTCATAGTTTTCTACTCAGACAGGTGGGGGTTCTAGCTAAGCCAATGTTGACACTGTTATTTTCAGATCATTGGAGACAGTTGTACTGATGGCCTGATCAAAAGGAGAAGGATAAATTACGTAGTTAAACTTACCTCTAACAATTTACCACCCAATTCTGCTCGATTACATCCTGTGGCCGTGCTCAATTTTGTAACTCCGAGACCCAGGGGTGAGGTTCCCCAATTTGTCATGGTTCCAGGCAAGATATCCCAAATTATTAAACTCCTTCTCTTTATTCGCCTGCACCCTCGGCTGGTCATATCAAAGTTAATTTAAGAAGTGATCTCTTGTCCCTAACCCAAATGAATCTGTGTTTTAAAAGGAGCCAATTTAACCATACTTTCTTGAGTTAACAAAAAGAGGGATAATAAGTGTCTATACATGGGAGGAATTAATGCAAAACACGTGCACACAAATAGTGAGTACGGAAGGATAAGAGGTTAAAAAAGAGGTATGCAGATCTGCCTCTGAATTGTTCACAAAGAACAGATAATTGATTGTTGTGGCCTGTTGCAGTGGTGGTTACCAATAGTATTGATGCAGGCAATTGAACAGTTGGTTTGATGGTCCTTAGTTTTGCAGGTTGAGATTCTGTCATCCTGATTCCTTTTGACTGTGATTGAATTTCAGCATTTAGGATGAGAAAGAATTATTTTGTTGTCTTGTTTTCTTTTGTCTGGCTGCTAGCCAACTAATTGAGAGTACACAGAGAGAATCCTTTTACTTGCAACACAGAAGTGACTACAGGCCAGTTTTTTGACTGTGACCTTTACAGCATGCTAACACTTGAACCAGGCTCTTACACATGAGAATCTTGAATTCCACTAGTCCACTGCAATAGACTTGAAACTGGCTTTGTAATCCCTGTCTTTGTGTATTCTTTAAAGGGGAGAACATAAAATGTATCTGAAGTTTGTGACATAATCCACATGGGCTGGTTCGCTGTTGAGCAGGAGATGGTCACCCCTTCATTATCTTTGTAGTCCAGGAAATCCACAGTCCAGTCTCTTTGAAGTTTCTTTTGACATCTTTAGGTGTCACATCCCATTGGGCCAACACAATTTTTTTGCCAGCCAACCAGGGCATTTCATCTTGTTGTTACTTCCTTGTTGCAGCCATCCAATTTAAAAAAAAACACATTTTGGTATTAAAGGCTAAAAATGCCCATGATCTTTCAAAGTACTGCCTATTGGTAGGCAGCAGAGTTAGCTGTTTGAGTGAGACAGGTCTGTCTTTAATACCTTCAAATCATGGAGCAATAGTTCAAGCCAGATTTGAAATCAGTGGCTCCTTCACTTGAACCCTATCTCACAAATCTTCATTATCCACGCGTGTAGTTGAGGAATGATTGTTTGACTGAGCTAACAGAGGAAAGGATACTGCCCATGGAACCTTACCTAGAAGCTGCAGTAAAATACACACAAAAAGTTGGAAAACATCAATTATAACATCTCTTCTAGTGCATTGCCTTTATTTCTTAAATTTGGGACTAAAAGATTCATACTTCGCTACAACTGATAGCCACATCCTTGGTTATTTAGAGGCGCAGGTACGGAGAGATGGTTTTCATCTTTAAGAATTCCTTTGGTTCTGAAACAGAGCCCATGGTTTGGAAGGCAACCATATTGATCAAGCAAGGAGAGAAAGAAAAAACAGGAAATAGTGTAGTCTGACATCAATAGAAGGAAAGTTGCTCAAATCTGTTATTAGAGATACGATAACAGATCACTTAGAAAGACATGGTATGATTAGATAGCGTTAATACTGATTTAAGAAAGAGAAATCATGTCCTACAAATTTGTTAGAGCTTTTTGAGGTTTAACTAGCCATGTAGTTGACGGGGAATTACTGAGTGTGATGTATTTTGATTTCAAGAAGCGTTTGTTTAAAAGTGCTGCACAACAGGTTATTTCACAAAATTAGGGCTCATGGGATGGAAGTATTACATTTGCATAGATTAAAGATTGATCAATAGACAGAAAATAGAAAATAGGAATAAACAGGTAATATTAAGTTAAGTTAAATGTAACATGATACTGTCTGGATCATTAGATTGTGTTCAACTATATAAAATCTGCGTCAATAACCTAGCTGAAGGAATGAATAAAAAGAAAGAATGGGCAAAATAGCTGAATTCTGGAGATGAGGTGAGAGTCACAGCACTTGACATCAAGGTCACATTTGACTGAATATGTCAAAAAGGAGGCCGAGCACAACTGGAATCAATGAGTATGGGGGGAATGTGTCCACTGGTTGGAGCCATAGGAAGAGGGTTGTGATTGTTAGAGGTTAGTTACCTCAGCTCCAGGATGTCTCCATGGGAGTTCATCAGGTTAGTGTCGTCGGCCCAACCATTTTCAGCTGCTTGATCAACGACTTTCCCTCCATCATGAGGTCAGAGTGGGGATGTTCACTGATTATTGGACATTGTTCAGCACTATTCACAACTCCTCAGATTCGGAAGTAGTCTGTGTTCAAAGCAACAAGACCTGGACAATATCCAGGCTTGGGCTGACAAGTGACAAGTAACGTTCATGCCACAAAAATGCCAGGTAATAACCATCTCCAATAAAAGATAATCTAAACTCCGCCTCTTAATACTCAATGACATTACCATCACTGAACCCCCACCATCAACATCCTGGGGGTTACCATTGACCAGAAAGTCATCTGGTCTTGTCATGTAAACACAGTGGCTGCAAGAGCAGGTCAGAGGCTATGAATACTACAGCAAGTCACTCACATCCTGACTCCCCCAAAGCCTATTGACCATCCGCAAGGCACGAGTGAGGAGTGTGCAGGAATACTCCTCACTTGCCTGGATGGATGCAGCTCCAACAATGCTCAAGCTTGACACCATCCAGAGCAAAGCAGCCTGTTTGATCCACAAGCACTACATCCACAAGTATCCACTCCCTCCACCACCAACCCTCAGTAGCAGCAGTGTGTACTATCTACAAGATGCACTGCAGAAATTCACCAAAGATCCTTAGACAGCATCTTCCAAACCCACGACCATTTCCAACTGGAAGGTCAAGGGCGGCAGATATAGGGAACACCATTCCTTCAAGTTCCCTTCAAAGCCATTCACTATCCTGACTTAGAAATACATCACTGTTTCTTTTCTGTCATTGGGTCAAAATCCTGGAATTCCCTCCCTAAGGGCATTATGGGTCTACCCACAGCACATGGAGTATGGTGGTTCAAGAAGGCTGCTCATCAACACCTTCTCAGAAGCAACTAGGGACGGGCAATAACCACTAGCCCAGTCAGTGACGCCCACATCCCATCAGTGAAGAAAATAATTCTGATTTGATAGCAGCACAAAGTTAGGAGAGAAGCTAAGCTTTGGGGAAGATACAAAGAGGTTGCAATATGTTATCAGCAGGTTGAATGAGTGAGCAGGAAAATTGAAGAGGGATGCAATTGGTGAAGTTATCCACTTTGGTAGGAAAAAAGCAAGAGATCATGCAAAACTGATATCCAAAGGGGCTAGGGTGACCTTGTATATCATTCACTGAAAATTCACTTGAATGGTGGAATCTTCCTCTTCCAAGAAGCAATGGGGAAGGTGTCAGGAAGTATTGTCATAGTTGTCATAATCAAAGGAGTTGGCATGGTGAGATACAAACCACCTTCCCACCACCATAGTAATCAAGTTCTGGATCAAAGAGTCCACTAATCACCTATCTGGCTTGCCACTGTATGAGGGCCTTACATAATTAATTGGTGACTTCTTAAGGGGCAATTTGCAAAACCGTCATGATCAACTCCACTCCTGGCAGGTGAGAGCAACAGCAGCCTTCCCAATGGGTAAAACGAGTGGCCTAAAATGTTGAGGCAGGGTCGGGTTGCTCAATCTGGGACAAACAGAGGACTTAGATGGGGACAGGGGACTGGCTGCTGAAAGCCGCTTCCCTTGTCTTTAGCTCTGAACACTTTTTCTCTGTGGGCTCCACCCTGTAATATCCCCCTCCCCTGAAATTTCATCCACCTTGCCTACTGTCCCAGGACTTCATCATTGCTGTGCCATCTGAGACTCCTGGGAGGATTGGCAGGGTCAATGCTAGGAGGATGTTTCCCCTGGCTGCCAAAGCTAGAACTCGGGGTTACAGTCTCACAGTAAGGGCTGAGACAGTCAGGACTATGATGAGAATAAATTTCTTTACACAAATGTCTACGAATCTTTGAAACGTTGTGCACCACAGAGGTGTGGGTGCTCGGTAGTTAAATTTTACAGAATAGAGATCAATAGATTTTTGCATGGTAAGGAAAC
The DNA here is from genome assembly GCF_021869965.1 of Rhincodon typus. NCBI lineage: Eukaryota > Metazoa > Chordata > Chondrichthyes > Orectolobiformes > Rhincodontidae > Rhincodon > Rhincodon typus. Next base: position 20,071,057 of record NC_063346.1, on the reverse strand, counting down.
TAAGGGATGTGGGGATTACACAGGAAGGAAGTTTTGAGGTAGATAATGAGCCATGATCTTATTGAATGATGGAGCAGCTTAAAGGACCAAATGTTCTACTCCTAATTTTTGTTCCTTTTTCAAGTGGTAGCCAGGTAGTTTCCAAACATGTTCCCCTTAGTTGTTAATAATTTGCTGTGTTGCATTCATGGCCAGATTAGTTAATATTCATTTTGCTTGCCAGTTGAAGCAATTTGCATTTATTTATTATTCTACACTTAATGCAGAAAAATGCCTAAGGCACATCACAGAGGCATAAAACAATCAGAGAGAAAATAGGGTCCCCACATATTTGCTCAAAGAGTTGAGTTTTGATGAAAGTCTTAAATGAGGAGACAGAGTGGTCAGAGCTTAAAACCAGATCTTCAACCTATGAGGTTGGATCTTGGGGCTGGTGAGGCAAGGTAAGGCATAACAGAATTATTATGAGTGTCATGGTTCTCATTATGTTGCATGGGTTGTTCGGTGTTTCTGTTGGTTTGGATTTGGCTATGATTTGCATTGTTCTGACATGTTGTTTGTACAGTTCTAGTTCTACTTTGAATATCAGTGGAATACTAAAGCTCAGGAAAGACCTATTATTTCCCTGACAGACTGAAGTATTTCCTTTGACCAAAGCATTTCTTTCCTCTGTGGGTTGCTAACAATAAAACAGGTGTGACCTATTTGTATACTATTATACTTTCAACTCTGTATGTAAAACTATAAGAAATAGGAGCAAGAGTAGGCCAATTGGCCTGCCATTCACAGAGCTCGTGGCTGATCCACCCCAGGTCTCAATTTCTCTTTCATCCTCAAAACTATCAATTACCTGATTTTGTTTTTTTAAAAAAATATCTGTCCACTTCCTCCTTAAATATTATGACAGATCAATTTTTTAAATAACTTCCAAAAGTACAATAGAAGCTTTAATTGCACGACACCATTGTGAGCCTGCGAAACTAACACTTGATGACAATATGATGTTTTCGACATCATTTTATCACATGTAGCTTGTGACTCAGAGCTGAAAGCTCTTCTGAGACTGAGCCAAAACTCCTGTTTGTGGGCATAAAATAGTGGAATTTATGTCCTCATCAATCTCAACATCTTCCCACTTCTGTGCCTGGCTCAGATTATTCTCGGAAGTGTGGTCAGTTCCAAACAGGTATCATTTCACGGTCAATTATATAACTACAAACACAGAGACCAGGGAGAATGCTACTTCTTGTTGGGGGAAATGTCATATAGAGGAACAGAAAACAGGAAGCAGATTCTGATTGGAGAAAATTCTAAATAGAATTTTTTTTGAAATTACACTTGAGGACCAGGTCCAAGTACAAAAACAGCACTTCAGTAATTTTTGATAAAACTAGCCATCTATTTTAAAATTAGGGCAGTACCCACGGAAATCCAGTTCTATTTAATTTGCATCTATATGAAAAGCTCATAAGCAGACTGATTGTCTTTGAACGATATCACCATCTTTTTTCTGCAGAAGGCTATCTATAGTCAAAATCAACATCAATGATCCATGAGTGAGTGGCAAAAGTTTATCATTACTGCTGCTTTTTGCCACCTTCCTCATAGCTGTGAAATGTTATCGCCTAGAAGTCATTATTGCAGTGCCTCATAAAATTTTGTTTGCTTTTAGTTGATCTGCAAGAGATTAAGGAAATCCGCCTTGGGAAGAACTCAAAGGACTTTGAGCAGATTTCAAAAGAGCAGAAGGACAAATACAGCGATGATGTATGTTTCACAGTGTTCTACGGTACCGACTTTGTGCTCAACAATCTCAGTTTGGCAGGTAGGTTCCATTGCTGCTACAATGATTCACCAGCCTTGCCATCCTGCCTCTATTCTGACTTAGCGCACTTACCAGAAGCCTCTCATTTTGAAATATAAAGTTGAATTTTCTTCAGAGCATTCTGTAGGCGAGGTGGAAAGGTAGGAAGTAAGCCCTTGCCAATGAAGTTGGAAAGGAGGTATTATCCAAAATGGTAGCAACCTTTAGAAGATCTAATGTGATGTTCCAAAACCCTTTTAGTTTCACTGGTGAAATTATGTCTCCTGCAGTGCTATGCTCAAACAATTGGGGAAGAACATTTTGGCTTTGGAGAGAATATGGAAGAGATTAATCAGGACAACACTGGGGATGAATGGTTAAATTATGGAGAGAGATTCTATAGCATAGGCATATATTCCCTTGAGCAGAAGATTAAGGCAAGATCAAATTGTGGCTTTTGAGATCATTAAAGGATTTGATAGGATAAATGTTGACTATTTCTTATGGTGAAGAAGTTCAAAAGAAGGGGACATAACCTAAAAATTATAGCCAGGACATTCAAGGGTGATGTCAAGAAGTATTTATGGAAGAAATCTGGAAATCTATTCACCTACAAAACTATTAGAACATAGAACATAGAACCTTACAGCGCAGTACAGGCCCTTCGGCCCTCGATGTTGCGCCGACCTGTGAAACCAATCTGAAGCTCATCTAACCTAAACTATTCCATTATCATCCATATGTTTATCCAATGACCATTTAAATGCCCTTAAAGTGGACGAGTCTACTATTTTTGCAGGCAGGGCATTCCACGCCCTTACTACTCTCTGAGTAAAGAACCTACCTCTGACATCTGTCCTATATCTATCACCCCTCAATTTAAAGCTATGTCCCCTCGTGCTAGCCATCACCATCCGAGGAAAAAGGCTCCCACTGTCCACCCTATCTAATCCTCTGATCATCTTGTATGTCTCTATCAAGTCACCTCTTAACCTTCTTCTCTCTAATGAAAACAGCCTCAAGACCCTCAGCCTTTCCTCATAAGATCTTCCCTCCATTCCAGGCAACATCCTGGTAAATCTCCTCTGCACCCTTTCCAATGCTTCCACATCCTTCCTATAATGCAGTGACCAGAACTGTACGCAATACTCCAAGTGCGGCCGCACCGGAGTTTTGTACAGCTGCAACATGACCTCATGGCTCCGAAACTCAATCCCTCTACCAATAAAACCTAACATACTGTACGCCTTCTTAACAACGCTATCAACCTGGGTGGCAACTTTCAGTGATCTATGCACATGGACACCGAGATCTTTCTGCTCATCCACACTACCAAGAATCTTACCATTAGCCCAGTACTCTGTATTCCTGTTACTCCTTCCAAAGTGAATCACCTCACACTTTTCCGCATTAAACTCCATTTGCCACCTCTCAGCCCAGCTCTGCAGCTTATCTATGTCCCTCTGTAACCTGCAACATCCTTCCGCACTATCCACAACTCCACCAACTTTGGTGTCATCCGCAAATTTGCTAACCCATCCTTCTACGCCCTCATCCAGGTCATTTATAAAAATGACAAACAGCAGTGGCCCCAAAACAGATCCTTGAGGTACACCACTAGTAACTAAACTCTAGGATGAACATTTCCCATCAACCTCCACCCTCTGTCTTCTTACAGCTAGCCAATTTCTGATCCAAACTGCTAAATCACCCTCAATCCCATGCCTCCGTATTTTCTGCAATAGGTTTGGTTAAGATTTGGTTAATTGAAAACTTCAAAACTGAGATTGAAGTTTCTTTGGGTGATATGAAATCAAGGAATTAAGATGTAGATCAATTATGATCAATTATGAATAACAGCACTGACTCAAAAGGCTGATGGTCTGCTCCTGGTCCTATGATATAGATAGGAGTTTGAAGCTGGAATGGATGGCATAGTGGAAAAGAACTCTTTCAGCTCCTGTAAGGTAACAGAGTATGAGCCTTCTTCTATGCATAAATCTTCAACCAACCATTAACACTTGTAGAATCAAGCAGCTGTTGTTGTGAGTGTATTTGATATCCATTATTTTAGAACATAGAACATAGAACAGTACAGCACAATACAGGCCCTTCGGCCCACGAACCTCCACCCCTACCTTATACTATCATCCATATGCCTACCTAATAGCCGCTTAAATGCCCCTAACGAGGCCGACTCCACTACCCTCTCCGGCAATGCATTCCACGCCCCGACCACTCTCTGAGTAAAGAACCTACCTCTGATGTCTCCGCTATATTTACCTCTACTCACTTTAAAACTATGACCCCTTGTAATAGCTATCTCCACCCTAGGAAAAAGTCTCTGGCTGTCTACTCTATCTATACCTCTAACCATTTCATACACCTCTATCAAGTCACCTCTCATCCTTCATCGTTCTAAATAGAAAAGCTCTAGCTCTCTTAACCTTTCCTCGTAAGACCTTCCCTCCATTCCAGGCAACATCCTGGTAAATCTCCTCTGCACCTTTTCCAACGCTTCCACGTCTTTCCTGTAATGAGGTGACCAGAACTGGACACAATACTCCAGATGTGGCCGAACCAGGCTTTTATATAGTTGGAGCATAACTTCATGAACTCAATCCCTCTATTAATGAAAGCTAACACACCATACGCCTTCTTAACAACTCTATCCACCTGGGTGGCAGCTTTCAGGGAACTGTGAACATGCACCCCAAGATCCCTCTGTTCCTCCACACTGCCAAGAATCTTTCCGTTAACCCTGTATTCTGCTTTCAAGTTTGTCCTTCCAAAATGAATCACCTCACACTTTTAAGGGTTAAACTCCATCTGTCACTTCTCAGCCCAACTCTGCATCCTATCAATGTCCCTTTGTAACCTAGAACAGCCCTCCGCACTATCCACAACATGACCCACCTTTGTCGCGAACTTACTAATCCACCCTTCCACTCCTTCATCCAAATCATTTACAAAAATCACAAATAGAAGAGGACCCAGGACAGATCCTTGTGGTACACCACTCGTAACTGAGCACCATGTTGAATATTTTCCGTCCACTACCACCCTTTGTCTTCTAAGGGTCAGCCAATTCTGAATCCAATCTGCCACATTTTCACCCTATCCCATGCCTCCTTACCTTCTGCATGAGCCTACATAGGGAACCTTATCAAACGCCTTACTTAAATCCATGTATACCACATCCACTGCTCTACCTTCATCCACGTGTTTGGTCACCTCTTCAAAGAATTCAGTAAGGTTTGTGAGGCATGATCTACCCCTCACAAATCCATGCTGATTATCACGAATCAATCTGTGCCTTTCCAAGTGATCATAAATCCTGTCTCTCAGAGCCCTTACCAATAATTTGCCCACCACTGATGTAAGACTAACTGGCCTGTAATTTCCGGGGTTATCCCTATTCCCTTTTTGAACAAGGGAATGACGTTTGCCTCTCTCCAATCTTCCGGCACTATACCCGTGGACAGTGAGGATGAAAAGATCATCGCCTGCGATCTCTTCCCTCGCTTCTCATAGACTCCTTGTATAAATCCCATCAGGCCCGGGGGACTTATCTATCTTCAACTTCCTCAAAATTCCTCGCACATCTTCCTTACTAACATCGACCTCCTGTAGCCTACCAGCCTGTTTCACACTGTCTTCCTCTATAACTAAGTCCCTCTCAGTTGTGGATACCGAAGAAAAGTATTCATTAAGGACCTCTCCTATCTGTTTAGGCTCCGTGCACAAATTCCCTTTACAATCCTTGATCGGCCCTACCCTTTTTACGTGTGTGTTCTGAGGAAGGGTCAACAGACCCGAAGTGTTAACTCTGTTTTTACCTTTACAGATGCTGCCAGACCTGCTGAGCCTCTGCAGCAATTTTGTTTTTGTTCATGGTAGTGTTTTTGTTACCGTTAAGCTGTCTCGGGCAGTAACATGTCACATCAATTGTATTTTTTTGGGGTCTTAACTTGATTCTGTGAAAAAAAACTTTGGGAAAATCCAGCCCTTTACCTCCCCAGAAAAGCCACAATGGGTTTCTCAACCATAACCGTACTACCTCAGAAATGAGACAAATTGTTCTTAATGCCCCTCGCATGGATAGAAAGAACTTGCATCCATATGTTGTCTTTCAGAACCTTAGAATGTTCCAAAATGTTCCAGTACTAATGAAGTAGTTTGAGCTATGGTGGTATCGGAAAAGGCTGCATCGAATTGGTGCAAAGCAAAGGGCCACAAACTTGAGATGAAGGAAATATCCAGATTATATGTTTTAGTATTGTCAGTTGTTATTGAAAAGATATATAAAACAAACTGCTCTAAACCTTGTATTCTTCTGAACAGGTATTTTACCTTTTCTAAAGATACTATAATAAACAATACGACTGTGCGTTGCTGGGTCAACACGATGGCTCAGTGATTAGCACTGCTGCCTCACAGCATCAGGGATCCAGGTTTGATTCCACCCTCAGGCAACTGACTGTGTGGAGTTTGCACATTCTCCCCGGGTCTGTATGGACTTTCTCCGGATGCTCTGGTTTCCTCCCACAGTCCAGATATGTGCAGTTAGGTGGCCATGCTAAATTGTCCTAGTATTCAGGGATATGCAGGGTAGGTGGATTAGCCATGGAAAATGGAGGGATAGGCTGGAGCCTGGGTCTGGTTGGGATGCCCTTCAGAGGGTTGATGTGGACTCAATGGGCTGAATGGCCTGCTTCCACACTGTACAGATTCTATGATAAACTGGATAGCCCATAAAATGGGCATGGACTGACCTACACCCATTGATTGTAATATACTTATTTCATGCTGACTGCTTGATTTTTGTTTTCATTCTGGGATGAGGGTGTCACTGGCTTAGTCAGCATTTATTGCCCCTATCCCTAATTGCCCAGAGGGATGGTTAATTGTCAACCACATGATCTTTGTGTCCAGCCAATACTAACCATGTTGCCTGCTCATTGGCGTCAGCAGGAGCGATGTTGTAAGTCGGTAGCAACATTTAAAGTAAATCTGTACTGCTTAAAGCTATTGGCACCTCGCAAATGGGAGGTCCACTGTGAGTGAAGCAACCACTTGAAATTTAAAGGCACACATACACTTGCACGGTAACTTAAAGAGGTCAGCTTGTATGTGACCTGCATGTCATCTTCTGCATTGTGGTGAGATTGGGTTTCCTGCAGTTGTGAGGGGATATTACATGGAATTGTTGGTGAATGGAGAACTAAAGTTGTCATGATTGCTGTTGCATTCGGGTGAGTTCCTCAGACATATCCCTAGGAGGTGCCTTCTCCTTTCACCCTCCTCCTCACCTTGCTTCTCAGCTGTTCACCGCATCAGTAATGGCAATGACTGCCCTCTCCTGATGCTGAGGGTCTGCACAATGCCAAAGCTCATTGCAAACTGTGACGTCACCCTGCCAAGAGCTGCAGGGTTCAGCCAGCCAGGTCTAGGCAACACAAACTGTTGTGTCAGCATGACAGTGACCTGTCTATCACATTTACAGTGTGGCTTTGAATATATACGTGCTGTGGACATGTACTCAGGTTGCGACTGCAGGGTCTTCAACCATACCAACAGCCGATTGCACTGGCCATTCACTGGCCAGCTTTGGTTCATTTGTGATAGCTCAAATGTCGCTGGCACAACACAGAATGAAGGCATCAGTATTGCTACCAATATATTGGGCATTGACCTGTCTAATTCACTGTTTATGGTCATACACCAGCTGAACACTGAGATAGTGAAATCATTTCAGTTCCATTACAAGGTGGAATTGATGTGGTGTATAAAGTCACTTTTGCCCTGCATCATAGGAAAGCTGCATGCTCTTTCCGTCTACTCTTCCCTGGATGTAAATAATGGAATGTATTCAGTTCTCTTTGAATAGAGAGCCTCAGTGAGTTCTCTTACTCAATATAAGATATAAGATGTGAGATGTGAGACTCCAGCTCCTGCTGAGTTTATTCAAGGCCATTGTCATCTTGAAAGCCACTGTTAAGGCTGTACTCAGTCTGTCCTGAGATTGTAGCTGCAACAAATGGCAGATTTCACCAAAGATGTCTTTCCTGAAGCACCAAAGTCTGACATGTTGCTCGTCAATGGTAAGCGAACTGATTATGAACATTCTGGGCAGATAATGCCTCCTGCTCCAGTCCATTCTGCTTCTGCCCAAACCCCTTTAGAGAAACTGTGTGCTTTTTGTTCACTCTCCATGGAGAATGCATACAAGTGCATCTAAGTCAAGGCATAATCGGTTTATGCAGAAGCCACAAAATCATCATATAGTCCAACAGCATCTGCCACACCACTGGCCACAGGCTTTTGCAACTTGAAACTACTGTCAAAAGCAACACATAATTGTAGACTGTGCAACAGCAAAAAAGAAATCAATTAGAAATCAATTGTGCATAGTTTTTTACCTCCTAAAGTAGCACTCACTGGTAATGATCCTCCATGCTAGTAAATGCAAGTTGCGGGAGGTGTAGGGGTATTATCGCTAGACTATTATTAATCCAGAAACCCAGGTAATGTTCTGGGGCCAGGGCTCAAATCCTAGTGTGGTATTTGTGGAATTTGAATCCAATAATAATCTGGAAATAAGAGTCTAATGATGACCATGAAGCCAATGCCGATTGTCAGGAAAAACCCATCTGATTCACTAATGTCCTTTAGAGAAGGAAATCTGCCATCCTTACCTGGTCTGGCCTAAATGTGACTCCAGACCTCCAGCACAATGGTTGACTCTTAACTACCCTCTGAGCAATGAAAGGATAGGCAATGAATGCTGGTCCAGCTGGTTATTCCCACATGCCATGAATGAATAATAAAGAATAAAGTTCCGGTGTGCACGCTGAAGAGAGAGTGTTGACTAGAGCAATGATCTCCAAAATGCCACCATTGGCATCAAATCAGCAATGTGTTGCATGTTGATGACAAGACCTCATAATTCATTGAACATTCACCGTGTATACATTGAAGCCTGCACCAACATGGCCCCACAGACATGACACTGATGCCACTTTGGAGCCGAAGGGGTATTTGGAGTCCCAAACGTTGAGCTAATAAGCCCAAGTTGTCATCTATAGACTTTAAAATAATTGCTATCCTGTATCTGTAAATGATCTGAGACCAGCAGCTAACATTTTACAACTTTCTTTTCTGTTCTTGTAGCTAATTCAAAAGAAGAAGCTTCCAAATGGTTAAAGGGACTGGAAATGCTGTATAAAGAGAGTCAAACTGCACCAACCCCATTAAGAATAGAAAGGTACAGGATCTCATTGTCTGCTATGTATTTAAACTGCTTTACACATTCTGCAATTACATGCCATTCTAACTACAAACAATGAACACAGTGAATGATGTTTTAGTAAATACTTCAAGCACTGGAGGTTTGTGTCCTCACTTTATTATGACCACTTCAAAGAGCTTTTCTTAAAATGGTTCCGAATGCCAGGAAATGGTGTGTGAAATCATTTGCTGTTGGCATCCACATTACCTTTAATTGCAGTAAGTTCTGATATTTTCTGGGCATTAATGCATTGAAAGCACTGTACTGTCTGACATAGTTGGATTGAGCTGTTATCTTATGATTTGCTACCAGAAGTCCGTTGGGGAAAATGTAACAGTGTATCTCTGACCTTGTTTCATTCTCATGTGTTGTATAATTTGCAGTTGGCTGAGGAAACAGTTTTATTCAGTGGACTGGACAAGAAGAAATAGGTAAGGCTCACTGAATCAATCGTCAGTCAGTGTTGTTATAGTTAATCTAGCTAAGCTCCTAGTCACCAGTGTTTCCTGGATGTTGATAGTGGAGATCTCATTGAAGGTCTGGGAAAACTGAAACCTTCATCTTCCACCTCCATTACAAACTCCAACCATACTAATCACTGACTCCTTTCTCTTCCCTGGCAAACTGCCTGAGACTGAGCCAGAGTTTGACACCTTGAAATAGTATTTCAGTACGTAATGATCCTCCAACCATATCTGTACACCATCATTTGATCTGTAAAGTTGTCCGACTCCACCCTCTATTACAGCTCATCTGCTGCAGAAACCCTCATCCTAGCATTTGTTCCCCCTCGCCTTGATTATTCCAATGCATTAGAGTCATAGCCATATAGCATGGAAAGAGGCCCTTTGGCCCAACCTGTCCTTGCCAACCAGGTTTTCTAAAATGAACTAGTCCCATTTGCCTGCATTTGGCCCATTTCCCTCTAAATTTTTCCTATCCATGTACCTGTCCAATTGTCTTTAAATGATGTAATTGTACTTGCCTACCACTTCCTCTGGCGGCTCATTTCATATACACACCATCCTCTGTGTGAAAATTCCAGGACAGCGTCCCAAATTTTGCCCTTCATGAACTTCAGGTCATCCAATGCTCAAATAAAAGCTGAATACTGCAAATGCTGACAATATGAAATGAAAACAGAAAGTGCTGGAGAAACTCAGCAGATCTGGCAGGAACTAAGGAGAAGGAAAGAGAGTCAACATTTCAAATCCATTATGACTGTTCTTCGGAAGGCTTCAAAGTTCTGTTGTCCGTGTCTTAACTTATACCAACACCTATTCACTCATTTGTCCTGTGTTAACAAGCCTAGACTGTCTCCTGTGTCGTCAGTGTTTTGTTCTTAAAACTCTCATGCTTACTTTCTTATCCCTCTACTGTCCTGGTCCTCCCTGTGTAATGACCAGCCTTTAGCCCTACAAACTTCTAAGATATCTGTGCTTCTAATTCTTGCCCCTTGAGCATTCCTGTTTTTAATTGGCTGACCACCCTGTCTTTGTTGACTAGGCACTAAGATCAGGAATTCCTTCCCTAAAGCTCTCCACTGCGTACCGCACTTTCCTTGTTTTTAAATTTTTTACAGTTTTTACTCTTTTTAAGATTTTTTTTGCATTTTAATGTAATTAGTGAAAAAAACAAGGGTGATATGAGGAAAACCATTTTCACACAATGTGTTGTTAGGGTCGAGGATGCACTGCCAGAAACTATGGTGGGTTGCAGAGTCAAATGAGGCATTCAATAGGGAGTTATTGCACCACTTATTGGAAGCGCGAGCACAGCTCAAACACAATGGACCACTCGCCCCATTTAGTTCTGTATCAATTCTTTGATTCTGTGCTACTCAAATAAAGTTAAAACAGAAAACACCAAGTATAATGCAGCTTCATTATAAGCTACAAAACAGAATTTACTGGAAAAGCTCAGCAGGTCTAGCAGCATCTGTGGAGAGAAATCAGAGTTAAAACCCTTCCTCAGAACTGCTCTGAACAAGGTTAACTCTGATTTCTCTCCACAGATGCTGCCAGACTTAATGAGCTTTTCCAGCAAATTCTATTTTTGTTTCTGATTTACAGCATCTGCAGATCTTCCATTTTTCATTAGAAGCTATATTGAAATACAACAAACTTACATTAGTTATAGATCCTTCAGTTTTATCACAATGAAGTGTTGAAGCTGAACAGATTATGTTAATCTTACTGACTGCAAACATTGATTATGATAAATTTATGTGTACATTTGTAACCAGAATTTAAGAGTTGCAGTTATCGATTGATACAAATACTCTGGAATTACTATTCTAAGTACTTTGTTGCATGTGAAGATATCTAAATCTATAAAAATGTGACATTAGCTTATTTAAAATTTGCTAGGTTTACACAGGGCAGAATTTAGGATGTGACTTTTTAGCACTTGCATCAATCAAGGGTGCTAAACGTTTGGTTCACTAAAAGGGATGATGTGGGCACAGAGGAAACAGTGCACATTCTAATTTGTTTGTGCAAGATTTTTGAGCACGTAATGATTCTTAGCGATTCAACTTTCATGTGGTCCAGTTCTTCTGGTGGACACTTCCGTTCGTACTTCTGGGGAATATTAAGCTGGAGCTAAATAACCTGCTGTAAAGGATTTGATTATTTTTTCATCAGCACTTATGGACGGATAATGGTGCAATAGCAAAAAAATTTGGTGCCTAAGTTTTAGTTCTGATTTTCAGTTTGACAGATGTATTTGTTACTTCAGTAAGTGCTCTATACATTTCTTTTGTTACCTATCCAACAGCTTCATGGCATCACTACTCTTTTATTAAAACAGGAAGTCGAAGAAAATAATGAAGCAGCCCTGCTGGGGCACTGTACCAAAATAAAACACAAATTAACAGTCAAACAGAAACTTATGTAATGAAACAGAAACTTACTAAATTAAGATAATTTTGTCCAGGCTGATATTACACCCCTGCCTCTGCAGTGCCCACAGGTCTAAAAAGGCTTCTATTGTGCTGGTGAGCACTACATGCTCCCTGTCCAGGGGCTCATGTGTGCAGATTTAACTGCAAAAGAGGGGCAGACAGTCAGGAACAATGAGCCGTTCCATGGCCCACTGCCTAGACCTATTGATGCCCACCTTGGCCAGGCTCAGGAGCAGACTCACAAGAAGGCCCCTCAATTGTCCACCTCTCCCTGCACAGGGTGCCTGTAGATTAGGAGTGTGGGACTGAAGTGCAACCAAAATTTAAGGAGCAGCCCCTTCCACAAGCTAAAGTAAAGGCCACAAAAAGAAATATGCTATGTACATATGAAAAACTGTTTCTTCCAGGCTATAAAAACTACATGAATTTACTCAAGCTACGATTGCATGGGACTGTGCAATGGCATCTCTCCCGTACAGCGTGAACATACACCACACAGTGGTGAAAAAAACAAAAAGCACTTTGGAATAAAATATTATCTGTCCTGACTGCTTGTAATTGAATAAATACTGGAAGCGTAGTGATATAACTGGCTCAGTCCAGACTAATCAGGAACTCCCATCTTCATGCATTGTTGGTGTAAAATGATGTATTCACACCTCTTGTTCACATTGCCCACACAGGACACTGAAGTTCTATTTGGCTATTCATCCATTTCCCAATTTAGCAGCTGACTATTTTCAATGACCTGGATATTTTGTAGCTGAAGCTGTTTTCATCATTTGACAATTGACGATGTATGGAATTGATGCTCGAATCGGAATATTTATGTTTTTAATCATTTGTGGAATGAGGGTGTCACTGGGTAGCATTTAACACCCATTCCTAATTGCCCAGAGGGCAGTTAAGAGTCAACCACATTGCTGTGGGTCAAATATAGACCAGACCTGAGAAGGATGGCAGTTTCCTTCTCTAAAGGACATTAGTGAACCAGATGGGTTTTTCCCAACAATCAACAATGGTTTCATAGTCATCATTGGACTCTTAATTCCAGATTTGTGTTGAATTCAAGTTCCACCAACTGCCATGGTCGGATTCAAATCCAGCTCCCTGGAACATTTCCTGGGTCTCTGGATTAACAGTCCAGCGACAATACCACTGAGCCATTGCCTCCCCCTAGTCTGTCAAATTTCCTTTCACAACAAATGTAAATGTACCCTTTTATGTAGAATTTGGTTACATGAAGTGGATAAGTTTAAAATGATCTCTCTAACCTGTAACAAAAGGAGTTTGCTTATTATGGGCAATGCATACATAAAAACATTGAATATAAGAACATAAGAATGAGGAACTGGAGTAGGATATTCAGTCCTTGGAGCCTGCTGCACCATCTAATATGATAATGACTGATCTCACTTCAGCATGAGATCTTTTCTGCCCACTCTCTATAACCCTTCAACCCATTACCAATTGAAACTCTGTCAATCTCCTCAATGTCCCAGCATCCACAGATTCACGGCCCTTTGAGAGAAGTAATTTTTCCTTATCTCTTTCTTAAATCTGCTATCTCTTATCCTAAAATTATGACCTCTTATTCTAGTTTGCCCCACATGAGGAAATATCCTCTCTGTCTAATTTGTCAATCCCCTTTATCATTTTATATACCTCAATTAGATCTCCTCTTATTCTCCTAGACTCCAGAGAGTATAGACCTAAACTGCTCAATCTCTCTTCATTAAACAAACCCCGCATCTCTGGAATCAATCTAATGAATCTGCTGTGAACTGCCTCCAATTCAACTACATCCTTCCTCAAGTAAGGCAATCAAAATTACATGCAATATTCTAGATGTGGTCTCACTAATTCCTTGTACACTTGCAGCAACAGCTCCCTACTTCAATCCTCTATTCCTTTAGTAATAAATGCCAAAATTCCATTTGCACATGGCTCTAGCTAGAACCACTACTGTTTGAAACTTCATCAAGAATATACTCTTGATTTTGAAAGCACATGTTGCCCGAGACCCTTTGATGTAGTACAGATCCTTCACAGTAAAAGTTACCATAGTGTCATCAGACAGCAATGATTGGCATTGAGTTTAACCCGAGAGTCAGCATATTTCAGGTAAGGGGCAAGGACTGTCATGGTAACCTCAGGGGTGCAGGAATTGAACCCACAATGCAAACCAGCCATCCAGCCAACCGAGCTAACCAACTCCCTAGATTCCTTATGGAAAAATCAATGAACCACATTTGTTGGTTCATATTAGATGATTTGGATGAGGTATATTCACTTTGGACCACTGTATTTGTACCAGCAAAGTGTCAAAAGGATGCAAAACCAACCCAAGCTGAAAATAAGAGTTAATAGTGATCATCAGTACTTTTAGCTAATTACAGGTAATTTGTTCCAGTCCTGTGAAAAGTCAAACACTGTGACATGTCCAAACATGCCCATTCGGCAATGACAAGGTTGTTATCTAAACTGGATATCCCATCAGTGTAGTGATAGTGTTGCTTTCTCCTACAAGCTTTATTTAAAAACACTAGCTTTCAAACCATTGCTCCTTCATCAGGTGCAGTGAGAGAGGCATCAAGACACAGAATTTATAAATAAAAGATCAAAGGAACATACAACTGATGCAAATGTATTGAATAAACCTAAAATGGCTGGCTGACTCCCTCCTGTTAAATCTTTAATCAGTTAGAAAGGAGATGCAGGTTTCGATTGATTAAAATGCAAATCCCAGAATTTCTTTCAAGTCACCGCCCCGAGACAACTAAAGGTTTTATCAGTGTACACAAGACGTGACATTTCAAATCAGCCAATGCATTTTAGATGTGAGGCTTTGTTTAGAATCTGTCTGTGTTTTAATCTGGAATGATACCGGTTTTATTCCCAAAGCAGGAATTTATAAAATGCCCCTTTGACTAATTATGTCTACAAGTTGTGCGCTTTTTGAGCAAAATAGAATGTATCTGCAAATAGAAATCTGCAAATGCAATGTGTGTTTGTGTGTGTTTGTGTGTGTGTGTGTGTGTGTGTGTGTGTGTGTGTGTGTGAGAGAGAGAGGGTCTGTGTGAGTGTGTGCGTTGTGAGGGTATATAGTGTGGTGGGGTCACCTGTAGTGCGACATAAACCCAAGATCCCGGTTGAGGCCGTCCTCATCGGTACTGAACGTGGCTATCAGCCTCTGCTTGGTGACTCTGCATTGTTGTGTATCCCGAATTCTGCCTTAGAGGATGTTTACCTGATGATATTAGGCCAAAAGCCTTTGACCGCTGAAGTGCTTCCCCACTGGGAGGTAACACCCCTGTCAGGCGATTGTTGGGGATGTTCATTCATCCATTGTCATAGCGTTGGCATAGTTTTGCCAATATACCATGCACTGGGGCATCCTTGCCTGCAATGTATAGGAAATAGGAACAGGAGTAGGCAGTTGAGCCCCTTGGGTCTGCTTTGCCATTCAGTAAGATCATGGCTGAAAGCCCACATTCATGCCCTTTCCTCATGTGCCCGAATGATCAAGAATTTATCTATCTCAGCCTTAAATATGCACAAGGACTCTGCCCACAGCTCTCTGTGGCAAGGAGTTCCAAAGACTCTCAACACTCAGAGAGAAGAAATTCCTCCTCATTTCAGTTTAAATTGGCTCTGCTTTGAGACCATGTCCCATGGTCCTGGACTCTCCCACAACAGGAAACATCCCCTCAGCATTTAATCTGTGAAGCCCCTTTAGAATTCTTGTATGTTTCAATGAGATCACCTTTTATTCTTCTAAGCTGCAGTGAGTAGAGATCCAACCATTTAGCCTTTGTTCATGAGACAGTCCCTCCATACCAATGGGAATCATTCGAATGAACCATCTCTGAACTGCCTCCAATATGATACCTTTTCTTAGATAAGGAGACAAAACTGCTCGCAATACTACAGATGTGGTCTCACCAGCACTTTGCATAGTTGCAGTAAGACTTCCCTATTCTTA
Organism: Rhincodon typus; assembly: GCF_021869965.1. Lineage (NCBI taxonomy): Eukaryota > Metazoa > Chordata > Chondrichthyes > Orectolobiformes > Rhincodontidae > Rhincodon > Rhincodon typus. The sequence goes on along the minus strand of NC_063346.1, from coordinate 20,055,072 downwards.
CACTCAAACCCCTTGGAATAAGGCCCAATATTCCATTAGCCATCCTGATTACCCAGTGTACCTGTGTGCTAGCTCTCTGTGTTTTGTGCACAAGAAGCCCCAGGTCCCTTTGTGTTACAGATTTCTGCAGTTTTTCTCCTTTAGCTAGTGGTCTTCTTTTTCTCCCTTCCAAAATGAACAAATTCACATTTTCCCACATTATGCTCCATTTCTCAACTTTTGTCACTCGCGTAACCCATCAGTATCTTTCTTTAGAGATAGTAGGAACTGCAGATGCTGGAGAATCTAAAATAACAAGGTGTAGAGCTGGATGAACACAGCAGGCCAAGCAGCATCAGAGGAGCAGGAAGGCTGACGTTTCGGGCCTAGACCCTTCTTCAGAAAATCTTCTGAAGAAA
>NC_063346.1:20029830-20054274 GCF_021869965.1 Rhincodon typus | reverse complement strand
TTTCTTCAGAAGATTTTCTGAAGAAGGGTCTAGGCCCGAAACGTCAGCCTTCCTGCTCCTCTGATGCTGCTTGGCCTGCTGTGTTCATCCAGCTCTACACCTTGTTATCTCAGTGTCTTTCTTTAAACTGTTTGTATCCCTCTCACAACATCCTTTCCACCTATGTTTGTGTTGACTGCAAATTTGACTACTACTGCTTTCTTCCTCCAAGTCATTTATATATATTGTAAATAGTTGAGTTCCCAGCACTAATCCCAGTGGAACCCCACTGGTCACAGGTCACCAATCTGAAAAAGAACCCCTTATGACTTCTTTCTGCTTTCTACCTATTAGCCAATTCTCTATCCATGTCATTGTACTACTTAAAACATCATGCACTCATCTTCTGACTTAACCTTTTGTATATACCTTGTCAAATACCTTTCGGAAGTCCAAATATATCACATCTCCTGGTTCCCTTCTATCCACTCTGGCTGCGTCTTCCTTGAAGAATTTTAATAAATTAATCAGACATAATTTCTCTTTCATAAAGACATGCTGACTTTGTTTAATTAGATTATGATCTTCCGAATATTTAGCTATTACCTTCTCAATAATTGGTTCCAATAATTCTCCAATGATAGATGTTGTGCTAATCAGCCTATAGTTACCCACATTTTGCCTCTCTGCCTTTTTGAGTGGGGTGTCACATTAGCACTTTCCACTCCTCTAGTACTTCTGCAGGATCCAAGGATTTTTGGAAAGTTACAACAATGCAAGCACTATTTCTGTAACTACCTCTTTTAGGCTTTTAGGATGAAAGCCGTTATGGCTGAGGGGCCTATTTGCCTTTGTCTAATACTTCTCTAGTGATGGTGATGGCACTTAATTCCTCCCCCATATTCTTTAACATTAATGGGATATTCAAAGTATCTTCAACCTTGAAGACTGATGCAAAATATTTGTTTAACTCCTCTGACTTTTCTTTGTTCCCCATAACAATCTCCCCCGTTCAAGTAATGAGATCCAAATTCCAATTCTTAAGCTCAGTTCACAAATGTGGGCTGCTATGAGGTAGACTCTGCAAAAGGCATCTCAAAAGATTTTAGTTGTTTTCATTTGAAGAAGCAAGTGTTAAAACTAAAAGTTTAAATTTAAGAGTTCAGAAAGCCAATTTAATCTCATTCAATTTTGTACAAATTTTTGTTTGAATAAACTTGAATTACTCTTAGCCTGAGTAAATTTTTGATGATTATTACCGATTATGTTATTGGCAGGTAGAATGTTTGGCAAAGTTTTGGAAGTGGTGAGAGTGTGTGTGTCTTGGGGGGGAATTGAAAGTGGGCAGATGGGAGGTGTGGCAGGAGGGTGCAGTGTAGCTTTATTTAGAACATAAGAACTAGGAGCAGGAGTAGGCCATTTGGCCCCTCGAGCCTGCCCCGCCATTTAATAAGATCATGATTGATCTTTTTGAGACTCAGCTCCACTTACCTGCCCGCTCACCATAACCCTTAATTCCTTTACTGTTCAAAACTTTATCTAGCCTTGCCTTAAAAATATTCAGCGAAGTAGCTTCAACTGCTTCACTGGGCAGGGAATTCCACAGATTCACAACCCTTTGGGTGAAGAAGTTCCTCCTGACCTCAGTCCTACATCTGCTTCCCTTTATTTTGAGGCGATGCCCTCTAGTCCTAGTTTCACCTGCTAGTGGAAACAACCTCCCTGCCTCCACCTTATCTATTCCCTTCATAATCTTATATGTTTCTATAAGATCTCCCCTCATTCTCCTGAATTCCAATGAGTATAATCCCAGTCTACTCAGTCCCTCCTCATAATCCAACCCTCTCAACTCTGGAATCAACCGAGTGAATCTCCTCTGCACCCCCTCCAGTGCTAGTATATCTCTTCTCAATTAAGGAGACCAAAACTGCACACAGTACTCCAGGTGTGGCCTCACCAGGACCCTATACAGCTGCAGCATAGCCTCCCTGTTTTTAAACTCCATCCCTCTCGCAATGGCAGACAAAGTTCCATTTGCCTTTGTAATTACCTGCTGCACCTGCAGTCATACTTTTAGCGATTCATGCACGAGGACATCCAAGTCCCTCTGCAATTTTGTACCATTTAAAACGTAGTCCATTTTGCTGTTATTCCTACCAAAATGGATGATCTCACACTTATCAACATTGTACTCCATCTGCCAGACCTTTGCCCACTCACTTAGACTATCAATATCCCTCTGCAGACTTTCAGCATCTTCTGCACACTTTGCTCTACCACTCACCTTAGTGTCATCTGCAAATTTTGACACACCACACTTAGTCCCCAACTCCAAATCATCTATGTAAATTGTAAACAATTGCAGTCCCAACACTGATCCCTGAGGCACACCACTAGCCACTGACCGCCAACCAGAAAAACACCCATTTACCCCTACTCTTTGCTTTCTACTGGTCAACCAATCCTCTATTCTCTATTTCTCGAGCATTTCAAAGCAATAGAAAGGTTCACTATTCACCCAGTGGCAGTGCCATGTTGAAGGTTTAGTCAGTAACATCAGGGTTCAGTCTTTGGCAGGAGCTGATTTCCCTATGGAAGCTAACTTTTGCAATGTAAGTAAAGTGCTGGGAAGTAACCCAAGCTAAAACATGTCATCACTTCATTGTTCCAGTTTGGATTTGTTAAATCTTAATAAAACTGCTATAAAAATCATCAACTGAATATTCTTTTGGAATTTATAGGCTTAATTTTCCTTTTAAATGCTAATATCATCTTTCTCAAAGTGAAGACTTCAGACTCAAATAGAATAAAGTGCTATTTTTGCAAAAGTGCCGAGAAATATCAGCGTTCAGTTTGATGTGAATTTCTGTTTTATTAATTTCACACAATTATAACAGGATTTTGATGTGGTGGGGGAGGAAATGGCCATCAGAGTTCAGCCTGAGATTGAAAGCATTTCCTCCCTACATTGAGAAAGGAGCAGGTGGAGGAATATTAAAATATAAGCTGTCCTTTGTGGTCTCTCGGAGGGAAATATGAAGTTTATTAAAAGTGTCTCTTCTTTTCATACAAAATGGATGTGTAGTTGTTGTTGCTAAATCCTTGAGTAGTTTCTCTGTTCACCTTTTTCTGCAATATATTGTCATAGAAATTTCATATTTCTGATTAGGGAGGGACAAAATCAGTCCGCTCACAAAATTTAGGGCAAAATGGTGTCGGCCATGACGCCCTTGCTCATAGTTTTAGTTTTGCACTTTATGGAAAAGTTCTCTGATTCTCTGCTTTCAGCAAGACTCAGTAAAAAAGAGTATGGAATTCAAAGCAAATATCTGGCTTTCTGTCCCATAGTCTCTTTGAGCACTCTGCCAGCTTGGAGCACAGGGTCAGTGAATTTATGCTTCTGTGTGTAAAGGCTCAACATTCAATTGAATAAATGAATTGTTTACTATTTTGCAGCATCTCCCTCAAGGAGCTGAAGATCATGCTACCTCAAGTAAACTTCAGAGTGCCGAATGTGAAGTTCCTTAAGGACAAGATGGGGGTATTTATCCTTTAAGCTAATTGACAATTAAGTTTTCATGATCATTTCTAACCTGAAGTTAAGTATTTTTCATGTCAATATCTTCATTCCAAGAATGCTCTGGGTCAGAAATTCTGCGTTCAAGTCTCACCTATCTTGGACATGTGTCATAACAAGTAGAAACAGGTTGATTAACAAGTAACTTCAAAGAGTTTTATTCTGTTTACGCCCATTTAAAATGTATGCATTGTATCTCTTTAAAAATATGTGTACCTTAAGTTTCCTTTCCAGAAGCAATAAATCCTGCACAGAAATGCAAAGTTGAGTGACAATTGTCCCTGTAGACAGAAGTTTGATTTCTTTTCCAGTGGCTTCAGATCAGAGCTAAAATCTCTAACAGGATGTTTTGTTTGTTCTGCTTACAAGCTTAAGAGCAATGAAGACCCTGTTTGGGGCATTATTCATATAACCGATGCTCCTCTCCATTGAATTGCACTTAAATAGTCCAGTCATTGTTTGCCTTTACTTTGAATTGAGGTAAACTACCACAATTACAGTTAATGCTGGAAAGATTCCATAACTGATGGCATTTGTTTGTGTTCAGTGCATTGGTTCAGAGCACTCAGAACTGGAAGAGGGCTCAGAACTATCATAGCTGACATTTCCATGAAGCCACATCGGTGTGTGGGCCATGCAGAAAACTGGAAGCTACCATGCAGAGCAACAAATGTTCTCTTTAAGATGAGCACTTGCACTCTGGCCCAGCAATCTTAATAGCACTGCACTGCACAATGAACAAGCCATGCCCAACAAAAAAAAAATGAGAGGGAACATTTCCTCACAGCTGGTAACATCTCACTCCTACAAAATGCAAACACTACCTCAAGCAGCTACCTGAATATAACTGCAGATCTGTGCATTCAACAATGAAGATGCTTCATTGGTAAAAAAAAATTGTCAATGGAACATTATTTTGGAATTAAAATCTATAGGCGTAATTTTCCAATTACATCTGCGCGGAATTTGCAGCTGTTCAAACCAGTTTCTCGGGTGACTGCAGCTGTATATGAGATACACCAGCATCAGGAGGAACAGCAGTAATCCTACTCTGAAAGCGGAGGACAGTGATTCAGTTAGTGCTTTAGCCTGTGGGAATTCCAAACCTCTTATGCCTCCCTCCAAAGAACAAAAAGCCAACCATAACAGCTTCCTGCACTGTGACACCCAACACAGCTGAAGCAACCACCTACTAAAATCATGTTGTGATTCTACCCTTAGACTTTCAGAATACCATTTGCATGATGTTGGCATGTACCTGGCAGACCTACCGGTCCATGGTTCTTGTCAGCTCTTCCACAATGAGGAGCATTCTCACATTGGTGTTAAATCAAAGCTAGCACTCTTACAGTGCTCTGAACAACCGATTGATCTTGTCCTGTCCACAACAGGTTCCAACAGCGTCTGTTTGTGCAGATATCAGCAGATCTCTACCCAGTATAGTTGTTGCAGCAAGTGGCACAAACCATTACAAAGTGCTTTCTGACCTCATTGTAGACTGCTTCCTGTCTGTGTGCTTCATCACAGGATGCTATTTTTGAGAGGTTGTTGAAGTGGTGTATCTAGAACTATAAAATGAACCCCTTAGGAAGTGAGCAAAGTATATTTCTTTGTATGGGTAGTAGGCAAAATTGTTCCTCCTTTATCCATTCTCTACAGTTGTTCCAATGCCTTAAATGCTTTTCACATAATTCTAAGGACTGCCATGGAACGTCAATGATGTATTAATACCATTACTATGAACAACGTAAGAAGCATTAAGCCCAGGCAATTTTTAATACTCTTGTGAGAGTAACGGATAACTTCATCATTAATCTGTCCATTACTACACAAATCACACCATTAAGAATACATTTAAGATATTAGCCTTGAAATTACACTCTGGATTGGCATTCAAAAGCATAGTACATTTATTTCAGTCATATGTCTGCAATTTTATTGGTTAGAGTAACTCATTTATTTTAATACGTGGGAGCTGGGGTCAGTGCAAGTCCTTAGATTACCCTTTTCCTTATTTTTAATTCATTCATGGGATGTGGGTGTTGCTGGCCAGCATTTATTGCCCATCCTAATTGCCCAGAGGATATCTATGATTCAACCACATTGCTGTGCATCTGAAGTCAAATGTAGGCCAAACCTAAAATGCATCAGTGAACCAGATGGGTTTTTACAGCAATTGACAATGGTTACCCAGTCACCATTTAGACTGGCTTTCTATTCCAGATTTTCACTGACTTCACATTTCACCATCTGCCATAATGGAATTTGAACCCACATCTCCAGAATTAATTAGCTTGGCTAGTAGTCTTCTGACATTGGGTGGCATGGTGGCACAGTGGTTAACATTCCTGCCTCACAGTGCCAGGAACCTGAATTCAGCTTCCCCTGTTGAGTGACTATCTGTGTTGTGCCTGCACATTCTCCCTGTGTCTGTGTGGGTTTCCTCCAGTTGCTCTGGTTTCCTCCCACAGTCCAAAGCTGTGCATGTTAGGTTGGTTGACCATGCTAAATCACCCCATAGTGTTCAGGGATGTATAGGTAGATCTATGCCATGGGAAATACAGGGTTACAAGGATGGGGTGGGTCTGGGTGGGATGCTGTTTGGAAGGTCGTGTGGGCTGAATGGCCTGCTTCCGCACTGTAGTGATTCTATGATTATGCCTATGTCACCACCTCCCTAGTTGTTATATATGATCACTATTAAATTTAATCAGGAGAATCCTTTAGATCTTGGTGACTTTCACCTTTACAGAAGTACTTTTTTTTTAAGAAACTCCTGATGGTCTTTTGTTTCTTTATATATTCCAAATGCTCAGTACGACTTTAATTGACACTGGTAATAAGATGTTGCCAGCTTTGGTTGTTGAAGGAGAGAAGGACCTGGAAAGAGTGTATTCATTTAAAAATGAATGCTCTCCAGCCGCTAGCTAAAATTTTTTAAAAGATGCAAAAGCAGAGAATTACAAATACTGGAAATTCAAAGTTAAAATAGAATATAAAATACTAAAAAGTACTCAGCAGGTCAAGCTGCATCCAAAGAGAAAGAGAAAAACAATATTAACATTTCAGGTCATTGACTTTTCATCTGAACAGTGTTGAACTGATCTGGTAGACAGTCCCTTCCAAACAGTAGCATGTTTCCCACACCCATGGCAGCTGCAATAACTCAGGTTATGGGACAGGCTGTGTGCACATCCTGGAGCAGCCCCAATCTCTTTGATTGAAGTCAGCAATTTGCACCCACTGAGGATACTGTTTGGAAGACATTTCAGTCAGGAAATTCAGTGGTTTCCAGGTACTCCTAGGTGAACTAATTAATGTCAATCTTTACACAGGACATGGGAAACTCCAAGGACGACTTGAGTTTTGAGCAGTTTCACCAATTCTACAAGAACCTAATGTTTGAAAGCCAGAAAGTAGTAAGTCTATTTTGTCATGGAAGGTTCAAATCTATCAATGTTTCAGTAGCAGAATCTGTGTATGTTACCAGGCCTGTTGTTCGCTTTTGCTTAGAAACTCCTTTTCATGGAAGCGAGACACAACAATTACTGAGAAGACCGCAGACTTCAAGAATTAATGTTTTCAACTCAGTTCAACAAATCTACATCGTTAATGTATCCGGGTTATGTTACAGATTTGGTGCTGCCAGTTGTCACAATGTTTGACTAAAGATCAATGGAAGCCTTGAAGCCTGATTCCCACACAGAACTAATTCTCATCTCCGTTCATTCACTACTACCTAAACCCAAGTTGTCCAAATATTTCTAAAGTAATTGAGCTGCTGTATCCACATTACCATTTTAAATTTTTTTCTGGTTATTAAAATCTAAAGTAGCAAAGAGATGTGCTTGCCAAATCCCTCTCTATCTAATCTATATTGCCTTCTTCAGTGAAGAGCTTGTCATCATCTACACAGATATCATGGGTACCACTTCCAGTTAACAAAGATTGAAATTAGTCAAAACTAACTCAAAATGTTTTAAAGTGGGACTGATAGACAAAATCAAGAGTATGATTTAATTACCTGCCATCCTGTGGAAATCAGTTTAAAACTGGCTAGATTTTGACTTTCTGTGTTGAACAGTAGGACAAAAATTCAGTCAAAGTTGCTGGGGTCTTTTTTAACACTGGGACCTGACTTCAACTTTTACCAGTCTGTTGTCTGAGCAGTGAGGAAGTAACAGTGAGTTTGCCACCAGACTGCCTTATTGAGGAAGCAGATCAAAGCCAGATGAAGCTCAAAAAGTAAGTTTGAAGTTTTTTGTTTGCTTTCCTTGTGGGGCCAGCAGAAACAGCAGTGCTGCTTTGGACCCAGCAAGGAATGCTGAAACCTCCTTCCCTTGAATATTCCCCTGCCACTCTGTGGATTGTCAGGCCCATCCACAGAATGGTACGGTGGCCACTTTGCTACTATTGACCTTCAGGCTGCGGGAGTTTGAACTGTTACCTGCATCAGATGGTTGGGAAGCCAGAATTAGAATATATTATGCCTATTTTATCCTCCAAAAGGACCTGATGCATTGGAACATTGCCACGTTCACTATCTTCACCAAGCACATATCGTCCTGAATTGGGACTATATAACCATTCTTTCACTGTCACTAGCTCAGAATCCTGGAGCTCCCTCCCTTCAAGCATTTTGGATGTCCCTTCACCCCCAAACTGCAGAGGTTCAAGAGGGCAACTCACCACCACCATCCTAAGGCCAATTGGAGATGGCAACATGTGAATTTCTAATGGACACTGCTGCTCCCTCACCTAAAACTGAGCCACAGTTAAAGTTAGGGCCTGAGGTTTAAACTGAGGCCTCCCAGTTAAGAGTCCTTTGTGTCACATTGTGGTTACTGTCCAAGATGACTCCACATGCTGCAGGATTACACAGGTTATTTGAACACTCACTCCCATAAGACTCTGTAACGTGGTCCCCCTCTATAACCCTGTCGTTACTGTTGTGTGCTTTGACTTTATCTTTCCTGCTTTTAACATAATATGCTGGTTAAAACTAAAACTCATCAGTCAAATGTAATTCATTTCCAGATTCTCGAAAGCCTTAAAATCGAGGGATCTGTATGCATCCTTGGGTAAGGATTTTTGTGTTTTAGTTTAATGCTGGGAAAGTGGAGTTTCGCTTTGTTGATCCAAGGTATCTATAGATCACAAGGTTAACACAGATGATGGAGACATTTAACCCATCGATACTAAACGTTGCAGACTTAAGAAATAAAAGCACAGACCCTCAACGCCATCAACTAACTGCACACTGGATCATTTGACTTTGTGACCTGAATCCATATCATTGCCATGAAAATTGCCTTCCTCATCTATCTTCATTCCCTTTCCTCCAGGCCCCTTGTTCTGTTGTCTTGGCATATCTTACTATAACGTCGCAGAGTTTCTGAATCCGTACCATTTAGTATCTTGCATTCTTTTATAGAGACCCCACTCAGTCATTCCCCCTCAGGGAGTCCCCTTACAGCCCCGGAAATTCTGTGTTGATTCTGTCAGACTTCTGACATAACTAAGCAAGAGGCCACTGCACCCTCCAGAGCAGTAATACAAGTATTGAAAAACATTGCACCTCCTTGTGCTGGGGGTCTGCCTATCTACTGCCATTTCACCGAACATTGATTTGCTCGTTTACAGTTCTTATCTAAATGCGTTTTGTTTTCCTTTACAGGATGTTAGCATCACTGGCAGGGCCAGAATTTGTTGCCCATCTCTAACTGCCCTTGAACTGAGGGGTTTGTAAGGGCCATTTCAGAAGCCAGTTAATAGTGACATTGCTTTGGCTCTGGAGCCACATGTAGGCCAGATTGAGTAAAGATGGCAGATTTCCTTCCCTAAAAGACATTAGTGAACAAGATGGTTTTCAATGACAATCTGTGATGGTTCCCATGGTCATCATTACTATTCATTGTTTGCTTCTTTTCACTCACTGTCCTCTCCCTAGCTCAGGTTCCTCAGTGAATCTGAGCTGTTTGTGTTGGAGTTCTAAATCAATCTTGTTAATTTATGATTGGAAGAGTTGAGGGCCCAAGACCATTCCCTGCACATTTAATATTTTAATCACCAGACTTTCACCCTGACATCAGTTCCCTGATAAGTCTTCAATGATTTGTTTCCTTCAACCAATCTTTGTTCTTACCAACTTTTTGACTTGAAATGCCATTAAGGAAAGGAAAGCCTTGTATTTTTAATGTCCTTTTCGCAATCTCAGGACATTAGTTCTTTGCAGCCAATTAGGTATGTGTGAAGTTTGGTCATTGTTGTAAGATAGGAAACTCTTAAACCAATTTGTGCGCGGTCAGGTTCTACAAACAGCACTGTGGTCGTGGCCAAGTGCTCTGTATGAGATGTTAATTCAATGCTAATCAGGATACTAGGGAACACTCCCTAACTGTATAGGTCCAATGAGGCTTAGCACACCATCCAAAAGGTAGCACCTCTGATAGTGGAGCATACCCACAGTGCTGGACAAGATTATCAGTCTAGAGTCTGTATTCAAGTTTCTTGCTGCTCAAAGATATGCTGCCAACTAACACAGAAGGAAAACACTCCATTCCTTAGAATACAAAATTCTTAGGACGAAGGAGTATTGGCTTCCATTGATGAGGTAATGTGGTATCCAGCTCTGTTACTCGAATCACAGATACATTTCATTCTCTAACATTTAGTTTGCTTTCTGCTTGCAGAAGAACTGATAGGGCCACTGCCTCGGTTTTGTACCTGCATGATTTCCAGCGGTTTCTACTCCATGAACAGAAGGTAAAATGACAATGTCTAGATTGGCATGTAAAATACGATCAAATTTGTGCTTGAAAAATAATTTCTATTGCACTTAAGGGTGAGAAAGAATTTCAAAATTAGACTAACATTTTAGCATCAAGAACAATTGATGCAATTGAAAAGAGGTAGCACATGGAGTCTTGTCCATGCCTCGAACTGCTTACACTGGTGGGTACCATCCTGTTCCACTGAAATTTGGGGGAGTGATCACATATGAAAACTCACTGCAACACATACAAAGACTCCCAAAGTGGGTGACCAGTGCTTCTACCTGTAACTGGCAGGCACCTCATATCAATTTGTAAATTGTGGAGTTAACCCACTGGTGAAACAGTGAGTGAAATGCTGAGGGGCTTAATTAGTGCTTCTTGAATAGCTATGCCTTTATCTTTAAGAAGAGATGTTTTATGGCACAGCAGGGGATACAAGAGCTCCTTCTGGCATTAGCTGAGATGATTTGACAGGAGCCCAAACTCTGGATGTGGCCAACTTGGTGTCCAGAATTGGCTCAGAGCAGCTCTCTCTGAGTGGTTCCATCCATCTGCCTTCACCTGTCGGCATTGTTACTCCTTCTTTACTAAAAGGGAGGGCAAAGGCTGACATAGCTGCTCTGGGGCAAATCTTGCAGTATGCGGACTAGGTGAGGGAGGGGTGGTGTGTCCCAGCATGGAATTTATCGAAAGTAGAAAATTGGTAGCCAGCAAATATGGGGAGTTGTCTTCTACTCTTCAAGTTCCTGTTGTGAGTACAGACTGGCAACATTTACTGTAGGTAAATGACTTCCTCCTTTCCAAACCACAGAAGCCAAGCTGACTTTTCCTGAAGATGATAATTAAGGGAAAATAATACAGCTTTCCTATGTTGGGTATTTTCATTTTATGAAAATCATGTCATTGAAGTTTTCTTTCAGCGCAACCTCACATGCATGCTTTCTCTATAATAACAGGAATCATGGGCCAGTGATGTTAAAAAGGTTCGCGAGCTGATGACTAGGTTTATATATGATACTTACAGAGAAACTAATGAACCCTTCTTCTATATCGATGAGGTATGTAACTTTTCATGATGCACAGCAGATTTAATTAGATGTGGTTAAAATTGCCAATCTTTTTAAGTCTTTTCAAATAACTCAAATGTTCTCAGTTTCTATTCGCATCTAATCATATCTAGTGTACTGATTGCCAAAATATCATAACGTTAGGCCTATTCCTTTGCAAATCTTAAAAGTGGCTGAGTGAGTGGGGTGACTTACTTTTTGCAGCTTCCACAGCTGGTATTACAGCTGATACAATAATTCCACAAGAGTCCAGCAGGAATAACTTCTGCTTCCCCACTCTCCTGGTTCCTGAGATCAGTGAAAGCCTCCATCTAGCTGCTTCCCTGAGAATGGCTCATGTTTCATTCAATTTCCTGGGCTATGAGGGATATTGACATTAACATTTCAGGGAGTTCAGAATTATTTTGCTTTGTTTCAAGAATCATAACTGTCCTGAAAGTGGCCTCTCAGTCAGTCACTCTATGTCGTCTGATCTCACTTATTCCCATTTCACTTTACTTTGCTAACACTCATTTTAAGTGTTTCATTTGCTTTTTAAAATCTCTTCAAGATTCAATTGGTGCAACTGTTTATTGTAGAATATTCCACATCTCAATAACCTTCTGTGTTAAGAAGTAGTGATGATCCTTATCCTTATGAGGCTTCAATCCTCGTATTAAAGTTTTCGATGATACTTTTAAATCACCATTTCTGATTAAAAAGCGAATACCTGAAAATTTGGCAGCTCAAAAGTAGAATTGGGTGGAGTATAGGAGAGTCTCCACAGTAAGGGCCAAACGTGACACTTAAACACAGGCTAATCACTGCGGTGATTCCAGTGTGACAGGCTGATGGTGAGAGTCTCCAACAGAAATGTTGCCAAAGGAATGTATAATGGGTCAAAAACATCAGCACAATGAATGGACACAGTGCACAATTGCCAAAAGAACTTGCTAGTAACTCTGCCTCCTGAAGTGATGTGTGAAGAAAAATACTTACATTTCTCTATCTTCTGTCACAAGCCTAGAATAAGCCAAAATACATTGCGGACAATTAATAATTTGGAGGTGGACATCACTGTTGTAATATTAGAAGCACAAAGAGTCTGATTGAAAAATTTTGCTTCTGCACATGACAGTCCTTAATTCAACCCTGTTCACTTTCCAGTTTGGAAATGTTTTCCTAAAGCAAAAACAAAATGCTGCAGAAACTGGAAATCTGAAATAAAAACACATGATGGAAATACTCGGCAGGTCTGGCAGCATCTGTAAAGATAGAAATAGAATAAATGGGCTAATTTCCCTGATGGGGAGCTTGAAAGTGTAAATGGCATTAAAACTAGAGAGTGGTGGTACACCCAAACCCCTTCCTGCCTCAGTCAGAATTAAGCTGTGAACAGGAAGACCCATCATAGAGGCTTTGCCATGCCACCTTTAATGTCCACTTGAGGATCACACCCCACTGCCAGTGTAGGAGGACCTGTGACCATGCGCGATGCGCCAAACTGCGTAGGCTGCTTGGAGGGGGAGAGTCCTCCAATGGGAGGCAACCCAGTCCTTGATCGAGGTGATAGCCCAACCCTCTGCCCTTTCTGCCAAAGTACCTGCCCATCTCTTTTCCCATGATCGTGGGCCATGGTGCTGCTTCTGCTTCCCCCACTGCCTCTCCTCGCTATCCCCAACATGGCCACAGTTGGAGCCTCCGTTATTGGGACCTAATGTACTCCCCAGTTCTGGGCCTCCCATCACCTGTCACTTACCTGTGGCCTGGCTTGCTCAATGGACTCCTGGGACTCTGGGAAGGGGAAGTAGCCAGCAGCAGCTGTAACCTCCTCCCTGGCACTGCAGAGTTGCTGGTCTCTGATAGCCTCTTTCTGGGACCTCTCCCCACCACCCCTTATGCTGTACCCTCCCGAGGTTTTGATGCTGGGGAAACCTCCCTCCTCTCCCCCAGTGTCCTACTGACTGGTTGGCATGTGGTTTGGTGAGGCTTCCCAAAAAGACACATCACATCTGTCAGCTCTAGAGCTGGTGGGCAAGTCATACCCCACACCCAACACATTTCTGCCCAACATTTTGGGGCATTAAACTGAAGCCTTTGTTTTTGTCTCTTTAGATGCTTCCAGGCCCATTGTCTCATTTGTTGGTTTCCTGACCAGTTTTTTCACCCGTTAGCATGGTTTATCAATGATCCATGGGTAGAGTAGGAGGTTTTAGTTCTGGGTGCTGCTTCCGCAGTAGAGGAGGCTCAACCCTAGGGGGAGTTTTATCTTGGGTAGATGTGGAGATTGAGTAAAGAAGATGTTCAACCACTTGGGGATTTGAGTACGAGGAGAGTTTTGATATGGAGGACACTTTAATAAGGGGGATTGCCACCGCTTTTACAGTATCAGAACATATTTTACATTGTTGTATTTTTGACTTATATTCATTGCAGTACAAAACCATTCACCTCTTTCCATAAATTAGGAGTTGTCGGGAAACTTAAGATTTTCTTACTAGATCAAAACAGAAATCTTCAGCGGGCTACAGTTATACAAACGAGATTCCTTTCTGAGGAAGATTGGTGCAAAATGTTGACTTTACAGATGCTGTGTGAGTTCATATAATCTTAAAATCCCTACAGTGTGAAAGCAGGCCATTCAGCCCATTGAGTTTACACCGACCCTCTGAACAGCATCTCACCTAGACCCACCCTCCTAACCTATCTCTGTAACTCTGCGTTTCCCATGGCTAATCCAACTAATCTGCACATCCCTGGACACTATGGGAAATTTAGCATGGCCAATCCATCTAACTTGCATATCTTGGGAATGTGGGAGGAAACCGGAGCACCTGGAGGAAAACCACACAGACACGGGGAAAATGTGCAAACTCCACACAGATAGTCACCCGAGGGTGGAATTGAACCCGGGTCCCTGTTGCTGTGAAGGGCTACTGCTGTATTTTGTTATTCTTTTCACTGGACTTTTCACATGGAGTGCAGTAGTTCAAGAAGGCAGCTCACCACTACCTTCTCATGGGCACCTAGGAGCAGGCAAGAAATGCTGGCCAGCCAGTGACTCCTACGTGAATAAATTTTAAAACATTCACAAAGTCAGCAATGTTTCATGTGACACTGAATCTCGTCACTTTGTTTTATGAATAGCTGAGGAAGCACAGGTTGCAGCAGTAATGTAATAGAGAGGAAAGTGTCGACTGAAGCATTTTCCCTGAATGCCAACTCTCTGCTTCCAGCAGGGGGAGACATAGCAGAAAAGGAAGAATCATCAAAGCAATGTTGTGCAGGGATTCCCAACCTTTTTCTTGTGAGGGCGTCCCCCCATGTTCTACAAATTTTCCTGACCCTCTGCAACTTCCTACGTTCTTTCTCCTGTTTAAAATTTACTCATACAATTAAACAAATAAATATTTTTATTCGTTTTACTGCATTCATTTTATATGAAACTTTCCACCAGTGCTGGGTAACAATTCTGTCAAGATTTGGAGCTCTGAATGTCGAGCTGGGTGGTAAAAGGATTCCTTCTGCTCCATTTACCAAATGCATGACCAAGTTCTGAAATAGATTTCAGATCAGAAGGATCTGTGTCTGGGTAATTTGGAGGGGAGCTGGGTGTAGAATTAATCCCAAATGAGGATTCAAAAGCAGAAATTACTGGAAAAACTCAGCAGATCTGGTGGCATCTGTGGAGAGAAGTCAGAGTTAATGCTTTGGGTCCAGTGACCTTTCTTCTAAATGAGGATTCTTGTGCTAGTATCTTTGAGATAGATCAGACAGCTCCTGTGTCATGGTGGCCAGTGAGTGAACCTGGTGAACAGGTTGAGTGAAAGCGAAGCGAAATGCAGAATCATCAGATCCCTCCAGGAGCTGGGATCAGTAAAGATACTAACATTTACAGCTGGACATTGCAGTGCTGGAGTAGATCAGATGACAGACAACTGAGAGTTCAATTCTTTGAGCTGTGGATGACAAACCCCACGCCTGATGGACAGACAGCATTGACCTGAGTGCAGGAAGTTGATGGAACTAAGGATTACTAGCTGTACACTCTCCTCTTCACACTGGAACCCACGAATTCAGAAAACACCACTGCTGTTGGCCCCTTGTGACCCACCCCACCACACTGAAGGTCGTTTTCCCATCTAATGACTGCAGGGAAAATTCTGAGGCTCAACAGGACAGCTACTGGAGAGATTTTCTAGAAACAGAATCATAAGACTGTAAGATATAGGAATGGAATTAGGCCATTCGGTCCTTCACGTCTGCTCTGCTGTTAGATCATGGCTGATATGTTTCTTAACCCCATTCTTCTGCCTTCTCCCTGCAATCTTTGATCCCCTTACTAATCAATAACCTATCTATCTGTGTTTTAAATACACTCAGTGACTTGGTCCCCACTGCCTTCTGTGGCCATTGGTTCCACGGATCCACCACCCACTGGCTGAAGAAATTCCTCCTCATCTCAGTTCTAAAGGGCAATACCTTCCCTTTGAGGCTGTGCCCTCAGGTCCAGTCTCTCCTACTAGTGGAAACATGTTCTCCACCTATACTGCATCCAGGCCTCTCAGTATTCTACGTTTCAATCACATTCTTCTCTCATTCTACTGAACTCCATCAAGAACAGAACAAGAATCCTCAACCACTCCTCACATGACAAACCCTTAATCCCTGGGATTATCATTTAAACACTGACTCCTGTGGAACTCCACTATTCACTGGCTGCTATTTTGAAACAGACACCTGTATCCTCACACTCTGCCTTCTGCCAGTCAGCAATCCTCGATCCATGCCATCCCCACTGTTCTGCATGCCTAATACGTTGGGTACAATCCAGTGGGACACTTGTTTGAGAATCCATAACAAGCATAACCTTTAATTTTTCATGATACAAGGACAATTTATTTAAGTGCACGGAGCCTTTAAATATTTTTGCACGACCGTACAAACTCAGTAAGGTAAGGGCCATCTTGTGTTCAGCCTGGGCAGGAATTCTTGGGTTCCAGTGTGAAGAGGAGAGTGTACAGTTAGTAATCCTTAGTTCCATCAACTTCCTGCACTCAGGTCAATGCTGTCTGCCCATCAGGCGTGGGGTTTGTTATCCACAGCTCAAAGAATTGAACTCTCAGTTGCCTGTCATCTGATCTACTCCAGCACCACAATGTCCAGTTATAAATGGTTCTGCTAGTATCTTTACTGATCCCAGCTCCTGGAGGGATCTGAGATAACAAGATATAGAGCTGGATGAACACAGCAGGCCAAGCAGCATCAGAGGAGCAGGAAGGCTGACGTTTCGGGCCTGGACCCTTCTTCAGAAAAGGGATCTGATGATTTTTCATTTTGCTTCACTTTCACTCAACCTGTTCCTTTACATGAAAAAAGAGCATTAGTTCTCACATATACACTGATGACACCCAGATCAACCTCACCACCACCTCTCTTGACTCCTACTGAACAAACTGCTTCTCTGACATCCAGTACTGGATGGGCAGAAATTTCCTCCAATGAAATATTGAGAAGACTGAAGACACTACCTTCAGTCCCCAATTCAACCTCAACTGCTTCTCAAACCCTCAAAAACACTCTGCTATGGCTAGAACTGACTATTCCAATTTTCCCCACCCCCACACCTCCCCTCCCACCAATCCCCCCACTCACATGACTTCCTGTTTCTGCCCCCCCATAAACACAAGGTCACCTGTGCCTTAACTCGCAGCAAATTCCATTCACCTATCAACTCATGCTTGCTGGCCTACATTAGCTCCCCATCAAGCAACATTCTGAGATTAAAATCTTCATCTTTATTTCCAAATCTCTCCACCACCTCACTCTTTCCTGTCTTTAAAATTTCTTTCCAGCTCCACAGGGCTCTGGATATTTGCACGTGGCTAATTCTGGCCAAAGAAAAACCCAAAGAACTGCAGATGCTGTAAATCAGAAGCAAAAACAGAAGTTGTTGGAAAAGCTCAGCAGGTCTGGCAGCATGTCTGAAGAGAAATCAGAGTTAACGTTTTGGGTCTGGTGACCCTTCCCTACCTTGAAGAACTTCTGCTCCTGTCTCCCCTTACCTTGAAGAACTTCTGCTCCTGTCTCCAATGGGAGTTCTGAGGAAGGGTCACCAGACCTGAAATGTTAACTCTGATTTTTCTTCAGTAATTCTGGCCACTTGATCATCCCTGATTTTAGTTATTCTGTTGTGGTGGCTGTGCTTTCAGTTGTTTGGGCTCTAACCAGTGAACTTCCTTCCATAGCCCTCGCTTTTGTCCTAAAAGATGTTCCTAAAACCTACAGCTTTCACCAAGCCATTGGTCATACGTCCTCACATCTCTTTATGCAGCTCAGCGTTGAATTTTGATTAATTTTGCTCTTGTGAAGTGCTTTGGGACATTCATTGTGTTAAAAGCGCTACATGAAATAAGTTGTCGTCTTTTTGTCTGTAGCTATCCTGTAGCATCATGACACATTTGATTTACAGTGACTCAAAGGGGCCAAAGGGCATCATAGCAACACTTTTCTTTATATTCAGGAGATAGATCAATTGTATGACAGTGATTTATATCAGCCTGTAGCTGTATATCCTACTGTGGACATTTCACAGTAGATGTAGAAAGTATCAGATGTGACATCCCAAAATAGGATATAAATCGATGAGCTCGAATGAGAATTTTGTCTCCTTTTCCTTATTGATTGGACTCAACAGTATAGGCTGCCACCTGAGGGAATTATATGGTGATTTATATGGCCCCACCATCTCCATGTATGTTGGGTAAGCAACACTGAGGGACTGCGTTGAAATGAATAAACCAGAGCCGGAAACTCATTGAATGTGAGATGTTTATATTTGCAATTCACAGGGAAGCCACTGGGTGGCAGCGCCATCCTGACTCTGAAATACTGTAGTTTTTAGCAGAACCTTTGGAATCTTCTGTGCAGTTTGATTGGGAAGCTCTGATTTTGAGACCTTTACTAGCCCAGACAGGAAATGTTTGATGGAAAAGGAGAGAGACACACAAGAATCATTGAAAATATTGAAAGAAGAATAAACTCAGGAGATGTCAGACAGACATAATTATTAAAAGAACATCTCTAATTACAAACATGCAGTGATGATCATGAATTTAAAATCTTCAGTTCATTGGTACCATAAGTCCCAGTGTAACATTGCAATTATTCACAGGAATATTAACTCCCTCCTTGAGGAAATGGTATCTGAACGTCAACTGGTTTATAGAGGGAGAGTGAAAAATCTGATTGCAGTAAGTTCCTCAGAGGTTCTGCCAATCAGTAACTGTAATTTTGATCAAAGACTTGCAGAACTGGTAACAGAGTTATTTTCTCCTGAAATTGGATCAGTCAATTGGGAGAACCCTGAAGAACATTTTCAGTGACAGTAATGTTTATTATGCTGTGATGAGCTGGAGTTCACACTCAGAGCTCATGAAGACCTTCTTTTCAGATTTAATATGTGAAGGAGCAGTAATTCTGAATTCGTAGGGATGTAAGTGATTCACTGTGGAGAACAGCAACACCTCCATACATCTGGAGATGTACTGTTCAAAGGTCAAATGGTCTAATCTCTGTCACTAACAGAGATTTTAAATGTTAAAAAAGGACCGAATCTGAGTTTGTTTCAGATTTGGTCCTTTTAGAAATGCACAATCAGTGGTTCCAGTCCTTTCTTGGGTTACTGTTTAGTTGGAACATTGCCTTTTTGATTTCCTTTCACAAATTATTTTTCTCCTTTCTCATTGTAAATTGATTCATTCTTTAGATATTTACCGAGCTCGGATGGTATTTAGCGTCTGGCCTTCATTTAGGGAGTGCTGACAACCCCTTTCTAACTGTGTAGAAGCTCCTGAGGCTGACCCTAATTCTGTTGTTCCCTCACATCCACATAATTATAAATTCAAATGGGGGTGACGGGTTCAGTGGAGACGAATCCCCAGCTGATTCTCTCGTCCTGGCCTTATTAAGAATCCTGGACCCAATTCTGTGCCATCTTTCCATGAGGATAGCTAACCTAGCGCAGTTTGGTGATAAAGTATGATCCAATGAAGGTTCCCTATGGTTTTTAAATTGCACCTTCAATCTAGATTGATTTTGCATGCAGGTTAATTTGCGTTATAGCTATTCATTTTATTCATTGTTTTCCAGTTTTTGACCTATTTGTTTTCAAGAGAAAACACCATCTGGGATACCAAGTATGATTCGATTTGTCCCCAGGACATGAACAACCCATTGTCACATTATTGGATCTCATCATCGCATAACACGTAAGCAATTTACCTCCCCTGTTTTTAAAGGTTTTCTTTTATAAGTTGAAGATTAAAGTGTCTTTTCAGTTGTTTGAATTGATAGTGCATGCATTAACAAAGGTCCATTACTGCTCCTTGAAATCTGAATGGACCTCACTGATATCCTTTGACCACAAGGTGCAGAGCATGACTTGAATTTCTAACAAGGTTAGTCATGCTTTTAAAACAATGTGCAGTCTCTTCATTGAAATAATCAGCACTGATCGAAAATAATCAGTTATCACTATTTTTTGAAACATAAATGTATATGTTCTTAAGATTAGGGTGTTTAATCTTCTGGTTACGTGATATAAATGGAATTACTTATCATAAAATGCTGAACAAAGTTATGGCTCAGGTCACCCACAAACAGTTGTTCCTCTATTAATGAAGAATGAAGGAATGTTTGTGATTCTTTTAGTACTGCAGACCAAAACTGCTTGTTATATCAGGGCAGGAGGGGTCAACGGACTGCTTTCTTTTCCCACTATCTGCTTGGTTGTAACAGAGATTTTAAATGTTAAAAAATAAGGATATGATATATTCAATTCAGTATCTACCAGGGTGTGAATAGTCTTGTACAAAGTAAATCAGGTAAGCATTCTCGAGTTAAATGTTTAAGAGTTAATTTTATTCCTAAAATCCACTTCGGTAAAAATATTAAAACATATTAACAATGTACAAATACATCCACCTTCCCGCAAATGCACACATTCCCTGAGCATGTACAACTTTAGAGAGAATTGCATATTAATCTTGACCAAAATAAAATGGTGATGTCAATAAAGATTCGCTGATTGAATCTGGACGTTTGGCTGCAAATGAGGCAGCTGCTTTTCAGTAGTGGCTGGCGTATCTCTCTTTTCCTGGGAATACTGCTGTAGGAAATCCAACAGCTTTTCATAGACCCTCTCAGTTCAGCTGCAAGGTATTGGACACTTTTTCGCAGCAAAACCAAATTCAGGACTTAGAGGGAATGTTCAGAAGAGGGAGGGGCAAAATAAAAGCCACCCTACTGCCGATAGTATCAATCTGTGTCTGATTCGTTTTCAGCATCCACACACAGAGGTGTGTCACATCAATCCAAATGTAATTCAAAAAAAGTCAGTTGTAAGTTCCTCTAGGAAGCTGATTGGCTCATGTCTGGCACAGTTTCTTTTAGTCCTTTTGAGGGAACACAAGTGATTAATTTCTTTCATACGCAGGTAACTAGAATAGATCTGAATGGGTCATCCTTCATTGATGTGTTAGGAAGGAGGTTATCAACACTTCCAAGAAATCCAGTGTCTTTGTTGGGGCTTTCTCGTCTCTGTCCCAGTGAAGTGACACGTAGCGACGCATTAAGGCAAATTACACTCTGCTGTTCTTAAGTGTCAGTCGGTGTTCTCTACAGTAGTTAAAAATTGCCTCTTTACAAAGTCCAGTGCAATGAAGCAGGCAATTAAATTACATTTTAATGTTTCGTATCACACATCTCCATGATAGCCTGTTTCAGTTTCCCAGAATCCTGCTCCCTAGTTCGTCATTTCTTCACAGTGTCCTCCTATAACAATTTGTAATGAAGATGAAAAGCAATCACAGAATTGTTCCAGTCAGAAGGAGGCTATTCGGCCCATTACTTTCACCGGCTCTCCAAGTGAGCATTATGACTCCTGTCTTCTCCCCCGAATGGTTTTTATTCAAATAATTCTCCAATGTCCCCTCAAGAAAAGTCTTGACTGAACCTGTCATCACCAAACTTCCAGGTGCTGAATTCCAGACACCAACTACTCACCGTGTGAAAAATACTTTTTCTCACATTACATTTGCTCTTTTTGTTCAATAAAAACCTCCTTGCTCTTGTACCCTATGCCCTATTAATGAAGCCTAGAAAATCTTATACTTTATTAACTGCTCTGTCTACCTGTCTTGCTGCTTTTGGTGACTCATCCAGGTTTCTCTGCTCCTGCACATCCTTTGGAATATTATCCGTTTAATTTACATTGTCTCTCAACGTTCTTTGTCCTAAAATGCATCACCTCACACTTCTCTGCATTGAAGTTCCTATTTGCTACTGCATGAACTTGTCTATGAGTTTTTGAAGTTCTGCACTGTCCTCCTTATAGCTTACCGTTCTCCAAGCCACAAACTTTCAAATAGTTTCTTGTGCAACAAGATCTAGTTCATTTATATGTATCAACAAAAGCAAGATCCCAATACTGACCTCAGGGAACAAACCTCCTTTCAACCTGTAAAATATCTGTTAGCTATCACTTTCTGTTTACTACCCACAGTCAATTTAATATCCATGTTACTACTTTCCCTTTTATTTCATGAGCTCTAACCTTGCTCACACACCCTATGGTTCAATACTGTGTGACACTGTATCAAACACCTTTTGGAAATCCATGTACACCATTATGATTATTTAAAGGTATTTGTGTGCCTTCCTTTCAATACGTCAATATTGTCAGATATTTAAAACAGTAGATGCCAAAACTTTTACTAAAGTGACTGATTGTCCACAGATACCTCACAGGAGACCAGGTCCGCAGTGATTCATCAACAGAAGCCTATGCCAGGTGCCTAAGAATGGGGTGTCGATGTATTGAGTGTAAGTTGAATGTGTTGGGAAAGAAACCTATCTCCTCCCTTTTGCTTTCCTTCCGGTCCACGTTAAACAACAAAAAGAAATCCACATTCTCCATGTCTTTCAACATTCAAAAGCAAGGGCCCCTACACCTTTCTCCTGCTGGGACCCCATTGCAAAACTGGAAACTTGCCATGACCACTCTCGAGAACAGTAAGAGCCATGGGATTTGTGGGCAGGATGGTTAAAATCTGTAAGAGTGAGTGGAGTGGAGGAGTGCAGTTAAAAGGAGGGGTTGTAGGATGTAGAGGGTACATGGACATTCAAAAGGTGTGTGAAGCCTAGTGTTTTTACCGCTGCAGGGATGACCTCAAGTTCAGTCATTTTCTGCAAGGTTGAACAAAATGCATAGATTTAATGTTGTCCTTCAGCTAGCTGTTCAGTCTTGGGGAGGGGATAGCCTAGTGGTATTACTGCTAGACTATTAAACCAGAAACTCAGCTAATGTTCTGGGAACATGATGGAATCTGAATTCAATAAATAAAATCTGGAATTAAGAGTCCAGTGATAACCATGAAACTGTTGCTGATTGTTAGAGGAAAAACCCATCTGGTTCACTAACGTCCTTTAGGGAAGGAAACTGCCATCCTTACCTGGTCTGGCCTACATGTGACTCCAGACCCACAAGCAATGTGGTTGACTCTTAACTGCCCTCTGGGCAAATAAGGATGGGCAAGAAATGCTAACATTGCCAGTGACGTCCTCATCCCGTGATTGAATTAAAAATCTCTGCCTGAGTCTGTGGCAACCATTACTGTCTTGGTCCTCATGATCCCAAAATGTTGGCTCAGGACTCCACACTCCAACCCACATTGAGAGGCCCTGTTTTAAAGTTCATTTAGAATCACTTCTCTTCTTGACCTCACCTTCACTCAATTTCGCTTTTAGAATGGCATCTCAAAGTAATCATAGAATCCCTACAGTGCAGAAAGAGGCCATTTGGCCCATTCAGCCTGCACTGACCCTCCAAGGAGCATCGCACCAAGACCAAGTCCCCCACCATATCCCATAACCCCACATTTACCATGGCTAATCCACTAAGCCTTCACATCCCTGGTCACTACTGGCATTTAAGCATGGCTAATCCACTTAACCTGTGTAAATTTGGACTGTGGGAGGAACCGGAGGAAACCCCAAGTAGACACGGGGAGAATGTGCAGACTCGACACAGACAGTCACCCGAGGGTGGAATCAAACTCGGCTTTCTGGCACTGAGAGACAGCAGTGCTAACCGCTGAGCCACCCTGCCGCCTAATTACCCAGCTCCTGTCAGATTTTAATTGATATGCTCTTTTCTTTACAATAATGATGCTACATTTACTTTTAAATGTTTAGTGGATTGCTGGGACGGACCAGATGGGAAGCCAATTATTTATCACGGTTGGACACTTACATCCAAAATCAAGTTTGATGATGTTGTTGATGCCATCAAAGCCCACGCCTTTGTTACATCAGAGTAAGTTTTAACTGTGTGCTTTGATTTATATTTTAGCAGCCAGAATATTGTTGCCACTGCAGGGTCTACCAATTCCACATCAGAAAATCAATCCCTTTAACAAACTGAAACATCCATGTAGTGATTGGAACAAGGTCAGGTCGACCTCATAGAATGTGAGTTCCCTGATTGGGGCTGTTAACCGGGTCCAATGAGGGAGCCCTGGCTGACAGATATAAATAGGAGTGTGAGAGGTTCTATTCACTCGCGAGCTGGCTCTGTGGAAGCTGGGTCAGTGTCCATGGGCTTTCATGGAGTTGTTTCAGTCTGTACAATGGAACAACTCTGTAGTAGTAGGGCATACATATGAAATGTTAATCTACAGGGTTTTTCTACTTGTAGGTTCTGTCTGGAAAAAGGAAGACGGGGACCAAAATATTGGTGCCAGCCACTATGCTGTTTTCCCAATCCCATCACTGGCACTGGCCATTTTAGGATCCTGCAGTTTCTTGGTGTGAGGACACTGAGGTAGACACTAGCTGCTGCGGGTTGAGGGGCCAGTAGTCCAGGAAACTTAACAGGCTCCCTCTGCCTGCCTGACAGTGGATGTGGTCCTACAGAGGGATTATTCTGACCTGGCCCCAGCTCACTACCTCTCTCATGCACATCCATTCCCACACAAACACACACTGAGCCTCATATACATCCATT
>NC_063346.1:20000395-20029820 GCF_021869965.1 Rhincodon typus | reverse complement strand
CCACACAAACACACACTGAGCCTCATATACATCCATTCCCACACAAAAACACACTGAGCCTCATATACATCCAATCCCACACAAACACACACTGAGACTTACACATGCTCACACACACACTAACTCACACACAATCTCTCACACTTGCGTAAACTCTCACTCGCACACTTGCGCACAAACACATATTCTCAAACACAAACAACTCACAAAGAGACGTACCCAATTTTTCATTTGATTCTCAAAATATTGGTGAACTGACTCCTCCTAACAAAAGCACAGTCTCAGTTACAGACCCTTTACTGCAGCCTGTTATACCTTTGGAGCTGGAAGTCTCTGATGGGATATGCCCACTGCCTTTAATTGGGCAGAAAATCTGTCTCTATGCCAAATAAGGAATGCCTCAATCAAGATCCTGAAGAATGACTGTTCTGTTCTCCACATGGGCCCAATTAAGGAACCCAAAAATAATCTCTATGACGCTGCCCAAAGCATAAATTCTATTCCTCATGCACTAAGCCTGCCTAGTACAGCTTGAAGAATAAAGAAACTGCCTGTCTGTTGCTTCACTGACATACGTCAGCACTAACCTTGGAGAAGCAGCCCTGTTTCCATTGCTTCCAGTGCCCCACACCAGACACGCTTACACCTGTCAGAATCATACCACCAGCTGCTGCTAAATTTAATGTTTGGGGCCAAGAGCCCCACCCCATTGTCACAATCCCGAGGCAGGATTGTGGCTGTCCAAACAGATTTCACACTGGAGATTCACAGCCTGTGGACTTTCCTCTTGTTAATTTGTAATTGGGTTCCAAAGGTGAAAGATCAGTTTCTAACTCATTGCCTCACTGAGTCCAGTCTCATACCTGCTTCCTCACACTAGTTCAATTAGCTAATACATATTTATTTCTAAAAAGTTTTTTTTTGGCAATTGTTCTTTGGGTAAATACCCATACCATTCAGCTTATATATGGTACAGATGTTTTGGCATTCATTCTTCCATTGGCTTTCTAAGGTACCCAGTCATACTTTCAATTGAAGAACACTGTACAGTTGAGCAGCAGCGACATATGGCCAATAAGTTCAAGGAAACGTTTGGTTCTATGCTTATCACCAAACCTATCGAAGCAAATGCTGAGCAGTTGCCCTCCCCAGCGCAGCTTACAAATAAAATTATCGTTAAGGTGAGAGTGTCGCTTTGGTTTGATAATTTTCACATGATTTAAATCTACTTGTCAGAGCTCTGTTAACACTGGGGAGGTTAGGAAAGAAAATGATTTAACACACAAAAGAAATTATTTATTATCAGAAGTGGCCATTAAAGCCAAGCCAGTCATCACATTTATAAATACAAAGCAAGGCTTTTATTGAAAAAGCAGGAAAATGGGGTTAGGGTAGTGACTCCAATATGCAGTGACCCACCAGAACTGGGCCCTGAAACACTATCTCCTCTGAATATATTGGATGTTTGGGGTTCGGTTCTTACTTCATAATAGACAGATATCGATCAATATGCATTTGCCACTTAAAGTCACATTAGACCTTTGGTATTCATGGATGAAACTGACCATTTTTATTTGGGTTTCGAGCATAGCACGGACAAAGACCACAAGACCATTAGAATGAATATATGGGTGAATATGTTATGAGTAAACCACTTAGCAGACAGAGCTGGCTTGGGAATGGCCGCTATTTAGAAATTCCAGCTATCTCCAGCTTTTTAATTGCATGACATGCACTGATACTGCATCTATCCATGTTGTGAAACTTTTCAAAATATTTGTGTCTATTATTGTTATCTCTAATACTATAAAGTAGAAGTGAGCCTGCAATACGGCTGATTGGTACATGCTAATTGGTCAGATCCCAAATTTGATCTGCTCTAACTAAACAGCACTACAATCCAATTAGATTCCCCACAGAATGTAGAAGGCAGCCGCATTGGATGTTGCTTTCAAATAATAATTAAAGTTTTCAGCTCGTTTTAGGTCTAACTAAGTTCCCAATGTTATTTTGTCATTGCTATTTTAACTTACTGTTATAATTCCTAACATTTTCTTTTTGTTTAATTATCCCATTCACCACCCATTGTAGAGAGGTTACCTCTTAATGAATAGTGGCATCTGGAAATTGTAGTGTGTTGCAACTAGTTACTGACCTGTCATTCTGTTTATATTCTGAAATTTCTGTCACTGTTATAGCACAAAAAATTGGAATCTCAGCAAGAGACCTTTACATCCACTGTTTACACCTCCTACAAGGAACTTG
This sequence comes from Rhincodon typus, assembly GCF_021869965.1. NCBI lineage: Eukaryota > Metazoa > Chordata > Chondrichthyes > Orectolobiformes > Rhincodontidae > Rhincodon > Rhincodon typus. Next base: position 20,027,555 of record NC_063346.1, on the reverse strand, counting down.
AAAAGAAATCTGGGTTTCTTTATCTCCTGGATCCAATTGATCTGGTAAAATCACATGTATCACTATTTATAGCCATCTCTTGTGTCTTGTACAGGATTCATAGCTAGCATTTTCTTTAAAATTAAGTTTCAAAAGATGCATTGAAATACTGATACTGTGTTATGATCACAATTGATGGTACTAATGGACAAGTCAGTGAAATCAGGCTTGATAGAACTTTTTTTTGTTTAGTTTGTTAATATGGTGTTTAGTCACTGAAACACATTCACCCGAGGTTGTAGATTTCCTTTTAGATCTGAACAGAAGTTTATTACACAAAAGAAGAATTCTTCTCTAAAAAAACACTATATCTACGGGAGACAGTTAGAATGATCTTAAATCAGACAACAAACCAAAGATTCAGAGATAGTAGGAACTGCAGATGCTGGAGAATCTGAGATAACAAGGTGTAGAGCTGGATGAACACAGCAGGCCAAGCAGCATTAGAGGAGTAGGAAAGCTGACATTCCCAGACCTGAAACGTCAGCTTTCCTGCTCCTCTAATGCTGCTTGGCCTACTGTGTTCATCCAGCTCTACACCTTGTTAAACCAAAGATTCAACCTGTTTTCCAACACTATCCACTATAGAGCAATTACAACTGTATCTCAATTCTTTAAATTTCTACTTAAATGACTCCTTACAGTTTCTTTGCCATGATCTGTGGAGACAATTCAATGAGTCCCTTCTAAGTCTGTTGGCATGAACTTTTCTCAAGGCTGAGAGCCTAAACTTTCTCAACATTCTTATAACCTGCGAATTTCTAACCAAACATTCCTGGTTTGGAAGCTTAACAAATTAAACCACTCCACTGAGGTAAATGGTTCTCTGAACTGCCCCAGATTTCTCCTCGGAGAGAAACTAATCTTGCTTGTAAGCTCAACTCTGGTGTTTTATGAAAAAATAATTTGCTCAATCCTAGATTCCTCTGAGCTAACAACTAAGTTGTTGGCATTAAATGTTTGTCCAACCTGTTGTAAATTCAACAGTGTAAACATATTTTTCTTAACTCAGCATTCAGATAGTCTCCCACTTTCTGATAAATGCTGAAATTAGGTCACCATTCCACAAGGTCTCTTTGACCTTGTGTTTTTCAAACAAAAATGTGCCAGAAGTAGCCAACATTTACCTGCACCTATTTTGACAGATAATTTCCAATAATGTGATTAATATATATAAATTATGCACCCTTTATCAATACTGGAAGATGCTAAATCAGAATTCTGTTAACTTTAACCAAGTGCCATACGTGAGGAAATCTCTGAAAGTATAGTTCATTAAAACAACACCAAATCCTTTGCAAACTGATGTGATTTGTATATAGCTGACCAAATCAAACAAACTGAATCTATATCAATGAGCTTGTATAAGATCAAGGCATATTTCCACTACATTCTGTTATAAGATACGTAGAAGTTCAAGGGCTCACACATAAGATTTGTGAGTCACTTAAAGGAACCATAACTGTGTTGGTGTCTTATTGTTTTGCTTGCATCATATCCATCAAAAATGTTATGCACATACAAAACCTTTCCTGACAGACTGTGCAAGTGCTTGCATTTCTAGCTTCTGATTTTAATACCCTTTCAAAATATCAAATGTATCACAAATTAGGTGCTGTTTTACATATTTGCTGGTATTATCGTCATGCATTTCGATTTCTTTTACAGACCTGGTACAAGCACTACTGTGTGATAGTAGATGGAAAGCTTTATTTTGCAGATTCAACAGATGAAGATGATGAATTAGCGAGAGCGAGAAACCAGGTATCATTCTTCATATTCTGCTTTCTTCCATCCTCTCTCCTAATGTCTCTTCCTTCTCTGCATAGACATTCATCAGGTTTCATTTCAGTCTTCCAATGTGTAATCGAGAAGTTAAAAAAAGTCTCCAAACATAATTTTTCTTTGTCTCCTCCATATCCTCTAAATGACGTAGTGAGTTGGAAATGCAGTCTACACCAAAAGCTAAAGCACAGTTGTAGTCAAGTTTCTATCTTCAGTTTCCATGCCAAAAGCTCTGTACTCTGATGATATCACTTCTTGACTATCTCTATTTATATTTAATAGGTATAATTTGCTTTCATCTTTTGCTTATCCCACAATACAGCGGCAAAATATTACTTCATCGAGTTTGCTGATCTCTGCTGCAGAGACAGAATGTGTGTATTGGACTGCTATTAATATTGAACCAGTACCAAGAGCTTAATTTTAACAACAATCACTGCAACTGTATTGTCCTTACTTGTATTACCCATGGGTGAGTCAAGTGTTTACTAAAAAGGACCATCTCAAAATGTTTGAAGCACTTCATTAGGAAACTATCCTCTGATAGAGGAGACCCAGAAGTGAATGCAGCATCATATCATAGAATCCATATAGTGCAGGAAAAGGTCATTCACCCCATTGGATCTGTACTGACCCTCCAAAGAGCATCACACCCAGACCAGACCCCCACCCTATCCCCATAAACTTGTATTTACCATGGCTAACTCACCTAGTTTGCACATCCCTGAACAGTAAAGGGCGGTTTACCATGGTCAATTCACCTAACCTGCACATCTTTGGACAATGGGAGGAAACTGGTGCATCTGGTGGAAACCCACACACACACGCACAAGGAGAGTATGCAAACTCCACACAGACAGTCACCCAAGGCTGGAATTGGTCCCTGCACTGTGAGACAGCAGTGCTAACCCACTGTGCCCCTGTGCTGCCCATGGAGCAAGGTTGTCTCCTCTATTTTCTGTTTGGTGATTTTCATGCTCTTCCCTCTTAGAAAACAGTGTGGAGCTTCAGAAGAACAAGTCTCCTCTTGTTGACTATTAATGAACTTAAAAGTTCCATGTTCAGTGACAGCATTAAATCAGTCTTAGTTGAATTCCAGTTATCAATTAGGATCTCATAACATGACATTTATCTATTTCCCATTCTACCCGTCTTCTATTAAGAACTATTTTCTAACATTCCTTGATTTTTTTTTGTATGATTATCATAAACTTATGCCCTTTCATTACCATCACACTAGCCATTATAAGCAATTTATCATTAGTTACACTTATTATAATCTAGATGACCTCTCCATATCATCTTTAACTTCCTCAACTCTGGTGAACAACAGCCAAATTCTTGAGTTTTCCACTGTGACTGTAACAAATCACATTTAATCATACTCTGGTGAGTTTATGCAGTGGCATTATAGAGTCATAAAGGTCTACAGCACAGAAAGACATTCATTGGCCCATCAAGTCTCTGCAGGTCAAAAACACTTTTGAAAAATACTTCTATATCCATTCAAAATGGGATACATATTATTCCAACGGCAGCCTAATGTTTTATGCAAATTCCATCCTACTGCCTGGCTATTGTGTGCTACACCTCTCAATACGAAAATAGGAATTATGCTTGTCTTTGGCATCCTGATGCTTCACTTTACCATTCTACTGTACTTGCTACTGTGAACCTGCACATCACCACTCTGTGGATTTGCTTTTCATTGAACCATACAGCACAGAAGGAAGCCTTCTGGTTCTTTAAAAGAAGTATCTAATTATTCTCAATTCCCTGGATTTTTCTCACATCCTTGCAATTTTCTTCCTTTCAAGTATATTTCCTTCTTCAAATTTATTATCAAATCTGCTTCCTTTCATGTACTGCATTCCAAATAGTAAAAAAATCATGAGATAAGAAAGAAAATTCTCTTTCTGTTTCCTCTGGTTTGTTTGACATCCCCTAAAATCAGTGTCCTCTGCTTAAATAGCCTTCTATCAGTGGGAAATCATTTTTCCATATTCACTTCAGCAAAACCTTCAAAATGTTGAATTCTTCTATTGAACTTCCATTTCTTGTCGCATCACTAAAAGACCTTCATTCTTTGTACTGGTTTCAGTAACTCTTTTTTGCATCCTTTTCGGTCTTTTGTGAATTCTTTTCAAATCTTTGACATCCCTTCCATTTCTGTGTTCCACACCTTTCATAATATAAGTGCCATTTCATAGCAACACTGTATCTGTGGAAACTAGTAATGAAAACTGTTTTATTTAGGCATTGAATAGCACAGATCGTCACTTTAATGAGAAATGGTTTCATGGGAAAATGGGGAAAGATGGCAGACAGAGGGCAGAGAAGCTGCTCCAAGAGTTTTGTATGGAAACAGGTGGACGAGATGGAACTTTCTTGGTCCGTGAGAGCGACACATTCCCTGGAGACTTCACATTGTCATTTTGGTACTGATATTCTGCGTTTTAAATTAACCTTTTTATTCTTTAATATTATTTAATGGAGATTATTGCTTAAAATGTGACATTAAAAATGGCTTGTGAATTACCAGTGTTGGGAAGATAGGATAAAATAAAATATTAAAACATAGAAGAATTAGATAAATGTTAAATCTTGGCTTTACCCTAGTTCTGTACCAGCATCTTCAGAAATGTTTGAAATTATTGCAATAAACTATTAAATGAGGTATACTGGATTACAAAAGAACAAAAGCTCTTAAACTGTTAGCAGGCAACATTACATCAACAAGTTGCTAGAATCCTGGGGCTGAAATAGATGAAAGTTGGAGCCTGTCGAGTTAAGGTCAGGATGATCAAACTGCAATAGAAAATTGGGATTCTTTTCCACCCAGAAGAGAGTACATAATTTAGTAAGGAATGACCAAAATGTGTAAAAGAGAAAATGAAAAGAGAGAGCAAACACATTAAAGGAAAGCAAATTTATTTTGCTTTAATACGGTCATTATGACATGAACGTTTGCACACTCAATTCCTCTGTTTTTGAAATGATCACTGAGTTTTAGACTTGGAGCTCAACTTGACACCTGATATCAAGCCCTGGGAAAACTTCCATACTATTCCAAACAAGGAATAAAAAACCTTCCAAAGACACTTGAAAATAAGTGATAGAAATCCACCAACATAAAATACAAACCCCAAACTAGATTCAAACAATGCAATTTTTTTACTTGACTCAAGATTCCCTGATTTGTTAACAATATATCTGGTCTGTATTGAGGTTTTTTGGATGACATATGTCTCCCACATCCAACATAGAAGCCAGGACTCGGGTTGCCTTGCTGGCTGACATCTGCCCAGTTTTAAACAGATGTCATAATGTTTCAAAATGAACATACGCTTCACATGTTGCTGGCCCTTGGCTTTGGGCTGAATGAAGCAAAACAACAAAATAAACATCTCTCTAGAAAATGGTTAGGAAAATTAAAAATGTATGTATTTTATAAATAATATACCGACCGTGGCTGGGGAACATAAGAGCTACGAGCAGCAAATGAGCCCCTTAAGCCTTCTCCATGATCATGGCTGATCCCATCTCAGCCTCAACTCCACTTTCCTGCTCGCTCTCCATAACCTTTCAACCCATTGCTAATTAAAAATCTGTCTATCTTCTCCTCAAATTTACTCAATGTCCCGACATCCACTGTACTCTGTGGTAGTGAATTCCATCGATTTATGACCCTTTAAGTGATTTCCCCTCATCTCTGTCTTAAATCTGCAACCCCTTATCCTAAAACTATTAATTCTTGTTCTAAGATTGCCGCACATAAGGAAACATCTTTTCCATGTCTACTTTGTCAATTCCCATTAGCATCCTACATACCTTCATTAGATTTCATGTCATTCTTCTGAACTCCACAGATTATAGGTCAAAACTGCTCAATCTCTGTTTGTCTCTGGAATCAATCTAGTGAACCTCCTTTGAACTGTGTCCAATACAATTATGTCCCTCTTCAAGTAAGGCAACTAAAGTTCAGGTCAAAAGCTCCACTTGCAGTCTCACTAATACTTTGGACAGTTGCAGCAATATTTACAACTTTGATACTCTTTTCCTTGAACAATAAATGCCAAAATTTCATTGCCCGAAACGTCAGCCTTTCTGCTCCTATGATGCTGCTTGGCCTGCTGTGTTCATCCAGCTCTGCACCTTGTTGTCTTGCTTTCCTTATTACTTGCTTTACCTACATTCTAATTTTCTATGATACATGCACAGCGACACCCAGATCTCTTTGCACCAAAGCATGCTAAAGTTTCTCTCCATTTAGATAATAAGTTGCCTTTCTATTCCACCAACCAAAATGGATAACCTCACACATATCTATATTAAACTTCATCTGCCAAATTTTGGTCCGTTCACCTAACCAACCTTATCCATTTGCAAATTTCTTACTTCTTCATTACATCTTACTTTTCCACTTATTAGAGTGTCATCTGAAAATTCGGCTATAGTACTTTCTAACCTGCATCCAATTCATTAATACAGACTATAAATAGTTTGGACTCAATGATCGAACCCTGTGACATTCTGCTAATTACATCTTACCAACCAGAAAAAGACCAATTCCTCGTGATTCACTGCTTTCTGTTGGTTAACCAATTCTCTGTCCAAGCTACTGAATTACCCTTAACCTCATGTGACCTTACCTTGTGCAATAACCTTTTATACGGCACCCTATCAAATGGGAAGAGACAAGTAGCAAACCTACAAATTGTAAAAATCAAAAATGAAGATACAGACAACTGGGAGTCCAGGGAATAAAAAATTTCAAACCTGAACTTAGTTTAAAGAGTGAAGCCAATTGACATATTAAATTTGACTTTGATTGTGCATAAATATGTAAGATGTGCAATGCTGCAGGAGCCACCTGTTTTATTATTCACTAAATTTGCATCTCCTGGAATGGACATGGTTGACTAAGAAGGAAAATATTAGCCAAGATTCAGCTGCTGATAACTAATCTGCCCACGGAAAGGTACACATGTAGATAATTTCTACCCAACGTGTTTGGAGAGGTTATTGTAAAATTCCAAAGTAGGTGGGCTTCCTGGGTTAGAGGGAGGGACACTACCACTGCACCACCTGGCCTCTTGCTCCTGGTATTCCCAAGCAGTCTTCCATCCATGTACTAGCTTGGACCTGTGACTGCTTAACTTTGAGGATCAGCTGCAGATCAGACTAGTACTGCACATGGATGTGTTGGTTGAGAAGGACACCAAGCTTTAATGAGGTACTTACTCTTCACTGTCCAATGTTTGCTGAATTTAACATGAAGTACCAAAAGGTTGCCAGCAGGTGTCAGCAACTTCTCAGAGGTTTGGAATACAGTAGAGAGAAAATATATGAAAAATGACACATTAAAAAAGGCTTGGAAAAGTTAATCTCCTTATCATAATTAATGATGTAGGCTCGAATGTAGTTTTATCTCAAAATAAATCAGACTCAGACAGCCCAATTGCATGTTTTTTTACATTAAAACGGTGACAACTTGAAAATACATTGTTGACTGTGAAGCAGTTTTGGACATGCTGAGCCTGTGACAGGTAAATATATAAACACAAGTTCTTTCTTTATCACTGGATCGTTTTAGTATTGTATCACACTGAGGCACTTTCAGGACTTCAGCTTGATTCCGTGCATATGGTGAGATCTAGACTGCCGATAGTCATTTGCAGATGGTGAACAGAGCCTAAACCTTGCTGCAAGATGAAAGCACAAGTCACCTGAGGCACATGTCTCCAAGAAGATGTTATCAGAGCAGTGCTAGAGTAAATAACCTAGCTGCCCTGTTATTTACTAAATAATGCAGAGAGGCTCTAAAACGTGGAAGAAGCAACATTCAGAGATAAAATTGCATGAGCTCAAACAAGATTGAATTTAAATTAGAACCTCGTAGCATGTTCTAACCTTTTCTTTGCATTTATTTATACAGGAGAAATGGGAGAGTCCAGCACTGTCGCATTCGTTCTAGCACAGATGGAGAGAGCAATAAATATTTCTTGACTGATAATTTAACTTTCCACAACGTCTATGATCTAGTTCAACACTATCAGAATGCACCTTTACGATGCAGTGAATTTGAATTGCGTTTAACTGAAGCAGTACCTAGCCCAAATCCTCATGAATTGCAAGAGTAAGTTAGAAATTTGTGCCGTCAATTTAAGCATCACATGAATAGAGAAAAACAATACAATTTGTGGATGTAAATTGAAAGTGTACAATATTTTGTTACTTCGTTATTTTCCAACAACATGGGCTGCATTTCTAGACCAAGCTGTCACAAGGAAAATCTGCTTGTGACTGATTCCTGAGTTTAGATATTGAGTCACAGGTTGAAATTGTCTGTAAAATCTTTCTGTATAAACATAGCAATCTTTTAAAGTCTATAAATGAAAAGCAAAAATCACGTCTCTCCATGTAGCCACTTTGTAGCCTTTATAAGCAAGTTTGCTAATTTAGTACAAACACAGAGCATCTTGGAGAGACACAGCAGGCCTGGCAGTATCTGTGGAGAGAATGCAGACTTAATGTTTCAACTCCAGCATGACTCTTCTTCACAAAAAAACTCTGTCCACAGACGCTGTCAGACTTTCTGAGTTTATTCAGCATCCTCTGTGATTGTTTCAGATTTGCAGCATCCACAATACTTTGCCTTTTATTGCTAATTTACTCCCAAGTTTCAGACAGACATTTCCTAGAGTCTTCTGATGAGCTAGGATTAAGCTATGGGTCCTCTGAGTACGTTTTCATGAAACTATTACAGCAACAGAGAGAATTTTCATTGCATCACTTTGGTCAGACTTGAACCTTCACTGACCAATTCTGGCCAAGCCAAAGCGATGTGACTATTTAAAATAGTTGTGCATATGCAAATAGTAAGCCTAACCAAATTTATGCAGAAAACCCTTCGTTTGAGAAATAGATAAAAGACGAAAAATTTTCCGTTGTGCACACAACTAGTGTAGCTTTCATAGTGAAGGAGCCAAAATCAGACTTTTTCTATTTGTTTATCATATCCTTGAATCACAGAATTATTATAGTACAAATGGAGGCCACTCAGCCGAACATTACACTGGCCCTATTATCTAGTCCAACTTCATTATCTAGTGCCAATCACTTGCCATTTCCCCATATCCCTGCGCACCATTAGTGTCCAAAAACAAACATCCAATGCCCTAGTTGAACCTGCCTCCAAACAAATTTCCAGGCAGTGCATTGCATGCCCTGGCAATTAGAACTTCCAAAAACTGATTGGTTGAAGTTATATGATTGGTTACCCTGTTTCAATGCAGATCTCATTTGAACCGCTCAGACTTGTGAATGCAACATTGACCTGGAATTTGCTATTGTAATCATGGTGAAGCTGTCAGCATTTATGTCATTATAGTGTAAAAACTGAAAGCAACTTCTGGTGCCCACACATGTATCGGAAGAAGCAGAAAACTGGGAGTAGCAGTCAGCAATACCTTACTCCATCACAGTGTGTACCTCAGATAACAAGTTGTAGAGCTGGCATCTTGCCAGATGCCTCAGAAAGCCATTTCTGAAGAAGGGTCTAGGCCCGAAACATCAGCCTTCCTGCTCCTCTGATGCTGCTTGGCCTGCTGTGTTCATCCAGCTCTACACCTTGTTATCTCAGATTATCCAGCTTCTGCAGTTCCTACAATCTCTGAAACAGTGTGTACCTCTACAGTTTTTGCAGATTGCATGTTGCATTGCCTCAGAATCAATGATTTGATATAAACATCACACTGTTACATCTTATCCTTGCCTTAAAAACAGTTGAAAATTTTCTGCTTTATTGAATGAGGTGAAATTGAAGTCTTGTTGAGTGAGGTAAAAATGAGTTTTTAATGCTGTACCAAATCATAATTACTACTGTACAATGTTTTTGTCCTTGAAAACTATATTTACAGGTCTGGAGTTTCATTCCCTCCATTCCATGAAATAAATTCCATAATTATGTTTTGATATAATGTGAATTAATAACAGGAACAATTAATATACTTTTTTAAAAAACATTCATTTTATATTTTAACTTCTGCTTTCATATCATATGGATACCCCAATCTTTATTTGGTATTAAAGTGATGAAAATGTGAGATATAACTGCGCATTTAACTTTCTGTCTATGAGAATTCTTCATTATGATTCGCTTGCCAACCTGCTTGATGACGTCACTTGCCAGATGCCTCAAAATCCCTACCTAGAGATTGAGTAGGAAAAATTAGTGCTTTAGAATGTGGACAGTTTGCTTTGAGGTTAAGTTGTGAGTGCTGCTTCTTTGTTGCTGACCATGCAGTCTAGACCAATGTTCTTTCTTGTGGTGCTTTCAGATGGTACTATAAAAATCTAAGTCGAGGAGAAGCTGAGGACATGCTTATGAGGATACCTAGAGATGGAGCCTTTTTGGTTCGAAAGCGAGATGATCCCAATTCATATGCCATTACTTTCAGGTAAGATTACAAACTATTGCTAAATATAATGTAAAATAAATATATATTCGGCAGTGTAAGGAGAATCCAAACTTCATTTTAAATTTGTGGTCTTCTTCAGAGCTGAAAGTAAGGTTAAACATTGCCGCATTAACTATGAAGAAGGAAAGTACATACTGGGGACCTCAGCAGAGTTTGACAGTCTGGAGGAGCTTATCAATTATCATCGGAAACATCCATTGTATCGAAAAATGAAACTGCGCTACCCAGTCACAGAAAAGATGCTGGAGCGTTACAATGTGGTAGGTATTTATTTTGTTATCCTTTAATTAAGAATTCAAATCCTTTTATCCACTTTTATGAAACATTATTAATTATCTTCTTCCTACTTCAGATAGAATGATGAAATATCAAGCCCTTAAACTCTACAGTTTACGGGGGGCCTTTAGTACTAGTTGAATATCAGTCAAGTTAAGGAACCGTCCAAACCCCACAGACTGCTCTTCTCTCTCAAGAAGGCTTATCTGTGAAATGCTCCCTTTATTGGCTTGATGCCAATATTATTGAAAACAATAATCAATGGAGACAAGACATTCAGATAAAATCTTAACTTCAAACATGTAGTAACTGGATAACTTCAGTTTAGTTATTCCTTGTAGTTGAGACTTTGCATTTTAAGACTGTTTTCTGGCTGGCAAGCCATTTTCGAAAATCTCCAGATTTCACTTGAATTATGTATACCCAAGTTGAGACTTGCCATTTTTGCTTCTGAATTCCATCATTCACCAGTAGAAGGTGTTTCTGTGAACCTGACCCTGGTTTGTGTGACTGTGCACCGTCATTAAGAGCTGATAGCATTTTTACTGGCAGGTATCGGTTGGCCTGTTTTCCTGGTCTAGATCCGCACTGTGTTTTACTTTAGTCATTTCAAGAGGAAGGGAAATCACTTCATGATTTTGGACTAAAGCCAAATGATTAGTCTTCATTGAGGTTTGTAATGTAAAAGGAAGGCCTCTCCAAATTCCCGTGAAGCTACCCTTTCTGCAATCCGACATGTTCTGCATAATGAAACTTCTGGTCTGCTTTCAGGAAAAAGACTATGGCAGTCTGTATGGAATAAATTATGTGGACCCGAATGAACTAGCACCTGTTCAGGTAGGATTCAAACATGGATGTTCTTATTAAAGCATTAAATAAATATCATTTCAGTCGGCAAGAACAGGATTCAAAGCAAAAACCTATTTCTGGAATTTCTGACTTCTGTCCAAAACCTGAGAACAGTAATAGGGTACTTCTCTGATGTTACCACAGCCTCGATTCCTTCACTTGTTGTTATTCCCTTTAGCACTAGTAAATTTTAGACAAATGTTGAGCAGTTTGTGAAAAATTTGGAGGTTAATAGAACATTAGATTCAAATTAGATTTCCTAACTGCTGATTGTTCCCTACTACACTGCAATCTGCATACATTGCAACCAATTAGCTCCAGTCAGCATACCCATACTTTGGCTACCAGAAACCTAGAATATATCAGCAGGAGATTGATGTGTTTTGTAAGATTCCCAAGGCAGAACTCTATTCCTAAATTATTACTGTCATTATTCTACTCAAATACGTGCATCTCCATGTACAGTGACTTCCCAGAATCTGGTTTACGAAATCACAGCAGAACATTCTTCTTGTGAAAGATTTTCTCCAGTAACTAGAGTGAATGAAGGGAAATTCTGATCCTTGGTGTGAAACCCTCAGACTTTATCCACTGCTGTTGCCAGCTTCTGGAAGATTGATTATCTGCCAAATAGGGATATATTTTCCCTGAAGAAGTCTTGTACTCCCAACTCTTAGAGAAAACATTTTTTTTTTAAATGAAAGTACATGATACACTATCTGATATGACACAGCATCTAAGATCCATTGGACCCACTTGTGATGCAGTGGTAGTGTCCTTGGACCAGGAGGCCCGGGTTCAAACCCTACCTGTTCCAGGGGTACGTAATAACATTTCTGAACAGGTTGATTAGAAAAAAAGGTTAAGTAAACAAAGACCTGTTTTGCTGACAGGTCACCTGTGAAACATGAACTCATCTGTTTTCTGAACAGCTGCTGTGTGTTGGCACCATAGATTCATAGAGTCATACAGCATAGAAACAGACCCTTTGGTCCAACTCATCCATGCCAACAATGTTCCCAAACTAAACCAGTCCCACTTTCCTGCATTTGGCCCATATCCCTCCAAACCTTTCCAATTCATGTACTTATCCAAATGTCTTTTCAATGTTGTAACTGTACCTGCTTCCACCAATTTCCACACATGAACCACTCTCTGTATAAGAAATTTGGCCCTCATGTGCTTTTTAAAACTTTCGCCTCTCACTTTAAAAATATGCCCCGAGTTTTCAATGCCCCACCTAAGGAAAAGATCCTTTCTATTCACCTTATCTATGCCCTTTGTGATTTTATAAACCTCAATAAGGTCACCGCTCAAACTCTTATGTTCCAGTGGAGAAAATTCCAGCCCATCCAACCTATTTTTATAATTCAAACCCTCCATTCCTAGCAATATCCTAGTAAATCTTTTCTGAACACTTTCCAATTTAATATCATATTGTGTTCATGTTTCAAGTGAAATCAGATACCATTTCACAATTAGTTTAATTGCCAATCAGAAGGATTTCTGTTTAAAATAATGTAATAATATAGTGAAAGCTTTTATTTAAAGCCAGTAATGACTTCTGAGTTAGAACAACATTACTTGCTGAGCAGGAAAGTAGTTTCACATTGAAACAATGGTTCTGATTCCCTGGCTGTTTGCAAGGAGGTATTTGCACACAATAAAGCAAGAATGACACAGCTGTCCATCAAGTGTATACTCAACCCCAAATCATCCATCATATCTTCTAGCTGTCCAGTCTTCCTGATTCTAACATTCAGAATGTGAATTCGTATTGACTAAAAATGTAAGCCATTACAAAATTTTGAGAATTAAGAATCAAGTAAGTAATTAGTCTTACATTATGAAGTGTGATAAAATTCCATTTTTTTGACGCTAATCCACTTGCAGGCTAATTTTTAACATCAAAGCAGATGTAATTTTATTAGACGCAGTTATTAACTGTCAGCATTGAAATAATCAAGATGAGGGAGCAAAAAGATAGATTTAAATTTATTCATTATCACAGTACAATTACTCAAAATTAAATTTTGCTGTGTTGTGAAATTGGGTAGCGTACCTGTGGATTGTAAGGGAGGACACTAGAATTTGTTTGTAAGTGGGGATTGGGGGGGGGGGGGGGGCAAGAGTGTGTGGTCCCTTTAAAAGATGATTTTTTTTTTGGAGATTAAAAAAATGTATGCAGGCAGCAGTGGATGCACAAAGAGTTCTTGAAATTGAAATGTATCAAAAGGCTATAGTGTTAACAGGCAAAGCAGTATTTTTACCAGGACAACTGGATTTTGAATTTAGCCAATTAATTTAGAGCAGGCAGTAGATACCAAAGCCCAGTTAAATTTAAATCTGATAGTTTTGACAACCTCGGACCAATCCTATTATAAGAAATTAATAGGTGATCAAGGGTATAAAACAAGAGGGCATTTGAAAATTGGTGTGTGGGCATACTGTCATCTGTTAAGACAACAGCTCTCAACAGCCATCAGCACTAAAGAAAGAGAAAATCACTGGCTCTCACAGAAATCTGTAAGATCTCAGAGTAAGCATCATCTAAATAAAGTACTTTGGCACTCTTAGCTAATATTCTTGACACAAGAATTCGATGGAGGAAGGCGTTCCTGACTGGAGGATAGTGGAGAAGGCAAAGAACATTCCCAAAGACTTATCCTGGCTATAATTTCAAGAGATTAAGTTTTAATCTTTTTTTAAATTAATTTGATTTATGCAAGTCAGACTCATATCTATTAGAACAGCATACCATTAGAATTACGTTTTATGCAGGAATAGTTAGTAGTTTAGGGGGAATTGTTTGGTTTGTTAGCAGTTCTGTTAATTTGTTCACTGTTAGAGTTAGATAAATAAATTGTTACTTGTTGATAATAGAGTGACTGTCAGGAGTTCATTTCATTCAATCTCTCCTTTATAACAGATTGGAGAATTGAGAGGCAGGTTATACCACTTTTCATACATCCTTTAATAGATTACAAGGCAATTTTGGTTTTAATTATCAGAGGCGTTCAATCACCTCCCCCCCCACTCGCACTTTGTAACAGCAGCAAGTTGATATCGGTTTTATGTACCACATTGAAAACTAAAAGGGTGGGTACTGGGTGATCTACAGGTGTCCGAAACAATGCTGTCACCAAACAGGCTTTATCTTTAAAAGGTAATTGAATGTGGAGAGGGAAGGGAAAGCATGTTTCTCCCAGCTCCCCATTAAAACCACAGGTCACTCCTGATCACTTCCCTGCCACCTCATCCCCTCCTCTGATCTCCTCTTGTCCCCTTTTAGATCATAACCTTTTTTCATGCATTCATCTATCTTATTATCCATGTCTAACTCACTTCCACAACTAGCTGCTCCACCACTCAATCCTCATTTCTCCCATGCCACCCACTAAGGCATTCTTTTAAGGCTACTGCCAACCAATACATCAGGCCCAAATTTGCCAAATGCCTGGAATACCAAACAGACCACAGGCTGTTTTTGTGTTATGAAATAACATATGCCTGTCATCTTGACCCACTTTAAATATCTGGGTATCTAGCAAATTACTGCTTCCCTTGTGTGTTGTGGCTTTAGGTTTAATGGGCAGTTGATAATTATGGAGTATATTGTTGAACTATTTAATTTCGCCCTGTGTGTAAATCCAAATACCCTGTATGTCAACATATTTATCGAATATCTTTTTTTTAATTCATTCACGGGGTGAGGGCGGCAGTGGCTAGGCCAGCATTTATTGCCCATCCCTAATTCCCCAGAGGCAGTTAAGAGTCAGCCACAATGCTGTGAGTCTGGAGTCACATGTAAGCCAGACCAGGGGTAAGGATGGCAGTTTCTTTCCCTGAAGGATATTGGTGAACCAGATGGGTTTTTTTTGCTGACAATTGACAATGGATTTATGGTCACCATTAGATTTTTAATTCCAGATTTTTATTGAACTCAAATTCCACCATCTGCTGTGGCAGGATTTGAACCCGGTCCCCAGAACATTACCTGAATCAATAGTCCAGTGATCATACCACTAGGCCACAGCGTTCCTTATTACTATGTTGCAGCATCACATGATAAGTGAGTTAGTGAGACTGAAAAAAATACCTCCGAAAAACAAAAAGCAGCTCTCAAGGAAATCTCAAAAGGAACATTCAAAAAACAAAAATAATTTGACCCCTGCATTGAACCAGGTCTGAAAAATTGATGGCTGGGTAAAACTTTGCCCTTGTGGTGTGTATTAATGTATTGAGTTCAGGAGCAGATCACAAGCTAAGATAGATAAATGTGAATTTGGGTTTCTTCTCAGTATGATTGTCAGTGGTGTAATTGTAGACAACAACAAATTGAATTGAGGAGAAATATGAAGCATTACTTTTTAACCAATGTGTACACTAACTAATATTATTAATTAATATTTTGAATTTTGCAACTTGCTAGGATGTTACATTGCTCATTGCAATTTTAAGTAAATTGACAACACTTCCATAATCTGTATATAAACGTGATATTTAAAGGGAAGGCTTCTGCTCTTTCCTTTTATAATTAAAGTATTAATTTTATAGCTTATACTCTAATAATAAACAGTGGACTTATTTGTATTTAAATTTCTATGAAGCAGTTAACAATTCATTTCTTAATTCAAAGGGTTCAGTGAAAGCTTTGTATCAATACCAGAGTCAACAACAAGATGAGTTGTCTTTCCCTAGAGGTGCCATCATCTACAATGTCAAAAAACATGATCAAGGATGGTGAGATATTTTTTCTGTCAGTATCAGAGATAATTATTTGTTAGATTATTCTATCCATATACTTTAAGGAATGAAAGTTAAACAAAGAGGAAAACAGTAAGTTAGGATCATCATGTGTGGTAAGACGTATTTGTAGCTCATTCTTACTTCCTGTAAATCAAACATGTCCTTGTGTAAACCTCTCAATGATAATTTCTCATAGACTCTAGACATACAATGTTTATACTTTGGGTTCCATTATCTTGTTCAATAGTTCTCTATGATACAGCCTTCACTTTACCAATCTGTGATATAAGTTTGAAGGCACAGCATGCCACATTGGAACTCAAATTATGGCTATTCTCTTAAGCAGATTTATTCTCAATTTCATTTTCAATTCCTTTGTGGGCCTTGGACCTCTATCTTAACTTTATCATAACTAAAAAACTTTGTTGTGCTGGTTTAAGATATTCCCCAAACTATTTGAAATGACTCTAGGTCTTCGCTAATTCTGATGTGTTAAGATTTCTTGTTCAGATAGATAAACACTTACATTAATGGTTAGTTGATATCAGAGCTCACCGACAGATAACATAATAAAGGTCACTGACTGAATAGTTAGGAACACTGGAGCAGAAGTAGACCCGTCAGCCCATTGAATCTGCTCCAACATGGCTGATGATCTACCTGAATGCCATATTCACACACTCTACCCGTGTCCCTTGATGTGTTTAGTAACTAGGAACCTATCAGTTTTTCTTTTAAACTCACTTAGTGACTGAACTCCAGCACCCTTCTAGAGTAACAAATTCCAAAACATTCACCAGCTTCTGAGTGAAACAAGTCCTCCTTTTATTCTGAGACTTATTCTATTTTCATTCAGCAAACCCAATGTTAAGAAAATATTAAAACAATAGCTTTTCTGAAGAAATTCTATAATTCTATATATCTGATACGTTTAGGTGGCAGGGGGATTACGGAGACCAAATACAAAAGTTTTTTCCAGCCAATTATGTGGAAGAAATAGTTACTGAAAGCCAGGAAGACTTTAACAACCAGGTATGTTTTATTTGTTCAGTAATTGTATTTACAGGCAGTCCCTGGTATTCGAACGGATTCTGTTCCTGAATCCGATCGCAAGTTAATTTATAAGCAGGTCAGAACATAGTGCAGGACAATATAAAGCTGCCGTTCATAAGTACAGGATATGTTCCAATGTTGGGTATTTATAATTACATCCCTATGTGGGATTGAGTTTGTAAGTCAGACGTTTATAAAAAATATTTAGTTATGGGTTGATTAATGGGCTGTTCAATTAAGTCAGTGTTATCCTGAAAATGGATCTGAAATAACTCCACAGAGGCCAGTATCCCTGTCACGAAGTCACCATGCAAAGTCCATGACACTGATTTAGCTTCCTCAGAGCCAGCTCTCAGAGTGAACAGAATCTCTGACACTCCTGCTTAGATCTGTCAGCCAGGGCTCCCTGATTGCACCAGATTAATAGCCCCAATCAGGGGGCTCATATTTCATAGAATCTTAGAATCCCTACAGTGTAGAAACAGGCCATTTGGCCATTTGGCCCAACCCTCCAAAGAGCAAGCCACCCAGACTCACCCCCCTACCCTATCCCTGTAATCCTGCATTTCCTGTGGCTAATCCACCTAACCTATACATCCCTGGACACTATGGGCAATTTAGCATGGCCAATCCACCTAACCTGGACATCTTTGGACCGTGGGAGGAAAGCAGAGCAGCCAGAGGAAGTCCATGCAGACATGAGGAGAACATGCAAACTCCACACAGACAGTCACCCAAGGCTGGGATTGAACCCTGGCACTGTGAGGCAGCAGTGCTAACCACTGAGCCACTGTGCCACCCTCATATTCTACTGAAGTCCACCTGGCTGCCCTTGTTACAATCACTACAGGATTGTTCTTTATATTTATTTCCGTTGATTTATTTCCATTGCTATTATTTCATCATCATTATACTCCAACTTCAAACAGCTTCTAATAATAATGCTCTCAAACTGGTTTTAATCCATTTGGAGGTATAATCCTCGACCTTATTTGTTTATTTTATTCAGATAACAGAAGATAACCCCCTAGGAGTAATATGCAGAGGAATTGTGGAACTTGCCAAGTGTTCTGTTGGTACGTCTGAGCTGTGTAATGGGTTACCACGATGGAATCATGCAATTGTTTCATAAAAAATCATAAAATGATACTACACAGAAGAGGCACTTTGGCCCATTGAGTCTGCAATGACAAAGTTACTCTAAATCTACACTAGTCCCACTTTCCAGCACTGTAATACAATGACATTGAGTGTTCATCAAGTATTTTTTAAAGGTTGTGAAGTTTCCCACCCAAACTACCCTCCCAGGTGGTGCATTCCAGATTCCTACCAACCATGGGTGAAAACATTTTTTTCCTCAAATCCCCTCTAAACGTCCTGTCTTTCACCTTAAAATTGTGTCCTGTTGTTATTGACCCTTCAACTAAGGGCAACAGCTGCTTCCTATCCATCTTGTGTAAGCCCCTCATGACCTTAAAGACCTCAATCAGGCCCACACTCAGCCTTCTCTGTTCCAAAGAAAACAACGCGAGCCTATCCAGCTTCTCTTCATAACTAAAATGCTCCATCCCAGGCAACACCGTGGTGAATCTTCTCTGCAACCCCTCCAGTGCCATCACATCTTTCCAATAGTGAAGCAACCAGAACTCCACACGGTACTCCAGCTGTGGCCTAATCTAAGTAATTTGTTTGTTTGTCTTTATTTCTTTGTTCTAATGGCTTGGAAGGACATTGTGAAAGTTGAAATGTTTCTTTGCTTTAAAAATAGTCAAACAGGCAAATGGGATGCAGGGAATGGCATACGTGTTTACTATTCAACCAGAAGTGCCCCCGGATGCACCAACTCTTGATGTTGCTACGGACTCATTGGAAGAAATGTTTTCATGGTACCATGAAGTGGTACAGTGTTCTCAGAAAAAACTCGTCCAGGTATGTCTCGGGCAAATATTTATTTTTCTTTGGTAAAATAGAATCCCTACAGTGTGGAAGCAGGCCATTTGGCCTATTGAGTTCATAAGAACATAAGAACTAGGAGCAGGAGTAGGCCATCTGGCCCCTTCGAGCCTGCCCCGCTATTTAATAAGATCATGGCTGATCTTTTTGAGACTCAGCTCCACTTAGCCGCCCACTCACCATAACCCTTAATTCCTTTACTGTTCAAAAATTTATCTAGCCTTACCTTAAAAACATTCAGTGAGGTAGCTTCAACCGCTTCACTGGGCAGGGAATTCCACAGAAGTGGAAGAAGAAGTGAAGAAGTTCCTCCTGACCTCAGTCCTACATCTGCTTCCCTTTACTTTGAGGCGGTGCCCTCTAGTCCTAGTTTCACCTGCTAGCGGACATAACCTTCTTGCCTCCACTTTATCTATTCCCTTCATAATCTTATATGTTTCTATAAGATCTCCCCTCATTCTCCTGAATTCCAGTGAGTATAATCCCAGTCTACTCAGTCTCTCCTCATAATCCAACCCTCTTAACCCTGGAATCAACCGAGTGAATCTCCTCTGCACCCCCTCCAGTGCTAGTATATCTCTTCTCAAGTAAGGAGACCAAAACTGCACACAGTACTCCAGGTGTGGCCTCACCAGGACCCTATACAGCTGCAGCATAGCCTCCCTGTTTTTAAACTCCATCCCTTGAGCAATGACAGACAAAATTCCATGCCTTTTTAATTACCTGCTGCACCTGCAGTCCTACTTTTAGCGATTCATGCACACGGACACCCAAGTCCCTCTGCACAGCAGCGTGCTGCAATTTTTTACCATTTAAGACATAGTCCATTTTGCTGTTATTCCTACCAAAATGGATGACCTCACACTTATCAACATTGTACTCCATCTGCCAGACCTTTGCTCACTCACTTAGACTATCTGTATCCCTCTGCAGACTTTCAGTGTCTTCTGCACACTTTGCTCGACCACTCACCTTAGTGTCACCTGCAAATTTTGACAAACCATACTTAGTCCCCAACTCCAAATCATCTTGTAAACAATTGAGATTCCAACACTGATCCACCCATTTACCCCTACTCTTTGCTTTCTACTGGTCAACCAATCCTCTATCCATGCCAATACATTACCTGTAATACCGTGCAACTTTATCTTATGTAGCAGCCTTTGGTGTGGCACCTTGTCAAATGCCTTCTGGAAACCCAGATACACCACATCCACAGGTTCCCCATTGTCCACCATGCAAGTAATGTCCTCAAAGAATTCCACCAAATTAGTTAAACATGACTTACCCTTCATGAACCCATGCTGGGTGTTCCCAATGGGACAATTTATATCCAGATGTCTTGCTATTTCTTCCTTAATGATAGATTCAAGCATTTTCCCCACTACCGAAGTTAAGCTAACTGGCCTGTAGTTACCTGCTTTTTGTCTACTTCCTTTTTTAAACAGTGGCGTCACATTGGCTGTTTTCCAATCTGCGGGAACCACCCCAGAGTCCAGTGAATTTTGGTAAATAATTACTCGTGCATTTGCTATTTCCCCCATCGCCTCTTTTAGACCCTGGCATGCATTTCATCAGAGCCAGGAGACTTGTCTACCTTTAGCCCCATTAGTTTGCCCAGCACTGCCTCCTTAGTGATAATGATAGTTTCTAGGTCCTCACCTGCTATAACCTTCTTGCCATTAGTTTTCAGCATGTTATTTGTGTCTTCCACTGTGAAGACCGACACGAAATAACTGTTTAATGTCTCGGCTATTTCCTCATTCCCAGTTATTAAATTGGCCTTCTCATCCTCTAAAGGACCAACGTTTACCTTCGCCACCCTTTTACGATTTACATATTTATAGAAACTTTTGCAGCCTGTTTTTATATTCTGAGCTAGTTTACTGTCATAATCCATCTTACTTTTCTTTATAACTGTTTTTGTGGCTTTCTGTTGGCCTTTAAAGATTTCCCAGTTACTAGTTTCCCACTACTCTTTGCTTTTTTGTATGTGTTTTTTTTCAATCTGATACTTCCCTTTATTTCCTTAGACATCCATGGCTGGCTCTCTCTTTTCCTACAGTTCTTTCTTATCACTGGAATATACTTCTGCTGAGCACTGTGAAAAATTGTTTTGAAAGTCCTCCACTGTTCCTCAATTGACCCACCATAAAGTTTTTGCTCCCATTCTACCTTAGCTAACTCCTTCCTCATTCCTTCATAGTCTCCTTTGTTTAAGCACAGGACATAGGTACTGGATTTGACCTTCTCACGCTCCATCTGTATTTTAAATTCAACCATACTATGATCGCTCCTTCCGAGAGGATCCCTAACTGTGAGATCATTAATTATTCCTGTCTCATTACACAGGAGTAGATCTAGGATAGCTTGCTCCCTCGTAGGTTCCTTTATATATTGTTCAAGGAAATTATCGCGGATGCGTTCTATGAACCTCTCCTCAAGGCTACCATGACCGACCTGGTTTGACCAATCGATATGTAGATTAAAATCCCCCATGATAACTGCTGTACCATTTTTACATGCATTAGCTATTTCTATGTTTATTGCCCCCCCCACCACGATGTCATTATTTGGTGGCCTATAGACCACACCTATCAGTGACTTCTTCTCCCTGCTTTTCCTAATTTCCACCCAAATGGATTCAACGTTTTGTTCAGTAGAACCTATATCATCTCTCACGACCGCCCTGATATCATCCTTAAAAATCAGAGCAACACCACCTCCCTTACCTTCCTGTCTGTCCTTCCGAACAGTTTGATACCCCTGGATATTTAACTCCCAGTCATGACCATCCTGTAACTATGTCTCTGTAATGGCCACTAAATCATACCCATTTGCCATGATTTGCACCATCAACTCATCCACCTTTTTTCAAACGCTCCGAGCATTCAGATGAAGTGCCCTTATGCCAGTTTTTGCACCTTCTTTTTGGGTCCTATTACCTCCATTACTAACAGCTCTTGAGTTCTCCTTCCCTTTAACTTTTTTCCTAATTTTCAATGGAGTTGAAGCTTCCTCGTCACCTGCTAACCTGCTGCTTTGCCTTACATTAATTGTTTTTCTCCCTCTACGCTCACTTCTCCCTTCCCCCCTACTTACTAGTTTAAAGTCCTATTAACCACCCTATTTACAGTTTTCGCCAGAACACCCTGCTCAGGTGGAGTCCATCCCAGTGGTATAGATCCCTCCTGTCCCAGAACTGATGCCAGTGCCCCATGAAAAGGAAACCCTCTTTCCCACACCACTCTTTTAGCCACTTGCTTACTTCCCTGATCCTCGCCTCCCTATGCCAATTTGCACATGGCTCGGGCAGCAATCCAGAGATTATGACCCTTGAAAACCTGTTTTTTAATTTTGTTCCTAGCTTTTCATAATCCCGAAACAGGTCTTTTTCCCTAGTCCTGCCTATGTTGTTGGTACCTACGTGGACCACAACAACTGAATCCTCCCCCTCCCTCTCTAGTATCCTCTCAAGCCAGTCAGAGATGTCTTGCACCCTGGCACCGGGCAGGCAACACACCATGCGGGATTCTCTATCCTGCTCGCAAAGGATACTGTCTATCCCCCTGATGATGGAATCCCCTACAACTCCAATCTGTTTTTTTGCTCCCCCCTCTTGAATGGTATCCTGGACCATGGTGCCATGGTCAGTTGACTCATCCTTCCTGCATCCCTGTTCCTCATCCACACAGGGAGCAAGTGCCTCATACCTGTGGGACAATGTCAAGGGCTGCGGCTCCTGTATTCCTGTCTGCAGGGTCCCTCTGCCTACCTCACTCGCAGTCACACACTGCTGTCCCTGCCCGCTGATTGAATTAACATTAGTTAATCTACCAAGTGTGACTGTCTCCTGGAACACAGTATCCAGGTATTTCTCCCCCTCCTGGATGTGCCACAGTGTTTGGAGTTCGGATTCCAGCTCATCAATTTTGAGCCTGAGCTCCTCAAGCAGCCAACACTCGCTGCAGATGTGGTCACTGCCGTTCTCAATGGGATCAGCTAGCTCCCACATCATACAGCTACAACACATCACCTGGCCTGCCATCTCTACTTAGTTAATTATTTAAAACTAATTAGTTTTTGTTTAGTTTCACAGTGTTCTCTGCACCAGTAAGTTTACTCCGTTATATACTCAAACAGACTCCGGCTTTGCCTTCCGACCCGCTCCCAGAGGATTTGGCGTCTGGGTGACCACCCCGAAAGATAACAAAGAGATGAGGAAAGAAAATGCAAATAGCTTACCTGCTCACCACACTTAGTCGTTATTATTAGGTTAGAGGAAGTGGAAGGGTGGGAGACACTACGCGTGTAGTGTCTCGGGTATTAGTTAACTCCCAAATTTATTGGGTGGAAGCTTACCTTCCCAGGCTGCCCTCGCGCTTCCTCCCGGACTCCCGCCGCTGAAACAACTGAAAGGCCGCAGTCATGCGAGGTAAGAATTTTATAATCGAAAAGCTTACCTTCCCAGGCTGCCCTCGCACTTCCTCCCAGACTCCTGCCACTGACCTTCCAGAGAGCATCCCACCCAGACCCACCCCACTACCCTATTCCTGCATTTCCCATGATGTGGAGGTGCCGGTGTTGGACTGGGGTGGACAAAGTCAGAAGTCACACACCAGGTTATAGTCCAACAGGTTTATTTGAAATCACAAGCTTTTGAAGCACAGCCCCTTCGTCAGATGCAGTGAGAGAACAGAGCACACCGACCCAGAGATTGTAGGCAGAGGGATCAAGGGCAGAGAGATCATACAACTGGTGTGAGTGGATTATCAGATAATAAGTCTCTGCAGGTGGCTGAGAGTGTTATACGGTGAGTAAAGTGTCAACAGCTGAATAACCAGCAAAGGGATGACCTATAAACCGGTTAAGTGAGGCAGAGAGATAATTACAAAAAATTAAAAATAAGGAGGTGCTGGAGACAAACTAAATGGCTGGAATAACATGGTAAGTATAAGAGTCACATGCCAAGGGTCTAACCAAAGTAATAAGTAATTCAAAACTGTGCAAACTAAATAAGGTGGAGAGATCCACAACAATTTATCAAAGTGATGCTATCAAAACAGGACAGTAAGAAAGATTTTACAGATACAGCAAAGTGTAGTGGGGTGGCCTGTAGCCGCAACATGAATCCAAGATCACAGTTGAGGCCATCTTCATGGTATGGAACTTGGCTATCTGTCTGTGCTTGGCGATTCTGCGTTGTTGTGTATCTAGAAGTCTGCCTTGAAGGATGCTTATATGAAGATCGGAGGCCGAATGCCCTTGACTGCTGTAGAGTTCCCTGACTGGGAGGGAACATTCCTGTCTGGCAATTGTTGCACGGTGTCCATTCATCTGTTGTAGCTTTTGCATGCTCTCGCGAATATACCATGCTTTGGGGCAAGCTTGCCTGGAGTGTATGAGATAGACAGACAACACTGGCAGAGTCACATGAGTACCTGCCTTGTGCATGGTGGGTGTTGTGTTCCCATGTGTGATTGCAGTATCCATGTCGATGATCTGACATGTCCTGCAGAAGTTGCCATGGCAGGGTTATGTGGTGTTGTGGTTGATGTTGTCCTGAAGGCTGGGTAGTTTGCTGCAAACAATGGTCTGTTTAAAGTTTGGCGGAGATGAGACGAGAAGAGGAGGTTTAGGAATGATGTTGGTGCGATGCTCATCATCATTGATGACATGTTGAAGGCTGCAAAGAACATGGCATAGTATCACCACTCCGGGAATGTACTGGACGACGAAGGGTGCTCTATCCATCTTGTTCTGCATTCGTCTTCTGAAGAGGTCAAATTCAGTTTTTCGCTATAGCACATCAGAACTGGTGGTCAATGGGTTGAGCATCATATCCCGTTCTTATGAGGTCATCCTTCAAAACCTTCAGGTGTCTGTCGGTTTCCTCCTCACCTGAGCAAATCCTGTGTACGTGTAGGGCTTGTCTGTAGTGGATGACTTCTTTAATGTGTTTAGGGTGGAAGCTAGAGAAGTGCAGCATCGTGAGGTTATCCATGGGCTTGCAGTAGAGTGAGCTGTTGAGGTGTCCATCCTTGATGGAGATGCATGTGTCCAAGAATAAGACTGATTCTGAAGAGTAGTCCATGGTAAGTCTGATGGTGGGATGAAACTTGTTAGTATCGCTATGTGGTTGTTTCAGTGATTCTTCGCCATGAGTCCAAAGGAAGAAAATGTCATCAAAATATCTAGTGTAAAGTGTTGGTTGGAGGTCCTGTGCAGCAAAGAAGTCTTGCTTGAACTTGTGCTTGAAAATGATGGCTTATTGGGGTGCAAATTTTGTCCTCATGGCTGTTCCGTGAGTCTGGATGAAGAACTGGTTGTCAAAGGTGAAGACATTGTGGCCGAGGATGAAGCAGATGAATTGTAGGATGGTGTCCAGAAATTGGCAGTTGTTAGTATTGAGTGCTGAGGTTTTTGCGGCGATGTTATCATCGTGTAAAGTGCCGAAATGTCCATTGTGACGAGGAATGCTCCCTCTTCGACTGGTCCATGGGTGCTGACTTTCTGTAAGAAATCTGCAGTGTCGCGACAAAAGCTAGGGGTTCCCTGTACAATGGGTTTTAAGATGCTCTGGACATAACCAGAGAGGTTCTCACACAGGCTCCCATTACCTGATACGATGGGACGTGTAGGTGTGTTGGCTTTGTGTATCTTCAGAAGGCAGTAGAAGTCCCCTACGCAAGAAGTACGTGGGTTGAGAGTGCATAGGGTACTCTGAAGGTCTGGATGAAAAGTCTTGATTAGTCTGTTGAGTTGATGGGTGAGTTCTTTGGTTGGATCGGTGGGTAGGGTTGTCTGTAATATTTCTATTTGCTCAGTTGTTTGTTCACTGCTTTGCAGTAGTCCATTCAATTCTGTATGACAGTGGCTCCTCCTTTGTTTGCTGGTTTGATGACAATGTTGCGATTGGTGTTGAGGGCACGGAAGGCAGTGCGTTGTGCCTGGGTGATGTTCTGCACTACCTTGTGAGTGTGGTTGATGAATCTGGCATTAACGCATCTCCTGATGGCTGGAGCGTACATGTCAAGCTTAGGGCAGCAGCCTTGCTGTGAGCCAATGCATTTCCAATGTAGCACTGGTTTGTTGATAGTCATTTAGGTTTAGTAAGGGCAAGCTGACTGTCCAGTCCTTCACGGAAATTACCAAGTGATCATTCTTAACCTGTGAGGCTAAATAGTAATTTTTGGTAAGTAGTTTAATAGTCTGAAATAGTACAATCAACCATGATTTAAAATAACAAAGAGCCTTTGTGCTCAAAGCATTTACTGTGTTTCTCTGCACACGAATCCTGACAGAACTGCTGGTTTTCTCCTGAATTTACTGCTTTTATTTCATCATCCGCAGAATTATTCCTTGTTTTACATGATTTTTTTCTTACTGAGGACCGCATACACTGTCTAATATTTACCAATAGATAGCGGTTAGGGCTGGAAATCCAGACTGGTTTTCACATTTGGTTAGCCAAAGTATGCTGCGAAGCCTTCCAAGAAGCTTCAAAAGGTCCTGCCTGCTCAGTCGCCTTTTAAAGTATTTCAAGGTATTCACTTCCATTATTCTAGCTGGAAATCTGATCCATACATTGAACGGCTCTGGGATGGATTTTCATGTCGGAGGCAGGAAACAGGCGGCAGAAGTAATCACATTGTGCAATCCTGCTTCAGGACCAAGAAAACATACAAGTGGGATCTTCTGGGGATTCACTAGTCTGGAAGCTGGCAGCAAGCCCTAGCAGAAAGTGGAGATGAGCTGAGGTATAAGTGGGTGTGTTAAGTGGCCCACTTTTGTTCCCAAGCAAATTTTGTTCTGGTTCTTTCAAAGCAGCCAGTAGCACAGATGAATCTGCTGACTGCTTTAGTCTCCCCTTTACCCTACTTTCTCACCCCCTATCACACCTTTTCCCTTACACCTTCCACCCTTGCCTCCACCCCCTATCATCCTCACACCCATTTCTCTCACACCTTCCA
>NC_063346.1:19936458-20000385 GCF_021869965.1 Rhincodon typus | reverse complement strand
TCACACCTTCCACCCTCGCCTCCACCCCCTATCATCCTCACACCCATCTCCCTCACCTTTCTCACCCCTACCTTCTCACCCCCTCACCCATTACCAGATTCCTGAAAAGGAATCACTGGTTTTATACCAGGTGAAAGCTCTTGAATAGCACATCAAACTCCTGAATAAACAAACACTCTTCAAAGCAGCTGTCCAAACTATGTGAAACGCTTGCAAAAGAGTTAGGCTTTCTGGTTACAGCAGGAGCCTCCTCACTGAGTAAACAAATGGAGTTCAGAACTGTTATTTGAACAGCTGAATACATAAAAACATAGGGAAAAGATGAAACTCTTACACTTGGCTATAGGATGTTTTCTCTTGTGGGGCAATATAGAACAAGAGGTCACAGTTCTAGGCTAAGGGGTGGCAGTTTTGTGGAATTCACTATACCCCAGAGTATAAGAACATAAGAACTAGGAGCAGGAGTAGGCCATCTGTCCCCTCGAGCCTGCCCTGCCATTTAATAAGATCATGGCTGATCTTTTTGAGACTCAGCTCCACTTACCCGCCCGCTCACCATAACCCTTCATTCCTTTACTTTTCAAAAATTTATCTAGCCTCGCCTTAAAAACATTCAGCGAGGTAGCTTCAACAGCTTAACTGGGCAGGGAATTCCACAGATTCACAACCCTTTGGGTGAAGAAGTTCCTCCTGACCTCAGTCCTACATCTGCTTCCCTTTATTTTGAGGTGATGACCTCTAGTCCTAGTTTCACCTGCTAGCGGAAACAACCTCCCTGCCTCCACTTTATCTATTCCCTTCATAATCTTATATGTTTCTATAAGATCTCCCCTCATTCTTCTGAAGTCCAATGAGTATAATCCCAGTCTACTCAGTCTCTCCTCATAATCCAACCCTCTCAACTCTGGAATCAACCGAGTGAATCTCCTCTGCACCCCCTCCAGTGCTAGTATATCTCTTCTCAAGTGAGGAGACCAAAACTGCACACAGTACTCCAGGTGTGGCCTCACCAGTATGGTGGACATCAGGATACTTAATAAATTTGAGGAGACAGACTTTTTATTACTAATGGGTCAATGGATCATGGGGACCGGGCAGGAGAGTGGAGTTGAGACTGAGATGAAATTAGCCACAATTGTATTAAATGGTGTAGTCAGTTTGAGGGCCTGAATTACCCACAGCTGCTCCAAGCTCTTGTGTACGAGGCCATCCTTTCAAGCGTATATAACATACTGTGCTCTTTTGTCTATTGGATGAACTTTTTAACTCATCCAAAGACTTTTCCACAATTAGAATGATCATTTTCTACTGGACAGCTGCCAGAAGTAATGATCTGGCAAACACATTATTTAATATGTAATTACATCTTCCAATCACATAACTCACCTTAATGAACATGATACATTTCATGATGATCCGTGAAGGAGGCAAAACTGTTTTATTTACCTTTTAATCTCTTTTTGCCTCCAATCCATAGCTCACACCCACTGATATAAAACCTAACAGCTGCTAAACTCCAGTTGCCTCCATAATAATTAACATAAAAACTAATTTGAGAACAGACTCTTAATTTGCCCACAATGCTATCAGTTTCATGTTTCACAGGAGAGGTGAACACCTGGAGCTTGCTTCCTCCCACAGCCTCATAACAGTGAAAAGCCAAGATTTTTTACTACTTTGAACTAGCATACAAATCCTATTCTGGATTTCTCGATTTCATAAATTTCCGTGTCCCTTGAAATTTATGCCTCTTGTATTCCCTTACTACACTGAAAAACTCTAATCGATCTTTTACGTCAAACTCCTAATATTACAGAATAACTTCTTGAGAGAGACTCGCGGTTGGTGTGTTGCCTCCCAGGTGCCAGGGTCCGTGATGTCTCGGATCGTGTTTTCGGGATCCTTAAGGGGGAGGGGGAGCAGCCCCAAGTCGTGGTCCACATAGGCACCAACGACATAGGTAGGAAAAGGGATGGGGACGTAAGGCAGAAATTCAAGGAGCTAGGGTGGAAGCTTAGAGCTAGAACAAACAGAGTTGTTATCTCTGGTTTGTTACCCGTGCCACATGCTGGCGAGGCGAGGAATAGGGAGAGAGAGCAGTTGAATACGTGGCTACAGGGATGGTGCAGGAGGGAGGGATTCAGATACCTGGATAATTGGGGCTCATTCTGGGGTAGGTGGCACCTCTACAAATGGGATGGTCTACACCTGAACCAGAGGGGTACCAATATCCTGGGGGGGAAGTTTGCTAATGCTCTTCGGGAGGGTTTAAACTAATTCAACAGGGGGGGTGGGAACCTGAACTGTAGCTCCAGTGTACAGGAGGTTGAGAGTAGTGAGGTCATAAATAAGGTTTCAACCCTACCGCAGGAGTGTACCAGCAGGCAGGAAGGTGGTTTGAACTGTGTCTACTTCAATGCCAGGAGCATCCGGAATAAGGTGGGTGAACTTGCAGCATGGGTTGGTACCTGGGACTTCGATGTTGTGGCCATTTCGGAGACATGGATAGAGCAGGGACAGGAATGGTTGTTGCAGGTTCCGGGGTTTAGATGTTTCAGTAAGATCAGGGAAGGTGGTAAAAGAGGGGGAGGTATGGCATTGTTAGTCAAGGACAGTATTACGGTGGCAGAAAGGACGTTTGATGACAACTCGTCTACTGAGGTAGTATGGGCTGAGGTTAGAACCAGGAAAGGAGAGGTCACCCTGTTGGGAGTTTTCTATAGGCCTCCGAAAAGTTCCAGAGATGTAGAGGAAAAGATTGCAAAGATGATTCTGGATAGGAGCGAAAGTAACAGGGTAGTTGTTATGGGGGACTTTAACTTCCAAATATTGACTGGAAACGCTATAGTTCGAGTACTTCAGATGGGTCAGTTTTTGTCCAATGTGTGCAGGAGGGTTTCCTGACACAGTATGTAGATAGGCCAACAAGAGGCGAGGCCACATTGGATTTGGTACTGGGTAATGAACCAGGCCAGGTGTTAGATTTGGAGGCAGGAGAGCACTTAGGTGATAGTGACCACAATTCGGTTACGTTTACTCTAGCGATCGAAAGGGATCGGTATATAAAGCAGGGCAAGAGTTATAGCTGGGGAAAAGGCAATTATGAGGCGATTAGGCAAGATTTAGGATGCATAGGATGGAGAAGGAAACTGCAGGGGCTGGGCACAATTGAAATGTGGAGCTTGTTCAAGGAACAGCTACTGCGTGTCCTTGAGAAGTATGTACCTGTCAGGCAGGGAGGAAGTGGTCGAGCGAGGGAACCGTGGTTTACTAAAGAAGTTGAATCTCTTGTCAAGAGGAAGAAGGAGGCTTATGTAGAGATGAGGCGTGAAGGCTCAGTGAGGGCGCTTGAGAGTTACAAGTTAGCCAGGAAGGACCTAAAGAGAGAGCTAAGAAGAGCCAGGAGGGGACATGAGAAGTCTTTAGCAGGTAGGAACAAGGAAAACCCTAAAGCTTTCTATAGGTATGTCAGGAATAAAAGAATGACTAGAGTACGATTGGGGCCGGTCAAGGACAGTAGTGGGAAATTGTGCGTGGAGTCCGAAGAGATAGGAGAGGTGCTAAATGAATATTTTTCGTCAGTATTCACACAGGAAAAAGACAATGTAGTCGAGGAGAATACTGAGATACAGTCTATTAGACTAGACGGGATTGAGGTTCATAAGGAGGAGGTGTTAGCAATTCTGGAAGGTGTGAAAATAGATAAGTCCCCTGGGCCGGATGGGATTTATCCTAGGATTCTCTGGGAAGCTAGAGAGGAGATTGCAGAGCCTTTGGATTTGATCTTTATGTCATCATTGTCTTCAGGAATAGTGCCAGAAGACTGGAGACTAGCAAATGTTGTCCCCTTGTTCAAGAAGGGGAGTAGAGACAACCCTGGTAATTATAGACCAGTGAGCCTTACTTCGGTTGTGGGTAAAGTGTTGGAAAGGATTATAAGAGATAGGATTTATAATCATCTAGAAAGGAATAATTTGATTAGGGATAGTCAACACGGTTTTGTGAAGGGTAGGTCGTGCCTCACAAACCTTATTGAGTTCTTCGAGAAGGTGACCAAACAGGTGAATGAGGGTAAAGCGGTTGATGTGGTGTGTATGGATTTCAGTAAAGCGTTTGATAAGGTTCCCCATGGTAGGCTATTGCAGAAAATACAGAGGCATGGGATTGAGGGTGATTTAGCGGTTTGGATCAGAAATTGGCTAGCTGTAAGAAGACAGAGGGTGGTGGTTGATGGGAAATGTTCATCCTGGAGTTCAGTTACTAGTGGTGTACCTCAAGGATCTGTTTTGGGGCCACTGCTGTTTGTCATTTTTATAAATGACCTGGATGAGGGCGTAGAAGGATGGGTTAGTAAATTTGCGGATGACACCAAAGTCGGTGGAGTTGTGGATAGTGCGGAAGGATGTTGCAGGTTACAGAGGGACATAGATAAGCTGCAGAGCTGGGCTGAGAGGTGGCAAATGGAGTTTAATGCGGAAAAGTGTGAGGTGATTCACTTTGGAAGGAGTAACAGGAATACAGAGTACTGGGCTAATGGTAAGATTCTTGGTAGTGTGGATAAGCAGAAAGATCTCGGTGTCCATGTGCATAGATCACTGAAAGTTGCCACCCAGGTTGATAGCATTGTTAAGAAGGCGTACAGTATGTTAGGTTTTATTGGTAGAGGGATTGAGTTTCGGAGCCATGAGATCATGTTGCAGCTGTACAAAACTCTGGTGCGGCCGCACTTGGAGTATTGCGTACAGTTCTGGTCACCCCATTATAGGAAGGATGTGGAAGCATTGGAAAGGGTGCAGAGGAGATTTACCAGGATGTTGCCTGGTATGGAGGGAAGGTCTTATGAGGAAAGGCTGAGGGTTTTGAGGCTGTTTTCGTTAGAGAGAAGGTTACGAGGTGACTTGATAGAGACATACAAGATGATCAGAGGATTAGATAGGGTGGACAGTGGGAGCCTTTTTCCTCGGATGGTGATGGCTAGCACGAGGGGACATAGCTTTAAATTGAGGGGTGATAGATATAAGACAGATGTCAGAGGTAGGTTCTTTACTCAGAGAGTAGTAAGGGCGTGGAATGCCCTTCCTGCAAAAATAGTAGACTCGCCCACTTTAAGGGCATTTAAATGGACATTGGATAAACATATGGATGATAATGGAATAGTTTAGGTTAGATGGGCTTCAGATTGGTTTCACAGGTCGGCGCAACATCGAGGGCCGAAGGGCCTGTACTGCGCTGTAATGTTCTATGTTCTATGTTTCTCTGCACAGCATTGTTGTTCAGGGACAGTCGGATGAGCATACTACACAGTTTGAGCCTGACTTCCTCAAGCCTGCACTGTTTTATCCCTCCTAATTCTGCATATGAAATTTGAGAATTTAACAGATCTGGGATTGGACCAAGGCCTTTGTTGACTTGAATTAGCTCAGGACCACACTGTAGTGGTCAGCCTCTGAATAGGTGCTCTCATGTAGAGCTTCACCAGCATAGATCCCTTATCCAAAAATGTGACCATGACCTTAAAAGAATTTTTAGACAGAGAGAGTCTGAGTGAGAAGCACATATTGGAAATTTGACCCTGTGCATTTCCCATTGAGCCATTAATGAGAGGAGACTTTTCCATTATCATTTCTATGTTAGTGCTCAGTCAGGTTTTCATGTCCACTTGAATAGAACTTAATTGCATAAACTAGGCTGAAATCATGGCAACAATGAAAAAATTTTGATGCCATCCTTTAGGCAGTGTTCTAAGCCAAGGTCTCATATAGTTGTCCAGGTTGATATTAAAGAGTGAGGAAGATTCAAAAGATTTTGTTGGCTTAGTCATTGTCCATCATCACCATGAACAAACTACTCATTACTATTTGTGGAATCTTAGGCTGCATGCAAAATGGTCTTTCTGTTTACCTGCAAATTAGTAGCTGCTGCAATCTTTATGAATCTCAAGAACAATTTGCTAATTCTGCATTCTCTTTTTGTAAGTAGCTGTTGAAATACAGAAACCCTGACTGAAGCAATATCCCAAAGATTACATTTCTTGTTAAACTAGTGATGTGATTGTCAGTATCGATGAACTGGAAGAAAAAAGACACACACAATATAGAAAAACAAAAGAAACATACAGTTACTAACTGGGATAAAATCATTACTATATGAACCTTCTAGTACCACTGACACTCGTGAAGCATTAGAGCTTCTTCTGTCCAAAAACACAAGTTCAATATTTGGTACATATATTTTGTAGAACAATATGGTTAAAAAATGTAAAATATAGTATAATTTTGTGGCTGAATAGATTGATCAATGTGTAAAATGAGTTGCGTACATTTCACAAGATTTTAAATTTCTTTGAATGGAACAAAAAATAATTTCTGCTTTGTTTTGACAGGAGAAGAATCGAAATGAAATGGAGAAAAAACAGCAGATTGCCAAAGAGTTATCTGACTTAGTTGTTTATTGCAGACCAGCAAAGTCTCGAGAATTTTTTCCAAATGGTAATTTGCTTTCCATGCAGTTGTCAGCCAAATCTATTTGATAGATTTGTAACAGTGATGTCTCACCTTCCCATTTATGCAGAAACAAAACTGTTTGTCCTATGGGAATTGTTTACCTGATGTTTCACACCATCTTAAACTAACCCAGCCACAATAGTGAATTTTTGCAGTGAATTTATAATTGAAAGCTTAGCCAATCCTGTAACACTCTAATTGCACAGAATTATAGCTGTCAAAATATAAAACACAAAGATCAAAATTAACAATTACTCACTAAAGGTAATATCACTCTTTCAGCTAAAGACAATATTGATTACAAAGAAATCAGATCATTTGCAGAGAACAAGGTCGATACCATCCTCAAACAAAGGTCAAAAGAGTTTCGGGAATATAACCGCAAGCAACTCTCCAGAATCTACCCCAAAGGTCAACGCATTGATTCTTCAAACTATGACCCAATTGTACTCTGGCAACATGGATCCCAAATGGCAGCCCTAAATTTTCAAACCCCAGGTACTTATTATTTTCTATAATGAACCACTTGAGATATTTTAGCCCAAAGTGTTGTGGCATTAAAGCAATGAACATGTTCATAAGAAGAATCACAGGACATCAGAAATAAGTGACTTTAGGTCCTGATGTTCCTATAATAAGCTTATGCTTAATCAGAATATGCCTAACTGCAGGAAATACACATGTACTGTCTTTTGTGCAGGAATGTGGATATGCAATAAAGGTAAGATTTCAGTTGATGTAATTTAGGAGCAGCACAGATAATCCAACAAAATCGTGCCTAGTTATAAATTAGCATAAAACCAATTTAAATTGTTTGAGAGAATCTCCTCAGTACAAAAAAGTAATGTTGCTTAAGTGCTTGTTGTGCCAAAATCTATGAGAAAATGTATCAAAAATATTGCTATAAATAATGTAAACGTGTAATAATGTAAAAGTATAATGTAAGTATTCCAGTTGCATTTCTGCCTACAGGCCAAGGCTTCATACTTAAGAGCATAGAGTACAAAAGGAAGGAAATTAGGTTAAATGTGTATAAAACAGTGGCTCACTGTCCAGAGTATTGTGCTTAGTTTTGGGCACCAAACTTTAGAAAGGAAGTGAAGGTATTAGCAATAATGTAGGATGATCATGAAAATAATTCCAGGGATAAAGAACTTCAGTTACATGGATAGGTTGGAGAAGTGGAACAGGTTTCCTTTAAGAATTGAAGGTTGTGGAAGAATTTTACAAAAATATTCATAATTGCGAGGATTCTGGACAACGCAGATAGAGAAGAACTATTCTAATTGTTAGAAGAATTGAGAAACAGAGGACATTCATTTTATGGTGTAGTCAAAAGATGCGCTGGGGACATGAGGAAATGATTTTTTTATACAGTGCACTGCTTGAGTATGTGGTGGAGGCAGATTCAATTATGAATGAGACTAGGTGAGTTACGTGTGCAGAGAAGCAGCACTGATGCAGTGGATCAAATGGCCTCTTTCTGTGCTATGAACGTTCTGTTCAAAGATCCTATTTTGACATAGATTAAGAACATATGATATAGAAGCAGGAATCGTCAGTGCAGTCCAGAAGCTTGTTCTACTATTCAGTAAGGTCTTGGCTGATAATTTAACCCAATTCCACTTTTCCTAATATTAATCCTAATACACTATATAAGAAATACGTCATAATTAATTGTTAGGATAAGCTTTGCATCTTGCCATTGCACATCATTTTCAAAGTATTGATAAAATATTCAGTGGTCTCCAGAGTATGTCACTTACAGAGATATGCGTGAGGAAGACAACACTTACATTTGTTCCCATAGCTGTCATTTCTAGGAACCCATCACTAGCATGAAGCCACAGGTTAAATGGTTTGAGAGGTGCCACTCCACACCAAGAACAGCCGACCAGAAGCCTCCTGTGCTCTTAACACATGTCCTAGGCATATGGAAGGAATCCTAGGATGAAAACCTGGCCTAGTTATGATGGGACTGTCCATGGATATCAAGCACTTTGAACTCTGAACCTCTGGTTCAGAGATAGAGATGCTGTCCACTTTGCCACAAGACATCCTTATCGCTTAGATTGAAGCTCTTAAAAGTTTTTGATACCTAAATCTGAAATGACTTTGTACACAACAACCTCTAGATGGAGCTTACACTCTGGCACACCCCTAGACCAAGTGGGACTTGAGCACAGACCTTCAAACTCAAAAGAAGGGACACTACCAGCTAGACAACAAGAGCCCTTCCTCTGCCCTTACCTAAGGCCACCTAAACTCTTGCATTGTTATGGACACAATAACATGACAGAATAGGTTTTCAATCTGCGCTATAAAGTCACCATAGTCCCAGAGAGCTGCTGTCTCATTAGAGAGATGACTAGTGGCGATTTAACCTGAGGATTACCACATCTCAGGCAAGGGGAGAGGTTAAGCATGGACCTTCATAACAACCTCAACCAATATGGGGATTGAACCTGGGTTATATATCATTTTACAAGGAACAGGACAGCACCTTCAAAACTTGGGGTGCCAGACCCAGGGTACAGACATAAATTACCTGAAGATATTTTCTAATCAACCTGTTCAGAAATGCTGCGGTACAACTCTGGAGCAGATGGAACATGAATCCAGGCCTCCTGGCTCAGATTTAGGGACACTTCTATTGCACCACAAGAACCCATGGTTTATCTTAATTTGAAGTCGCTGAATGTGAATAACCTGTTTCACCATAATGAAACCTTGAAAATAAAAGCTTCTGTGCTGTTTTTGTTTTTTTTTTAATTTGCACTGCTGG
This sequence comes from Rhincodon typus, assembly GCF_021869965.1. Lineage (NCBI taxonomy): Eukaryota > Metazoa > Chordata > Chondrichthyes > Orectolobiformes > Rhincodontidae > Rhincodon > Rhincodon typus. Next base: position 19,991,097 of record NC_063346.1, on the reverse strand, counting down.
AACAGAGGCAACCAAAAGGATGCCATTCGGTCCATTGGGCCATTGCTGGCTCTCTGAAAGAGCTCTCCGATAGTCCTGCTCCCCTGTTCATTACTCAAACACCTACAAAATATTATTTTGAAGCAAAATACCTAGAATTATTGGAGGAAACTATACAATCATGAGTTAGAATAAGACCATATCCTCTGAAGAAATAATATAATTTAATAAATAAGTGAAAGTGGATGCAGAGCAGAAAGTAAAAATGAAGGTTCTGAGGTGATATGGACATGAGACCAAAGCAATATTTTTTATATAATTGCAAACCAAAATTTCTGGTCAAAAACTGTGGTCAAATATTCTATCATATATATCTCATTGAGTTTAGGAAATACATTGGTAATGCCAGATATACTTGGGGATATCAGTCATGCAGTACATCCACATCACCATTTGTTAATTGGAATTGTATTGTATAAACTTCAGAGCTTGGATCTTCCTTTTAGTTACCTTGGGAAGTAGGAGGAATTTTAATTTTAAACTGTTTTACTTGATTACTCAGCTCCATTATAATATTGAATGAGAATGTAAATTAGACATGACATATGAGATTGATGGCATGAATTAACTTCTCTCATTCCATGTTTTATGTAATTTTCACAACTTTTATATAATTGTATTAGGACATGATGCTTAAAATTCCAAAAAAAGGCCAGAATTTAGTAACCCTCGCCCCTCCAAACTCACCCTGGCTCTAGGCAGCTGCTTTTCGGCAGGTGAGGACAGCATAATAACCCCACTGCCTCCCTGTCTCCCTCATGAGCAGACGGTAGATGGAAAAGCTAAAAGGCTGCCTTCCTCCCTACTGGTTAATTGAGGCCCTTCAGTAGCCACCTCCACATATCTACCTGCAGGAGATACTCGCCATTGTGGGATACTACCAACTGGAACCATGGTAATGTTGAGGGGGGCCCATTTAGTGATACGCACTCTGTGCCTGATCAAGGACCCACTGAAAGCCATCCCTTGCTTCTGAACCTCATCTCCTCTAACTGATTTCTCTTCAGCCTGCCTCTCTGTTACTCCAGGGTCACCCACACTAACCTCTACCTAGGGACCCATTTCCAGTTCCTCCCGTAGGCCCTTGTGTACTACCAGAAATGATCAGCACTTCCGGTGATGCTGCCGGTCTTGGAGAAGTGCTGGCCTCTGATTGGATGGGATTTCTACCTACTGGGTCCTAATCTGATGGGAGGCCTGATCCTGTCCAGGCAAGTGCCTAATTTTTTTGGAATAGTGTTGGCCCTCTTCAATACACCCAGTAGTTAAGAGAGAACATTTTCAGGGTTTTGGTGTCTTCTTTGTACCCAGCAATGTGATTCAACAAACTCTTTCACTTTTTCTGTTACAGATAAACCAATGCAATTGAATCAGGCTTTGTTTTCTATGAATGGAAGAACAGGTTATGTGCTGCAGCCAGAATCTCTGAGGAGTGACAATTCAATGCATCACCGGCCATATTCTGTGAAAATAAAAGTAAGGAAATTTGATTCCACTTTGGGACCTCTTGTGTCATTCAAAAATTCAATAATAACATACAAACAAATAGAATAAAAACTAGGATGGCCAAACAGCCAGTTCTAGCAGTAACTGAAAGAACTGCGGATGCTGTGAATCAGGAACAAAAACAGAAGTTGCTGGAAAAGCTCAACAGGTCTGGCAGCATCTGTGAAGAAAAAAATCAGAGTTAACGTTTCAAGTCCCTGGTTCTGAGGAAGGGTCACAGGACCCAAAATGTTAACTCTGATTTTTTTCTTCACAGATGCTGCCAGACCTGCTGAGCTTTTCCAGCAACTTCTGTTTTTGTTCCTAGCAGTAACCACCTAGCTCCTGGCATCACTCAAGCCTAAAGGATGTTCCATGTTGTTAAAGTTTCCTCTTGTCTTCAAGCACTTGCACGATCAGCTCCCGGTAAGATTCCTCAAATTGCTATAGTTCCAGGCAGGATACCCAAAATTGTCAGGCTCTGAGGTAAGGAGGCATGAACTGGCTCCCCTTTCTTTATTCACTCACTCCCTCAGTTAATTGCGATATGGCTAATTTACTAAGAATCCTCTTCCTTATGGATACCATTCTCCTAGACCAGATAGATTTATATTTTAAAAGGAGTCAATTAGGCTTTCTAACAATAACAAAGAGTTAGTTTATTGGTCGCTAAACATAAAAATAGATAAAAACACAAGTTAAAAGATATATGGTTCAGTCCCTGGGCTGGTCGTGAAGAATAGATAGTGGAGCGCTGATAATGAAAAAATCAAATTTGAGATTCTGAGCTTTTGAGGTTTAGTTGAATTTTCTTGTCTGTTTCCTTTTGACTGGCTCGCTGGTGAGCTGATTTCCTGCACTCAGAGCAAGAGAAAAATTCACTTGCCATGCAGTTGGTGGTTCTTTGACTGTGACTTAGCGCTTGTATCCTGTCTGGTACATATGAGTACCCCAACTCACCAACCCACTTTTTTCCACAAGGCCACATAGGGTTGAACTTGCATTTAATCCTATTCCTGTGTATTTTTCAAAGAGGAAGACTCAAGCCATGCCCCTTGCTCAGACTACTATTGTCTTTTCTCCCATCAATCTATGATAAGTTCTAGGATATTACTGTTCATTTTGACGTGTATTTCTCCCCCTTTAAGTCCATGCACTTGTAGCTTCCTTGTCACCTTGTCAGGTGTGACATTCTAGGATCTCTCTCTTTCCCTACCATACAGCCACTGAATTTACATCCATAGTCATTTTGTCCCCTTTTGAAAACCACACGTTCGTACTAAAGTTCACTTTGTCCATAGACAACCCGGAAGTTTGATCTGTAGTCATGGCACACTTAAGGTGTTATGATTCTGCTCCTCTTCTTTTTATAACACATTATAAAGTAGTCCTGGAGTAGCCAAATTAAGCAAAATATTATCAAATTTATCACAAGAATGGTGCAAGCAAAGTCAATAGTAAATTTCCAAAGTGAATTGCATAAATATTTATGCAGGTTTAAAGTTTGTAGGGTAATAGGTGGGGAAAGACAGTCATCTTCTTGAGGGCAGTTAGGGATGTGCAACTTTACTGAGAAAAGCTAATGACACCCTCACGCATGAAAATTATGGATATAAAAAAACAGTGAGAGTGAGGCTAATTGGAAAGCATATTTGAAAAGCTTATACTGTCTCAAAGAACTGTATAGCCTCTTTTTATAATCTATTATTCCAGACTATAGTTAGAAACTATGTTCCAAAATATTTAATGTTCAAATATGTCTTCCCGGATGGAGTGATTCAAGATGATATATTTTTAATGCATGGTTCACTTATTTTACACAGTCATCCTGCATTGCCATTACTAACTTCATCAATGAGACAGAGCTCTGCATGTGTCATCTTATAGACAGAGGTCTTCTGATTGCAGAGTAATATTACATGTTAGTACATGAGTACATTAGTGTTTCTGCACATTGGAAGATGCCTTATAATGATGCCAAAGCTGTGGAATCATTTTTCATCCTGAGTCAGTCTTAAGAAGTGAAGTTGCATTAGTCAAAGTTATAAAATATGATGTATCAAGTGAAACTGTGTTACTTCTAAAGATGCCCTTGGAAGCAATTGCACTCCCATCAAAAGTGGTGAAGGTTATTGGGTGGATGTATAACTTATTCCTTGCAGCAGAAATTAAGTGGTTCTGGCCCTTCGTGCTGTAGTTGTTTTAGTCAACCTGCTTGATCATGTTTTGGAACATATTCGGGGTAGGTGGGACTCAAGAACAAAAAGCAAAGTTGCTGGAAAAGCTCAGGAGGTCTGGCAGCATCCGTGAAGAAAAAATCAGAGTTAACGTTTCGGGTCCGGTGACCCTTCCTCCAGTGCTGACCCAGTGGTACAGACGCTGCCACTGCACCACGAGACCTTTTTTTTTAAAACCTCATCAAGATCAGAAAGCCCAGTTACAGTTTGATCCTTTGTAGCTGGCTGAGTCAAGTCACATTAACCAAAATCAATCTGAGGGCTTGTTTGCTGTTTAATTTCGTAGCATGTTACCCATGTGATAGCTATTTTAATTAACCTATCTGGATAACATTATAACAAACCTCCAGCATAGATGGGACTTGAACACAGACTGTCTGTTAAGAGGCAGAGATGCTACCATTGTGCCTCAAAAGCCCCATGTATCCTATTTTATAATATACTTTGTTGGATTTTTGCATAATTTGTTTATCATTCTCATTGTTTTTGTAGCTTCTTGGTGCCCGTCATCTACCCAAACCTGGCAGGAGTATAGTTTGTCCTTTTGTAGAAGTGGAATTGTGTGGAGCTGAGAATGAGAATAAGAAGTTCAAAACAGTAGTGATAAGTAAGTTTGTGTGAAAGAAATCATGCAATGTGGAAATTATTTCACTAATTAAGCTGTTGATGTTTTTGCTTTTCTTTTAGTTTCGCTATGAATGTCTTTTATTGACGTTTGAGTAAAATCACTCAGTAACATATCAAACTAGTCCTGATTGTGTTCTATTTTAAAATGATGTGGAATATTCTGCGACCTCAGATGATTCTGTTTGCACCAGAGGCTGCAGTTGTCAAGCACTCAAACAAGACAAAGCAACCTGCATGATTGGCACCCATTCCACCACCTTAAACATTCACTCCCTTCACCACTGTCACAATTGTGCTTTCTAAACATTCTCCCATTGTCACCTCATTCAACTGCTCGCAAATGTAATGGGCAGAGGTGATTGGTGGTGAGACCTGTTAGAATGGGATAGGGAGAAAGAAATCAGATGAGAGTATGGTGATGGCATGTGTAGGGCCCTCAGAGTGAATTTGGGGGAGAGCTGTTAGAGTAAGTGTCAGAGCAAACCCTAAGATCAAAATAATGATCTCGATCTTGGAATGCAGGGGACAATTTCAAAGTTTACAGATATCTCAAAAGTTTGAAGAATTGAAAGCTGTGAGGAGAACAGTATAGTACTTCAGAAGGACATAGATACGTTGGCAGACTTGATAGTGGCAGATGAAGTTCAATGCAGAGAAATGTGAAGTGTTGCATTTTGTTAGGAAGAACATTGAGAGAAAATATAAAATGGGGGTCCAATTCTAAATGGGGCTCAGGAGCAAAGGGAGATGGGTGTATGTATGTACAGATCATTGAAGGCTGCAGGACAGGTAGAAAGAGTAGGTACTAAAGCACGTAGCATCCTTGTCTTTATTAAGAAGGGAATAGAGTAAAAGAGGTGATCTTGAACCTATATAAGATACTTGTCAGACTTCAGCTGGAGTAATGTGTACATTTGTGGCCACCACATTATAACAAGGATGTAAACTCATTGGAAAGAGTGCAGAAGTGGTTTACAAGAATAGTTCCAGGGATGCAGAACTTCAGTAATGAGGACAGTTTGAAGCATTTGGACTCATTGGAAAGAAGAAAGCTGAGAGGAGATGAACAAATGGAACACAGGAATAGGCCCTTCGGCCCTCCAAGCCTGTGCGGATCACCATGCCTTGATTAATCTAAAAACAAACTTGCCATTTTTCAATCTGTATTCCTCTATTCCCTCTCTACTCATGTACCCATCATGGTGCCTCTTAATGTCTTCAATGTGCCCACTTCCACCACCTCTTCTGGTAGTACATTCCAGGCTGCTCCCACTCACTGTGTGAAAAACTTCCCTCGTACATCTCCCTTAAACTTTCTCCCTCTGACCTTGAACCTGTACCCCCTTCTAATTGAAACTTTAATCCTGAGAAAAAGCATCTGACTATCCACCCTATCTATTCCTCTCATAATTTTGTAGACCTCTGTCAGGTCTCCTCTCAGCCGCCGTCTTTCCAGTGAAAACAATCCTAGTCTTTTTAACCTTTAACCTCATAGTCAATGCCCTGGAGACCAGGCAACATCCTGGTGAATCTTTTCTATACTTTCTCCAAAGCTTCCATATCCTTCAGGTACTGTGGTGATCAAAACTGCGCACAATACTCCAAATGCAGCCTCACAAGGGTTTTATATACGTGCAACATGTTTTGCCAACTCTTGTGCTCCATGCCGCAGGAGATGAAGACAAGCATGCCATATGCCTTCTTAATTACCTTGGCCACCTGTGTTGCCACTTTCAGGCAACTGTGGACCTGCATGCCCAGATCCATCTAAATGTTAGTGTTCCTAAGGGTTCTGCCATTTACATTATCACACCTAAATTTGATCCTCCAAATGCATCGCCTCGCATTTGTCTGGATTAAACTCCATTTGCCATTTCTGTGCCCAAACCGCCAATCTATCTATATCCTGTTGTATACTTTCACAATCGTTGGCACTATCAGCAACTCTACTAATCTTCGTGTCACCAGCAAACTTGCTTATCACACCACCCACATTTTCCTCCAGATCATTTATATATACTACAAACAACTAACAACCTAAGACTGACCCCTGTGGAACACCACTAGTTACTAGTCTCCATTCTGAAAAACAACCTTCCACCACTACCCTCTGTCTTCTATGATCAAGCCAGTTTTCTATCCATCAAGCCAGGCCACCCTGAATCCCTTGTGATTTTAGTTTTTGTACCAACCTGCCATGTGGGACTTTATCAAATGCCTGACTAAAGTCCATATAAACTACATCCACAGTCCTTCCCTCGTCAATTATCTTTGTCACGTCTTCAAAAAATTCAATGTGGTTGGTGAGACATGACCTTCCCGGTACAAAACCATGCTGCTTGTGACTAACTAGTCCATTTTTCTCCGAATGTGCATACATCTTGTCCCTCAGTATCTTCTCCAAGAGCTTCCCCACCACAGACATCAAGCTCACCGGTCTGTAGTTTCCTGGATTATCCCTGCATCCTTTCTTAAAGAAGGGAACAACATTCGCTAATCTCCAGTCCTCTGGAACTTCATCTGCAGTCAACGAGGATGTGAAGATATCTGCCAATGCCCCAGCTATTTCCTCCCTTGTCTCTCTGAGTAACCTGGGGTAGACCCCATCTGCTCATTGGGAACTTGTCTATCTTAATGCAACTTAGGATTCCCAAAACTTCCTCTTTCAATATGTTGACATTCTCTGGAGTACTCACACACTCATTCCATTAGTCATGTCCTTCTCCTTGGGGAAAACCGATACAAAGTACTCAATCAGGATCTCCCCCAATTCCTGTGGCTCTACGTATAACCTCCCTCCTTCATCCTTGAGTAGGCCTACTCGTACCCTCTTTCTCCTAACATATCCATAAAAAGCCTTAGTATTCTCCTTGACCCTGTTTGCTAAAGACATTTCATGGCCCCTTTTTGCCTTCCTAATTGCATATTTAAGTTCCTTCCTAATTTCTGTGTGCTCCTCCAGGGCTTCATCAGTTTGTACCTGCCTAGACTTGTCATCTGCTTCCCTTTTTCTTTTGACTGACATTACAATTTCCCTTGTCATCCATGGTTCCTGAATCCTGCCATTCCTATCCTTTAATTTTGCAGGGACATGCATGTCCTGCACTTTAGTCAATTGGTTTTTAAAAGCCTCCCACATGCCAGAGGTAGATTTGCCCTCAAATAACTGCTTCCAATTCGCATTCTCCAGTTCCTATCTAATTTGGGTGTAATTGGCTCTTGCCCAATTAAGCACCCTCACCCGAGGGCCACTTGTGTCCTTTTCCAAGACTGTTCGAAATCCTGTGGAGTTATGGTCACTAAGCCTAAAATGCTGTCCTACTGAAACATCAATTACTTGTCCTGGCTCATTCCCTAGGACCAAGTCTAATACGGCCTCCTTTCTGGTTGGATTGTCAACATACTGCCTCAAAAAGCCCTCTTGGACACAACTAACAAATTGCTCGCCATCCGAGCCCCTGGCTGTAAGGGCGTCCGAGTCAATAAGAGCAAAGTTGAAGTCACCCACAACAACCACCCTGCTTTTTTCACACTTTTCCAGTATCTGACTACATATCTGTTCCTCTGTCTCACGTGGGCTGTTGGGGGGTCTATAGCAAACTCCCAACATTGTGATTTCACCCTTCCTATTCCTGAGCTCCACCCATAATGCCTCAATACAAGATCCCTCTGATGTGTCCTCCTTCAACACAGCTGTGATGTGATCCCTAACCAGCAACACAACTCTCCCACCCCTTTTGTTTCCCTTTCTGTCCCATCTGAAACAGCAATATCCCAGGAAAGTTAAGCTGCGAGTCCTGCCCCTCCTTTAACCATGCCTCTGTAATGGCAATAACATCATAATCCAAATGGCAGTAATCCATGCTCTTAGTTCATCTGACTTACCTGCTATACTTCTTGCATTGAAGTAAATGCACTCCAGTCCTCCACTCACTCTGAGCCCCATGACTTCCCTGTGCCTGATCTTACTCTGTGCTATGCATATCTCTGTCACACTTTTGTCCCCAGTCCCTGTACTTACTGGCCTAGTATTCCAGTTTCCACCCCCGCCACACTAGTTTAAATCCTCCCGAAGAGCTCTAGCAAACCTCCCGCCCAGGATATTGGTGCCCCTCCAGTTCAGGTGCAACCCGTCCTTCCTGTACAGGTCCCACCTTCCCCAGAAGGTATCCCAATTATCCATATATCTAACCAGACCAGCTCTGTAGCCACGTGTTCAACTGCATTCTTTCTCTCTGTTCCTAGCCTCACTAGCCCGTGGCACAGATAGTAATCCTGAGATTACTACCCTGGTAGTCCTGCATTTTAGCTCCCTATCTAACTCCCTGAATTGTCTTTGCAGGACCTCTTCCTTCTTCCTACCTGTGTCATTTGTGCCAATGTGGACAATGATTTCTGGCTCTTTTCCCTCCCGCTTCAGGATGTCCTGTAACCACTCAGAGACACCAAGGACCCTGGCACCAGGGAGGCAACACAGCATCCTAGAGTCTCGTTCACAGCCACAGAAATGCCTATCTATGCCCCTGACTATTGAGTCACCTACTACTATTGCTCACCTAGACTTTGTCACACCCTGCTCTACAGCAGAACTAGTTGTGGTGCCAGAGGTCTGGCTACTGGTAGTACTATCTCCTGAGACGCTATCCCCCCCAACAGTATCCAAAACGGTACACCTGTTTGAATGGGGAATGGCCACAGGAGACTCCTGAACTACCTGCCTGCCTCTCCTGGCGGTCACCCACCTATCTGCCTGGACCTGTGGGGGTGTGACCACCTCCCTATAGCTAGAATCTATCACTCTCTGGCCCCTGTCTGCACCGCAGTGTGTCCAACTGCTTCTCCAACCAAACCACGTGGTCTGTGAAGAGCCTTGACACCAGTTCCTCCAAGATATTCAGACTGGTCATGGTGACTGCAGTGCCATCTCCCAGAATTCCTCTCAGTGACGTTTCTGCCACCTTCTGATTGGATCAATAGATCTGACAGAGGTTTTCAAATTGAAGCATGGGCTGGATAGAGTAGAGAGTGAGATGTACTGTTCCTGCTTATAAAAGCAACAAGAATAAGAGGGCATGGATGTAAAATGATCTGCAAAAGACAAAAGGGTGAAATGAGGAGAAACTTCCTTTGATTCAGTGAATGGTCAGGATATGTAATGCAGTGCTTGAAAGTGTTGTGGAAGCAGGTTCAACTGAGGCATTGAAAAGAGCATTGGATGATTATTTGGATAAACGTAATGTGCTACAACATGAGGGAAAAAAGCTGAGATTGGCACGTGTTAAGGATGCTTATTTAACTAGCCAGGTCAGGTACATGGGTCGAATGACCTCCCTCTCTGCTGTAACCCTTCTTGATCCGGTGACATGGATTGTAACAGTACAGGAAGGCAACTCACTATTACCCTCTAAAGGGCAATTAGGGAGGGGTAACAAATGCTGTCCATGCCATTGATGCTCATGTCCTCTGAACAAATTAAAAATAACAGTCAGAATCTGAAAAAGAAAAGTAAGGCTTTTTTTTAGGCTTTCAGGTTTTCGTAAGGTGCAGAGATTGTGGAATTGTAGAAACATCTTGCTGTGATTGTTGAGATTTAGCAACGGTGAATCCAATTACAAGATCTCAATCGCACTAAGTTTTAATTTAGTAAAAGGCAGGGGTTTAAACTGCAGCAATATGTCTTCAATAATGCATTGTTCATTATTATGTGCTTTTGTGCTATGTTTAACTGCTGCTAAAAGGCTAAAATGTGATAAGTAATATTCTGTGATGTGTAAAATGAGCCAAGAGAAATACAGATTTATATATGGAGGAAAGTGTCTTGTGAATAATAAGTTATTTAAATCATGTTTTTTTTTGTATTCTAGATGATAATGGCCTTAATCCAGTTTGGCCAGGAGCAGAAGACACTAATGAGGAATTTGTCATTCAAGATCCCTCTTTAGCTTTTCTCCGATTTGTCGTGTATGAAGAGGATATGTTCAGTGATCCTAACTTTTTAGCTCATGCCACTTTTCCAGTCAAAGGAATTAAAACTGGTTGGTATTAACAGATCAGAACCTCAGTGGAAATGGGTCTTGGATATTAGGCAGCATAACAGAGTTTAGCCAGACACAACCTGGACAATTTAAGATATTTTGATCCTGGGAGGAAAGAAGGCTTGGAGAATGTATACTCAGTTTTTAAGAGACATATGATAGGTTTCCCCATGCATGATCCAAAAGTCTTGATTTTTGTGCGCGCATTTATGAATTCTATATCTTAATGAAGGAAAAGGGCTCCATTATCAAAGCAAATTCTGATTCAGAATTTACTGTTTGTATTAATTTTAAAAACCTTGGAAATGTATCCTTCGGCTCTGACCCCCTTGGCGACTCAGTGTTAATGTGACTCCACCTCATCTGTTTGGGCAGTCAATGGCTTAGTGGTTTTGTCACTAGAATATTAATCCAGAAACTCAGCTCATGTTCTGGGTCCTTCATCAGAAAAGGGGGAGGGGAAGGGGGTTCTGAAATAAATAGGGAGAGAGTGGGAGGCGGAACCCTGCAGCCCAATGGTATCAATGTGGATTTCACAAGTTTCAAAATCTCCCCTCCCCCTACCGCATCCCAAAACCAGTCCAGCTCGTCCCTGCCTCCCTAACCTGTTCTTCCTCCCACCTATCCCCTCCTCCCATCTCAAGCTGCACCTCCATCTCCTACCGACCAACCTCATCCCGCCCCCTTGACCTGTCCATCCTCCCTGGACTGACCTATCCCCTTCCTAACTCCCCACCTACACTCACCTTTACTGGCTCCATCCCCGCCTCTTTGATCTGTTTGTTTCCTCTCCACCTATCCTCTCCTCTATCCATCTTCTATCCGCCTCCCACTCTCTCCCTATTTATTTCAGAACCCCTTTCCCCTCCCCCTTTTCTGATGAAGGGTCTAGGCCCGAAACGTCAGCCTCTCTGCTCCTATGATGCTGCTTGGCCTGCTGTGTTCATCCAGCCCTGCACCTTGTTGTCTCGGATTCTCCAGCATCTGCAGTTCCTACTATCTCATGTTCTGGGTACCTAGGTTCAAATCCTGCCATGGCAGCTGGTAGAATTTAAACTCAATAAAGAGTCTGGGATTAAGGGGTCTAAAGATGACCATGAAGCTATTGTCGATTGTTTAAAAAGACCCATCTCGTTCACTAATGTCCTTTAGGGAAGGACAACCGTCATCCTTATCTGGTCTGGCCTACATGTGACTCCAGACCCACAGCAATGTGGTTGATTCCTAACTGCCCTCCAGTAATAAATGCTGACCCAGCCAGAGATGCTGTATGAGTGAATAAAGAAAACAGAGCAATGATTCTTAAAGTACTCATCTGCAGACGCCCAGGCTTCTTGCCTAGCCTGATTATTTTGGACTTACATTTTATAAATATGTCTATTTGAACCATTGCTGTAATGTCAAGCACCTTGTTTTAATTCTTCCTTCAGTCAAACTTGCATCTCTGAGTTCATTGTGCTTTTGCTGAAATTTATCATGATTTTATATAATGAATTTCTGACGTTACATCTTTGTTAGGAGTCTAATTTATGTTCAAATTTAGAAAAGCAATCATTGAAATGTCTCAAGGGCAAAATGAGGCTGGTCTAGCTATCATATGAGGTTTCAGTGAAGTATTTCTTGTAATATCTGTGACTGACAAAATTCCAGTTAATTGTAGCTCACGTTCAGCATACACAAATGTAAACAGTGTGAGAAGTGACGTTTCAAACTTTCTACTGAACAAAATTAACCTGCTGCTTAACATATCTGAGATTGTGTTTAGTTGTCGACATGTGAATGAAGTTTTGCAGCATTTCAATTCATTTCTGAGAAAGTACAGACATGCTCCAGACATGGTGAACACAAAGTCAATTTGGTGAACAAAGTCTTTCATTAAAATGAAAAGATGGAATAAAATGAAAGTGAAATATTATTATGGTTAAATTTAGATCTTCTATTGTTAGAATACAGCAATGGACGAGGAGACCGTAAGTCTATAATGGTGAATTTTTTTCTTTATTGGATATATTCATCAAATTAACATAAAACTAATAAATTTAATTATGTTTTCATCACAATCAGTTGCTGCAGAATCATGCTGCACATAATCTAATGTCGGCACAACTTTAGTATACCTAGGACCTAGGACCAGCAAATCCACTTTGTTAAAATTTTGCTTTCTCTCTACATTTCTGTTCACCACAAACAGCAATTTCACAAACATCCTGTGTCTCCTATGACTTAGGATCGGTATCTTTATGCATGCTTTGAGTAGGAGTTGTGTGCCTGCATGCATTAACATTTCAAAACTGTGACAGAATGTTGAGTCAGTCAATGTGCCTATGCATAATCAGCTAGCCATTTGCCCGCAGAATCTGTGATTCTGTCTGGAAAGATTCATGTATTGTGTTATTTCCCCATAAAAATACAAAATACAGCAATTATTTTTGGAAGGGAGCTACAAGGCTTGCAGCGGTACAAGAAGGTGCCTTACACCATATTCCTAAGGGCAATTAGCAATGAGCAATAAATGCTGAACTTGCTAACAATGTGCATATCCCATGATGAATAAAAAGGAAGTTGAAAGGGAGTTAGTTCTACTTCACATTCACAAAATCTTCACGTTGGTAAGGTTTTGTATAAAAACTATTAGGAAGTTTTGAATATGAAGCAAGCTCCCATCGTGCATACTAACACTTGAATTAGTTTCCATGGGGTTTTGATGTAAGATGTCAATTTGTCAGTATAATTGAAATGATGATGTTGTTTAATGTTCAGAAATTTGAACATTCAGTAAATGCATGTTTTCCATCTTCTCTCCAGGATATCGATCAGTTCCTCTTAAAAATGGTTACAATGAAGACATAGAATTGGCATCTCTGCTTATCCAGTGTGAAGTGAACCAATTAGGGGTAAATTTTTATAACTCAGACTATTAATTATTGTTAACTTGTAACCTGGTAAGTTATCATTGAAAGCATGAATTTCTCTCTACATGTTCCAGAAATCCAAACCTGATAGGTAAGAGAAAAAGAACTTGCAGTTATATAACGCCTTTCTAGACCCCAGCACATCCCAAAGCACTTCAAAACTAATAATGCGCAGTCAGTGTTGTAATGTAAAGAAATGACATGAAATGAAAGAGACAGCAGGATGGATTTCATCTTCCCCACCAGGGATTGCAGATCACACACACTCCACAGAATATCATGTTTTCATTACATTAATTTCAATGGAATAAAAATCCAGTCGGATATAAAATTGTACAGTGCAGGCGATATCCCCCACCAGATTATGATTCATGCATTAGAAATATAGAGCACAGTTTTCCCCTCGCTGGAGGTGGCAAGAGTTAGTGGGACATATTTGGGAGGGTTGGCACTGAAAGAATCTCATTGCCTTCCGTCCATGTCACCAATGAAGTGCTGTTGAGGAAGTCCATTAGAGACTTTCTGTACTGGTCAAGTAAGAGCCACTTAAGGACCCCAACTCACCACATTCCCTAGTTCCCTGCATTCCTGGCAAGCGGCAAAATGGTTTGTTTCCCAACTGGACTCCACCTGCTAACCAGGTTGGGATAGGGTCCTCCATTTGGCCCAACCTAACAGCAGTCTGACATGAGATAGTAGGAACTGCAGATGCTGGAGAATCCGAGACAACAAGGTGCAGGGCTGGATGAACACAGCAGGCCAAGCAGCATCATAGGAGGAGAGAGGCTGACGTTTCGGGCCTAGACCCTTCATCAGAAAAGGGGGAGGGGAAGGGGGTTCTGAAATAAATAGGGAGAGAGTGGGAGGCGGATAGAAGAGGGATAGAGGAGAGGATAGGTGGAGAGGAAACAAACAGATCGAAGAGGTGGGGATGGAGCCAGTAAAGGTGAGTGTAGGTGGGGAGTTAGGAAGGGGATAGGTCAGTCCAGGGAGGACGGACAGGTCAAGGGGGCGGGATGAGGTTGGTCGGTAGGAGATGGAGGTGCGGCTTGAGGTGGGAGGAGGGGATAGGTGGGAGGAAGAACAGGTTAGGGAGGCAGGGACGAGCTGGACTGGTTTTGGCATGGTTGGAAGGCAAGGGAGTGGTTTCCAAAAGCCATCCCCTTTCCCTGCCTCCAACTCCTCCGACACCTCCCCTCACCCTCACTCCAAGAGAAAAGAAAGGAAAATATCTACCTTCCCGTTGTTGATTTCCCTTAAGTATAGGCATCAATCGGTGGTCTCTAGAACCCCGAAGCTTCTTTTGAGAATGATGCCATTTTCGAAGCCCCTGATTAAGTGTGTAAAATGACTGGTATGCAGTCCAGCGATTTTTCTTCGCTTTGCACTTGCTTGGAGGCTGCCAACCACTATGGATTGCATAGCTCCTTCGACAGGAAAGGAGTGGGAGTGGGGGTGGGGGTGTGGTGGTGAGAGCTGTAGAATCGGAAAGCTGCATACAGTAGTGAGGCTGGTAGCCCACAAGTGTTGCTGAGGTATGTGTGTGGTAACAGTGTTAGAGTGAGTGTGCCATAGCAGAGAGAAGGTGGTGGAATCTAACCTTACCAAATGCAGAAAATCATTAAGCTTTTTCCTGCACTGCTGTGTATTCCCTCTAAACCTGGTGTCAGCCCTGACCCGAGCTGCTCTTTGAGTCCAGGCCAGCTGTGTTTGGTGCTTTGGCTGCTGGGTAAAGGATGGACCTCCTATGGACCACCCTGTCCACCAGGAACTCCAGGTCCCAATCTGTAAAGCCGCATGCCAGCTTTCCTTTCTGTGACATTTTGGTTTGTTAAGAGGACAGTGCGCAAGGTAGTTCTTGCCTTGCGGCATCTCAAGTCATGTGTAGCTGGGCTTTCGGTGTGGCTCCAGTCGCTTGTACACCAGAAAGTCCTGGCAGGAGCCAGAATCTTGCCTCTCATGCTGTGAGATTACACGACAAGGTTGACAAATAATTAACAAAGTGAGGAGTGCAAGGTAGTGAGAAAAGTCACTGTGAGCCATGTAAACCTGCCTTGAAGCTGCCACCCCAAAAATAACACAGCTAAAAATGGGGAAATCCAACCCAAAATAATTTTTTTCAGGCTTCACTAAGATACCCCAATAGCCATTAGGTATGCCTGTGAAATAGTCTATAGTTATGATAGTTAAAGTAGGACCGCTAATAGAAAATTAGCAATCAGAGTAGTTACAGGTAAGAACTGAAGTTTCAACAGGTCAGACTTCACATAGCGAAACTGTCAATGTAACATTTCAAAGTACATTTTTTGTCTATATTTGAATTATTTGCATAATGTTTATTATTTGAGTGAAACAACCACAATAAATTTCGCACAAGGAAGTTAAATTATTTTATTGTACGGCATGGAAACAGATCTTTGTTCCACTCGTCCATGCCGTCCACGCTGACCTAGACGCTCTAAACCCCTCCTATTCATGTACCCATCCGGGTGCCTTTTAAATTGCATAATTGTACCAACCTCCATCACTTCCTCTGGCAGCTCATTCCATACACACACCAGCCTCTGCATGAAAAAGTTACCGCTCAGATCCTTTACCCTTTCACCTTAAACCTATGCTGTCTAGTTTTAGACACACCCATTTTGGTAAAAAGACCTTGGCTATTCACCCTATCCATGCCCCTCATGATTTTATAAACCTCCGTAAGGTCACCCCTCAGCCTCCGGCACTCCAGGGAAAATGCCCCAGCCTATTTAGCCTCTCCCTATAACCCAAACCCTCCAATCCTGGCAACATCCTTGTAAATCTTTTCTGCACCTTCACAAGTTTCACAACATCTTTCCTATAGAAAGGCAACCAGAACTGTGCGCAGTATCTAAAAGTAGCCTCACAAGTGTCCTGTACAGCTGCAACATGATGTCCCAACTCCTATACTCAGAGTTCTGACCAATGAAGGCATGCACGCCAAACATCTTCTTCACCACCCTATCTACCTGTGACTCCACTTTCAAGAAACTATGCACCTGCACCCCTCGGTCTCTTTGTTCGTCAACACTCCCCAGGGCCCTACCATTAGCTGTATAAGTCCTGCCCTCGTTTGCGTTACCAAAATGCAATACCTCACATTTATCTAAATTAAATTCCATCTGCCACACCTCAGCCCATTGGCACATCTGATCAAGGTCCTGCTGTACTCTGACATAATCTTCTTCACTGTCCATTATGCCACCTATTTTTGTGTCATCTGCAAACTAACTAACCATACCTCCCATATTCACATCTAAACCATTTGTATAAATGAAAGAAAGCAGTGAACCCAGCACCAATCCTTGTGGCACATCGCTGGTCACAGGCCTCCAGTCCTAAAAGCAACCCTCTACCACCACCCTCTCCTACCTTCAAGACAATTTTGTATCCAATTGACTAGCTTCCCTGATCCCAAGTTATCTAATCATACTAACCAGTCTACAATGCAGAACCTTGTTGAATGCTTTGCTGAAGTCCATTTGGAAAACATCTAATACTCTGCCTTCATCAATTTTCTTTGTCGCCACTTGACATGATTTCCCACACACAAAGCCATTCCTCTGATCAGTCGTTGCCTCTCCAAATCCTCTCCCTCAGAATCCCCTCCAGCAAGTTACCCACCACTGGCATAGGGCTCATTGGTCTATAGTTTCCTGGCTTTTCCTTACAGCTTTTCTTAAATAATGGCACCACATTAGCCAACCTCCAGTCTTCCAGCACCTCACCCGTGGCTGTCGATTTTACAAATATTTCAGCAAGGGCCCCAGAAATTTTTTCCCTAACTTCCCACAAAGTTCTGGGAAACACCTGTTCAGGTTCCGGAGATTTTTTTACTTTTGTGTGTTTTAAGACCTCCAGCACCTCTTCTGTAAGATGAACTCTTTTGAAGATATCACTATTTATAGCGCCAAGTTCCCTAGCTTCCATATCCTTCTCCATAATAAATACTGACTCAAAATATTCGTTTAATATCTCACCTATTTACTGTGGTTCCACACATAGATGGCCATGTTGATGTTTAAAAGGCCCTATTTACTCCCTAGTTACTCTTTTGCCCTTAATGTACTTACAGAATCTCTTAGAGTTCTCCTTGATTCTATTTACCAAAACTATCTCATGTCCCCTTTTTGCCCTCCTGATTTCCCTCTGAAGTATACACCTATTGCCCTCCGACTCCTCTCAGGATTCACTTGATCCCAGCTGTCTATAATTGATACATGCTCCCTTCTTTGATCAGAGCCTCAATTTCTCTAGTCATCCAGCATTCTGTACACTTACCAGCCTTGCCCTTCACACTAATAGGAACATACTTTCTCTGAACTCTCATTATCTCATTTTTGAAGGCCTCCCATTTCTCAACCATCATTAACCTGTGAATAGCTTCCCCTAAGCAACTTTTGAAAGTTCCTGTCTAATACTGTCATAATTGATCTTACTCCAATATAGAACGTTAACATTTTGATCAGTTCTATCCTTTTCCATAACAATTTTAATACTAATACAATTATGATCAATTGTTCCAAAGTGCTCCCCCATTAACACCTCAGTCACTTGCCCTTCCTTAATTTCCCAACAGAAGGTCAAGTATTGCTCCTTCACCAGTAGGTACATCCACATATTGAATAAGGAAGCTTTCTTGTATACACTTAACAAATTCTTCACTATCCAAGCCCTTAACACTGTGACAATCCAAGTCTATATTTGGAAAGTTATTATTCCCTACTGTCACCCTTCAGTGTTAGTAATCTGGTAAGACATCTCACTCTATCCTGTTGTGAATTAAGGAGCTAACAAAGTGGAGGTCATTTCCTCTGCTAAAGAAATCATACTTTTGCGAAATGATCACCTAAAAGATTGCAGAGGCATTCAACTTACGTAACATGATTATTTGTGATATTCTGCTGCCAAAAACCATATCCTTTAAAAATGATCACACAAACACTAACTCAAGGGGAGACAATGGCCTAGTGGTATTATTGCTGGACTGTTAATCTAGAGACCCAGATAATGTTCTGGGGACCCAGGTTCGAATCCCGCCATGGCACATGGTGGAATTTGAATCCAATAAATATCTGGAATTAAGAATCTAATGATGACCATGAATCCATTGCCGACTGTTGGAAAAACCCATCTAGTTCACTAATGTCCTTTAGGGAAGGAAACTGCCATCCTTATCTGGTCAGGCCTACATGTGACTCCAGACCCACAGCAATGTGGTTGACTCTGAACTGCCCTATGGGTAATTATGGATGGGCAATAAATGCTGCCTAGCCAGCGATGCCCTCATCCCATTACTGAATTTAAAAAAAGATTAGCTAATCCTGCCATTAAATGCATATTATTTGATAATCACAGGAAGGTGAAGAGGAACTCTACTCCTCACGTCAACAGTTACAGCAGCGGCCACTTGAAGGGTTATATGACAGTGCCTTAAAAAGACAACGGACTTTAGATGGGTTATATAGCACCAGTGCACCTCGTCAGCGACAATTTGACCCAATACTATATGATACTACAATACAAACCGCAAGGGGTGGAGGTCAGAGAGATCAGCTGCCAGAAGTTCCAAAGAGGAGGTGAGTACAGTCTATGGAAACTTTAATCCTGAGAAACTAAGTGAAAGAGTGATTGTAGATCTCTTGTAAATGCCGAAAGATTCTGCTGGTGATTTTATCTTGTTGTGCCCCAAGACTATAAAAGCCTCAACATGAGTTTTGTACCCCTACGGTCCCACAAGCCTCAGCAATATGATGAGTACTCTTTTGAAAGGAGCATACTGTTTTTTTGTCCAAAGTGTCTGTCTGTTTCAGGCAGATGGCCCCCTCTAATATCCCAGGACACCAGCTATGAGTTTATGTTGGAACTGCTGCCCTAGATGCACTGATCAGTTTAATTGGGTAACAATGCTGAGAAAGTAAGTTTGGCAGTCTTTTTGAGGTGCCAGTGGAAATCTCTGATATCTTAATCCCTGTCCATTTTACCCATCAACTTGTTACTGGCCAGAGTGTCTCAATATTAGTCAGTACTAATTTGGTGATATTGCTCCCACGTGGCACCCTGCTTTGTTGATCCAAATGTGGCTGAGCCCTCAAAAGCATCACCTCTGCATTGCTGCAGTAGCAGATAAATTTTCTGCCTGATCTGCTGATCAGGCACTCATTAGTCAAAATCGCCTCTATCTTTTATGTTGTTTTGTGGGATCTAATGAATTCCAAGAGACCATGTGGTGTACATAACACCCACAATGGTTTTATGTAGGCAGTTCCATGATTTTGACCCGTTGTTGCGACTTTCAATATTAATAAGAGTGCAGAAGTAAATGCACAATTATACTTTGTTATAATACATACAATTGGCTTTGTACTACATGTAATCTTAATTTAATACTTAATTAGCTTCGGTTTGTAATTTCCACTGCATGTTGATCATTAAAATATTTAAGGACTCTATAATCAACTGAACACTCAACAGTGGATTTACTTTGATTTAACAAATATACCGAAGAAATTATCGGTATCCTTATCCTTATCTCCTCAATATTAGTATTTTAGTTTTCATGAAAAGTTGGAAAGTATATCATATTAAAACAAAAATTTGCAATAAATTGTACTGAACTGTTAAGAATGTAAGCATTTGAATGTCTTTGGGCACTCTGAATGAGTCAAGCAATGCAGAATACACTCTTCTCATCAATCTTTTATCAACCTAAACATGTTCAACACAAGTTATTTACATAATCTGTGTCGTTATAATAGGATTTCACTGCACCCATGCACATCACACTGTTTCAACATTCATCATTCAAATGAAATAGAATCATAAAGCACAACAGAAGAGTATTCAATCCAATGTGCCTGTGCCACGATTTTAAAACTTAATGAATTTGCCCCACTCTCCATCTTCCTTCTTTTACTGAATCTGCATCTCTTTCAATCAGTTTATTCCAAATCACAATAAATTTCTTCTCCTCATGTTCCCACCTGCTTTTTTGCTAAGTGTTTTAAATTTCTGTCTTCTGCTTACTGACATTTAAGCCAGTGGAACTAGTTTCTCCCCATTTATTCTGTTTGGTCACATCATAATTTTAAACAATTCGATTAAAGATCCCTTCAACATATTCCACTCTAAGGAGAACAATCCCAGCTTCCCTCAAAATATTAGCACTACTGTCACTTTTTTGGGGTAGAAACAGAGAGAACTTTGGAATGACCCTATGTTTGATTATTTGTTAGACTTTTATGGTAAAGTTAACAAAGCCTAAGTTGAATAACTAACAAAGAGATTTTTCTGCTGTTTCCATTCTTCAGAGGCAAGGACAAGGAAAAAAGGCATCCCAACAGCAGCAAGTTTTATACATGAAAGAAGAATGCCTTTATCACCCATCCACGATGCCAATATCAATAAAACAAATTAAAATCAGTGATCACTGTAAAGTTTGGGATCAACCAATTTTGAAATTAATACATACAGTAAAATTATTGCACTGCACCTAGTTATTACTTTTGTCAAGTAATTAAGATCATGATGTATGGTGAAAAACATTGAGTATCTTCCTACTTTTCATAAACCTCTTTTTCTCTTTTGATTAAATGGTCTACTGACTCCGATGCCTCTCAAAGAAATCTATTCTCCAACAGTCAATCAATTAAAATATATTACATGCAATGTTAAAAAAAAAGTTTGAGGGATTCAGTGTAACTGCAAAATCAAATAGAGTGCAATTCTATTCCCTTGTGAAATGGTCTCTGTTTCTTCAGATCAATGTTGATCTTTTTGCAAAGCTAAGTTCATATATCAAATTTCACCTTTGGTAACAATAAATAAGAAGACAGTACACATGACGTCAAAATTATTCCTGAAGCTCATGAGATTTAACAAATAAAGAAAAATGAACTGTGTTGTTTCATTGAAATGTGTCAATAATGTAGACTAACTTAACCATGGAGTGCATCCTATAGCAAGTTCACAGAAAAAAACAAACACGTTTTACTTTCACCAGTTTGAAAATGGTCACGGTCAAGATGGAGGACTTTCAGCATGTGATTTTATATGCTGATTGAAAATGAAAATTCATAGGTAGTCTTAATAACTGATGCCAGACTATGACGCAGAGAAATGACAATTCTGCAACTACTAAAACCATGCTTTTATTCAGTAACATGTTTTCTAACCTTTAACACCAGGCATGGTTCAATTGGAAAGCCAGGCAGAATTATTTTGATCACAGTAAAGAGGAAAGCAGTATATTTCAACAACATTGCAACATACCACTCAGAACATGCATCGTTTCATTAATGTAAGAAACAGACAGCACGTTCTGTAAGATATAAATTATCTTCATGATTATGCTTAGGATCTCAATTATTGCAAAATAATACATTAAATACCTTAGTGATTAGTTTTTTAAAACAGATATAGCCATAGAATTAAGGTGGAAAGTTAAAGTGTTATACATCAGTTTTATTGGAAGTTTCAATATTTCTGGTAAATAGAGTCCAGAAAGCCAAATGCTTTTGTATTTACAGCCTGCATATACATATTATTCTGTTGCTCATGAGGTTTATCCCCTTTGTAATTTTCAATTTGTGTTACTCAATTTATTCTGCCATTCAAAACTCTAATTCTCCCATGCCAGCAACATTAGTCTAAATACATTTCATATTGTCTGTGCATTAAAATTGTGCAGTTGATCCCTGATGGAATGAAGCATATTGAATGTTCACAATCAAGAGTTTTGATTAATTTATTTAACTTCAAAACATTAAACAGATACAGTCCTTCCTTTGGCTAATGCTAAAATAATCTGTTAATTTAATATGGTCTGACTGCAGCTTGTGATGTATTTTCTGATAATTATTATAATAAATTTCTATAAAAAGCCTTATTATTATTAACTAGAAGCCCGTTTGGAATTAGTCCTGCCATCTTGGAATTGAATATATGGAAAAGAAAGAAAAAAGTAAATTGCAATGCTGGTTTTACATTACTTTTTCTTCTGCAAGGCACACTGGTTTGTCTCCTTCTACAAGCCTTTGTGACAGATCCAAACACATCAGGCTGATTTGTGATATTTCCTTTGCACGGACCATTGGGTTTGTGCACTCTGTAACTAGTATTTGTGCTAGGGCAGTAAGGGAAATTTGCAGTGCACATTTTTGAAAAAACTATATTTTATATCTTCAATGGGACCTTCAGCAATAAAAAGAGAAATTATTTTCTGAATAAAAACAAGAACAAATCACAGTTGGGAATGAATTGCTACAGTGTCTATTTGTGGTATCGTCATTTAACATCAATTTTAAAATCATTAAAATCAACTTACACATGGAAATTTTTTTCCATGATATATATTTGTGGCATTACTTTCAGTATAACCAAAATGCTTTTAAGTTATTTGCCCTATGTATATTTTACTGTGTAATTTTGGGAATCTACTTTCTGTCCACTTGACATCCAAATTGTTGTAATGAAATCCTATCAAAGTATTGGAAGATATCATATGTGTGTAAAATTCATAGATGTTTAGAATCCATGTTAGCTTGTTACTGCCATTTGTTTTCATGTTAGAATCAAAATTATCAAAAATGTGGCATTTAAAGGGTGATGGTTTGAGATATGTAGAGCGAAATTCTATTGCCTTTCAATACTGACATAAAGTGTGCCAAGTTGATATGTGAGTCAGATTGTTGTTTTATAGTTCTAAGCTGAAGTTTATGTTTGGAATGCAAAGCCTCGCATGCCTTTTCCTGTGTCGGAAGCCTACAATTTTACTTCTTAGAAATGCAGAAGTTAACGTTAAACATAAAACAGACAATGCAATGTATATTTTCCTTGAACGTTGTTTTAAATGCATTTGGTAAAAAATGTCATTGTTTAATGTCATTATTTTTAACTTTTCTGTTGAATTCTAAGGTAATGCTTATTCTAGCATTAATGCTTATTCTTAGAACTAAGAATCAGACCCTATTTACTGATTTTGATTTTAGTAATAGGAATGAATAATAATTGATTGATTTTCCCCTTTTTGGTCTGAATTTTCAAAATGTGTGTTTTCACCATTTTCTCTGAAATTGATGTAAGAAATGTTGGATTTATTTTCCTCAGTTTCAAGTTCCTGATCTATTGAAATATTTTTGTCAACTATTATTCAAGTTAGTTAGTTAGGAAATGGCTCGCATTATGCAAAGTGCACTCAGGGAGACAAAGCTATTTAATTGATTAACCAACTTGCACTGTACATAGGTGAGATATTATCCTGTTGCACATATGAGCCATTTTACAAATTCTGGTGTATGACAAAAGAAAACTGCAATTCTGGAAACCTGAAAGGAAACTACAAATGCTGGAAACACACAGTAGGCCAGTCAGTACAAAATGAAGGATACATGTCACGCATTGCACAACTTATCTTTTTTCTTAATAAATATCATTCTCGAGTATATTTCTACTATTTTCTATATTTCAATCCAAATGCAATGGTTTCCAGTATTGTCCAGTTTTTATTGGAAATCCATTAAAATGTTGTAATTTAAGAATGCAGTTGAGACATTTATACTGCCAGCGAAGAGCATTTGATTCTATGAAGAAACCTCGGGATGCAAATTACAGGCACTCAATATTTAAAACAGAATGCCTTTGAACTATTCAGAGGAAATTGTCAAATAGTTGTATTTATATTCTTCACATTGTACTTTTTGAATATTATCTGTTGTCTCTTGTAACTTCAATTAATGTATTTTCTTTTTATGGTGTTTTAATAGTTAAATTTAAAGTAGACATTCTGCCACAATATTCATGAATCCTTACAGAATGAGGACTGGGTCAATGGACAGATGACATTTTTTAACAAGTAATAAATTTGATTGACTAATTCTGCATTAGTGAACTGTATTCTGTTTTAATTTTGTCAGTGTAGTTGATGTTCTAACGCTGGATAATGTATTTGAATATTATGGGAATAGTTGAACAATGTTAAAGTGGTTCTGAAACTCATTCTCAATGGGAGACACAAGTCCTAAGTATAATTATTGCTGGGTATAATTATTCAGTGGGTCTAATTCACAGCAGTGAATGGTAAGTTAGGTAGTTTTTAAGTTATCTTAAAAAATGAAATGAGTTCAATTTAAAGGAAACTTAACAGTTCTGAACATTTTATGAATTTTGCATTTTATTGTTAATTATTTAACAAGCAAATAAAGATATACTCATGTATTCATGTCTCTGATTAAAAATACATTTATGACTATGAAGTGTAAGACTCTCTACCTAGAATCGTAGAGTTTTCGCGCCTGGGAAAGAGGCTCTTCGGACATCATCAAGCATCAATCTATTCTCATCTATTTTCCAGCACTTGACCCATAGCCTTGCAGGATATGGCATTTCAAGTGGTCATCTAAGATTATTAAATCTCTTGATAGTTTTCACTCCACCCCATCTTTTAGGCTATGGGTTCCAGCTACCCAATACCTTACCCGGTCTAAAAAGGCTCTTGGTTCTACCTTAAATGTCAATAGCACACAAGAACGAGGATATTGTTCTCCTCATCTGTGGAACACGTTGAATATATAACTAAACAATGGTACATAATCACAACACAGGTCACTTGGTTGCCCTGTGAGCTGGACTTCATCCTGAGTGGTTGATCTGTTGGCAAGCTCTGTGTGTAATTTCAGCTGATTGACCAGATCATTGAACCAGTGCATATTTTTACATTTGAGTGCTTTTCCTATGCCTTTCTTTTCTTGATATGCCTTGCAGCATGTAGTGTAAAAATTGTTTTAAGCCTATCTAATTTGTTTCTAATTACATCACTGTACCCTCCAGCGCCTCTTGCCAGATGTCTCCTATCCAGGGTCCGTGTAGCTTCCCGTGGGTAAACTCGAAAAAAACCGTAGGCAGTTCATTTCTGTTTGTTATCACTATTAGTTTTATCGATCTCCAGATGTGTAAAGAAGGAGACATGTGTCATAATCTTAATAGGGAAAGGTCTGTACATTTTCCTGATGAAAGAGATTTTCAGTTTAATTGATTTTGCAGAAAACTTCCTTATTTTTGTTTTGACTAAATTGACCAGGCTGCCTTGTGTCTTCAGGCCCACAATAAACTCTTTGATGTTTTTGGTCAGGGTTCTTCTTTCACCTCCATGTTTCATGTAACCATTCTGAGACAAATTCCGCAACCCATTTACACCAATTTGTATAAAAAAAAGAAAAAGGAGCAGTAACATGATTAAAAAGTAATTTGAATTTAAAAATGGGAAATAATATGTTGGCTTACATAATTATTCTGCATATTTGTCTCTCAGCTAATAATAGTGAGAAATATTAATTTCTGATGGTAGTTGTAGATCACAAGTCTGAGCATTATATAAGGATAGGTGATCACACAGCTAAAACATATACACCAAACTAAAACATCTTGGCTCTCTATAGGTAAATTTATGATGATTGGACTAAAGCCTGGAGATGGGCTTCCTGCAATCTAGTGTATGCTCCAGGAGTGAGCCCACCTCTGTCTCATCCAACTTTCATTTTCAGACAATGGCCGTCAATTAATATGAGGTGGGACTTCTGGCCATCTCCAGGAAACAGACCTGCCTTATTGATTTGCCAAACAATTGAAAGTCAGCTACTATGCACCACAACAGTAACATGCTCAGTGTGGCTTTGCAGGAGGCCCAGAGGATTGGGATCCATGAATGACACCAAACCCGGATAAGTCCAGATAGTAACGGGACTGGGTTGGCAGGGCAAGTTAGATAGGGAGGGACAAATGATCGACTTGAGGCAAAGCTCGTTGTGGGTTGTTTTGGGGAGGTGGGTGCAGAAGAGGGGTGTCAGGGTAATGATGAGGAGGTCCTTCCCTTTGACTTGCCAGTAGCCTGCAGAGTTGAACACAGGCCTGTTGAATCAGAGTGGCAATGGGATGAAGCCCTTAATTGGGCATTAATTACACAATTAAGGCTCTCAATTGGATAAGAAATGGGTGACCTCACCCGACACTGCCCCATTAATCTAAAAAACATAGTACAGGCGCATTAACAGTATCCACACCACTGATGGCATGGTATCCAAATTTAGGAGTCTACCTGCATATTTAACCACTTGCAGGGTGGCCCTATAAATTCAACTTCCTGACATCAAATGTTTCATTAATAGTCATGTACCAAAATTAACTGATGAGCACACCAGACTTTTTTTTATATCCAGAAGTTTTATTGCACACAACTGAACAGCTTTCCCACCACTAAATCACAGTGACTTCTTTTTAATTTATAACTATTAACCACCATCAATTAATTCAATTGGAAAGAAAACTTAACAGTTCTGAACATCTTGTGAATTTGGTTTTTCATTGTTAATTATTTAATAATAAAATAAAGATATATTCATATATTCATGTTTCTGCTTGAAAATATATTTATGATTGTGAAGTGTAAGACTGTCTACCTAGAGTCATAAAGTTTTCACTACTAGAAAGAGGCTGTTCAGACACCATCAAGCATCTGTCTCTTCTCATCTACTTTCCAGCAGTTGGCCCATAGCCTTGTAGGATATGGCATTTCAAGTGCTACCTAAATACGTCTTAAATCTTTTGATAGTTTGCATCTCTACCACATCTTTTAGGCTATGGGTTCCAGCTACCCAACACCCTACCCGGGCTCAAAAGGCTCTCGGTTCTACCTTAAATGCCAATGGCACACAAGAACGAGGATATTGTTCTCATCATCTGTGGAACACATTGAATATATAACTAAACAAAGGTACATAATCACAACACTGGTCACTTGGTAGCCCTGTGAGCTGAAGTTCATCCTGGGGTGGTTGATCTGTTAATAAATAATTAATCAATCACCTGAGTAGCAATTAGAAATTTACGTGCAAAGTTCGTTACAGGCAATACATACCATCAAAGTGAGGGAGGTGTGGCCAGTGTGATAAGTGGTAGTTGGATGGGTAAACAAAGCACTATATCCCCCACAGTTCCTACCTCTCTCTAAAGTCATCTGCAGCATTGATGGATACCGCATGCTCCACCTCCAATGACACCCGGGCACGATCATAACCATGGGAAAAGGGCAGACAGTCAAGAGATATGACCCCCTCCAAAGGCCATTGACCTGTTAATAGCTACAGCAGATTTTTCACTCAATTAGATTAATAATTGCAAGACGGCCAGACTATCTGGTAGTTTAAAGGATTCTTCCATGTTTTGTGTGAGATCTTTGTAGGCATTTAAAATAAGTCAACTTAAACTGAGCAACTTCTCAATTTAGGATAGGATTATACTGAGTACTCAGCTCACTAAGAGCGACCCAAGATGGCAGTTTGATTTGGCAAGGGAAAAAGACTATTATGTTGGGTTTTTTTTTGTTTAAAAATCTATTCATTATATTTTAGTGCTGTTTTACCTTGATTTTACATTTGATTTCATTTATCATCTGAGAACAGGACTTTTGTTCCCAGGTTCCGAATTCCCCATGAGGACAAAATGACTGTCAGGAAGCTTCAAATGCCAGACATGAACGCAGAGGGCAAATTTGGAGCAGCCTGCCCTTCAGGATCCAGGTTCAATCAAAGACAGCAAGCAGGCTCCCTAGTTTGGAAGACCAATAGATGGGCATTCAGCAGACAAAGCAGTAACCTCATTGTCAGAACAATGTCAAGAGGCATGACCACCCTTCCATTTCCCATTATCTGCCACAAAAGAGGTACATAAAAAAACATAAGTACGGGAAAGAAAGTCAGCGCTCCCCCACAAATCACAGCATCATCATCCTTATCTATTCAGTCACAGATAAATACCTTTTGTTTGCTTCTTTTCTCACTTTCTCAGTTAGTTCTGGTATCCTGGAAGGATATAACTTTAGGCACTCTCCTGTCACATTTCCTTATCTATCTGCTGTCGCTCACTGACATCCAAAAATTAACAGCATCGATTTTCACACATATGTTGACAACGCCCAAACCGTTTCACCATTTCTCAATGATCAGACTGTTTCTCCAACAATATGAGCAGAAATTTGTGATACAAAATACTGGGAAGATCAAAGCCATTTCCTCCAGTATGCAAATAAATTCTATTCGTTAGCCAATGGCTCTGACCAACATTCTTAGGGGAATGGGAAGGCTGATGTTGAGGAGGGGTCACTCAACCCGAAACATTAACTCTGATTTCTCTCCACTGATGCTGCCAGACTTGCTGAACTTTTCCAGCAATTTCTGTTTCTATTTCTTGCATTATTATCCTTGGATAGGATAGGCTCACAAGAGATTTGATCGAGATGCTCAAAATTGACAGGCCTAGACAAAGTGGATTGGTACAGTCTTTTTACTTTAGCAGAGAGGTCGGTGACTAGGAGGTAGAGATCTAAAATGATTGGTAGAAAGTTTAGAAAAAGATGAAAGGTGTTTTTCACACCAATCCACAATTAACTACATGTATTCTCATTGCCCAAGTTCTCAAATTCTCCCCATAAATGTGGGGGGGGACAATGTGGTGGCACGGCTAAGGCGTTAAGATAATACTTTGCTTTTGTCTTTACAAAAGGTGTGCTGCCTAACCCATGGTACCAGAGGAGGAAACTCTGTTATGAGAACAGTTCAAAATTAATAAGGATTCAGTCTTGTAAAGACTATTGGTACTTAGAAGTTGACAAAGTACCGGGACCAGTTGAGATGCATCCAAGGATTATAAAGGAAGTGAGGGTAAAAAATACAGAGGCACGGATCATAATTCTTTAGGTCCTCCCTGGACTCAAGGGAGGCGCCAGAAGACTGGAGAATTGCAAACATTATGGCCTTACTGAAGAAAGGTTCTAAGGATAAATCCCAACAATAGAGACCAGTCAATTTAACTTCAGTGGTGGAGAAACTTCTAGAATCATTCAGGATAGAATTAATAGTCTTATGGATAGAGATAGCTTGATTAGGAAGAGTCAGCATGGATTTCTAAAGGGGAAATCATGTTTAACCAATTTTGTAGAGCTTTTTTAAAGTGTTAGCTGAAATGCTCGATGAAGATAACACTGTTGATGTGGTACACATGGATTTCCAGAAGGTGTTTGATACAGTGCCACAACAGGGATTAGCAATATGAATACAAAATTGGCTGAGTGAATAATGGTCAATGGATATTTTTTGGGCTGGAATAAGGTTTATCGTGGAGGTCCCCAGGCTTTAGCACTGGGGTCCTTTCTTCTTCTGACATTACGATCTGGATTTTGGGTGCAGGGGATAATTTCAAAGTTTGCAAATGACACAAAGCTTGGAAAAATTTTAAACTGTGGGGACAGTGTGGACAACTGGACAAGATGGTGAAGTGACAAGATAGGTAGCTGATGAGGTTGAATGTAGAGAAGTGTGAGGTGATGCACTTTGACGGAAGGACAATTGAAAGACAATATATAGTAGGAGTACAATTCTAAAAGGAGTACAAGAGCAAAGGGACCCGAGTGTATTTGTGCATAGATCATTGAAGGCTGAAGGACAGGTGAAAAGATCAGTTAATAAAGTATACAGTGTCCTTGACATTATTAATAGAGGTAAAGAGTACAAGAGCAAGGTAACGTTGAAAACACTTATTAAACCTCAGCTGGAGTATTGTGTACAGTTGTGGATGCCACATTTTAGGAAGGATGTAAATTCATTGAAGAGGGTGCAGGTTTTTTATAAGGGTCCAGGAATGAGAATCTTCAGTTGACGATAGATTGAATACACTAGGGCTGTTCTCCTTGGACAGAAAGGAGACTGTGAGGAAATTTGATAGACGTTTTCAAAATCATAAGCAAGGGAGTATAGTGTAGATAGGGAGAAACTGTTCTTGCTGGTAAAAGGAATTAAAACAGATTAGAAACAGTGTACAAAGGTATGGGAGAGAAATAGAAGATTGATACTGGGTAATGTTGCTAAATTGAAGAGCTGGTGCAGACACAATGTGCTGAATGTGTTCCTTCTGCACTGAAATAATTGTGATTCTGAAACTAATTAACTTCTCTCATCTTGTTTTTCTCCTTTAAGGCACTCCTTAACCTTTCAAACACCTCTTTGACCAAGCTATCTGCATTAATATATTTTGGTTCAGTGCAAATTTTTGCTTGAAAGCACTTCTATGAAAAACTGTGGGATATTTAACTACAATTTTTTTTAAAAATCATCCATGGAATGGAAAGCATCTCTGATCAAGCTAGCATTTACTGCTCATCTCTAAGTTACCCAGAGGGCGATTAAGAGTCAACCATATTGCCATGGATGTGGAGTCATATGTAGGCCAGACCAGGTAAGTTCAGCTTTTAAGGACAGTTTCCTTCCTTAACTATCATTAATGAACCAGATGTGTTTTTCACGACAGTCAATAATGATTGCGTAGTCATAATTTAACTCTTGACTTCCAGATTTCTTATTGCTGCACCCCTTGCTGAGATATTCATATCGATAGCCAAAGGTGAGGTGCCAGAAGACTGGAGATTGGCTAATGTGGTGCCACTATTTAAGAAAGGTGGTATGGAAAAGCCAGGGAACTATAGACTGATGAGCCTGACATCGGTGGTGGGCAAGTTGTTGGAGGGAATCCTGAGGGACAGGATTTAAATGTATTTGGAAAGGCGAGGGCTGATCAGGGATAATCAACACAGCTTTGTGCGTTGGAAATCGCATCTCATTAACTTATTGAGTTTTTTGAAGAAGTAACAAAGAGGATTCACAAGGGCAGATTGGGGGACATGATCTATATGGACTTCAGTATGGCGTTCAACAAGGTTCCTCATGGTAGACTGGTTGGCAAGGTTAGACCACATGGAATACAGGAAGAACTAGCCATTTGGATAGAACTGGCTCCAAGTTAGAAGGCAAGGGTAGTGGTAGAGAGCTGCTTTTCAGACTGGAGCCGTGTGACCAGCAGTGTGCCATAAGGATTGGTGCTGGGTCTATTGCTTTTCATCATTTATATAAACAATTTGAAGGTGAACATAGGAGGTACAGTTACTAAGTTTGCAGATGACACCAAAATTGGAGGTGTAGTGGAGAGTGAAGAAGGTTACCTCAGAGTACAACAGGATCTTGATCAGATGGGCCAAGGAGTGGCAGATCGATTTTAATTTAGATAAATGTGAGGTGCTGCATTTTGGAAAGGCAGATCAGGGCAGGTAGTATACACATAATGGTAAGGTCCTGGGGAGTGTTGCTAAACAAAGAGATCTTGGAGTGCAGGTTCACAGTTCCTTGAAAATGGAGCCATAGGTAGACAGGATAGTGAAGAAGGCATTTGGTATGCTTGCCTTTATTGATCACTGCATTGAGAGTAGAAGTTAGGAGGTCATGTTGCAGCTGTACAAGATATTGGTTAGGGAGAAGCTGAATAGGCTGGGGCTATTTTCCCTGGAGCGCGGAGGATGAGGGATGACCTTATAGATGTTTATAAAATCATGGAGGGACATGGATAGGGTGAATAGACATGGTCTTTTCTGCAGGGTGGGGGAGTCCAAAACTAGACGGCATAGGTTTAACGTGAGAGGTGAAAGATTTAAAGGGGCTTGAGGGGCAACTTTTTCACGCAGAGGGTGGTGAGTGCATGGAATGAGCTGCTTGAGGAAGTGGTAGAGGCTGGTACATTTAAAAGACAGCTCGATGAATATATGAATAGGAAGGCTTTAGAGGGACACAGGCTAAATGCTGGCAAATGGGACTAGATTTATTTAGGATATTTGGTTGGCATGGACGAGTTGGACCAAAGGGTCCGTTTCTGTGCTGTACATCTCTACGACTCCACGAATTCAAATTCCAATTTGCCATTGCAGGATTTGAACCCAGGTCCCCAGAACATTATTTGGATCTCAGAATTTGTAGTCGAACAAAGCCACAATGACATTGCCTTCCCATAGATACTGTTTAAATTCAAGTTGTTGTTGCTATGATGAGTATGTCAAGACCTTTTCTGCTTCAGACAAAAACAGTGGATTTTGTTAAATCCACAACATATCACATTTTCGCCATATCCACCACAATCAACTCGTATTCCGCAGCACATATTTCATGTTATTTTTGATTCTTTTACAAATGGTTTGGTCCCAGATGGCAGTAATACTGCACAGGTCAACTCGCATGGTTAGGATGGCATTATTTGTTGAGCTTCCACCACCTGAGAATTAATTACCCACTACCATCCATGGCTGGACTTCACAGGACAGCAGAGCTTAGATCTGCTGTCATTGCAAGTTGTCCTGTGGTACAGCTGTACCAAGATAACACCTCACTCTTTAGGGTTCATCATCGTGACTCGATAAAATCAGGGTTATGCTGGGCCATGGGTTTACAGATTGCGTTTGAATACAAGTCTGCTGCTGCTCTGAACCCACAGTGCCTTGTGATGCCCAATTTTGATTCACAACATATGTTTATGAAGTATGTCACATTTAGTGGCGGTAATACCCCGTAACACTGTAGTATGCGGGGGGGTGTGTGTACGGGGGAACTGTCAATGTGCAGGAAGAATTCAGTCTCCAAATGACTGCATGGTGGTCATTTCTATCAACAGTCTTATGCTTCTTTTTACATTTTGTTTGTTTTCCCATCCTCTTTAGTATTACATGAGTATGTGGAACAAATTTTTCAAGAATTTCCAACTGCACAGGACGCATCAATAGTGTATGTAGGGTATACACAGCAAAAAGTAAATAATGCTGGCTATTACAATCACCTAACAGCTCATTAAAAACAGAACATTTCCTGCTTCAATTTACTGCTGCACTCATGATGCAGGCAGCTGAACTGATGCTTTAACTCTTTATAAAAAGAAAGCAGGGCAATGCCTTGTGTAGCACCCTTAACAATACCAGCAAGGATGTCCCATTGTAAAACTAAGTGAAATTTTGATTTCATGAAAGTGAACGCAAGGAGACAAATGAAGATTTAGAAAATCTGAATTGGATCTTAATTGTCTTAAAGCAAGGTACTGTGGACGCTGGAGAAGTTAACGTTTCAAGTCTGATGTGACTCTTTTCTAAAATAACATTGGTATCGATCTCAACTAATTATGTACAGTGCTGGCTTGAACACCAAAAGATATAGAACGGGGAAAAAAAGGTCAATTTATACTGCTTTTCATAACTTAAGGTCACCACAATGCATTTCACATCAAATGAAGGACTTTTAAAGTATAGGTCGGAGAGTGTAGGATGCACTTGAAAAGAATACAAAGCTGGTTTGTAGAAATGCAAATATGAAAGAAAGATTTAAAAATCTTGGATATCTTGTGTTAGAAGATAACAGCTTATGAGACAAATGGCTTACACATTCCTTCATTGTTGTGTTTTGGTCATGTCTTTTTGTTGCTAGTTGGTTCTGTGTGAATGGAGATCAATACTCACTCATTTCCATTCACATGGATAAGGAGAACCACCAGTTTGATTGGGACAACACCAGGATCCTAGGACAGGCCAAACAGAGACAAGCACGGGAATTCCTGGAGGCCTGATTCTCCACCAAGAAGGACATCAACAAACACATAGAACTGGATCCTATACATACACCACTGCAAAGGAAAACCAGAAATGAGGTAATCAATTCCAGTGGACCCCAGAGTTTAAATACCAGGCAGAAAAACTAAACAGCACTTCATCAGAGGCTGCACTGATTATGTTACCCAGCAGGGTAATGAAATATCTGTGAATTAACAGACCAGCTCGGTGAGCGAACCAACCACAGTAGAGATTATTTTATGGTAGGACCATCTGTTAGAGATTTTTAGATTAAACATAAGGTGTTGTTGCGAAAGAGAAAGCATGCACATTTAAAAGAAGGGTTTTTCAATTTATTTTGAATGAAGAATTCAATCTACTGATTAGACCCCATAGAACATCAAAATCATTTCATTTCTTTTTAATTTTGTCATTTAAGTATCATACATAAAACACTTTAAAAGGTTAGCTGGAACTTACTATTTAAATAGGCATCTTTAAGATATTCACGTACATTAAATTTATCGTAACAGATTCTGTCCAAAGGATATATTTATTAGTTAAAAAAGGCTTTTTCTAAAAAAAACTACCATTACACCAGAACACTAAACAAAGGTTACACTTTTGCAAATCACAGTAAAAAATTACAGCACTGCATCTGCACAAACGATATTAAGCTTAGTACACCAAAGAAGCAGATCTTTAAATGATTACTCTTAAAATAGTGTTCTATTTCAACTCAGTGGTGCACCAATTGTGCACATTTATATGGGCACCATCTCAATTTCATTATTTCTAGTTAACAACTGATTTGCAGGAAATTACTTCAAATTTAAAATAAGATCTGAAGAAGACCAATATCCATTATGCATATTTCAGCAGAATAGCTACATGATTTGCAATATCAGATAAAAACCTAAAGAATTATCCAAAACCTATTACTCAGGTAATATAATGTGTTATATTAAATAAGCTTTATTTTTCTCAGTATGTCTCTCACTGTTAAACTAGCTGA
The DNA here is from genome assembly GCF_021869965.1 of Rhincodon typus. NCBI lineage: Eukaryota > Metazoa > Chordata > Chondrichthyes > Orectolobiformes > Rhincodontidae > Rhincodon > Rhincodon typus. Next base: position 19,956,268 of record NC_063346.1, on the reverse strand, counting down.
ATTCTTTTTCTCAATTTTAAAGCACATGACTACAGGTATGTGATTAAGTATAAATTTAAGTTCATGCATCTGTGACCAAGGAAGATTGAAGGAGGGCTACTCAATACAGGCTAACCAATCATTTATTTTTGGCAACATGTTAGTTTGCCTCAAGTCACATTCTTATCTCTCTGAAGGGGACAAAAACCTCCTGATCATAATTTGAGCTCAATCTACACTGTGTGTAGCTTTGGGTGAGCGCTGTACTGCTGCAGTTCCTATTTTCCTGCTCTTGGACAAGGAACTCATGCCACCAGTGTATAAGAATCTCCCTGTTTGCCCTAATATCCTTATTCCAAAATCAAAGCCTGGCTGGCACTTCATCTACTGGTGCAAAACAGCCACAATTTTCCTCTACATTAAAAAAAAGCTTCAAATAGTAATGATCAGAAACACTGAGGCATGCAGAAATGGTAAAAGAAAATATTACCACATTTATCATAATTTATGTCATCATTTAATGTCATGCTGCTTTAGAGAATAAGATACTCCTACGATTATAGCATGAATTTAACTGTAATTTAACCTTCAAACCACTTAAACTATTTCACGCAAGTTTCAGTATGAACAGTAAAGTGCTTCATGGTGTATCTCCACAGAAGGATCAGAATACAAATAATGTCTTTAATTCCCTACTTTTATCCATTTAGTGAGTTAACTCCAAATACAGAAAATTTTGTTTTAACCGGCACTCTAGACAAATCAGCAAAACAAAATTCCTAAAATACTGGAAGTTTACTGTATTATTGCGATGTCCAAGTAGTTAGTTCAGGCTACGAGTAAGAAGGCTCTCTGCCGATAAGTTTTATTTAAGGCAAAGTCACGTTATTATTTAAGTAATTTATGCTGCAAATAAAGCTTAACAGTGATGTGCATACCACCTGCATTACGGTTCTATTACCGTGCATTTTTACATTGAATATGTGGACTTCTTGATGAACCGGCACACTCCTGGTCCCATATGTGCCAGTTAATAAAATGTTTGCTGTACTTGCTTTAACACTCTGTTTAACAGTATCCTGTAGTTCAGTGACAAAAAAAACCTTTCAATTCATCTTTAACACTTAATTTTAATGTTTATCCTAAACTTTACAGGCAAAATCAAAAGGAAATAAGGATTTAAACCAATGAAATATTGCCTCCCATCAGTATGGTGACATCGGTTTCTTACTCTCAACGCATTCTGGAGGATAAAGGTAATTCCAAACTTACCTATTGTGAATCACCTCTATTATATAATCAAAATTGTCCCAGATGTCTTTGGGTTTAAAAGATCATTAAGGATTTCGTCTCATCTTTGTGCCTAACAGACAATCGAAGATTGTAAGAATAGAGGATACGACAACCACTGTATTGTCTTCTGTGCTATGTGCTCAAAGCTTTCTTTAAATTTCCCTTATTCGTTTGCCTAACAAAGTAACTGACCAAAATAAAGATCTTGCCAATAAAGGGGCCACATTTAGACAACTTAGAAACTAAACCAGACGTTTCTACCTTGGTTTGTCATGTGTAGTGTAGTCTGGTTAATTCCTGGAGATGTGGTAACATACTGACACTCAGGCTGTAGCCTCTATTTTCAAGGTATCCCAATTGGAGGCCAGGCAGTGAGGAATGTCAAATGAAACAAATTACATAGATCACTATGCTGAAACTACTGGAATCCAAGACATGATAACAGCAGACAGCAACATTAAAAAAATTACATCCCATGTAAAGCATTTAATATTGTACCCAGTTACCTTCCGCCCATGACCACGTGTTTTGAACCACTCCACTACTTCACTAAGATTATATTCCTGTGGGTTGTACCCTAGTTCTTTCCTAGCTTTCTGCAGGCTGAAGTAGTGAGTGACTCCTGTTTTATAAACTTCTGTGCGAGTCAAAAATGGTTGAAAATTATAAATGCCACCTATACAAAAATGAATGATTTCAGTGAGGAAAGCAACAAAATAGACCAGTCCAAGTGGCAGCCGAATTGTGGGGTATTTATATCCAAGGCCTTCTACTAATGGTTTGAAAAATTCAAAGTTGTTCACTGGCTTGCCATCAGAGATAAAATAAGCTTGGCCACCAGCAATGTAATTTTTTCCTCCTGTCAGAGCTTCTGATGCCAGTATGTGTGCAGAAACAAGGTTGTCAACATGGACAAATTCCACCAAACTATCTGCTGCTCCATACAAAAATTTGAACAGTCCACTCTCTATATAACTAACTATTCTGGGAAGATGTCTTTGCTCACCAGGTCCATAAATGCCTGCTGGACGTAGGGCACAGGTGTGTAAAACACCAGAGCCTTTCTTTAGCTTTGTTCCATTTGCTTGAAGCACCTTCATCTCTGCTAAAGATTTAGTCCTCGAGTAGTGATCTGGATGAAGATGCAGCGGAAGATAAGGTAGAGATTCATTCCCATTTTTAATTACTTGGCCTCCAAACACAACGTTATATGTACTTGTGTAAAGCAGTCTTGATATCCCATTGTTCAGGCAGGCCTGGATCACATGCTCTGTCCCTCTAACATTGATGTCCTCTATTAGTTTTTTATTTAGTTGTTCCCTCCCCGACATGCCATATGAAGCTAAATGGAAAACACAATCTACATTCCTTACTACATGGTCAACTTCCTGGTAGTTGCAAATATCTCCCTTTACAAACATTATTGCATCAGGCACATGCTGAATGGGCTTGTGGATATCAAAGAGGATCACCCTTCTGCCCAGTTTGTGCAGGGCACAGCCCAACCTGAAACAAAAAAGATAACAAGCAAAGCATTACACATTACAAGAAGCTACTTCTTTACATTCACATTTCACCACGTAGCTTTATGATGTTAAACATATTTAGTTAGTTTACTGAACTGTACACTACATTTTATGCATTAAAAAGTTAATACAAAGAGCTCCCAAACTACCTTATGCCAAACAAAGAAAATATTAATCACATCAGGGAAAAAGTTATAGAAAGGCTTCCTGTTTGGGGTTTGAACAGAAGTTGGGGGGTGAAGAGAAAAAGAAAGGCTTGTGTGTAGCGTAATCACTGGCATAAGCCAGATGGGACAAAAAGTCTGTTACAGTGTTGTAGGCTCTAACTTTTTTCTTTAATTCGTTCACACGACAGTCTAGCCAAGCATTTATTGCCCATCCCTAACTGCCCTCACAAAGGTATAGATGTATTGTGAAAAAATATTTTTCATGCTGTTATTTGCATTAAATATACATAAACATGCACATATGCTTACATTTCATCTAAACTTTCCTGTATTCTGTTGGGCAAAAGTAGTTAAAATAGTTAGAAAATCATTACAATTGTAACTACAATGCAGGCTATGTTCCTGGAATCATGTTTCACAAGTCATGTGTACAAAATCCCATAGCTGGTTCAATAAATCTGATAAACTGTATGCTAGCATCAGAAAATGACTCGGAAAGCTGCGGCCTTATAACAAATACCTAACTGGGGTTCACTGCTATTTTTCATCGTCACCACGAGTCCAGTTCTAGAGCATGCGTCTGGGAATGAGGGTGGGCAACGGAGAACGAGCAGTTGTACAGCATCTCCCATGACCTCAGACCATCCCAATTTGCTCTAAGGTCAATGAAGGATTCTTTGACCTGGAGTCACATTCCTAGATGAAGACACTGACTAAAACTGAAAGAATGCTTCAAAGTTAAGACAAATTCAAAGTAAGAAAAGACAGCTCTACCAGAACTGTTCCAATCTAAACTTTTGTGTACTGAAGGTTCCACCTCACCTCGTACCTTCCTGACTGCTCATTACCTCCCAACACTGTGTACGTACAATCTGACAGACTACCTGTAAAACAGATTACTTATACAAGAAAATGACACAATATATTACAAAAACATCCATCAAAATAATTAGAATGTTCCCAGCAAGCTTGAACCAACCATCAGTATGTAATTTCAATTATGGGGTTAGTCTAAGGTAGGCATTTGATTTCCAGAAGGTTATGCATCTGGGGATTCAGAAGGTGCTGTATTATTAAAGACGATTCCAAACTGTGCATAAATCTAAGAGGTTGTTCAAATTCTAATACCAATTTTCTCATAAATTAATAAGAAATAATAGTTCTCATTAAAAAACCATGGCTTATGCCCTAAGTTTCTTCAAAAAAGCCAAGTTAATAAAATAGATAGAAAGGTTATTTCCCATAAAAGGGAAAAAAAAACCATTGAAAGAAATAAAAGCAATACTTTGTGCCTGTAACTATCAAATTATTTCCACACCCCTATCATTATAACCCTACAAATTTCTGCCCTTTCCAACATAGCCAATTCCCTCTTGAATACTGTTACTCCAGCTCTTGAGGCAGTCATCATTTAAAAGAAGAAAACAGGCACATGCCAATTTGTTTTTTGATTTCCCTTTCCTAAAAACCTCTGATTTCTCATTAAGGTTCAGTTTCACAGGTCTAGGCAATCTACAACACTCCAGCTGGATGACCAAGCTTAACGTGAGGCTTTTTGACCAAAGGAAACATTCCAGCCAATTTTGAATCCATGCTAATCTAACATCTATATACATTTTTCCAATAAGGGCTACTGATGGAATTGGGAGCCTTAGATGACTGTCTCCAGGATCCTGGAGACAATTACAAAACTCTGCAAAAATTTGTAATGAGATTAGAACAGAACAATGGTGCCTCTCATCTGTATAGCTCAGTTACTCATTGGAGCAAGTGAATACTTTTCCTGCATGGATTACCCAATTCATTAAACCTTGAAGGTGTGCTATAAGTGTAGCAACAAAAGCAGAAAGAATCTGTATCATGTTGTACCATATTTAAAGTTCGGCAGCTAATGATGGATTTTGAATTTTCCCAGATATTTCACATGGGACTTGAAAGCAGACAGGAACATTAAAATCAAAAGCAGAGAGAATCCCTGACCCTATTCTGCTACTACAATTTTGCCTGGAGAAAATTGTGGTGGTTTTTTTTTTCCATATTCATTCACAAGATTTATTGCCTGTCCCTAGCTGCCCTTGAGAAGGCGGTGGTGACCTGCCTTTTTGAACTGTTGCAGTCTATATACAGTAGGAAGACCCAGAAAGCCCTTAGAGAATTCTAGGATTGCAGATGGTGGTGATTTCATATAACTGTTGCCCTTATCCTTCTAGATGAAAGTGTTTGTAAGTTTGGAAGATGCTGTCAAAAGATGTTTGATGAATTTCTGCGCTGCATCTTGTAGATAGTACACACTGCTGCTGAGGGTTGTTGGTGGAGGGAATGAATGCAGTGCCTAGTAAGCAGACTGATTTGACCTGGATGGCATCAAGCTTCTTGAGAGTTATTGGAGCTGCACCTATCCAGGGAAGTGGGGGAGTATTTAAACACATGCCTGAATTAGGGAAGCAGAGGCAGAGACAGAGACAGAGGAAGTGTGCAAGAGACAGACAGTGGGGCAGAGAGAGTGAGAGTGAGAGCAACAGACAGACAGACAGACACAGAGAGAGAGAGAGAGAGAGAGTAAAACAGAGCAAGGAACAAAGACAGACAGAGAACCTTCATGGCAACCTCAGCTAATATGGGAATTGAACCAGTGCTCTTGGTGTCACTATGCATCACAAATCAGCTTGCTGACCCCCTCCTATATGTCTATAACTCTCACTGATTCTGTCCTCTGGAATCAGCCAGAGAATGGACTCTTCATTCCTGTACTTACTGTGTTCCAAGAACAGTGGCAAATCTCCTGAGAAAATATTTTATTACAGACTTATTTTACCAGTAGTTATCATTGCTATAGCAAGATAAACTTGGGAGTTATGAAATTAAGAGATGTAATTGAATACCAAAAATATCCAATTTTCAGACAACCAGATTTTGGACACTTGTAATATAAATTCCTCAAGATTCTGAACTCTGAATGAAATAAAAGAGATAATAAAGAAGAAAAGAAAAGGAGTTAATCACAATTTGAGGAGAATCACAGGTGGTAAGGGAAAACCCAAGTTTACAAAAACATACCATATGGCAAGCCCTATATTTCTAACTTGTGCACTACATTACAAGAACACTATGGGCCTGTTTACAGCACAAACAATGCAATATTCCCCTGATGATATTACAGCTGTTTTAAACTGTTTGAAATCCAAACAGCCAAAAAAAATCAAGTCAAATAGTGGTATGAATTCTGACATAATTCAGGAGGTGGACTGACAATTATTAAACATTTTACATGAAAGACATCAATGATCAGAGGAGTCTAATAGTGAATTATTTTCCATTTCATACGACTTTTGTACTCTTCCCTGTTAATGACATATATTCGCTTCAGACTATCTAGTTTGTTTCATCAATTAATTTGCTGTTTGAGTTTATAAAAACAAGTAACGGTAAAGCTAAAGATACCATAGTCCTACTGGACTATCGGGCTGCTCTCTTCAAGAGATGACTGGTGCCAGTTTAACGTGAGGGTCAACATGTTTCAGGCGAAGGGTGAGATTGAGAAGGACAGTCCTTCAATGGTGACTGCAGCCAGTGTGAGAATTGAACGCACACAGTTTGCATCACTCCGTATGGTAAACCAGCCAGCCAGAAAACTGAGCCAACCAACCCCCAAAGCAAATAATTCCGATGGAACAGTAACTTCAGAGCATACTGCTGCAATGTTTGTGGATTTATGGCCACAATTTGAAGGTAACTGCCTAAGAGATAAATACCATGATAAATTTACTGATTAACTGTACCACTTTCAAATAAAATTTTAAGTCATTAGCCTTGTGTCTGCACAGTATTTGATTCATGTCACGCAATGACTTATCTTACCTATATCCTAAATAACCTCCCCCGCCAGTGATCAGGATAGTTTCTGTTGTTGAGGTTTCCATTTCTTTAGACTAAAGGTATGGTAGGCTGCTGAAAATAAAATTTAAAGTTCTAAAGATCTGATTATCTTTTAATCTGAATTTTTTATTATATATGAAGATAAAAATAATTCACAGTGCAGAAAAATACAGCAACACAAATGAATTAAGCTATTTATCCTAAAGGTGCTCGATAGATCCATTAAAACTAATTTAAAAAATTAAACTGGTGTAAAGTATTCATGGTAAAATTAATAATCCATCTGTTATTTGAATGCAGGAAATGTGACAGTGAAAATTCTAACTGATTTGCAACAATTTGTAACTACATGATGTGAAGAGCTAGTTCATTGACTGTGTGTTATAGTTATAGATTTTAGTTTTATAAATGCAATGTTTATAGTAGAAAGTAGGATTAAAACAACTAAAGCATCTTGAAATCTAATGTATTTAAAAGGTTGAGTTCATATGGCTTATGATGTTAACAGATGGTAAGGCAAAGTCATTAAAATGGTGAGCTTTAGAGATTGACAGAAAGCCAAAAACAAATGATAGTTCGGAAGGTTTACTAGAATTAGAATAGAAAACATAGGGCTATGAAATCAACAAGCGGCTTTCTTAGCTGGAGACACAGTGTCTACACTGCTTGCAGGAATGTTAGTTCAGAGAGATTGTTTGTTGTGGGAGTTAAAGTTAAATTAACAAGAGCATTCAGCGAATTCTGAAAAACTGTAAAAGCCATGAGCTACAAGGAGGCTACATTATCATGGAGATGGATGAATCTTAAGGTGGTTCTCTGGTTTCAATTTATCTGAGGGTATATATGTCAGGAGACATTGTTTGTGCTAAAGAGATTAAGGGACAGTGCTGAAGCAAATGAATAGCTTCAGGCAGCAAGTGCTGTTGTTAGTAAACGCTAGGCAATTATACAGAAGTCTCTAGAAGCCATTTACTGTTCAAGCAGCTGAAAGACAGGTAAAGGAACACCACAAGCAGTATTTGCTTAGCTCTACATAAAAACATTCAGGTTTGGAGAAACATCAGGGCTAGTATCAGCTTAGTGAAGGCAGCTGTCTGAAAGGAATGGCTATTGTGGCCATGAGTATTTGCTGGAAGGCAGGCTTAGGAATCCATTGAAACGCAGTCTCGGGGAAAGAGTGTGAACTATTTTAAGACACGACTAGTCATTGAGGCAATACAAGTTGGAGAAGCATTTGAGGGAATTCTGTAGATCAAGTCAGAGCTGAAATACTACAGAGATGTAAAGGGAAGGGCGGCAGAAAGACCGGACAACTTAGTGATAGTTGGAAGATGGATGTCACAGAGTGATCAGGGATGAGCTACAGTGGATCCATCTAAATGATACAAGGCAGACAAGCATGGCATATCATAACGGCAGCTGTACAGAAGCAAGGTTTTAATGAAATTTGGCGAGCCACAGTGACACAAATGTCTGACAGCATCTGCAATTTGATATGTTCTGTAGGGGGTGGGCATGGTTCAGGCACTAAAGTCATGGAATCTGTTGATTTTACTCTCTTGGTAACAACCTCGAATCTTACATTTTCTTGACCTTAATTGAAACAGTCACTGGTTTCTGGCCAATCTATAACACATTTTGTAATCTCGACAAAGAACATAGCAAGGCACAATTAAGAGTTCTTCAAAAGACAGTTAAACAAAGATAAACCCCTAATTTTTTTTTGAGAAGTGCAGAAACAGTAAACAGCTGTGCACAGTGCATACTTCCTGTAAACATATCCAGTCCCACTTCAGATATCAAACTTCAAGTACGTCCTTTGACTAACTGAGTAATGTCATGGAAGACCTTACCAGAACAGTACATACCCGAGAGGTTGAGATCATGTGTTGCAATTCTGAAACAAAAAGAACAATTACTGTTTTCTCACATAATATCTTTACAGGTGGTTGAGACCAACACCATTACTAGAACAGTAAGTATACAAGAAATATTTCAAACTGACTGCATCTCATCACTTTCAATACGCATTTAGTAACATGAACTGTATCATTTCATTTATAGGCAAGCCTTCTCATACTTCTCCATCTGTTGAAGTATTTAACCCCATAACACTTATTTCCCTGAGAAACAGCCAGATGAAATTGAACAATAAAAAACCATTTATAGGTCACACTTACCAAATTATTAATCTGAAAATATATTAATTACAGATTTGTTTTAGCCTCCCAGGCAGATGTCAAAGACATCTTGATGCAGATTGACTATGTCCAATAAACTCAGCTCCAAAAAAAACTCTCAAAATTAATCACTATAACTCCCACAGAATCTTACGGTTGCCTTAAAATGTATGTCCTCCCATTCCTTGAACACACTGGCATACTTCCTTTGCAACAACACATCAGGCCTCCTCCACTCAATTGCTATGTGATCCTAGTTATACCAGTGAATGTGCAGCACAATAAATCCAGTTACATGCATTATTAGACTGAAAATACAAAGGCTATTCTGTACACCACCATGGTCTAAAACAAAATGCCTTATTTCAGATAAACCCAAGAAAAGTCAAGTGGCAGTAAACACAGTTCAGTCTATTAATATTCATCTAATTCCTTAACTCTTCCATTGCAGGATCTACTTGCATTCTGAATGCCCTAACATTTTTGACTATATGGCAGTCTGGAAGATTATTTCTAACATTTAGCATTTCAAGTAAACAAGCCTTGGTCTTATTAATAGTTTTCACCTATTTTAAATGTATGCCCTTTGCCCAACTTTACTGTTTTAATTTGAAGTAATATTCTTTCTTTAAAAAAATCCATTTACTTACATAAAGATGCCCAAGTAACGCACACAGTTCCTGATTTGCTACCATCTTTAATTCTGCATTTGTTACCTTAAGTTTGAATACAAAACTTAATCACAGCTTTAAAATAATGTTGTACCTGAATGAATATTAGTTGAGTACTAAGTTCTATTTTGCTCAAAGCGTGGCTGGCCCACAAGCTGCCGATGACTGACTCCTTCAAAACAACGATGAACATGTGATGCATGTTTGAATAACAACAAAATTATAGCAGAAGTAAGGTTGAGGTATTAACTAATGAATTATATGGCTTGCCTGATTATATTTGAGGATTTAGTATCAATTATTGATTTTTTTTTACATACAGGAGTTCTTTTTTTAAGTTGGATCTAGTTTCTAGCTTTCCCAAGAGTTGGAAAGTGAAAAATGCAGCATTAATTGGGACAAATACAGATTGCTTTGCCTATCCGGGTAGATAGTCAGTTATTAGGTACAGACGTTATTCCAATGTTCTTAAAATCCTTTATGCTTTTGTACCTGTCAGTAATGTTAAATGAATGCGCTAGTACTTGCCAGCCAAACTTGACAACATTTAAATACATGCATTCATATATTTAATTTTGAAAAATCTCTCCAGTGCTCATATCTCATGTGAAATACAGAACTAATTTATATGAACAGTGATCATGAATATTCATAAAACAAGTAGTCCTGGAGATGAAATATTTGCATTATTGTAGTTCTTGGCACCTGACTACATGATGTGATTTATGGCTTTGTACCGAATTCTATTCTGTGAACAAACGAGGTCCACTCCTCTCTCATAAGGACAATTGTCAATCTTTCTCCTCACCCCACCCCAACCCACACCATTCTTCATACAGAATTTGGAGAACCAATTCATTTCTAAATTGTATATGAAGGATAGTTCCTTTCTCTATACCATACTCCATTCCTGCTTTCTATTTTCTAAATTATAATATTTGAACTCCAAAGGTTAAGTGGCTTGGCCATACTAAATTGCCCAGGGATGTGTAGGCAAGGTGGGTTAGCCATGGTAAATGCAGGCTTACAGGGATAGGGTGGGATGATCTTCAGAGCATCAGTCCAGACTCAATGAGCTGAATGGCCTCTTTCCATACTGTAGGGATTTATTATTCTATGATCTAGTTTCTACTTTGTATGCAAATCATATTTTTAAACCTTTCTGTAGAGGTGAATATTTTGCATCTTTGCTCATCCCAAGGCTCTTCGCAGGAACATTAGACATCAAAATCTGACACTGAGATGAAGAATATCAAATGAACTAAAGCTTGATCAAAGTAGTAGGCTTTAAGGAGCATCTCGCAGGAGGAAAAGAGACAAAGATTAAAAAATAGAATATCAGATCTTGAGTGTAGGCAGCTGAAGGCATAACTGCCAAAGCTGGAATGATTAAATTCAGAACTGCTCAAAAGACCAGAATTAGATCAGCACGTTTCTCAAAGTTGTGGAAGAGGAGAAGATTAGAGAGATTAGGAAAGGGTGACGCCATCGAGCAATTTGATAACAAAACTGAGAATTTTAAAATGAAGGCTTTGCTTAACCAGGACACAACGTAGGTCAGCAAGTACAGGGCCAATAGCTTAATGGGACATGATGCAAGTTGGGACATAGATAGTGATCTTGCTTGAGCTGCCAGAATTTGCCATCCCTTCAATAACTTCGAATTGTAAATTATATTATCCTTGTTTTTGTTATGTACACTGGTTGCAAATGTGAATATATCACATCCATATACTATTAAGCGGTATTATATATTTTTGTCTGGAGATTTCTCAGACTTAGTCTTCATCTTCTAATTTAACTTTATTTGAACTATTGCAGACATGTGTAAATGAGGTTGCCACCAAGGTTAAAATGGCAAAGCAACTCTGGAAAAACTTCCTGGTCTTCATCCATTTTATTTCAAGATGGGATATGGGTCTCACTGGTGAATTTGGCATTTTTTTTAATCTTTCCAACTGATTGAAAGTTGAATTTTCTTCATAGGCATTGTGTCTACCTAAGCACATGGGCTGCTGTGGTTAAGGCAGCAGCTCACCACTACCTTCTCACACTCAAAAACAAATGCTTGCCAGCCAAGGACATCCATGTCCCACGATAAATGAAATAAAACCCCAACCTGCGGCTTGCAACCCTCCAGAAGTGCCCAGGAATTAATTTCCAAGACACCCTGCCTCAAAGGCCAGGAAGAGAACTATGTGGGCAATAGCTTATTTTTAAAAAAAATTATTTAAATACTAATCTTCCCAAGGACAATAGTGTGCTTATTGGGGCTTCTGATTGGAGTGGGAAGGTAATGTAGTGAAGTATGGACATGGTGGGTGACAGCAAGAGCTTGGTGGGAGGAGGTGGAGGAGGAGAAAAGAGTGGGGACCAGAAGAGCTAGATGTGGGAATCAAAGCAGTGACACTGGAACCGGAAACAAAGAGACAGTAATATTAACACCACACATTCGCCAGAACAGGAGGACGTGCATTTAAACAGGTTTGTCGCCACTACGAAAAATGATAGCAAACAAACAGGTACAATAATTAACTCAAAGCAGCAAGATCTGAGGCTTGATACAGTTACGCCTGAGACATAGATGGTAATAGGGAAGGAAGGAGGGCTGAGAGAGCAGGGCAGGGAGTAATAATCCCCTCTCCACTAATTATTCTCCTTGCTCTCTCCCTCCACCTATCTCAACACTTCAAGCTGAACTTCAGTTCAAGAACGTGCATCTTTCATACACATGCAGGGGCTGTCAGCAGACACTGGCACATAATTATCCCTTACATTACTGTACATTATAAAGTGGTAATATCATTTAGACCATTAATTGAGAAACCCAGGCTAATGTTTCTGGGGACGAGTTCGAATCCCTTCACAGCAGATGGTAAAATCTGAATTCATTAAAATCTGGAATTAAAAGGTAATCTCCTATTCTGGTAAAACCCCATCTGGTTTACTCATGCTTTTTTAGGGAAACTGCCCACCTTACCTGGTTACCTCCTTACCTATATGTGACTCCAGACTACATGTGATTAAAATTGGCAATTGGACAGGAGGCAACGGCCTAGTGGTATTATCGCTGGACTGTTAATCCAGAGACCCACGTAGTGTTCTGGGGACCTGGGTTCAAATCCCACCACAACAGATACTGGAATTTGAATTCAATAACCATCTGGAATTAAGAGTCTAATGATGACCATTAGAATCCATTGCCGATTGTCAGGAAAAACCCATCTGGTTCACTAATGCCCTTTAGGGAAGGAAACTGCCATCTTACCTGGTCTGGACTACATGTGACTCCAGACCCACAGCAATGTGGTTGACTCTTAACTGCCTTCTGCAATAAATACCGCCTAGCCAGAGAAAGATGCCCTCAGCCCGTGAACGTGTAAAGGGAAAAAAAAAATTGGAGATGGGCAATAAATGCTGTTCTAGCTACAGTTGTCCGCACTAATTTAGAGGAAAAACGATTAATGTGATTACAATAAGGATTTGTCCAACCACAATTGGGAACTTCACCCCCAACCCAACAGTCCCCGATGAGAAATGGAGCCATAAAGCTCCAGCTCCATTCCTGACTGTTTACATCAGGTTAGCGGCAGAATTACCTGCTCGATCATGGGATTACCGAATGAAGAAAGCGAGACCTCTCTCCCCACCGGGCGGTTACCATGGCGCCACCGATACCTACAGTCATTTCCGGGTCTCGATCACGTGACGCACACTTTATTTTACCCCCACGGAACCCGATAGGCCAGTGGGCAGATAAAACATTCAAGATGCCGAAAACTCAAAAATCGTGGGTGCAGCGCCGCCTAATCTGTCGTCAACTAAATCGTTGAAATTCAAGCAGGCCAAGATCAAAGATGGCGGCCACCAGCCCCGGCCATCGTTAAAGATGGAGACAGGCTGCACCCAGTCATGTCCTGCCGTGATCAAAGATAATATCCCACCAACAGCCGTCCCTGTTGCCATGATGAAAGATGGCGCTGCCAGGGACTGCCCATCATGAAACATGGCGATCCGGCGAGCCTTAAATGACGCCATGATCAAAGATGGCGACCGCCAACTGCGGAGTGTTGCCACGATCAAAGATGGCAGGCGACCGCCTGGGTCGGTTTTCCGGGGCTCGGCGGAAGGATGAAGCAGATGGCGGGGAAAATAAACGCCGAAGAACGCGCGAAGGTGGCTCTTAAACTCGCCGCTGTCAATGAAACTCTCGGTATTTATCCTATATCTTCGCTGCCTACGCTTCCCGAGTGTAGAAGGGAAGCTTGTCAGAAATAAAAACAGAACTTGCTTGGGGGGGGGGTCACTGAAGTCGAAACGTTGACTCTGTATTTTCTGGATTTCTACAGATGCTGCTGGATTTCTCCGCCTGTTACTTGTTTTTAAAGATCTCCAATGTCCGTAGTTCTTTGGTTTGTTGTTGTTAAGGAAGCTTGTCTGTTCGGCGGAGATAATAGTCAGCAGTTTTTCCGCAGGCCTTTCCCGATCGCCCACATAAGGGCTGGGAGGTCATGTTACTGCTGTACACGACATTGGTTAGATCATAGAATCCCTACAGCGTGGAAACAGGCCCTTCGGCCCAACAAGTCCATACCGACCCTCAGAGCATCCTACCCAGACCCATCCCCCTATAACCCACCTAATCTACACATCCCTGAACACTGCGGGCAATTTAGCATGGCCAATTCACCTAGACTGTATGTCTTTGGACTGTGGGAGGAAACCCACGCAGACACTGGGAGAATGTGCAAACTCCACACACACAGTCGCCCGACTGAACCTGGGTCCCTGGCGCTGTGAGGCAGCAGTGCTAACCACTGAGCCACCGTGCCATTAGGCCATGTCAAATGGAGTATAATGTAGATAAGTATGAGGTGGTGCATTTTGGGAAGTTAAATCAAGGTAGGAGTTTCATGGTGAATGATAGGGGCCCTAAGAAGTGTAGTGAAACAGAGGGACCTTGGAGTTCAGGTGCACGGTTCTCTCAAAGTGGAGTCACAGGTAGACAGTGTAGTGAAGAAGGCTTTTGGCACACTGGCCTTCATGAGCCAGGGTATTGAGTACAGAAGTTGGGAAGTTATGTTTCAGTTGTACAGGATGTTGGTGAGGCTGCACTTGGAGTATTATGTTTAGGTTTGGTCACCTTGCTATAGGAAAGATGTTATTAAACTGGAAAGAGTGCAGAGGAGATTTACAAGGATGTTGCCAGGACTTTAGGGACTGATATGTAAGAAGAGATTGGACAAGCTAGGATTTTTTTCTTTCGAGTGTAGGAGACTGAGGGTGGATCTTATGGAAGTGTATAAGATCATGAGAGGCATGGATAGGGTGAATGCACTCAATCTTTTTCCCAGGGTTGGGGAATCAAGGACTGGAGGGCATCAGTTTAAGGTAAGAGGGGAAAGAATACATGGAAACCTGAAGGGTACCTTTTTTACACAGAGGGTGGTACGCATATGGAATGAGCTGCCAGCAGAAGTGGTTGAGGCGGGTATGTTAACAACATTTAAAAGGCATTTGGATGAATACGTGGATAGGAAAGGTTTAGGAGGATATGGGCCAACTGCAGGGAAATGGGGTTAGCATGGATGAACATTTTGGTTGGCATGGACCAGTTTGGGCTGAAGGGCTTGTTTCCGTGCTGTAGGACTCTATGACTCTATACTCTTGTTTCCTCCCACAATCAAATATGCTAAACTTGCCCATAGAGTCCAGGGATGTGCAGGCAAGGTGCGTTAGCCATGAAAAATGCAGGGATGGGATGCTCTTTGGAGGGTCAGTGTACACCCAATGGACTGAATGGCCTACTTTCACACTGTAGGGATTTTATGATCCTAAAACAGTTTTGGTCCCTTTACTCAAGCAAGAATGTAATTGCACTGGAGGCAGTTCAGAGAAGGTTCACTAGATTAGTTCTAGAGATTAAAGGCTTGTTTTATGAGGAGTGATTAAGCAGTTTGGGCCTATACCATGTTTAGGAGGATGAGTGGAGATCTAATTGAGGCATATAAGATGCTAAAAGGAATTGACGAAGTCGAGCAGACATTTCCTTTTATTGGCCAATCTAGGAGTCATAGTTTTAGGCTAAGGACAGCAGATTTGCAATGGAATTGAGGGGAATTCCTTCTCTCAAAAGGTTATGAATCTGTGGTATTCACTATCCAAGAGTGTGCTGGATACTGGATAAATTTAAGATTTGTAAGATTTTTAATTAGTAGTGGGTTAAAGGATAATGGGGAGTGGCTGGGAAAGCGGAATTGAGTCTGAGATGAGATCAGCCACGATTGTATTAAATAGCTTAAGGGGCTGAATTGCTTACTCCTACTCATGAGTGTGTCACTAACAAGCCCAGGATGTCTTGCCTATCCCTAATTGCCTTGAAGTGATTTTTCTTGTTAGGTCATTTCAAGTGGGTTTTAAGAGACAGCTACATTTCTGTGGAGCAGAACTCCTGTAGGATAAAGATGGCAGATTTCCTTCCCCAAAGGACATTTATTAATCCAGTGGCTTTTTTAGTGACAATGCTTTCATGATCATTTCTGAAATCATCTTTCAGTTGCAGATTTGATTCACTTGAATTTAAATTCCACTGGGTGCCTTGGTGGGATTTAATTTCATGACTCCAGAACATTAGCCTGGGCTTCTGAGTTATTGGTACAGTGACATTACTACAAAGCCAACATTTTCCCTTTTTTTTTGTGATTTTGATTGGGGGACAGTATTGATCAGGGGAAAAGGGCATAACTTTACTGTTCTTCTGGGAAATAGTGTCAGGTTCTCCCAAATGGGCAGTTTAGCCCGCAGTTTAACATTTCATCCAAAGACGGCACCACTGACAGAGCTAATGCCTTGGAGAGGGACTTAAAATCCTCTCCAGGAACAAGGTGACTTTTCAGTATGACTACCAACTGAACTATTGCTGATGCTAATTGATTTTAAAAAAACCTGACAACAGTTGCATAAGATATTAGAGAAGACCAAATTTTGCTCAAAGTGGGTGGTAGGTAGATTTTAAGGAGTGCCTTAAAAAAGGAGGAGGCAGGGAGGTTTGATTATATGGAGGGAATTCCAGAACTTAGAACCTGGGTAGCTGAAGGCACATCGCACCTATGCTTGAAAAATTAAAATCTGGAATTTTCAAGATCTAAGAATTAGAGAAATGCAGAAATTGCAAATTGGAGGGCTGGAAGAGGTTACGGAGATAGGGAAGGGTGAGATAATAGGTGAATAGAGCATGGTGTTAGAGTTTTGATGAGCTTAATTTTATGGTTGATGGAAAACCAACCAGGAGAGCAATAAATATTGGGGTAACAGGTATAGATGAGGGTTTCAGTAACAGATGAGTTAAGGCAGGGATTGACATAAGGTGATGGAAATAGGCAGTATTGACGTCTGAACAGATATGTAGTGGGAAACTCGTCTCTGGATTAACTATAACAGTAACATTGTGAACAGTCTGGTTCAGTCTGATATTTTCCAGGAAGTTATTTGTTTGGGAATTATGGTTGTAATGGATTTTGGGATGCAGTGGGGTTGTAATGTCCACCTTTTTCCTCAATTGAGGATTCCTCACCACTCTGGTTGTCTGACATGTTTCCTGCACTTCTGCCCTCACCTCTTCTTGTCCCTGCCACAAATCTGATAGTGTCTCCCCAGTCCTCACTTTTCATCCCATCAGGATCCACATCTAAAGGATCACAGGCCATCATTTCTGTCACCTCCAGCAGGATGCCACCATCAGACACTATTCCCCTTTCCATCTTTGTCAGCCTTCTGCAGGGACCATTTCCTCCGATTCACACTACACTTCCATGGCACCTTCCCACGTAATTGCAGAAGGTTTAACACCTGCCTGTTTACTTACTTCCTCCCTCCTCGCTATACAGACATACGTAGGTGAAGCAGCAATTTATCTGCACTTAATGTAGTGCACATGTTGAATTAGACCCCGTGCACAAATCACTGAGAAACAGAACCGGAAGTGATGCCAACCACCTCAGCAAACCGAGGCATATAAATAACAAAGCAGGACAGAACACTACGCTTCACTCAAACCCACCAGCTCGATGAGCATGTCTACAACCTAAATGTAGTCTACTGTATTCTCTGCTAACAATGTGCTCTCCTGAACGTTGGAGAGATGAAACACAAACTGGGTGATGGTTTTGCAGAACATTTGCATTCTGTCCGCAAAAATGACTCCAGGCTTGCTGCAGTTCTCCAGCGAGGCTCAATGTAAGCTGGAAGAACAACACCTTGTTTCTGCTTGGGGACCCTGCAGCCTTTAGGACTCTATCAAATTCAATAATTTTAGTACTTGAGCATCTTCTTCATGTCCTTTACCTACCCCCATGTCCTAGGTCTTGTTATCACATAGGCAGATTTCAGCACAACAACTCCTTTTCACCCACAAGTGGTTTCCACATGCACACACCCACGTCTGCAGCATATTTACCATCTTTTCCTTGCTACAATCAATTCTGAAGAAGGGTCACTGGACCCGAAACATTGAAGCTGCTTTCTGTCCACAGGTTCTGTCGGACCTGCTGAGTTTCTCCAGCAATTTGTTTTTATTTCAGATTTCCAGCATCTGCAGTTCTGTCTTTTTTGGAAAATTCTTTTATAATATTATTTCCAAAGGGATTCCTTTTAATAAATTTAGTAGACTAAATTCTGTGATTCTCCATCCTTGGCTGTAACTCCTCACTGTCGTCTGTTATAGAGTCATACAGCACGGAAACAGACCACTCGATCCAACCAGTCCATGCCAAACACAATCCCAAACTAAAGTAGTCCCACCTGCTTGCTCCTGGCCCATATCCCTCCAAACCTTTCCTATTCATGTACTTATGTCTTTTAAGCATTGTAATTGTGCCCACATCCACCACTTCTTTAGGGAGTTCCTTCTACACGCAAACGACCATCTGTGTTAAAAAAAAATTTCCCCTCATGCCTTTTTTAAATCTCCTCTGACCTTTAAAAAATATAACGCCTTGTCTTGAAGTTTCCCATCCTAGGGAAAAACCCACCATAAACCCTATCTATACACCTCATGATCTTATAGGCTTCTGTAAGGTCACGTCAACCTCCTACGCTTCAGTGAAAAAAGTCTCAGCCTATCCAGATGTTGTATCACATATAGCCTTACAGTTTGTAAATTATTTCCTTTGAGCAAGTCTTAAACAGATTAATATTTAACTCCCTGACCACCCTATCCAAACTGATATCTTGGCCCTAATTTTTTTTTTGTCAAGAACAAAGAAACTGTTCTTTTCTAATTTGTGTGGTGTTTTTATTTAAATGTAATATTTTCATTTTTTTAATACACATGAAACCTGTTTCCTTTATTTCAGAATTCTCACTACAAAAGCTTAATGATTCAGAGAAAATGATGAAGAAATCAATTCAGTGTCAAGAATACCTAAATCAGGTACAGTACAATAATTAAAGAAGGTGTTTAATTCTGGCCTCTTGATCAAACCGGGTTTAACTGCTCCACCATTGGGCATTGTATTTTCAGCTACTGAACCCTAGGACCTAGAAATCTTCCCTGAACTTCTCTACCTTAATTAAAGTGCTCCTTAAATTCCTACTTCTTCGACCAAGCTTTTGGTCTTTGGCCTGGTATTCCCTGGTGTAGCCGAGTGTTAGATTTATTTTGTTAACCCTCCTGTGAAGTGCCTTGGGATATTTTACTAAACCAAAGGCACTATGTCAGTAGCTATAGTACCAAGTAAAGCATTCCTCCAAGGATAATAATGTTCTTTAAAGAGACACAATGTGTGAGAAAATGTTCCTTACAGCAGGTCTTCAAGAAGCAGAACTGGGTATCAGCAACCAACAACTCAAATTATAAGAACCAAAAGAACTGCAGATGCTGTAAATCAGGAACAACTGGGCCCGAAACGTCAGCTTTCCTGCTCCTCTGATGCTGCTTGGCCTGCTGTGTTCATCCAGCTCTACACCGTGTTATCACAAAAACAAAGTTGCTGGAAAAGCTCAGCAGGTCTGGCAGCACCTGTGGAGGAGAAAACAGAGTTAACGTTTTGGGTCCAGTTCTGAGGAAGGGTTACTGGACCCGAAACGTTAACTCTGTTTTCTCCTCCACAGATGCTGCC
>NC_063346.1:19917609-19926458 GCF_021869965.1 Rhincodon typus | reverse complement strand
GCCTTCCTGCTCCTCTGATGCTGCTTGGCCTGCTGTGTTCATCCAGCTCTACACCTTGTTATCTCAGATTCTCCAGCATCTGCAGTTCCTACTATCTCTAAGGAAACTCAGATTTATTGCTCCATCCAAAACCTTGCTGCGTTGTCTCATCAACAACCCATTCAATATTCAATCAAAATGAACGGCTTGCATATCTATCTCACTTGATTCAATTTGGCATTGAATGCTGCAAGCTGCCTGGCTTAATATCTCAGTTCCCCAGTCTCATTAACACCTATGTGGTATAATCAGTCAAGGTAACCAGTTTGTGTACCTGCCTCTCACCTGATCCAATTCCCAGCATGCTGTTCAGTCAGCCAGTTTTCCCAGTATACCATTTAGTTGGCCAGTGTTGCTTTCAGTGTCCCCAAGGAAGCTATTATTATACTTAAAGGGGACATTCTGCTACCTGCAGTATCAGGCAAGAACTTGCAAAACACGAACAAAAACAGAAGTTGCTGGAAAAGCTCAGAAGGTCTGGCAGAATCTGAGAGATTTCGGTCTTTATTAAGAACTTGCAAAAGTTGATTGGGAGAGGCTATTTGTAGGTGAAGGGTCAGTTGGAAAGTGGGAGGGCTTCAAAAATGAAATATTGCGAGTCCAGAGACAGTATGTTCCTGTCAGTGTGAAGACCAAGGCTGGTAGGTGCAGGGAATGCTGGATAACTAGAGAAATTGGGGGCCTGGTCAAGAAAAAGGAGGTACAAGTCGTGTACAGACAGCTGGGATGAGGTGAATCTCTGGAGGAGTAAAGAGCAGCAGGAGTATAGTCAAGAGAGAAATCAGGAGGGCAAAAAGGGACATGAGACAGTTTTGGCAAATAGAGTTAAGGAGAATCAATAGAGATTGTTCAAATACATTAAAGACAAAAGAGTAACTAGGGAGAGAATAGGGCCCTTTAAAGATCAACAAGACTATCTATGTGTGGAACTGCAGGAGATGGACGAGATACTAAACAAGTATTTCACATCAGTATATACTGTGGAGACAGATATGAAAACAAGACAACTTCGAGAAATAGCAATATCTTAAAGCCTTCATATTACAGAGGAGGTGCTGGCTGTCTTAAAATGCATAAAGGTGGATAAATTCCTGGGACCTGATCAGGTGTATCCCAGAAGTTTGTGGGAAGCTAGGGAAGTGATTGCTGGGCTCCTTGCGGAGAAATTTCATTGATAGCCATGGGTAAGGTGCTGGAAGACTGTAAAGTGGCTAATGTGCCATTATTTAAGAAAGGTGGTAAGGAAAAGCACTATAGACCACTGAGCCTGACATCAGTGGTGGGTAAGTTGTTGGAGGGGACAGAATTTACATGTATTTGTAAAGGCAAGAACTGTTTGGGGAGTGTTAAAATGGCTTTGTGTAAGGGAAATCATGTCTCACTAACTTGATTGAGTTTTTTGAAGAAATGACAAAGAAGATTGATGAAGGCAGAGCGGTGGATGTTGTCTTTATGACTCCAGCAAGGTGTTCAACAATGTTCTGCATAGTAGACTGGTTAGCAAGGTTAGATCACATGGAATCCAGGGATACCTAGCTATGTGGATACAAAATTGACTTGAAGGTAGGAGACAGAAGGTGGTGGTGGAGGGTTGTTTTACGGACTGGAGTTCTGTAACCAGCGGTGTGCCGCAAGGAACGGTGCTGGGTCCATTGTTTTTTGTCATTTATATAAATTATTTGGATGTGAATATAGGAGGGATGGTTAGTAAGTTTGCAGATGACACCAAAAATGGTGATGTAGTGGACAGTGAAAAAGGTTATCTCAGAATACAACAGGATCTTGATCAGATGGACTGATGGGCCAAGGAGTGACAGATGGAGTTTAATTTGGATAAATGTGAAGTGTTGTATTTTGGTACGACAAACCAGTGCAGGACTTACACAGTTAATAGTAAGGTCCTGGGGAGTGTTGCTGAACAAAGAGACCATTGGATGCAGGTTCAAATTTCCTTGAAAATGAAGTTGCAGGTAGACAGAGTAGTGAAAAAGGCACTTGTTATACTTGCCTTTATTGGCCAATGCGTTGAGTATAGGAGTTGGGAGGTCATATTGCAGCTGTACAGGACATTAGTTAGGCCACTTTTAGAATAGTGGTTTGAATTCTGGTCTCTCTGCTATAGGAAAGCTGTTGTGAAACTTGAAACGGTTCAGAAAAGATTTACAAAGATGTTGCCAGGGTTGGAGAGTTCGAGCTATAGGGAGAGGCTAAACAGGCTGAGGCTATTTTTCCTGCAGCATTGGAGGCTGAGGGGTAACCTTATATAGAGGTTTATAAAATCATGAGGGGCATGGATAGGGTGAGTAGCCAAGGTCTTTTTTTCTAGGATACTAGAAAAACTAGAGGGCACAGGTTTTAGGTGAGAGGGGAAAGATTTAAAAAGGACCTGAGGGGTAAATGAAGTGTTGGAGGCTAGTAAAATTACAACATTTAAAAGGCATCTGGTTGGGTGTATGAATAGGAAGGGTTTAGAGGGATATGGGCCAAATGCTGCCAAATGGTCTAGATTAATATATTTAGTCGGCATGGATGAGTTGGCTCAATGAGTCTGTTTCTGTGCTGTGCAACTCTATGACTCTATATCTATATGTATGGCATGTGTACGAAATTTTCCACATTGTTGGATGGCTGTCAGGACTGGAATAATTTTGATTTGGACTGGTGAGTTCTTGTGTGCTGGTTCACAGCACTCAACCATTGCTGTTATTCAGATTCATAGACTGTCATGTTTAGTTTATGTGGCCTGGTCAGAATCATGTCCAAATGAAAGGAAAGAGGAAGGGTTCAAATAAATATCTTTCACGTACAAAGAAACTGAATTTATTTCTACATATGATATGAAAAAAGTATTTGAATTCTTGAATTTGTTTCCTTTTCTGTTGAAATAAAATTTGTGTGTTAAACAAAGATGGAATTTAACTAGAAAAGCAAATACTGCAAATGGTGGAAATCTAAAATAAAAATTGAAAATGCAGGAGAACCTCATCTAGTCTGACAACACCTGGAGTAAAAGAAACAATGTTGACATTCTGAAGTACTGTTCTGAAGAAGTCATATTGGACTTGAAACATTAACTCTGTCTCTCTCCACATATGTTGTTGGACCTGCTGAGTGTCTCTCACATTTTCTGTTTTCATTTGGAATTAAAGTATGTTATCCCAAGCATTACCACAAAGCCACAGAATAGAACCACACAGCTCAAAAATTAGATTCATACTATTCTCTCTGATGTCTGAGTTCCTGTTGCCCAAGGGATTATTAATGATCTGCATTAATGTCCTGTTTTACCTCTTTCCCAAAAGGAGACAGCTACATGGATCCCAGGAGGCTAGTATGCATATAGGGCAGCCAGCAAGCTCATCTATTCCAGTCACTGGAGATGTAGTGAGAAAATTACAACGCTGGTGTGAGACACACATTAATCAGGCACTGTCACAAAACGAAGCTCTGTGGAAACACAGTAAGCAGTCACACATGACATGGTTTGACATTAGAACGCTGGCTCCACCGAAGATGTGTGTACTAGAGTGTTGTTGTGAAGATGTTTCATTAGATGAGAAGGAGCTATGATTCGTTAATTACCTGCAAGAATTCACTAGGTGGCAGAAGTGTAGAGGATATGGAAAAGAGGTGGAACAGATGGTAATGGAGGCGATCATTAATAATTCCCACAGCAGTCTCAGACACCTGAAATAATGTACTCATCTATTCCTTAAACTTTGTCACCCCGAATATACCTTTATATGACTCTCTTGTAACACAGCCCGATAATGAAACCTCCTGAAGCAGTTCCTGGTGCACATTTTCAATGATTTCATGATGATAAGGTGTTAAATTAGACAGATTCCAAAAAAAAAGCTGACTCATGACGTATTCTTTGACCCTGGCTTTGATTGACTTTATGTTGCCTGCTCACTACCCTGTTCATTAACAGCGCACACCAGCAGGGGGCCCAAAATCACAACTTTTCAGTAGGACCTAAAGCCAGCCAGCATTTATACAGTAGGAGTTGCACTGTGGTTGCATAAGGTGTTGAGAGACGTGCATAAAGTGAATCTGACCTGAGAAGCATTGAGAAATAGTACAACATTGCAGAGGGAAGGTCTTACATTTTCAAATGCTGCACTGGAGGCCATGGCGGAGATGGTGGCAAGCTGGAGAGATGTCATTTATTCATTTAAAAAAAACACCTGATCGAAAGGCAATGGGAAGAGATGGTCGTGGAATTCTGAGGCCAGGACACTAGCCCTAAGGGCCTGGCTGCAGTGAAGCAAGACATTCAATGATGATTGTCATGTGATCAAGGTCAATTAATACATCTTCAAATGCCTTTACCTGTTCACTCCATCACTAGCGTCATTTACTGCTGCTCAATATATCTCATTCATATCACTTACCTACCAAAATCATGACTCATACCTGGCATTCATGCAGTTTACCTCGACCTTACATATAGTCATACAAACCACTGTTTGTACATACAGTCAACTACACAAATTTAACACCCACATCAGTCAGAAAGATTGAATGCCAATAATTACCACATTGCAAAACAAGTTTGCACAGAACCTGAGCAGTTGGAGCTATGGAATGTAGTAATGCATCTTGCAAGGAAATACAGAGATAGGCAAGATGTACAGTAAATATTAAAGTAAATGGAGAAACCTGGAAATTCACATGCACAAATCTTTTAAAATGGTCGGATAAGCTGAAAAGTCACCCAGAATTCTCATCCATGCAAGCAAAGACATAAAGCTATCAGAGATAAGACCATAAGACATAGGAGCAGAAATTAGGCCATTCAGCCCATTGAGTCTGTTCTGCCATTCAATCACGGCTGATAAGTTTCTCAACCCCATTCTCCCACTTCCTCCCCGTAACCCTTGATTCCCTTGACAATCAAGAATCTATCTCCATTTTAAATATATTCAATCACCTGGCCTCCACAGCCTTCTGAGGCAGTGAGTTCCATAGATTCACCACTCTCCTCCTTATCTCTGTTCTAAAAGGTCTTCCCTTTACTCTAAGGCTGTGCCCTTGGGTCCTAGTCTCTCCTACCAATGGAAACATCTTCCCAACATTTACCCTGTCCAGGCCATTCAGTATTCTGTAAGTTTCAATTAGATTACTCAGTCATCCTTCTAAACTCCATTATGTATAGACCCAGAGTCCTCAAACATTCCTCATATATTAAGATTTTCATTCCTGGGATCATTCTCATGAACCTTCTCTGAACCTGCTCCAAAGCCAGTACATCTGTCCTGAGATATGGGGCCCAAAACTGTGCACAATACTCCAAATGTGGCTTGACTAGGGCCTTATAGACCCTCAGAAGTATATCCCTGCTTTTATATTCAAGTTCTCTCAGAATAAATGCCAAAATTGTATTTGCCTTCCTAACTACTGACTCAACCTGCAAGTTTACCTTGAGAGAATCCTGGACTAGAACTCCCAAGTCTCTTTGCACTTTAGATTTCTGGATTTTCTACCCGTTTAGAAAATAGTCTATGCCTCTATTCTTCTTACCAATGTGCATGACCTCACACATTCCCACGTTGAATTCCATCTGCCACTTCTTTGCCCACTCTTCTAACTTGTTCCTCTGCAGCTTCCCCGTCTGCTCAATACTACCTGTCCCTCTACCTTTGCATCATCTGCAAACTTAGCCAGAATGCCCTCAGTTCCTTCATCTAGATCATTAATGTATAAAGTGAAAAGTTGTGGTCCCAACA
The DNA here is from genome assembly GCF_021869965.1 of Rhincodon typus. NCBI lineage: Eukaryota > Metazoa > Chordata > Chondrichthyes > Orectolobiformes > Rhincodontidae > Rhincodon > Rhincodon typus. The sequence goes on along the minus strand of NC_063346.1, from coordinate 19,920,687 downwards.
CTGACCCTTGTAGAACACCATCCTGAGAAGGACTCTTATCTCCACTCTCTGCTTTCTGTCAGAGAGCCAATCTTCTATCCATGCTAGCACCTTGCCTCTAACACCAGGGGCCCTTATCTTATTCAGCAGCCTCCTGTGCGGCACCTTGTCAAAGGCCTTCTGGAAGTCCAGGTAGTTAACATCCATTGGATCTCCTTGGTCTAACCTGCTTGTTACTTCCTAAAAGAATTCTAGCAGATTCGTCAAGCATGACCTCCCCTTGACAAAACCAAGCTGATTTTGCCCTATTTGACCATACACTTCCAAGTATTCAGAAATCTCAACTTCACAATAGACTCCAAAATCTTACCCACGACCAAGGTTAGGTTAAGCGGCCTTCAGTCTTTTGCCTTACTCCCTTTTTAAACAGGGGTGTCACGTTAGCAATTTTCCAGTCCTCTGGGACCCTCCCTGACTGTAGTGATTACTGAAAGATCACCACGAATGTTTCCACTATCTCTTCAGCTGTCTCCTTTAGAACTCTGGGGTGTGGGGTTCGCACCTCTGAGATAACTCCACAAAAACCAGTATTCTGTCACCAAGTTGCCCTTTATTTACACGTGAAACGACCTTAACATTCGTCCAGCTCCCTCAGAGCAAGGTCTCAGAGGGAACAGAGTGACTGACATTCCTGTTCTTATCAGGGACCCCTGGCTGATAGTTTGGACCAGATTAACAACCCCACTATAATTACTATATCCCTCCCCTTCTATACCCAGGGACGAAGCTCTGCTCTTTTTCTTGTAACCTCTCCTGGGGGCATTTTCGCACCAGGTCTGGCTCCTCCGATTCAGCTCAGATATGAATGGCGTATATGAGACCATAGCCCGCCTCTTGCGCCTGGAGTGTCTCAGAAGGAATTCATCCTCTTCTTCAAATGGTAAAGGTGTCGAGGCTGCATCATCTGCTGTATCCATCTCAGAGCCGAGGTTTCTTTGACGCTAGATGGTGGGGGAGAAACCATGGGTTTTGACAGCATTTCCAGCTGTTCTGAGGGGCCAGGCATGTTATACTCACGTCCTGTTTGAACGTTTTCAGCGTTCATGTGGTCCACATGCTAGTTCAGGACCACCTCACCTACCCAAACCTTGTAAGCCATGGAACCTGGCCTCGTGTTGACCATGCTGTTTACCCAGGCAGGGCCATTTCTGTGGTTTTGGCACCTAACTTCATCGCCTGAAGCGAACTGTCTCGCTTGCTTAGTGGAGTCTGTGTCTGGCGTTGGTGTCCCTGATGCTGTTTCACCCTCCCCACCACCCCCCCCACCAGGTCCAGGAAGATCAGAGTCAACCTGGTGCGGTGTCTTCTCCCCATTAGCAATTCTGCTGGAGCTAGCCCTGTAGTTGCACGAGGGGTGGTCCAATGATTAAATAGGAACTGGGACAATTATGTATTGAGTGAAGCTGTAGGCTCTTTCTTTAAGCCTGCCTTCAAAGTTTAGACTGCTCTTTCTGACAAGACCATTGGACGATAGATAGTATGGAGCTGTCCTTATATGCTGAATGCCATTTGACTTTAGGAAATACTCAAATTCCCTGCTGTTAAATGATGATCCATTGTCTATAACCAACACTTCCAGGAGTCCATGTATTGCAAAAGATGCTCACAGATTTTCTATCGTCATTCCCGTGATTGATGAACGAACTCTATGCACATCCAACCACTTTGAGTAGGCGTCCACAATGGCTAAGAATGTTGAGCCCATAAAAGGGCCTACATAGTCGACATGTAGCCAACTACAGGGTTTACCTGATCATTCCCATGAATGTGGGGGAGCTGCTGGCTTTAATTTTTGTCCTTGTTGGCACTCTGGGTGCCGACCCACCAATGCAGTTATGTCTGCATCCAATCCTGGACACTAGACCTAATATCTTGACAGCATCTTCATTTTGGAGACCCCTGGATGACCCTGGCAGGGTTCAGCTAGCATCAGGCAGCAACCTTTGCTTGGAATAATCACTCTTGCTCCCCATTATAAAATGCCATCCTGTACGGTGATCTGGTCTCAGCAAGACCAGAAACGTTCCAATTCTGGTTGTGATGGCCCTTTTGTTTCACCCATCACCACCAACTGTTTTAGTATTGCCACCACTTGATCTTTTTTCACCCACAGTCTGATATTGTCAGCGGTGATCAGTAGGGTGTCCACAAAGTTTAAAACCAGAATGAATGCTTTCATGGTAGCACCACTGCTGGGAGGCAGCTCAAAGCATCTACCTTTGCTACTTGACCTCCCAGTCGGTGTTCCAATTTCTAATTGTATGCACTTAGAATGAGAGCCCACCGTTGAATCTAACCTGAAGCAATGGACAGCATGACCATGCCCTTTTTGATTAGCCCCAGCAGAGGTTTGTGGTCTGTTAGAATTATAAATGTATGCCCATAAAGATATTGGTGGAACTTTCTCACACTAAAGATAATCGCCAAATCTTCTTTCTCTATCTGGGCATATTTGCACTCTGCATCAGCCAAAGTCCAGGAAGCATACGCTGTTGGGCATTCCTCTCCATTGGGCCATTTATGAACAAATATCATACAGGGAGGCATTGCACCAGATCTCACTCGGGATCATAGTGTACCAACATCTTCGACAATGATAACTGCTTCTACATTCCCCAAAGGCTACGTCTTCACTATGAGACCATTTCCAAGGCTGATCCTTTTTCAGTAGCAGGTATAATGGTGCCAGGATGGGGGCCAGGAACTTTCCATAATAATTCACCTGGTCAAGGAAGGACCTAAGCTCCAGTACAGGAATGGGAGCCAGGGCATCTTTGATCTCCATCACTTATCTTCCAGTGGGTGTAACCCGGTCTTGTTGACTCTGTAGCCCCAGTAGGTCACTCAGGGTGCCTGGAACACACATTTTTCACTTATAAGGCATACATCCACCTTGGAGAAATATCTAAGGACAATGTCCAAGTTCTCTAAGTGCTTCTTACTAGTTTTTCCTGTTATTAGCACATCTTTTGGATAAATGGCAACCTCAGGTTGACATTGTAAAATGTTCTCCATCATCCGCTGAAAAATGGCACAGGC
>NC_063346.1:19904453-19917109 GCF_021869965.1 Rhincodon typus | reverse complement strand
CTTGTTGTCTCGTAAACCTGTCAGGTTTGCTGATCAGTCTAAAACAGGGAAAGCAATAGAGGCAGAGGTTGCTTTACATCTGGGCTAAGTGCCACCTTAAAGGTACAATGACTGTGAAACATGGGCCTCATGCAGTGAAGACCAGCTTCAATCAAGCCTTGTTCTAAACTGAACATTTCCAAAGAAGTCATACTAAACTCAAAACTTTAATTATGATTCTCTCTCCAATGATGCTGCCAGGCCTGCTGAGTTTCTCCAGCATTTTCTGTTTGCTTCAGTACACCAGGTCAATGTTGTGTTAATATCCTTGATGAATCATAATGGCTCCTTTTGTGTTTCCCTTGCCTATAGGAAACTTGCTTACTAACTGCATGCAACACTCTTAAGGCAGCCCAAAATTAAGATAGCCAGTTCTGAGGAAGGGTCACTGGACCCGAAATGTTAACTCTGGATTTCTCTCCTTCGATCTGCCAGACCTGCAGAACTTTTCCAGCAATTTCTGTTTTTCTTTCTGATTTCCAGCATCTGCACATCTGTTGGTGTTTATTAAGGTAGTCAAACCTCGTTGCAAAAGATTGTGCATGCAAAGTGTTGCGAAATGATCCACAAAGACCATGTCTTTTCTTAAGAGATAGTAAGAACTGCCAATGCTGGAGTCTGAGATAATAAGTTGTGGAGCTGGAGGAACACAGCAGGCCAGGCAGCATCAGAGGAGCAGGAAAGCTGACATTTCGGGTCGGGACCCTTTAATGGTGGACTGAAATGGAAAAAAGAAATATTTTAAAACCAAGGATTGCTGCAAGCTTTGACAGCAAATAACCTGACACTCATTGTGAAGAATATTTGTACAGCTGTGCTTGGCGTACAGTTACAGATGAGCTTGGAACCAAGCTGTTGTGCACAGACGGATCTTTGGTTGGCGGCAGAAGCTGAATGATCTGTGGCTGAGTGACCAATTATCGACGACAAAGGCCTTCTGCTTCCCAACAACCATGTCATTGGTTCTCAGGTAGCTAAACTGCTTGGGGCTTGAAAGAAGATACAGAGATTCTTGCAGTCCTCCACTGTCTCTGGAGCTCTCTCTGTTCTCTGCAGTAAAAGCCAGTTTAAGCCATAAGGAAGCCAATTCATTTTTCCTCTAGTCATGAACTGCAACTTTTCATTAATAAATTACAGATCTTTTTTATAAGTGAACTAGCCATTGTATGCTTTTTGCACATCAGTGGAAACAGCCAGAAAAGGAAAATGAAGAAGCAGCTTTCTGAATGATGGAAGTACTGTCTCAGCAGCTCCTCTGAACAGAGACACTGAACTGCTTTCTTAATTTTCCCTCCATCTTGTCTTGTTTTCCTGTATATGTGCATGGATGGATGAGAGTTTTAATTCATAGTTATATGTATATTGTTAATAATCATTTACCTGTAGCTAAAGTCTAATCGTTTGTAAAGAATGGCAATTTTTGTTAGATATCCAGAAATATGGTCAATCTAAGTCTGAAAGACAGGGAATTCTGCTTTTTATTTTGAAATCTTTAACATTTGTGATGATTCTGAGAATCGTGGAGCTTAATTTCCAGCTCACTACCCCAGTGAGGCATAACAGATCAAGCATGCATACAATGAATAGAACAGTAAGAAATGAACTTGGACTAAGAGCATACTGTTTACTTTCAAGATGAATACATTGAAAGACAATTATAAAAATAAATAGGATACCAGGATATAGAACAGAATAACATGGCATGAGCCTCCATAGGTTGTGGAATATTTTTCTGCAGCAATGGTCAGACGTTCTTGAAGAACTGTGTTCCATTTTTGTCATCAGTCCTTAGAGAGTCATGAAAAAAACTGCACAGGCATGAAATAGAGTGCAAAGAATAACAAGATTAATCTGAATTGAAATGGGAATATAAAGAAAGAATAATGAAGTCAAGATTTAGAGTTCAAAATGGAAGCAGTTAACTGGGGATCTCATCATGAAGTGTAAAATATTAAAATAATACAAATGAATAAGACCAATGTACATCATACCTTCAAAATAAACCAGGAGAATAGAACTAGAGGATCAATAAATTTAAATTGCAGCAGTGCATTTAAAACAGACAGTTGAAGGAATTATGTACGCAATGATCTAAGTAAAGCAGAAAAATGATAGCCAACAACGGTATGAAGAAATTATCAGAGAGTATCAATTTTGTTCATTCATAATTAAAGGATTTGATTGATACTTTTGTTGCCTATTTGTTCTTCATTTTAATTTTTCAGCAATTTTGCCATATCATCCTAATATCTTTGTTCTGAGGAAGCATCACCAGACCGGAAAAGTTAACTCTGATTTCCATTCACAGATGCTGCCAGAGCTACTGAGCTTTTCCAGCAACTTCTGTTTTTGATTCTGATATCTTTGTGATTTGTTAAGGTCATTAAATGTTTCATTTAATGGGACATCACCAGTAGGTGGTGATGGTGAGGTACAGCAGCTGAAGCTGTGGTGTCATCTTCACAGGGTGGTGGGGTTGGGGGGAGAAAATTATGTATTAAGCTGTAACAAGGGCTGATGGTAATGTGAAGCAGACAATCAGTCCAACATTTCATTTCATTTACATTTCATGTACATAATATAAATAATTCCTTATTTATCCTTAATATCCCTTCCACCTTGTACTGACTTGATGATACCAGTGAAATAATGGATCCCTGCTTCATGATCTTTGGGGCTTCTTTGAGATCAAATCTCATTTTTTAAAATTCATTCATGGGATCTGGATGCCATTGGCCTGGCCAGCATTTCTTGCCCATCCCTAATTGCCCAAATGGCAGTTAAGAGTCAACCACATTGATGATTTGGATGTGAACATAGGAGGTATAGTTAGTACGTTTGGAGATGACTCCAAAATTGGAGGTGCAGTAGGCAGCAAAAAAGGTTACCTCAGAGTACAATGGGACCTTGATCAGATGGGCCAATAGGCCAAGGACTGGCATATGGACTTTAGATAGTCAAATCAGGGCAGGACTTATATACTTAATGGCAAGATCCTGGTGAGTGTTGCTGAACAAAGAGACCTTGGAGAGTAGGGTCAGAGTTCCTTGAAAATAGAGTTGCAGGTAGACAGGATAGTGAAGAAGGTGTTTGGTATCCTTGCCTTTATTGGTCAGTACATAGAGTCTAAGAGTTGGGAGGTCAGGTTACAACTGTACAAGACATTGGTTAGGCCACTTTTGGAATACAGTGTGCAATTCTGGTCTCCCTGTTATAGGAAGGATGTTTTGAAACTTGAAAAGGTTCAGAAAAGATTTACAAGAATATTGCCGGTTGGAGGGATTGAGCTGCAAGGAGAGGCTGAATAGGCTGGGGCTATTTTCCCTGGAGTGTCAGACGCTGAGAGGCAGAGATAGATCTTTTCCCCCGGGTAGTAGAGTCCAAAACTAGACGGTATAGGCTTAAGGTGAGGGGGCAATATTTAGAAAGGGACATAATTTGGGAACTTTTTCATGCAGAGGGTGCTGTGTGTTTGGAATGAGCTGTCACAGGAAGTGGAGGAGGCTGTTACAATTGCAACATTTAAAAGTCACCTGAATGGGTATATAAATCAGAAGACTTTAGAGGGATATGGGCCAAATGTTGACAAATGGGGCTAGATTAATTTAGGATATCTGGTTGGCATGGACAAGCTGGACTGATGGGTCTGTCTCCATGCTGTGCAGCTCTATGACTCAACAAACATTGCTATGGGTCTGGAGTCACAAGTAGGCCAGACCAGATAATGATGGCGGTTTCCCTCCCTAAAGGGCATTAGTGAACCAGGTGCTTTTTCCTCCCAACAGTTGACAATGGATTCATGATCATCATTAGACTCAATTCCAGATTTTTAAAATTGAATTCAAATTCTAGTATCTGCCATAACAAGGTCCCCAGAACATTACCTGAGTCTCTGGATTAACAGGCCAGCAATTATACCACAAGGCCATCTCCTTCCTTGAATTAGCTTTCTAGAAACAAAAACATTAAGCACAGCAAGTGCAACATCTTGATCTATGACACTTCTGAGGTGGTTAACTCAAATGGTCAGAGTGTGGTGCTCAATGAAATTGCTGATGACTCTTCAGTCTCCATGCTATCTAAGAGATATTAATCATGGCTCAATGATACTACTGAACCATAATTATCAACCCTTGGACAACGAGGACATTGTACAAAGAAACAGAGAACTTTGCTTATTGGATGAAAAACATTTAACTCCATTGACTAGGTAAAATACAAAGAAAACATGGAGTCATAGAATTCCTACAGTGCAGAAACAGGCCCTTTGGCCCAACAAGTCCACACTGACCCTCAGAGCATCTCACCCAGACCCATCCTGCATAACCCACTTAATCTACACATCCCTGAACACAATGGACAATTTAGCATGGCCAATCTACCTAGCCTGCAACATCTTTGGACTGTGGGAGGAAACCAAAGCACCCGGGGGAAACCCACACAGACACGGGGAGAACGTGTAAACTCCACACAGACAGTCACCCGAGGGTGGAATCAAACCCGGGTCCCCTGGCAGTGTGAGGCAGCAGTGCTAACTACTGAGTCACCGTGCCATCCTTGCCACAAATTCTGTGAGAGAGTGCCACCAATATTCATTACTTATTCCAAAAAGAAGACATTAATGCCATGCCCTGGTTTATGTATTGTAGGGCCTAACATATGAATGCCCCCATCCAACTGGATCCCAGATCAGGCAATCCCAGCATGTCCATCACAATTTTCCATTCACTGAAACACAACCAACATTTTTCAGCTTTGAGGTCTCATTGGTTGAACAACAAGATTTCAGGCCATTAGTTTTCTTTTAAAAAAGATCAACCTGATTTGACATGCTATGATGCACTGCTAAGGCAGCTGGGACTTAAACTCAGAACTTCCAGGCCAGAGGGAGGCATTATACTGCTACACCATAAGACCTCCTTCTCATTAGTTGTAAAATTTCATATTTTTTCATAACTTTACCTGCAAATGTTCCCAACACTTTTCCTGATCCATTCTGTTGATCAGAAAACAAAGGAAAACTTGGATTTGGTGAAATTTTCTGCCAGAAATACACTATTTCAGTGTCTAAATAACATTTACAATTAGTTAGTTTGCACCCATTTCTTATATGGACTTTGGTTAACTTTTGAGATCAAGTCTAGTGACCTTTTGAATTAATCTTCCTTTCTATCTTCCCTTCTTAAGTCATTCTTTTATCTGGAATCTAATTACTGTTTGAGAAGGGAACATAGAAACCTACTTAATCCCTCTGTCACCTCGATTTCAATCTAACTTTTGCTTGTTATCTGTTATTTTCATTCTTACATCCATTTCTTGTAATAGTACTGTTCCTGAATCTCCTTCATACCAATTACCTTTGCTTAACTATACACATGAGTGAGTTGCATAGACAGAAATGCCTCCAAGCCTTACATTCATTTTCTTCCTCAAAATGTGCTGCTGTCAAATGTTGTTTAGCTCTACAACTGCTCACAGCATTAGTGGCAAGCAGGAAGGTGAAATAGGACAATATTGCCAGTTCACAGTAGAATAGCTATTGATTGCTTGTGATTTTTGTTATTAGCAGGAGGAGGTGAGGCCAGAAATTGAAAGTCAACTCACTGAAACCCATACTTTCAAATAAGTTCCTCAAATTAAAAAGGAGATTTTACATATGCAGTGAGATACAATTAAAAAATATGACCGACTTATGATGGTTGTCTTGCTTTCAGCAATACTAACACATACACGAAGCAATGCATTGCATTATTGGTGTCATCATCCAGTTTTACAGCTGCAATACATAGACATAAAAGTGCATTACCTCAACAATACACAAACTTATGATTCAGTAACAGCAGACTTTTAACCAGCTGAATGGCAAATGGAGCAAATGTAATACCCCATCTATAAAACTGCTATTTTCTTTCAATATGCAATTTGCTCATGGTATTTTTGTGACTCTTATACCTATCATGTTATTCCAGCATATGGGTTTGTCCCCAGCACCATATTATTTTGATTTTTTATAATTATCTCTCCGCCTCAATTAATCGGATCATAGTCATCCCTCCAATTGTTATTCAGCTGCTGACAATTTACTCACACCATCTGACACTTTTGATCACCTACAGAGACTTGTTATCTGACCTGTTGACACTCCACTCATACCATTTATATGATTTTTTGATCTCTCTGCCCATAACTTCTATGCCAGTGTGCTTTTCTTCACTTCACCTGATGAAGGAGCAGCACTCCAAACACTTGTGATTTCAAATAAACTCGTTGAATTATAATCTGCAGTCTGACCTTGTCCATCCCAGTCTGACATCAGCACCTCCACATCATGGTATTTTTACATTGAGGCTTGGTACTGTGCTGAGATTTATGGCTATTCATTTTGAAGTAACTTGTTTCAGATCTGTGCCAGCTATTCTTATGAATAAGAGGAGCCGACCCATTCTTTTTCAGTAAAATAGACCATTTGGTATAGCATTTATCATTGTCACTTAAACTGGGTTGAGCAATGTAATAGTCCTTAATTGAGTCTCAAAATCATTTTGACCTGAGGAGAGGCACAAAATATTTCTGCTCATAATCTAAAAACAATAACATGACTATGACTTTATATTGAAGTGTTTTTGTTTTTATTGTGGGATCATAGTTTTGCAACTTAGGAAGGCCATTCCACTCAAAGTACATTTTGGGTTCCTGCAACAGCAAATGATATGGTCCCACTCATTTGCACTGTACACATGTAAATGTTTCCTCTTCAGGTGCTTATTCAATTCAATTTTGAAAACCACAATTGAATGTGTCTCCACCACACTTTCAGGTCATGCAGTATAATGCTATAACCATTGCGACGAAAAAGGGTTTTCCTCAAGTTGCCATTGCTTCTTTTGCCAATCACGATAAATCTATGCCTGCGAGTTCACATCCCTTCAATGAATGTAAGTGTCTCCTGATAAATTCTGCCTTCTCCCCGCATGATTTTGGACACCTCAAATCCCCTCCCCACCTCTAGCGAGAACAACCCCATCATCCCCAATCTATTCACAGAACTGAAGCTTCTCATCCTTAGATTCAATCTCAAATCTTTTGCACAATCCCTTTAAAGTGTTCACAGCCTAAAGTGCATGCTCAGAATTGAACACAATGCTCCAGTTGAGTGAGATCAATATTTTACAAACGTTCATCATAGCCATCTTACTTTTGCACTCTATGCCTCCTCTCAGCTGCCTTCAAATCCTTAACGCTTTCTGAATGAATGTGAGGGGGGAATGACTTAATTTTCTGTTTGATTTGGCAGTCAAATTTATTTCAGCTGGAATCCTTAACAACTATCAAAGGTGATAGAACTAATCTCAAATATCACTGTTGGACTCCAATGCAGATTTGAAAGTAGATATTCGTAACTCCCACTGCAGCTTCCTACCATCGTAACAAGACATTGCTGCTCTGTAGAAATTCAGTACCTTTTTAAACAACCCAATTATGATCTGAAACTGCTTCATAAATGATTGAAAGTTTAAGTTCCTAAAATTTATAAATTAACCATAACGCTCGTTAACTGCAGGAAGAAGTAATCAAAATATTTCTACCTTCAAAAGGTGGAATTTATGATTAGTTCATTGTTTTCTGCAGCACTTCAATTTGGTGAATTGGCAAATTTAAGAGAAGACAATAAATTGTGTACTATCAATTCAATCTCAGAGAATGCTGTTGGTGGAGCAATGCTTCACCTTGCGAGAGAGTAGATACGTAGGGGAGCATAAATAATAAACGGTAAGGCAAAGATTTTACAATGAATAAATTAGAAGCACTGAGGCAGTAATTAAGAAAAGGATTAAGACATACCACAAAATGAAAAATCTAATATATTATCCATCAAAACTGAATGAGGGGAGGAGAGAAAACTATGGGCTGAATTTTCCCAAAATTGGCTAATTGTCAATTTCGAATGTTCCATGGCAGGTTTCTCTCTGTGAACCAAGTGACTTTGCTCATGCAATTCTAGACTGTCCACCTGATTAAGTATGCACCCCCATCTCCCCAGTGCTGCTCTTGTGTAATCGTACACTCAGTGGGAGTACCCTGCATTCAAGCTTCAGGCACCATGTTTAATCCTTAGCTGCATACTATTGGGAATAGTGATCTGAAGTAGCCACTCTGTCCACTGGCGTAACATACAGCTGCGCCCGAAGAATGTTAATGACCAGCAATGCTCTGCAAGGCTGAGTACCACAACCTTCTTTCTGCTACCTTGCACTCACTCCAATCTGCCACTGTACTCACCCACACAAAGTCTACTACTCTCAAAACTGTATCTTCCCTTAAAGGGGGTCGCACCTCCTCCAAATATTAACCTTCCAGCATTCTGCATTTTCTATTCATTCACTCAGGACATCTAACAGAGGATGGCCGAATCCCCTGAGTGATTACAGTCCCCTTGACTGGACTGAAGACTGTTCCTCTAAATTTCAGGAATGGCTATTTGGCTGAAGCTCATACAATATTTTTCCATGTGTGATGAAGCGAAGGTTGACGCGCCTCTAAATAACTAAAACCGAAACACCTAGAGAAGCTCACCTCACCTCATAATCTGTTAAAGGAACTGTGAAAACTGGTCTGACCTGCCTCTCACCCCCCAATCTATTATAAAGGGAAGGTTAAATGAAATGAACTCCTGACAGTCACTCTATAATCAACAAGTTACAATTTATTTATCTAACAGTGAACAAATGAAAAGAACTACCAACAAACCAAACAATTCCCCACTTAACTACTGGCCATTCCACAATAAAACAAAATTCTAATGGTATGCCATTCCAACAGATACATCTTCCACTTATATAAACCAAATTAATTTTTAAAAAAATTTTAAACTTAAGTCTCTCGAAATAACAGCCAGGATACGTCTTTTGGAATGTTGCGTGCTTTCTCTGCTGTTCTTCAGTCAGGAACGTCTTTCTCCATTGAATTCTTGTGTCAGAAATATTCACTAAGAGTGCCACTGTACCTGAGCCAGATGATGGTTTTCTCAGAGCTTACAGAATTCTGTGAGAGCCAGTAATTTTCTCTTTCAGACTGCTGCTTGTTAACTCTAACAGATGGTAGTTGCTTTCACCCTGATTTTCAAATACCTTCTTCTTTTATACCCTTGATGACCTATAAATTTCTTACAATAGGATTGGTCCTAGTTGTCAAAACCATCATATTTAAATTTAATTGCTCTTTCGTCTCTAAGTGCCTGGTTTAAATTAATTCGCTGATATTCAACCTGGTTGCCTTACTAACTAAACAAGACTACTGCCTAGGTTGCTAACCTTACAGCCTTTGGATACAAATGTTTCAATTTCAGGAACTCTCCATGCCTGCTGCTGCTTGCAAACATTGTTTTTAATCTCCAAGCCTAGAAAAAGCACATCATCTTTTTTTAAGGGACCATGCACTCTTCTCCCCATCAGTTTATAAACAAATTCTAACATGCTGCCTTCCAGTCCACAAGTATTCTACCCAATTTCTTAACACATGTAAGCTGCTACTCCATGCTGGAGGGGTGACACTGCTGTAGCACAAAGCCTTATATCAATATGCCTACCACTTTGACCATTAATTGCTAGGAAACACAAAAAGCTACCAGGGTTTTCTGTCAGTATTCAAAGGCAAGGCATGTAATTGCAGAGATGTACTGTCTTTCCAAGCAGCTGCAAAGTGAGTAAGCACTAAGAGAGCAAACTTAGAGCTCAGAGATGTACCCTGTTCCAACGTGTGAGATGCATGGCCATCCTTGTGCAAAAAAGTGGCCTGGCAACAGCGCTGCAATGCTAGACATACATGATCTTCAAAGCAGTGTTGATGTGGTGAACTGTATTCTGAGTTTGTTAAAGCTATGCCACGATGGTGTTGAGAGGCTGGTGCTTGTCTGATGCCGACTTCCAGTGTATGTGAATGTGGGCACGCATGTACATCTGTGTGCACATCTGCCTGCGTCTGTGTGTGCATGCATGTACATCCTCATGTTCATGTGCACATTGCCTCTGTGTGTGTGTCTGCATGTGTAAATGGGGAGTGGGCATCTGCGTGGGAGTGCGTGTCTGTGTCTGTGTGCATGTATACAGGGAGGTTAGGCACTCGCTGTTCGTGGAGGGTATCCTGAGATACTTGGAAATGCTGGTCAAGACAGAGGCCCGGAGAAGACATTGACAAACCTCTGTAGTCAGAAACTGGTCTGTCTAGTTTCTCGCTGCTCCTTGGGAAAGTAATAACCTGCGTATAAATGAAGTGAAATTAGATAATAACGAGATGTTAATGCATGCAAATAGGGTCCCCTCACCACTCACCGGTGAGATTCTCATTTAGCCATTAAAACATTTTGCTGAAAACTGAATTCTCTTCTCCTCAGTGTTGAGATTCTCAGTTTTAATTCCCACTGTACTTTCTCAAATGCTCACCATTGCACATGTCACGTGGAGATGGGGAAAATTCAGCCCTGTATGGCTAAATGAATTACACGTACAAAAGAACTTCCACTTTGACCGCACCTTTAACAAAGCCCAAAGGCACTTCACTGGAGCATAATCAAACAAAAAATGATACCAAGCCACAAAGAGGAAATATTACACCATGTGACTAAAAGCTTCGTCAAAGTGATGGATTTCAAGGAGGACTTAAGTGAGGAGGGAAAGGTTGAAAGGCTGAGATTCAGGAATGGGCCTTGTGCTGGAAATCGAACGATGTTCCAATATATGGTTGGAAACAGCCTCTGTCCATCCAACTCTGGATTAAGGCAAAGAGTGCGACAATTTAGAAACAGTGGTGGAATCGAGAAAGTTGGTGGTGAAACAGAGATCAGCGTTAGCTCACATGAAGAACCTGAAATGCTTTTGAATAATGAGAAAACAAAATCACCCCTTTGCAACCACTGAATACAGACCACCAATAGGTATGTAATATGAACAAGAAGTGACTTAGAAAAATGGAAAAGACCTTGCTGTCACGTTAGTTTCGAAGTTCAGTGATACTGAAGGATGTCTAAAGATTTCAGTTGATCAATTTGTGGCACAAAAAGAGTTGCACTGTTGGAAAAGTACAATGATCAAAGATCAATCCTCCCAAATTAGGATGGCTGATTGAAAATGAGAAGTCAGTCCTAGAAGGTGCAAAATCAGATAGAATAAATATGCACCTAGGTGAGACTTGACAAATTTTTAAATTTTGTGAATTGCAAGAAAACAATCTGTGGTGTTATTATTACTGAAGCAATAGTTATGGGATTGCCAGGATGACATTGAGATCATTAGTTGACTGCAGAAAGGTTTAACTCTGTACAGCTCCAATATTAAGAGAAAGTAGCACATTACAACACAAATTCATAAACAGAAGGACAGAAGTTACAGGAGCCATAGCTTAACAATGCTTTGATCAGATCAAGTTTAGAGTACAGAGCTTGGCTTTTAAAGCCTTCTGACCATGTGATAAATCTTTGTGCACCAAAAATGAGATTTCTTTTCTTATTTATTCTTTCTTGCAATGTGGACCTCACTGGCAAATCCTGCAGTTGCTGCCCATTCCTAATTGTGCTTGAGCTCAGTTTGTTAGATATAGAAAATAGAAAGGGCAACTTAGAGGTGAAATGACAAGTGCAGATGAGATGGGATTGAATAAAACAATCAGAAACATGAAATAAAAACTGAGTTCTGAGGAAGGGTTACTGGATCTGAAACATGAACTGATTTCTCTCCACAAATGTTGCTAGACCTGCTGAGCTTTTCCAGCAATTTCTGTTTTTGAATCAGAAACACTACTCTGAATTAAACTATAAACAGTTAAAGTATAGAACACTAGTTCAAACTTTTAAAAGCTAAATGTTGGACTGTAGTCAAGGTGCTGTTCTTTACACAATGAACAATCAACGAATAGATTGAATTGTTAGGACAGGCAAAATAGACTGGACTGTTAAGAGAGGTAAAAGTATTGGAATCATTTGAAAAAATAATTAGATGTTGAGATGATGGGATTTTAGGCCTTTTCAGAATGTAGGTTAAAACAGCCCAAGTAGCCTTCTTCACCCATTTCATTTTACCTTATCAATCCAAACCTTCTTCAGCACATTCATGAACTCACAGTTGAGAAGCAGCCTTTAAGCGTCAATCAGTTTGTGTACAATAATATCATTAACAGACCACAAATGCATGACAACTCATTAATTACTCTAATAGTAAAATCTCTCAATGATTGTTCTTTGTGACTTCAAATTATGACAGATAATGAGGCGATAGAAGTGTGACCAGAGAGTATTGTTTACACAAGGCCAACAAGTAGATATCACATATGCCACTGAAAAATCCGATAATGAAATCAGCTTTTACTTTGGCATGCTTACTAAAGCTGTTTAATTTTCTGGCCAAATAAAGATAATCAGAAGCAGAAAGAGGGATATATGAAACAATAATGGAGGGACAGCAACAAGAAAACCAACATTTATGAAACAAATTGTCACTAATAGCACAAACGAGTCATATGGCCAAAGTAAGAGATAGTAGGAACTGCCAATGCTGGAGAATCTGAGATAACAAGGTGCACAGCTGGATGAACACAGCAGGCCAAGCAGCATCAGAGGAGCAGGAAGG
>NC_063346.1:19892101-19904053 GCF_021869965.1 Rhincodon typus | reverse complement strand
GTGCAGCCTCTGATGAAGCGTCGGTGTGTTTTCCCGCCTGGCTTTTAAACTCTGGGGTCCGTTGCAATGGATTGCCTCACTTCTGGGTTTTCTCCACAGTGGACTAAAAGCCAGGCGGGAAAACACACCGACGCTTCATCAGAGGCTGCACTGAGGATGTTACCAAGCACGCTAACAAAACGTCTGCGGAACAACAAACCAGCTCGGCGAACCAACCAACCTCAACAAAGTAATATTTATTTTTAAAATGCACTGAACAATAATTTGAGATGTTGTAATAGTGTCTAAAGGTGGGACTTGACAAATTGAGGAATATACTGAAGAGCACATACTTGTAATTATAGTAGAGCCCCTCACCCCAACACACCCACAAGAGCACAATTGTTCTTCCCGCTGAAACTTCATCTAAAACTCTGTTACCTTAACTTCTGCTTTGGAGCATATGGAGGATTTAGTAAAATTTGTGGCCTCATTCAAAATTTTTTTTAAGGCCACATGCACACCGCAATTTAAAAGGGCTGTCTTGTGCAAGACCTACTTAGGGTTTTGCCTTCACACATGGCCGTGCAACTTTGAGGGAATATTGCATGCCGTTCTATACTTTTTCACTTAGGTTGACTTCCAATTAACCAATGTTTAATTTTAAAATGGTCATCCTTATTTTCAAATCTCTCTACGATCTCGCTCATCCCTATCTCCAGAATCCTCTTGATCCCCACACCCTTCTGAAGTACTGTGCTCTTCCAGTTCTTCTCTCTGCACCGCAGCAATGTTAAGCTCTCCATTATTGGAGGCCGCAGCTTTAGCGGCCAAAACCATAAAGTAAGTAATTCTCTTTCTAAATCTCTCTCTCTATTCAATTTTAAGACTAAATGTAAAACTTATTTGCTTGGCCAAACTTTTGATCAACTAACTCATTACCTCCCTATATGCTTCATTGTCAAATTTGTTTAGTAGTGTTCCTGTTAGGTACTTTAAGATATTTTTAATGTTAGAAGTGAAATTTAAATGCAAGTTGTCTTTGGTGTAACGCAGAGAAAGGCAAGGTTGTAGATTTTGCAATAAAGAATGAAAAAGGAACATATGAGAAATGGCAAGATTTGTAATCGAATGGAGAAACAGAGAGCTCCAAGGGTGCAGATATGATAATCTTTATAAGTGGTACTGAACAAGAAGATCATAGTGAAATTAAGTAGGTATATGATTTAAACACAGCGGCAATAGACATTAAAACAAAGAAATGATGTTGAAATTTATATAACTCAATTATCTCTGGAATATTCTCTGTGTGTCCAAGTAATTCATTACAGAAAGGACATTGGAACCACGGTCTGAGGAGTTTCAGTACACGATCCAAGAATGCAAAGTTATCATTAGAAAGACACAAAATGTTTCTTTTTCTTCCTGGTACAGAGAAGGTCAAGAAGGACTTAAGTCTGAGTATCCACATTTCTAACAGATTTTGAGAGAAGTAATGAAAAAGTTCTTTCCGCTGTTTAGTAAAATTGCTAATTCAGTATTATCACCAGAAGAATAAAGTTAAAAATGAGAAAGAAATGTGTTTGAAAAGAATTGTTAAAAGTTGGAATACTTTACACAAGTGCCTTTTTGGCAAACTTTAATAACATTTATCTAATTCCCCTTTAAAATGCTTCTAAAAGAGTATAGAATGATACAGGAAAAGAGGATTGAAATAGGTTAAGAGCAGATGGCTTCTGAGGAAGATTTGAACTGAATAGCTTCCTTCTGTCATATTATTTCTGTTCAAAACAATTCAGCATATTTTGCATAATTTAGTAATTTATTATTCCTGTTTGAAAAGACATGGAAGTGTTGAAATCCTACTGAATACCGAGTGAGCCAGAGAGTTGGTCCCAAACTTATGGCACACAAAGCAACATCTAATCAGTTACTAATTACCACACATCTTGCCCATATATATCCACATTACACAGTGCCATCCGTAAGACAATTATGAAGTCCAAGCAAATGATTTTCTCCAGAAAAGGAACCTTGGATTTTTCAACAGTTCATCATCCTTGTGGAAACTTTTTTTTATTTATTCACGGGATAAGGGCGTCGCTGGCAAGGCAGCATTTATTGCCCATCCCTAATTGCCCAGAGGGCAGTTAAGAGTCAACCACATTCCTTCCCTAAAGGATATTACTGAACCAGGTGGGTTTTTCCCGACAATTGACAATAGATTGATGGCCGTCATTAGACGGTTAATTCCAGATATTTATTGAATTCAAATTCCACCATCTGCCATGGCGGGATTCAAACCTGGGTCCCCAGAACATTATCTGGGTCTCTGGATTAACAGTCCAGCGATAATACCACTAGGCCATTGCCTCCCAGGTGGGTGGAAAGGGCAACTGCTCATCATCAGGAACATTGGCCCCATTCCAATTTCTTTGGACGCTTCACTTGAATTTTGGTAAGGTAAACCAGAGCAGGAATTACACAGTTAATAGTAGGGTCCCAAGAAGTATTGCTGAACACCTGGGGATGCAAATGCATATTTCTTTCAAAGCGGACTTGCAGGTTTGACAGGGCGTTGAAGGCAGCATTTGGAACACTTACATTGATTGGTCAGAGACCACATTGTGAGCAGCGAATGCAGTAGACCGAAGGCTGCGAAGTACAGGTGAAGTGTTGCTTCACCTCAAAGGTATGTTTGGGCCCTTGGATAGTGGGGAGGGAGGAGGTAAATGGGCAGGTGTTGCACCTTCGCCGGTTGCAGGGGAAGGTGCCGTAGGGAGGTGTTGGGGTGAAGGAAGTGTGGACCAGGGTGTCCCGGAGGGAATGGTCCCTGCGGAAGGTGGACAAGGGAGGTGGGGGGAATGTGTGTCTGGTGGTGGCATCTCGCTGGAGGTGGCGGAAATGGCGTCTGATGATCGCCTGGATGTGGATGCTGGTGGGATGGTAGGTGAGGACAAGGGAACCCTATCGCTGTTGCAGGAGGGAAAAGGGGTGAGGGCGGAAGTGCCAGAGATGGGTTGGACCTGGTTGAGGGCCCTGTCAACAACACAGGTGGGGAATCCTCGGTTGAGGAAGAAGGTGCACATTTCAGAGGCTCCCTTGTCGAAGTTGGTCTCATCTGAACATATGCGACGGAGACGGAGGAACTGAGAGAATGCGATGGAGTCTTACAGGAAGCAGGGTGTGAGGATGTATCGTCCAGGTAGCTGTGGGAGTTAGTGGGTTTATAGTGGATATCAGTGGCCCATCTATCCCCAGAAATGGAAACAGAAATGTCGAGGAAGGGAAGGAAGGAGTCAGAGATAGAGCAGGTGAAAGTGAGGGCTGGATGGAAATTGGAGGCGAAATTTCTCACACCCTGCTTCGACAAGGGAGCCTCTGAAATGTGCACCTTCTTCCTCAACCGAGGATTCCCCACCTGTGTTGTCGACAGGGCCCTCAACCAGGTCCGACCCATCTCCAGCACTTCCACCCTCACCCCCTTCTCTTCCCTCCCGCAATAGCGATAGGGTTCCCCTTATCATTACCTACCATCCCACCAGCATCCACATCCAGAAGATCATCAGACACTATTTCCGCCACCTCCAGCGAAATGCCACCACCAGACACATATTCCCCTCCCCTCCCTTGTCCGCCTTCCGGGACACCCTGGTCCACACTTCCTTCACCCCAAACACCTCCCCACAGTCCTATTGCACCTTCCCCTGTAACTGGCAAAGGTGCAACACCTGCGCATTTACCTCCTCCCTCCCCAGTATCCAAGGGCCCAAACATACCTTCCAGATGAAGCAACACTTCACCTGCACTTCGCAGAATCTAGTCTACTGCATTCACCGCTCACAGTGTGGTCTCCTCTACACTGGGGAAACGAAGTGTAGACTTGGCGATCGCTTTGCAGAACACCTACGTTCTGCTCGCAAAAAAGACCGTGAACTACCTGTTGCCTGCCACTTCAATGCATCACCCTGCTCCCTGGCCAACATCTCTGTCTCCGGCTTGCTACAGTGTTTCAGCACAGCCCAACGCAAGCTGGAGGAACAACACCTCATTTTCCACGTGGGGACCCTACTGCCCTCCGGACTCAATATTGAGTTCAATAATTTTAGGGCCTAAAATCTCCCATGTCCCAGCCCCCCATCCCACACACCAGGCCTTGTTACCACATAGCCTGCCATTACACACCCGCTGTTGTTAGTCACTAACAGTCCCCATTAACGACTATTCACCCTCCCAGCCTGATCGTTAGCAACTCCTTTGTCTGTCCAACTGTCTTTCTCTCTCTTTGGGCTCTATCCTATCGTTTACTCCCTACCCCACCCACCTCCCTATTTTCTGCATATAAACTGACATTTTCCCACTCACCATCAGTTCTGAAGAAGGCTCACCGGACCCAAAACGTTAACTCTGTTTTCTCCTTTACAGATGCTGCCAGACCTGCTGAGCTTTTCCAGCAACTTTGTGTTTGTTCCTGATTTACAGCATCCACAGTTCTTTCGGTTTTTATTGAGTATAGGAGTTGGGACGTCATTTTACAGCTGTACAGAATATTGGTGAGGCCACTTTTATATACTGCATACAATTCTGGTTGCCCTTTTATTGGAAAGATCTTGATCAACTTGAGAGGGACTTTGATTTATAGGGAGAGGCTGAATAGGCTTGGGCTTTTCTCCTCAGAGCATCAGAAGCTGAGGGGCGACCTTATCGAAAACAAAAATTTGCTGGGAATCACAGCAGGTCAGGCAGCATCCATGGAGAGACAGTAAGCTAATGTTTTGAGTCTAGATGCCTCTTCATCAGAGCTAATAGAGGTTTGTAAAATCGTGAGGGTGTGGCTGGGCTAAGTAGCTCAGATCTTTTTCCTTGGATGGGAGGGTCCAAAACTAAAGGGCTTAGGTTTAAGGGGAGAGGGGAACGATTTAAAAATGACCTTAGGGGTATTTTTTTCACATAGAGGATGATATGTGCATGGAATGAGTTCCAGAAGAAGTGGTGGAGGAGGTAACAACAGTTAAAAGGCATCTGGATGAATTTGTGAATAGGAAGGCTTCAGAGAGATATGGGCTAACTGCTGGAAAATGGGAGTACATCAGATTGGGACGTCAGGTTGGCGCAGACACGTTAGACTGCAGAATCTGTTGCCATGCTGTATGACACTATAACTATCGAGGAAAAGCACCATATGCAATAAATGCTTCTGAGTGGGGAGTCTGCACATTGAATACAGGATGGACAACTAATGTGCAATCTTATGAGATGCAGGAACATAAAAAGAGTAAGTATCACACTAGTGAGCTGCTAAACATTGCGTGTTGCAAAGTGACCAACATCAAAGTATTACTTGTTTTTTCTCACAACGTTAGGAAGTTATATAATATTGCAAGCTTGTCCTATGCAAAATAAAGACTCAATTGTCAGCTTTATAATTACAATCCAATATATCTGTTGCTTTCACTCTTTTGGCACAGGGTCACAACCACAAATTGCTCATGTTTAACTTGTAATTCCAGACAGCGCTTTGCTTTTACTTGAAGAAAAGGGCTGATACAGTTAAAAATGGCTGCAAATTAAGTGCCTATATTCAAAGAGATCAACAGAATCGAAGTGTTAAACAGACTGGACTGTGACAATTTGTGATGACAAAATAATGAGTGGCTGATGACTCCCTGCTTAACAGCAAATCATCCCCTACAGATTGTGTCCCAAACTGTAGGCTAATGTTGTATTTTTCACTTTGAAGAGTACACAAGGGTAGGCGTTAGAAAGTCAATTTCAAATAAACTAGAGGGGTCTAATGGAAATTGAATGCTTTCATGTGTAGCAGCCTGCCTTTGAGCATTTGCATGCTGTGAAAGTCAAAGTTGAAAAACTGTCTCCTAGTTACCCCAGTGTTGCAAGTAAAGATTGTTTCTCTCCGAGTAACACAAATCAGTTTTAAAAAGAATCAGGACAAAGGGACTCCGATCAGCCTGCAAAATCAAGAATCTTAAAAATGGTCAGTTCAACCTCCAAAGTCAAGCTTCGGGTGCAATCCCTAGATTTTCTGAAGAAGGGTCCCAACCCAAAATGTCAACTTTCCTGTTACTCTGAAGCTGCCTGGCCTGCTGTGCTTCTCCAGCTCCACACTGTGTTATCTACAACAGGACTAAGATGACATTTACGAGATAGTATTGGAAGGCACATTTTAACAGCATCCTCCAAGGGTCCACATCAACAGAAATGACTGGAGAAGAACCTTGCACACCCTACAGCCTGCATCAGCCTTGGAAGCAGACTAGAAAGTGTAAACAGATTCCTGTTGATAGGATAAGTGAAAGACCTAGGATGGAAAATTTCTATTTATTGTACAAGAATGTAATGTAAACAATGTATGGGCATGTGATTGAGGGAGGAATGAAGGCTGGTGATTTTCTGTATACATCAGACAGAGGTCAGACAAAGATTGAGCAGCATGGGACAGTGCTAGATAGAGCCAGACAGAATATTAGACAGAATTCTGTTTAGCCAGTCTATGACAGACGTTCCCTCTGAAGTTATTTGAATAAACAGGAGTCCTCCAGTGGCCTGTACAGAAGATTAACAACAACATTATCCCATTCTATTTTTACTTGTACTTCTGTATCTCTGTCGTTATGTTTTTGTGGCTGGATCAAGAATTAAAAGTTACTACGTAATAGAAATGAAAGAATGAGTGTGACAGGTAACCTTGACACCTGCTGATTTCTTGTACTGATATACTACACCAGGGTACAACATTGTGCTTCTCAACAACATGAAAAGGCTCAAAAAATACAAACTTCTCAAGAATGTTCATTGATACACTAAGTAAAAAATGGCTGCTCTCTCAGTGAGAGAGAGAGCAAGAGTGCACGAGAGAGAGTGCGCGAGAGAGAGTGCGCGAGAGAGAGAGCGCGCGAGAGAGAGAGCGCGCGAGAGAGAGAGCGCGAGAGAGAGAGAGCGCGAGAGAGAGAGCACGAGAGATGATTGGTGGTGAGTTAATTCAAGGGTCACCACTGTTCAGGTGAGGAGCAAGGTTGAAAAGGAGTGTCCTTCATGGTAACCTCAGCCAGAGCAGGAAATGAATCCATGCTGTTGCACCATCCTGCATTGCAAACCACCATCCAGTCAACTGAGCTATCTGATCTCTGTGGATTTATTCGAAGGTGACCCATGCACTCCAGACTGTTCCAGAAAAATTAACACTTTTTCATAAAAGTGGATAAAACTAGAAATGTGGAAGCCAAGTTTAAACCTAGATGGGCTCTGCAATTTGGGCTGGACAGTGTTCATGCAAACAGGCCTTGGACTATCAACTTGCTATTGAAACCAGACAGGCCTGGAACTGCTTGGCCAAGTGCTAACTGCCATATTGTTTCAGAACGGACTATTATTTATACCTCCAGTGAACCTGCTTTGTTAGAAGAATGTTACACAGACTTGATGGCACCCAGCTCAGGAGGAAGCCAGAGGCACAGTGTGACAAGGACAGAACTTGACGCTGAAAGTTCAAAACCATGTTCTGTGACATCCAAACATGGAAAGAACTGAATCTTCCTGCCCCTGCCTGATGCTAGATTTGGATACAGGTCACAGAATCTTCAAGAAGGGCACAAAACGGGTGATAAAAGGGCCCCAAGTTTTCTCTGCTTTTTCTCCTTCTTCAACGATATCTCCAGAGACCATCTTTGACTGGCACCCAAGTTGCACAGCATTTCCAGCTCCTTGTACTTCGTGGCAATCATTATCCATCTGACCGGACCCAGAGAGACCACATTGGAGAGACAACACAAAGATCAGAGCCAGCCCTAGACGAGAGTGGATGCCCAAATCGATGACTGTAGTTCCTGAAACTTCAGTCAACCCTCAAAGACAGGGACAGCCTGTCCCAACCTTACTGAATGGGTGTTACCAATCCTTTCAGACAAACAGTTCAGCTACAGCAGAAGGGACTTGTAAATAGGGTGTAGTAAATTCTTAGAAGTGCATGCTAGAAGTCGATAACTAGGGCAAATTTGTGACTGTTTACTTAAAGATTTAAGAATATTTACTGATGAGTAATGTGAAGAGATGAATAGCGTTTAATCGAAGTACAAAGTGGTGTCTAATAAATATATTAATACCCACTGGCCACTTTACAACAAACTGAAGATAACACACAGATTTTACAATGGATATTCATTATATAATTGCCCTTATATAATCATTTTGTTCTCCCTTCACTGTACAAGAGTTATTTTACTCACTAAGATTGCTTGAAGCTATCGGATTACAACCAGCTTTCTTTTGTCCATGCAAGTAGCTTCACTATTCTATTGTTGCCTGTCTGGAGAATAAGGCAGACTAAACTTTCCTGTTAACTTAATGTAATGTCAATTCCTACATCATAAAAATAAGCAGTTCGAGAGATTAGGCAACATGGTGGTGACTTAGCACATCATAATCATTTGATTTAGCATACTGCATGAAAATTCATTTTTTCTAACAATTTCACCATACTTAAAACAAGTTTGGTTAATTTTGACCCAATTCTGAGTGGACCAGTGGATGGAAATTGCCAACAATAAGATGGTAATCTCATTTGAAGAGGCTAGTTGATTTGGGAATGAAAAGATCATCCAGTTTTATAATGAGTTGCCACTCTAAAGTGAGACTGGATTACATATCGCAGCATAGAAATAGAGCATTCAGTTCAACCACGTAATGCTAGTACTAAGCATTATTCCATCTGCATGCCAACCTACTTCAGCTAGGCATAAAATATGTACTCTGCATGGGGGATGTCAAAGTCCATTACCAAGAGTGACTCGAAATCACTAATAACGTCCAAGCTTGAAGGACGTAGGCGCTAACCTCAGGTACCAGCTAATGACCATCTCCAACTTAACCATCACCCCTTAACATTCAATGCCATTACTTTGTTGAATCCCCCACTATCAACATCCTGAGAGTCAATATTGACCGAAAGTTGAACTGGACTAGCATATAAAGACTGTAGCTACAACAGCTGATCAGAGGCTAGGCATTCTACAGAGAGTGTAACTCATCTCCTGACTCCCCAAAGCCTGTTTACCATCTACAAGACAGAAGGGTTGCGATGGAATTCTCCCCACTTGCTTGGATGAGTGCAGATCAAACAACAGTAAGGAAACTTGACAGCATTCAAAAAAGGTAGTCCACATGATTGGCACAAATACTCCCTCCTTTTCAACGCTAATGCTCAGAAGAAGGGTATACCATCTATAACATGGTACCCCTAGATCCTTTAGATAGTTTCTTCCAAATGCTGACTGCTAACATCTGGAAGGACAAAGGCAGCAGATACATGGCGACACCACCAACTGCAAATTCATCTTCATGTGATTTGCCATCCTGACTTGGAAATATACCACTGATCCGTCAGTGTCACTAGATAAAATTCCTGGAACTCCTCCCCGAGCAGCATTGTGGTTGTACCTGCATCAAAGGGACTATTAAGGTTCAAGACAGCAGTTCAACGCCACCTTGTCAAGAGCAGAGATGGATTGACCCAGCCAGCAAAGCCTATGTGCCATGAATGAATAAAAAATAAAGCTGAATCTTCTATTCCCTCACCCACCTCTCTTTCTCAAGCTCCTACCTGTATTCTTCTTAAATGCACTATGTTATTAATCCCAACAACTTCATGCTGTAAAATCTAATTCTAATTGAAGTTTCACATTCCAACTACTCTTGGCTAATAACATGTCCCCTGACTCCCTATTTGAGGAGTGGATATATAAACATCTGTCATCTCTGATAATGTTAGATCTAACAATGATGGTGTGGGGATCTCTGTGTGGAAAGAAAAACAAACAGTTTTGTTATGAAAAGTGCAAACAATCACCGAAACTGTTCTTTTAACAAAGAGAAATCTACATCTAATTAAACTACATATATTTCTATTCTTAATATGCAATTAGACTACAAAAATACATACCATATAATTAAATTATCTTACTGAGAAGTTCTTAACTATTTCGTAATATGCTCTCTTCAGAAAATGTTTTGTTCTTCAATAATGTGAGGTCTAATGCTGGTAAATGCAGTAAATAATTGATTAACTTGTTTGATTAAACCTAAGAGAGTCTTGTTTTAATGAACACTGATTTTGCTGACAGGTATTTTTAGACAAAGCTCCAGTAGGAAATGAAATTCATTGACTTTAATTAACTTTGATTATTTTTAATTAACTACAATTAAAACAAAGATTTTAAAAAGTGCTAAGCACAGTAGAAACATATCAATCAAGGTAACACATCAAATTATTGTTTCCAAGTGGCAGCTTGCCCTTGTAGCATTGTTTGCAATCACTGGTGTGAACTGGTAATTAGTCTTGACATCCAAATGATTCAACTTCAATTCGATGAGAATCAACTTCAGTGACCACATTAAAATGCTACAATTCATCATTAAATTAAAATCATTTTAATAGGTTTTGCCCAAAAGTCAAAACATTACTGCCATTCATAGTGGTCAATAAGGTGAGAAATGGAAGGTTAGTTGCTGTGTTTACCCTTTGTCTCAGATGTAACTATTGTGCACTGAGGCTTCAACTTCATCTTCATTGAAATTTTGAAGCACTAATATTTTTTTGAAAACCCGCAGCATTTCAATATTGTGTTTTGGACACGTTGATGACCATTGTGCCATTTGTGACCATGGGTCAATATGGAAACACCGAACCATCCATCAACAATGAAAAGGTTAATGGACCGCTGCAACAATGTTTATGATACAGTAGCACAGAATCTACCAGAGAGGGACATCTCACTGTAAGCAACATGAGTTCAAATTATTTTCCTCACCTATTAGCTCCTATTATTTTTGTACCACAGATTGAAGCAAGTGCATCTTAATAAACTGTTAAAAAGGTCAACCTTTGTGCACAAAGCCGACGGGTACAACTCCTCAAAATGTAAAGATAGAGAAAGAAACAGAAACAATTAAATTGGTGAAGTTGACTTAGATTCCAAAAAGAGAAGCAGTGAAAGAAAGGAAGGCTGGATTAAGGGAGAGCATACAGTAAATGGAAAGAAGAGGTTAACGAAATTATAAAGTTTATAACAAAATACCACAAGGAACAATTTACTATCTGTAGGAAATGTGAGTCCATGGCTTCAATTGTTCCCTTTGGGATTTCCAAGGTTGAATGGCACCATCAGGCTATTAAGAGGATTCAAACACCATGAAATAGCAGCTCTGGCCTTCTACTTTATTGTCAGGACAAATCCAACAATTTCGAGGAAGTCACAGGCAGGTTCATTGTAAAGTCCTGTTTTGAGAGGTTACTGACAGAGGCTTCAGCAATTTATGCCAACATGCAACTCATATCACAAGCCAGATTATACAGCACGAGGCAAGGTTTCTCAGATTAAAACAAAACAGTGGTGAACGTACCCAGCTCATCTCACAGCCATTTATCAGTCACAAGATGTTGACTGACTCGATGCAGGCCTTGTAAGCCCACTTAGGGAGGAAGCCCCACTTCCGATAGCTGCTGCTCACCGAATTAGCTGCCTGCTCAGCCAAGGTGGTGTTCAGTGATGGAGTTTGGACTTTAAGCTAAGTCTACGGCTCTCACTAGGGCCGGACTCGTGAACCCCAGTGAGAAGGTCAGCAGTAGGTAGAGAATGCAGGCCTGGCAAGCCCTTGTATGAGCCTCTGATGGGGACAAGTTGTTAAAACAGGTGCCCTATGCCTGACTCCCCAACTCCACTCCCCACTCATCGCACCCCTTCAGCAGCTTCTCACCGCGAGCAGTGAAACTTGCTGGGCTGCTCAAATGAAGAGGGTGCCCCCTGCTGTGTTTTCAATCCCAGCAGTGATGTGGAGGTGCCGGTGTTGGACGGGGGTGGACAAAGTCAGAAGTCACATGACACCAGGGTTACTGCCCACAGGTTTATTTGAAATCACAAGCTTTAGGAGCACAGCCCCTTTGTCAGGTGAAGTGACTAT
>NC_063346.1:19880483-19891601 GCF_021869965.1 Rhincodon typus | reverse complement strand
TCACCGGACCTGAAATGTTAACTCTTTTTTTCCTTCACAGATGCTGCCAGACCTGCTGAACTTCTCCAGCAACTTTGTTTTTGTTCCATCTGCAGTTCTTTCGGTTTTTGTTTCTTCATTCTAACAGTCTGTTCTCTCCAACTGGTCTCAGTGTTCCTACCCCCTCTCCTAACACCCTCCAATGAAGTTTTTGAATTGCTATGTATGCGCAAGTTGTTGACCTGAATTCTGTAAAGAGCTAAAAGCTCTATATGAGCAAAAAACACTTTCTACAGTAGACGCTATTGATTTTCTTTTCTCTTTATGGAGTTTGCACCATAGCAACATGTTTCCTTCTAACCCATTAGTGTAGAAATCCTATACTTAAATGCTTTCTTTCAAAGGTCTTTTTAGTTTTGAGTGTTCAGAATGGGGAAGAATAAATAATCTATGTTGCTGAAATTAAAGACAACTACAAATTTTTAATATTAAATATTAAAGATTTGAAGAATTTAAGCAGTGCATTTTAAAATATGTTACTCTGCACTATTAATGAAAGTTTTAGCAGTTTCATTATATTGGTACATATTGACAATGCACAAATGGCTTTACATTCCAGCTGTGCCCACAATATCTGAGGCCTTGTGGCTCTTATAAGCCTTATGAAAACCCTGATGCTAATCCAATTTGATGTATAGTATTTGGCTTTTATATGGATTCTATAACTCTTGCAAATTAAATGAACATGAAGGCTGCTTTGGCGCTTCTATGATGCTGGCTTATGTGTAGTGAGTGTTGTGGGAGACGTGTAATTATGTAAACTAAAGTCATTATCTGTGTGTAATGCTGAATATGAATAAATCATACCTGGAGCATGGCCAGAAAAGAAAAGAACTGGTAGCACAGATTTCAACATTGTTTAATATCCCTGTCAGCCTGAAGTAAAA
The DNA here is from genome assembly GCF_021869965.1 of Rhincodon typus. Taxonomy (NCBI): domain Eukaryota; kingdom Metazoa; phylum Chordata; class Chondrichthyes; order Orectolobiformes; family Rhincodontidae; genus Rhincodon; species Rhincodon typus. The sequence goes on along the minus strand of NC_063346.1, from coordinate 19,890,675 downwards.
CTGACCTGAGCACTGTAATGGCTTTATACGGTTGTTAGAAAGGTTTTTTGGTTTTAGTATTGCACTACATTTTTCATTACATTGGTTCACAAAGCTCAGCAGATGCTGAGCAGATGATTGTTGTTCTGACCCAGCTCATATGTAGTGGCCACAGCTGTTACCAATCTTGTGTAAGCAGTTCTGTTTTGACTATCCTACTCACTGTTTTCTACACGAATAGCACCTACCAGTAGTACTAGAACCCCTTTAATTGTCCTTTTTGTATGGAGTGAGTACAAATGTATAGAAGTCTGTTTCTCTTATACCTGAACTGGCACTGAATAGAAACATTGGACACTTTCCTTGTCTTTCTATTGAAAGTAGTTTAGATTATGATTTTGTATCTACCTTTTGCCCCTGGTTTGTTATCTAAGATAGAACATAGAACATAGAACATAGAACGTTACAGCGCAGTACAGGCCCTTCCACCCTCGATGTTGCGCCGACCTGTGAAACCAATCTGAAGCCCATCTAACCTAAACTATTCCATTATCATCCATATGTTTATCCAATGACCATTTAAATGCCCTTAAAGTGGGCGAGTCTACTATTTTTGCAGGCAGGGCATTCCACGCCCTTACTACTCTCTGAGTAAAGAACCTACCTCTGACATCTGTCCTATATCTATCACCCCTCAATTTAAAGCTATGTCCCCTCGTGCTAGCCATCACCATCCGAGGAAAAAGGCTCCCACTGTCCACCCTATCTAATCCTCTGATCATCTTGTATGTCTCTATCAAGTCACCTCTTAACCTTCTCTCTAACGAAAACAGCCTCAAAATCCTCAGCCTTTCCTCATAAGACCTTCCCTCCATACCAGGCAACATCCTGGTAAATCTCTGCACCCTTTCCAATGCTTCCACATCCTTCCTATAATGCGGTGACCAGAACTGTATGCAATACTCCAAGTGCAGCCGCACCAGAGTTTTGTACAGCTGCAACATGACCTCATGGCTCCGAAACTCAATCCCTCTACCAATAAAACCTAACATACTGTACGCCTTCTTAACAACGCTAGCAACCTGGGTGGCAACTTTCAGTGATCTATGCACATGGACACCGAGATCTCGCTGCTCATCCACACTACCAAGAATCTTACTATTAGCCCAGTACTCTGTATTCCTGTTACTCCTTCCAAAGTGAATCACCTCACACTTTTCCACATTAAACTCCATTTACCACCTCTCAGCCCAGCTCTGCAGCTTATCTATGTCTCTGGATGGTCTCCCTCCCTTTCCAGTCAACTTCTTTCAAGGTTGCGAAACGATTTTCTGGATTTGCAAAAATGGCAGAATCAATGCCAGAAAGTACTGTTTCTCATAACGTCAACAAAAAATACACCAATAGGTAGTTTTAAATTCTGTATTCAGACTCTTCAAAAAATTGATACAACACAAAAAAACCTTCAAAAGAAATTACACAATTCAGAAAACTTCTGTAGCAAACACATTCTTGGAATTCTGAGAAAGAGCTTTTAGTATTGCAACAAACAAGCCAGAATTATTGCTTAGCACATAGTTAATTGTCCAATCTTGCAGCATGCAGTATGAGTGTGGGGCTCCTCATATGGTGAGAGATATAAATGAAGTTGAAGTGATTCAAAGACATGCTGCACTCTTCTGTTCAAATCAGTATGGGAGGTTTACCACTGTCACATCCTGACCATAGATTTGGAGTAGTAATCATTACAGCAAAGGGATAAGGTACAGCTTGACCATGTCCTATAAAATGTGGAACGATCTGGTGGGAACTTAAAAAAAAAACTCCGATCTGACACCCTTTGGGAATGATTGAAATAAGGTAGCCATCCACGCAATCCACAAAGACCATTTGTTTCCAATGCACGACAATCTTTATTCCCAAAGATAGTTCCCAAATGGAACAAGCTGCCAAAGGAAATAGTCACAATCCTGTCACTTGTAATCTCAAGATCCATCATTAATTATTTCGGTTTAAAAGTTTTCATTAACAGGACCACCATCTCAGTAGGTCATGCCTGGGTTAGTTAGCGCTACCCATATAAATATTGGCGGTCTGCTGACATCAGCTTGTGATGCTGACACAACTAAAGCAGAAGCAGAATCCTAAGTTTCTTCAGAATTCTCTCATGATTCCTGATGCTCAGAATGAGCCTTGTGCCTCTTTGAATTGGCTTCAGTGCTTGACCTCGCCCATGGCTATTGATGACCAGAATTAAATATTTACACCATGGTATGCCTCAACAAGCACCTTGTACAGTCTGACCATTTCCTGAATTGTCTTGTTTTAATTGTAAACCTCTTGCACTCTCTGCTGAGTCACAGTGTTCCAGGTTCAAGTCCCACTCCTGAGAGAATGCTGCACTGTTTGGAAGTATTATCGTTCAGAAATGCTAAATTAAGGCCCCGTTTGCACATGGAAGTCTTGATAAGAAGAGCAGAGGAGTTAAATCTGGTGTCCTGGACAACATTTATCCCTTAATCAGCATTACAACAAGACAGATTAACTGATCATTATCACATTGCTCTTTATGACAGTTTGTTATGTAGATTTTGGCTACAGTGCTTCTTGCAATACTGCAGTGACAGCATGTTAAAAGTACTTTGTTGGCTGTAAGGTGTTTTGAGATATCCTGCGGTGAAGAAAAACAATGTGTAAGTCAAATCTGTCTGTCTTTCTGGAACATTTGCTTTCCTGCTCTGAAGTAATTGTGATGTGCAGGTGCCGGTGTTGGACTGGGGTGGACAAAGTCAGAAGTCACATGACACCAGTTTATAGTCCAACAGTTTTATTTGAAATCACAAGCTTTCAGAGTGTAGCCCCTTCATCAGGTGAGGCAAGAGAGAAGCTCACAGACCCCAAATTTAAAGGCAGAGTGAACAAGGGCAGAGAGATCAAAAGATTATACAAATGGTGTGAGTGGAGTGTTGAATAATAAGTCTCTGCAAGTGATCAAAAGTGTCAGTTGGTGTGAGTAAAATGTCAATAGCTGAATAACAAGTGAAGAGACAATCTATAATCCAATTAAATGAGGCAGAGAGATAATTACAAAAAATTTAAAAAAAAGTAGTAGTACTGGAGACAAACCAAATGGCTGGAATAACATGATAAGTATAAGAGTCACATGCCAAGGGTCTAACCAAAGTAACAGGTAATCCAAAACTGTACGAACTAATTATGGTAGATGAGGTCATAAGTTATCAAGGTAATGGTGTCAAAACAGGACAGTAAGGAAATTTTACAGATACCGAACAGTGTGGTGTGGTTACATGTAGCAGAATGTGAACCCAAGATCACAGTTCAGGCTGTTCTCATGGGTATGGAACTTGGCTATCAGTTTCTGCTCAGCAATTCTGTGTTGTCGTGTACCTCGAAGGCAGGCTTTGAGACACACAACAATACAGATTTGCCGAGCAGAGATAGATAGCCAAGTTTCGTGCCCATGAAGACAGCCTCAACTGCGATCTTGGGTTCATGTCGCGCTACATATGACCCCACCACACTTCTGTATTTGTGAAATCTTCCTTACTGTCCTGTTTTGATACCATCACCTCGTTATGTTATGTTATGTTATGATCTCTCTACCTTAATTAGTTTGTACAGCTTTGGATTACATATTATTTTGGTTAGACCCTTGTCATGCGACGCTTTACTTATCATGTTATTCCCATCATTTGGTTTGTCTCCTGCACCACCTTATTTTTAATTTTTTGTAATTATATCTCTGCCTCATTTAACTGGATTATAGTTTATCCCTTCACTTGCTATTCAGCTGTTAACACTTTACTCACACAATCTGACACTTTTGATCACCTGCAGAGACTTAATATTCAACACTCCACTCATACCATTTGTATGATCTTTTGATCACTCTGTCCATAAATTTGGTGTCTGTGTGCTTCTCTCTCACTTCATGTGATGAAGGGGCTATGCTCCAAAAGCTTTTTGATTCCAAATAAACCTGTTGGACTCTAAGCTGGTGTTGTGAGACTTCTGACTGAAGTAATTGGACACATTGAGTGTTAACTGGGAACCAAAGAAATCTGCTAATTATTCATAGCTAGTTCAAAGCTATTATTTTCTGATGAAGGGTCTAGGCCCGAAACGTCAGCCTCTCTGCTCCTATAATGCTGCTTGGCCTGCTGTGTTCATCCAGCCCTGCACCTTGTTGTCTCGGATTCTCCAGCATCTGCAGTTCCTACCTTCTCTGACTGGAATATATGTGTTTGTTATTATCAGTGGCAAATGGAAATCGATGTGGATAAGTGTAAGGAGATGTACTGGGCAAGATAAACAAGGCAAGGAGGCACATGATAAATGGTAGGACCCTGGAAGGCACTGAGGATCAGAAGGACCTTGACATGCATCCCCACTGGTCCATGAAGGGAGAAAGAGAAGTTGATAAAGTGGTTAAGAAGGCTGCTTGCCTTTATTAACTGAGGTATAGAGTTTAAGAGCAGGGAGGTGATACAGGAACTGGATAAAATGTTGGTTAGGCCACAACTGGAGTACTGTGTGCACTTCTGGCACCCACATTAAACTGGAGAGGGTGCAGAGGAGATTTACTAGGATGTTGCCTGGGCTGGAGATTTCTAGTTATGACGGGAGATTAGATAGACTGGGGTTCTTTTACTTGGAGCAGAGGGGGAATGTGATTGGAATATATAAAATTATGAGGGGTGTAGACAGGAAGAAACCTTTCCCCCCGGTGGAGAGATCAATGTCTGGGGGCATAGATTTATGGTAAGGGACAGGAGGTTTAGAGGTGATATGAGGACGACTTGTTCACCCAGATTGGTGGGAATCTGGAACTCACTGCCTGTAAGGGTGTTAGAGGCTGAAGCCCTCATAATATTTAAGTATTTAGATGTGCACTTGATATGCCGGGGCATATAAGGCTACAGGCCAAGTGCTGGAAAATGGCATTAGAATACTTATGTAGTTGTTTTTGACCACGACAGCCTTGGTGGACTGAAAGGCCTTTTTCCTATGATGTGGGTCCCTATAATTATGACTTTATCTTTTATTACTGTGTGCACTTATTTATATTCAATTTGTAATTGTTACACCCATTTACAAATGTTGTCCATGTAATAATTCCTCATCTACCTTCTCGTAACTACCTTCACGATTAACTTTAGCATGGCCTGAAGATGTATCCAGTTTGCAGTCATTTTTCAAATCCGTGTCACGGATCTCAATTAGAAACAGAATCTAATACCAATGTCAAAGGCTTTCCTCTTCCACCCCAATGTGCCTCCTCTAACTTGTATTTACAGATTTCCTTGTTTTTACTAATGTTCATTGACTTCTAAAGTCTAATGTTACAGACTTCACATCAACTTCGCTTGCAGTATTTTTTGAATGAAAAGTTGCCAAATGGCTTATGGGGCAGCACGGTGGCTCAGTAGTTAGCACTGCTGCCTCACAGCGCCAGGGACCCGATTCAATTCCACACTCGGGCGACTGTCTGCGTGGAGTTTACACATTCTCCTCGTGTCTGCGGGGGTTTGCTGTGGTTTCCTCCCACAGTCCAATGATGTGCAGGCTAGGTGGATTGGCCATGCTAAATTGCCCGTAGAGTCCAGGGATGTGTAGATTAGGTGGGTTACAGGGGGATGGGTCTGGGTGGGATGCTCTGAGGGTCAGTGTGGACTTGTTGGACTGAAGGGCCTGTTTCCACGCTGTAGGGATTCTATGATAAATGCCAATTTATAATCCGTTGTGTATGTTTCCATGCATCTCCTCATGGAAAGTTATTTTCTCAGAAAGCCAAGGAAGACAGGCAGGGCATTCTTTTTTCATGTTAACTGAATTTTAGTTAATTCTCGATTGTCATAGTTGTCAGCAGTGAGCAGTTATGTTGTTGTATAGCACCATGCTACATCAGTATCAAACCCTGCACCATGTGCTTTACATAATTGACTCTACACCTGTGTCTAACAGGAGTAGTAGCCAGTCAAGGACAGCATTGAATCTCAGTCTAGGCACTTAAGGAAGATAATACTTAGTTGTCATTTGAATGTGAATCAAATGTTGACTGCTCACATTAGAAAGAACCTGCTCTGTTTTTGATATTCCCACACAAAGGGTCACTGGAACTGTGACCAATGGATCCAGCCACACCAGAAGTTATTGTCATTGTGGTAGTGGTGCTATGAAGGCGCAGGGGAGTTGAGGAGGCACAGAAACGCCAGCAAGCGGAGGACCACCAGCAACTTGGTACAGCTGCCACACAAAGCCACAGCTGAGGGTCACTTCAGGGGGCAGAGGGTGGACACAAGACGTAGAATCTATCATCCTCAATGCTACTTCTTCCAGGTGAGCAAGTACATTGCTGCTGCAGACTGTGGCTATACCAAGGCACTGTCACAGAACTGTGCCATTTACTGCACACTGCGACCTGAACGGGTGGGTGGCCATTCTATTCCAGTGGCTGTCAAGTTGACATCTGCACTAAATTTTATGCAATTGACTGCTACCAAGGTTTCTCTAGGGACCTGTGTAGGATCCCGCAATCCTCAGATCAGGAATGTACCAAGATTGTTACTGTGCCAGATCACACCAATTTATTGTGTTTCCCCATGATGTAGTCAGTGCTGCAGCTTGATCCTTGGGCTTTGACAATATGGCTGGCTTTCCCCAAATGCAGAGCGCTATACACTGTACACATTTCACATTGAAAACACCATATTATAATACAAAAGACTTTAACTAAAAATATTTCCATTCCATCAATGTACAAGTCATCTGTGATCATTGCTACCACATCTCAGAGGTCTGCGCTAGGTACCCTGAGAGCTGACACAATACCTAAAGCTTTGAGAACTCTCATGTTACTGGTTTATCTCAGGGGACAGATGCCTCACAAGAATGGCTACTGGGAGAAGTGTGCTACCCTCTGCATCCATGTCTGATCGTTCCATTGAGCAACCCCCTGATTGAGGCTGAGAGTAGCTACAATGCTATCCATTCTTCCATCAGGGCCATTGTGGAACAGACAATAAGCCTTCTGAAGAGGAGGTTCTAATGCTTGGATTGGTCTTGGAGGGTCCTGGCAGAACTGTCTAGGTAGAATGTATTACATGATGGGGAGGTGATGGTCTGGTAGTATTATCACTAGACTATTAGTCCAGAGATCCTGGTAATGTTCTGGGAACCTGGGTTTTGAATCCTGCTATGACAGATGATGGAATTTGAATTCAATAAATATCTGCAATTCAGAGTCAAATGATGACTATGAAACCATTGTTGATTGCCAGGGAAAACCCATCTGATCCACAAATGTTTTTTAGGGATGGAAATCTGCAGATCTTACCCGGTCTGCCTACACATGACTCCAAACCCACAGCAATGTGGTTTACTCTGCTGGCCTGGCCAGTAACACCCATATTGCTTGAGTGAATTTAAAAAAAAATGAACCTTGTATCTTGTGTTCTGCTCAAGTGACGCAGGCAAAGAGAAGATGTTATGGATACTTAAGGGCTGAGAGAGCAGCAACAGTCTTCCAAGAAGAAATATGAGGACATTATACAAGATTAGCATCACCTCCAGCATGGTAGAACCCTGTTGCATCATGTGCAACAAGCCAGAAAAGACATAATTGACAGCTGTTTCCAATAGGGGAAGGCAGGGTGCAGTGATCATCCACTGACAGTAAATTTGCTGTTGGCAAAGGCAGTCAGTCCTTGTTTGTCCTGAGAAACAAATGCAGTGTTTTATTTTTGTTTTTGGTTTTCAGTTTGATTAAGTTTAATGTTTCCACCTGGTTGAAGGCTTGCTAACATGTGATGCTCCTACCTTGAACAATGACAAGATGTTATGCTATGCTGGGCACTGGGGAAGGAGTACCTTTCCCATAGATAGGGTTCTAACAAGGTATGGCACACAGGATGGGTAGCCTGTGTAGCTTGACTCTTGGGCCTCCAGTTACAATGACTGTCGATCAGATGGATGATGCTGTAAAATAGCAACGCCTTTACGAATGTGAGTGGAAGTGAAAGCAGCGTCATAGAGTCGTGGTGCATACATGATGAGATGAGCAGCAGCAAATTACAGACACTGTCCTTGAAATTCCTGGAAATGAACATGTAGCTGATTTTTTTTAAAATTCAGGCCTTTGTTTTAATTGAACATTTATTTGGTTCCAGCTGTAAATAAAATCATTTGTGTCCATTGGTGATTTGAATAGCCTCCTGTTTAAAGACAACTTATGCCTACACTAAAGACTATGTTAATTAAGACATTATACTTCATTACATTGGCCTATCATTTTGATATTAAGTCCTGTTTCTGTTCTGTATTAATAGTCAAGGTCCTCCATTAATGAACTAGTTTAAACTTATAGTTCAAAGAGATCCTCTATTTAAATTTAGATCATATCCAATATTAAGCTTGGGTTAATGAAAACAGCACACTTTGGGTTCCATCAATCAATAATTTGAATGTGTCACTAGTCTGTGTGTTTTGGTCAACACTTTATCCAAGTTGAGTCATTTAGCAATTTCAGTCTCTCCATTATAAATGAATCTTGTAGTGCAATTAGGCCATCTTCATGCAATATCGAAAATCTAGTAGGAATAACATAACATTATCATATTTATCTGAACAAGATTGTATACTGTCTAACCAGTTTGCAAGACAGAAAAATAAGCTGATATGCTGCTGACCATTTGCACTGAATACAATTATGCAGTAAATAAGCCCATATTACTTAGTAATTTTAATTGAAATATAGATTCACTGATTAAATAGCATCCACAACTAGCTGGTCTTACCATCCTTTTGGAAGAGAGACCAAATGAATATAAATTTTACAGAAGGATTTAAAAGTTATAGTTACAAAAGGAAAAAAAATTATTGGTTGAACAATTTTTTAAGTGAGCTCTGCTGAGTACAGCTAGAAGATTTAACAAAATTAAAATAAGAGTGTATAAATTCAGATAATGGTGGGTGAGAAAATTAGTATGATTTAAGAACCAGCAGAAAACCGACAGGAAAGTAGACCTTGAGAAAAAGCTAGCTCGTATTTTCAATAACAACAAGAGTTTCTACAAAAATTTAAATAGGGAAAGAATAATGAAAATTGCTATTGATCTCCAGAGATTGAGCTCTGGGGAACTCATAATGGCAAAGAAGGAAATGGTACGGGCATTGAGCAGGTTTTATGTGTCTGTCTTCACTATAATAAGACAGAAAACCTCCCACTGATATTTGAGGATCAACAATCAGGAGGAAGAACTTACAAGAATCATCATCACCATGGAAAGAGTGCTGGGAGGACACTTAAACCTGAAAGGTCTCATGTACCAGAGATTGAATGGTTTACATCTGAAAGTATTAAAACAAGTGTTGAGGTTGGTTGGCTTGCCGAGCTGGTTTGTTGTTTCGCAGACGTTTCGTTACCGTGCTGGGTAACATCCTCAGTGCAGCCTCCAATGAAGCGCCAGTGTGTTTTCCCGCCTGGCTTTTAAACTCTGGGGTCCGTTGAGATGGATTGCCTCACTTCCGGTTTTCCTTCGTAGTGGAATGTATATGGGGTCGAGTTCAATATGTTTATTAATAGCATGCTTCGTGGAGTGCCAGGCTTCTAGGAATTCTTGTGCCTGTCTCTGCCTAGCTTGTCCCAGGATTTTGGTGTCGGCGAGCCAACCAACCTCAATACCCACAACCCGAGCTCCAAATCTACTCTCCAAAACCTTAGAGACCTACGGGCGTAACACGCTCAAATTGGCAAGAAAATGGGAAAACTACGCCAAATGAGAGAGCGCAACCTGAGAACAACTCTACTTCCTCCATGGATGCCTCAGGAACCAGGTATTACCACGCAGTGTGAATTACAAACCACCCATCAACAACCCACAAGCCCAGAATGGGACAACAGCAAAATTCCTGGGACAAGCTAGGCAGAGACAGGCACGAGAATTCCTAGAAGCCTGGTACTCCACAAAGCATGCTATTAATAAACACATTGAACTTGACCCCATATACATTCCACTACGAAGGAAAACCGGAAGTGAGGCAATCCAGCTCAACGGACCCCAGAGTTTAAAAACCAGGCCGGAAAACACACTGACGCTTCATCGGAGGCTGCACTGATGATGTTACCCAGCATGGTAATGAAATGCCTGCGGAACAAGAAACCAGCTCGGTGAGCCAACCAACCTCAACACCC
>NC_063346.1:19868968-19879983 GCF_021869965.1 Rhincodon typus | reverse complement strand
GTCCACACTGACCCTCTGAAGAGCATCTCACCGAGACCCATTCCAGCCCTATAACCCTGCATTTCCCTTGGCTAACCCATGTAGCCTGCACATCCCTGAACATTATGAGCAATTTAGCAAGGCCAATCCATCTAACCTGTACATCTTTGGACTGTGGGAGGAAACTGGTGCACCCAGAGGAAACCTACATTCTTTACAAGAACCACTATATATTACAAATAAATGGGTTCTAATCACAGATAAACAACTGTAAGCTATTGACATTTAACTCAACTAATTAGAAGTCTAAGCCCACGTACTATCCAGACAGAGAAAAAAAATTGGTAAGATGGATAGAGGGGAAAGAAGAAAATAAGGGAAAACAGTTCATTGTCACAAATAGTCACTATTCAATGGAAGGGTTCTCTTTTTGTTTTACAAGTTCTTTAGTTCTCTGCTTTACCTTCAGCTTGTTTTGTTTCTTCATGGGAGGCACGGAGTGACTGGTTCACAAATTATGAAGTTTCTGACTTACTGGTTAAATGCAACAGGTTACAGCAACTGGTGAGAGATAACAACTAGTTTTCTTCAGCTTCAGGCATGTTCGTTGGAGGGAGAGGTACATTATGTCACATCTCCTTCCAAGGCCACCTTGGAAGATCAGTCAGTCACAACCTGAAGCTGTCCAGTTACCCAGGAACCAATCAGAGGACTGTTGTCAGGGCTGATGACCTTTAGCATCCACATCGGTCATGATTCCATAAAATAATCAGTAATTAAATCTCACTCTTTAAATACACCCTGGTTCTGTACCTGTTCCTCTTTCTCTTTCCTCACTGCTTGCAAAGCAGCAGTGTAAACACAACGCACAGTGAGTTTCAGCAACTTGCTTTTTAAAAGTACAACGATTCTTTCCTCTGCCCTTTTGTTTTGAGAGAATCCTGTTCCCAATTCTGTCCACAATCAACAATAAAGTAAAACAAAATGGGATGGTCTTTACAATAAGAAATTTAGGTACCTCACTTTCTGGATTCTATATTGGTTTTCTTTCTGAAACGTTGTTGGGGCATCACCATCCTTACACCTTTTAACAGTATGTCATGCATCTCTCAGCTTCCCTTTTCATCTATAGTCTAGTTTATCTCGGCTCGTCTTGATGAATTCTGTGCATTTGAGTCTTGATCCAAAGGTTTGCATAATGGTCACTGCATTCGTTGAACATATCAGTCTGAAAAGTATGCCAAGGATTATCTGTGGCATTGTTGGCTGCATTATTGGGAATGTTGACTGGAATGTATTTCTGACCCATTAATTATATCTTGTCTGTGTGTTATAGTTATTTTAATCAATCTGTTTGGATGTGCTGTGTCATACCCAGGGCAGGTGGGACTTGAACCTGAACCTTTCTGGCTCAGAGGGGCCACTGTAAAATAAGACCTCAAAAATGGAAGGAAAGAGTTGCTATGCATTAACCAGAAATGAAACATTCTACATATTCCCTAATCGACCTGTTCAGAGATGTTATTGCACACATCTAGAGCAAGTGGGAGTTGAATCCGGTTTCCTGGCTTAGAGGTAAGTATGCTCCCCCGCTGTTGCTGAAGAGCCTTTAAATAGAGTGTTACAGGCTAACCTTAAACATATATAGTTAAACGGGATAGGTCTATTTAAGGCATGTTAAAAGGTAGACGACTTCTTGTTTTGTAACAATTTAATTCACTTGGTGCTGTCACACCCCTCCATACTCCACACTCCCCACCACCAAATCCTGGGGAGGAACCTGAGTTATGGCTGACATAAGTGATAGGCTGTAGGCTTGATAGCTTCTTGATGTTTTCAGCTAGCATCTATTAGGGCCTATTTCTACTGATGGAGATCAAGATAGCCATTGAAAACAGGAATGCATATGTCATGAAAGTGGAAGATTGGCCACAGACAACACACAGCTGCTTAGCTGCAAAGAGATTCTGCCCATTCCAAATTGAACAGACAACTTTGTAAGGTTGACTTAACAACCATTTAATTTAACTGCAATTTCTTTAAGAACTGTTGCCCACCCAGATTGGTGTAAGTATCCCCATTTATGCTAAATGTTGGCTGCCCTGTACTGTCTAATCTGTTGCTAAGTGTAATAAAAGAAAAAATAAAGTTTGTTGAGGATGACTTTTTCCTGTACATCTCTAAAAAGTAACATAAGTAGTTATGTGTTATTTCAGTCTTTATTTAGGCTCTGTCACATTTTACCTTAACTTTCTGGATCTGCTGGATTCATGAGACCAAATCTGCATTTTCTATCCATGTCTTTCTATGTCAGTCCTTCTGCAGAGGCTGCTTCTTGACATAAGTGATCTTGTTTTTTTCCCTCACCACAACTAAACATGCTTCCATGTGTCCAAGTGAACCTTGCTTTCTTCGTCTGACAACTTCAACTTCCACTGCCCAACCATATTCTACAGTTCATAGCAGCATAGTTTTTCTATGTGATATTGCAGGGATTTAAATCATTATTTTAACAATACATGCTAGTGGTCTTCATAATCAATATGGTTGCTCAGTTGGAAAAAAAAGAAAACTTGCATTTACAAGTGGTTTTCAACATCTCAGGACACGAAGTATTTCACAGGTGATGAATCACTTTTTGAAAGGTAGTCATTGTTGTAACTTTTTTAAAAAGAGCGGTTTTATATAAAGCAAACTCCTACAAATGACAATAAAATCATCTTTTACTTGTCTGTTGCAGCAAATTATCAGCTGTGCGAACTTCTTCTGAATTCTCAGTGCATCACTTACTCACCACTGGATTGTAAGCCTGGGTTTTGTGCTTAATATGTTGGCGTGGAGTTTGATGTAAAATGCTACTGAGACTTGGCTGATAGCTAATGTGTTGATGCTAAAAAGTTTGATTTACTATATAGTATCATCATCCCAGAAAACCTCAAATTTAGAAACCTTTGACATTTAAAATATTCACAAGTTTAACTAGCGTTCAGTTATCACAACTTGTTTGCAGTCTCTTGTTCCTTTATGCTTGCATTGTTATGAAGACTGCTAACGTTATTACTAGACAGGTCAGAACCCAGACAGAAACATGGCTGATAGATCATAAACAAATACAAAAATTGCTGGGAAAACTGAGCAGGTCTGGCAGCATCTGTTGAGAGAAAGCACACTTAATGTTTTGGGTCCAGTGACTCTTCTTCAGAATGATTTCTGGTTTTGTTTCTGATTTCCAGCAACTACAGTTCTTTGGGTTTTTTTGATAAGATCATAATTTTATTTATTTTTGTTTTAATGAAATAGTCTCCAGCTGAATCATAAGCACACAATGCTGCACAGTTTGCTTTAACAATAAAATGGAATTTATCGTGAAAGGAAAAATAAAATAGAATAATCTAAACTATGTATTTGTTATGCAAAATGAAAGATTTTAAATATACAGTAATGTTAGAATCCCACTAATTCCCAAACACTCCTTTATAAACTGAAAAGAAACAAAACAGCTTTTGTATCATAACTAAAGCACCACTCTTATAATCCTCACACTGGAATCACTGCATCTAACAGCTTGCAACTTCAACTGTTAGACTAGAATTGCGATAGCATCTTTGAGCTACCCCACATCTGAGCTTTAATGTGCAAATCTTAAATAATCTTGGAAGAGGTTTTAACCCACCACTTCTGGTCTGGGACTAATATTAACTTTTTTGATCCGAGTTAATTGAATTCATGAAATCTATCATTCCCTTCTCGCTAACATTGCTGTCTATAACCGTCCTGTTCCAAGGTCTTGTCAGGACTACAACCACTCAAAGTCAAAAGTAAAAACGCAAAGCCTCCCTTAAGCTTTGAAAACAAAACCGATTCCAGCGCACGAACAAAGTGAGTGCCCAGTATTTACCATACTGGGTCCCAAAAAGTCTAAGATAAACAAAAGTCCATTTGCGCTTAAATCCATCCAGTCTACAAACGGGCTTCAAAAACTCTCTCTCTTTAAAGGAAATCACTATTGTTGCAGAAATACTAACAAGTTAACTATTCATTTCAGACACAGAAAAACCTAGCAGTTGCTGGTCAAAAAACAAGCCTGAACCCACCAAGTAATATTAAAAATTATACTTAAAAATTCCACGGGTTTCATCACAACATGCTACTTTTTTTGTATCTGCTAGTTCATTCTACTACTGCCATGATACTTAGCGATGGACAAGGTCAAAAATCACACAACACCAGGTTATGGTCCAACAGGTTTGTTTGAAGAGACAAGTTTTCGGATTCCGTGAGAGAGTTGGCATTAGACACAGATTATATAAGCAAAAGATCAAAGGGCCATAGAACTGATGTGAATGTGCTGAACAAACCCAAGATGGCTGTAAAATCTTTAATTAGTTAGAAAGGATTAATCTGCAAATTCCCACATTTCTTTCAGGTCACTGCCCCAAGATACCTAAAGGTTTTATCAGTTCCCTCAGTATACCAGAGGTGACATCCCAGGTCAGACAATGCATTTTGGGTGTGAGGCCTTGTTTAGAATCTGGCTGTGTATTAACTTGGAGTCAGACTGGTTTTATGCCAAAGCAGGAATTTATAACGTGCTGCAGTGACTGCCTACAAATTGTATGCTTTTTGAACAAAATAGAATATATCTGCAAATGTAAATTCACCCCATAGATTTGTGTGTGTGTGTGTGTGTGTGTGTGTGTGTGTGCGTGCGCGCGCGGTGGGGAGAGAGAGCGTATAATTTGGTGGGGTCACCTGTAGTGCAACATGAACCGAAGATCCCAGTTAAGGCTGACCTCCTGGGTTCCAAACTTGGTTATCAGGCTCTGCTGAACATTCACACGCACAGACTCTGTCTTTCTCTCTCTATACATGCACGCGCACACACCCACGTCTCCTCTCTTTCTCTCTTTCTTCTCTGTCTCTCTAGAAATAAACCAGTCTGACTCCAAGTTAATACACAGCCAGATTCTAAACAAGGCCTCACACCCAAAATGCATTGTCTGACCTGGGATGTCACCTCTGGTATACTGACGGAACTGATAAACCCTTTAGTTATCTCGGGGCAGTGACTTGAAGGGAATTTGCATATTAATCCTGTTCTAACCAATTTAAAGATTTGACAGCCATCTTAGGTTTGTTCAACACAGCATCGGTGTTCTTTGATCTTTTGCTTTTAAATTCTGTGTCCGCCACCTCTCTCTCTGGCACCTGAAGAAGGAGTGAGACTCTGAAAGCTTGTGTCTTCAGATAAACCTGGAACATAACCTGGTGTCATGTGATTTTTGACCTTGTCCACCCCAGTCCAATACCAGCACCTCCACAACTTAGTCATGGAGCAGTTACCATCTGTGTTTCATACTATTGCAAAGATAGCAGTCAGCAGCATATTTATTACCGGTTAGTTTAGTGATGAATGGGTGTTTGTTTTCCCTGGTGGTTTATTTGGAAGCAGAAGTTTGGGTGAATATTCAATTGTATGCAATCAGTATATATCAACAAAAAATCTGTACTGGCAGAGAATGCAGTCTAATCAAATTGAAACTGTCTTAACACTAGTTAAAATAATTTTCAGGAAATTGAAAAACAGAAGTATAAATATCAGCATGAATTGTTTGTTCACCTCACACTAAGGCACCTGAACTATTAGATAAGAAAACAAACAGCTACTACTGAAGAAAGTTGTTAACATATCTCAATATGGTGAGGTATTTTCAATTCAGAGTAGGTACATGATAATATAGATGCTGGAAGAAGGATAAACTAACTACTGAGTCAACCTCTTCTGCTTTTCTGCACATCGTAGCAATCGGACATTCCGATAGGATTAGTAACATGTTACAGCTGGAAAGTCAATGGGATTTTATGAATAATTTACAGTATGTAAGGCAGTTATTCCCTTCTCTTTATGAAAATATATGATCCAAGAATAATGCCAAGAATGTCAAGATTAAATTAAAGTTCATTTAAGATGGCAACCAGCTGTTTGACTGAATTAAATGACCCAATCTCTCCACAGAACAGCTGCAAAATGTCAGTCTAAGATAGTACTTGTTAGATTTTAGCAGTTACACTGTGGTTTCATATCCTACAACATGGTCTGCTACAGATAAAACCGCTTTAAGATGGGCTGTTATCTTTGTGCAGATACCTTGTTCCTTTTCCTCACTTACATTATTTAGTATCTAGTTCTTTAACCTGCAATTTTACACACTTTTACGATGCACTGAGTATAGTATGAAGGAATATTTTTTGAATTTGTTCACAGGATGAGTGTGTTGCTAGCTAGGCCAGCATTTACTGCTTATTCCATCACCAGTGTGTGTTTTTGTAATCTTAAAGCATTTTATGATGCAGATTCACATCTGAATCTGCATCATGCAAAGCACTTGAATATAAATAGCAAAAACCCTAATTTAGTGAAAGACACAACAACAATAGGATGCCAAATTAAAAATACAAAAGGAATTTGCTACAGATAGGAAATACATACATATCGTGAGCTACTTCTGTCACAAACATAAATCTGAAATTGCATGCTGTACTTTGAAATACTTCTGCTTAGTCCTTCCTCCAACAGTTAGGATATGAATGGATCAGCTCCCAGTGTGTTTCATTACATTTTTGTTTTTCTTAATCACCACTTTTCAGAAATTGTGCATAAGCATGTCACAATCAATTGGTCAGCAAATTGTACGCTTCCCACTGATGATAGGATGCCATAGTGTCTCTGCATGAAAGTTGCAAGTTTGAAGTATTTGACAAGCTTGCACATGTTATCTATGGTAACTATATGTCAAGCTGGTCGTTGCCAGTGGTAACTGGAACCCTACCTAAGCTCATCTTTTCTACTGGATAACATTATCCTTTAGAAGTGTTGCTGATAAAACAACATCCAAACTGTGTAACTGAGCACTTTCACCGTAGCTTATCTGCCTGCTATGCACTCTGAAAGCCATTTTAGCAGGTTTCAATCTATGCAACAGTTCAGTTACATATTCAAATGAATTAGATGACAGTTGCACAGTGACTTAAGAACAACTAGCAATTTTTCTAGCAGGTGGGCCAAATTATGAAGGCTCTCACTGTCATGATAAACACTGCTATTTGATGGAAGTGAAAAGATGATTGCAAAGAGTTTGCAGAGTCCTATCTTACAATGATTTTAACTGAGCGTCTTAAGATAAAATGCAGAAAATAATGACTTCCTGAACTGTTTTTTTGTGCAATTATTTAGATAATGAAATATTCATGACTGAATGAATGAATCTTCAATTGGTCTTAAATGAACTGCCACATGCTATGACTTGTGTTTTTACAAGATGTGTAGAACTAAATGTGAGTGAAGCATTTTTTTGGAAAATTCAGATAATGCATGCATCATTTCATTTGCATACCAAGAACCAATAAATATTGTGTCTTTATGTCAGATTCTGAACAGATATGTACAAGTTATGATATGATATGTACAGATATGTATATATGAACCGAGACTTTCTGTATTGGTTCTGGGCTAACTGACAAACATATTTTTAGTATCTCTGAGTACCTTAAATGTACAACTAGTAAGCGTCTTCTTTTCAAATAGTAACTACTTTAAATCTCCCACAAATCACAGCTCTTTGATGCAAGGACTGTGGTGCACACAGAATATGTTGCAGCGTTGCCATCTACACTTTGCAAAGAGTTTTTGCTTCATATGCACAGAGTGTACATAAATTTTTTTTTTTTTTTGGATTTTGAATATATGCAGCAATGTCTAAACTGTCTATCAAAGCGATGGAAAGTAGGGTAATTTTGGATGAACTGGCAGACCAAAATGGGCAATAGAGTCTTGACTCCCTACCACACCATGCCTCATACTGATTGTCAGCACAAATGAAAATGGGTGTGCTGGGTGCTGTGAAAACTCGTTGCCATTTCACTATCACTGATGCTAGCTTAATGAGCCTTTTTCCAATTTTTCAACAGTGGAAGCATCAAAACTCTTAAGATTTGTTGTTTGGTAGTACAGAATTTGAATATTGCTGAAAAAGATACATTTTGTCAAAGCTTTTTGTTTTTACCAATCAGTGAACCTGCTTGGTTTTAAATTAAGCAAAGTTTGGCAGTTAACTGTCAGTTATCATATAAGGAGTGCATTCTCCATTTGCATTGCCTCTATCAATTGATGTCCACATGACAATTAATCAGCACTTTTTTTTCTCATACAGTTTATAAAACAACTATACCTTTCTATATTTGGTATTCTTATGACAATGCTGGTGAATGCAAAATGAAAAGCTTCAACAAAATATGTATTCTTTTTCAGCAGTACTTTAGTATTATACTTAATAGTCAGTAGAATAGGATAAAAATCCCTTAAAATCCAGAAACCTTTTACTTGATGTTTCAGAAGAGCACCCATGCAGCACCAGCGCGACATTTCCATTCTCCAGACCAGATGTAATTGCGATCTTTGAGAGATATTGCCAATTTAATAGCAATTGGTGCAGAATTACAGATAATTCTGTTTTGTACAGTCTGTTGCAGTAAGACTGGATTAAGCTTGTCAACACTAATTTCACTTAGTATCCCTGTTGAGACAAAAGAGACTTCCATCTCATTAGCACTTGAACCTATCTCCCTGAAGATAAAAGGACTGAATTTAGTCATTCATTGAACAGCATTCGGTCTTGTACCAAATTTACTCATAAACCAAATAGCAATAAAATGTATTTGTTATAATTGAGTTAATGCAATCAATTTCCATATGTTGCGTTTTGCATTGAAAAACTAAAATTAAGAGTATTAAATGTGGGTTTACAAAGGGATAGCACATTTCCTGCTTATACTGTTTCAACTTGATACACAATCTTTTATTGATTTGTTCTGCAAAAATTCATAATCCATAATTAATACATGCGCACACATTATGGGTAGAAGTGGATATACCATAGAATTCTAGAATTGTGGATTAATAAAGCACAGAAAGAAGCCATTCAGCTGTCTGTGTCTGTGTCTGTGTCTGTGCTGACTCTTTTGGGACCAGTGCAGGTATTCACACTTACTATTCTCTTTGCTGAAACCTTCTTTTTTT
Organism: Rhincodon typus; assembly: GCF_021869965.1. Classification (NCBI taxonomy): domain Eukaryota; kingdom Metazoa; phylum Chordata; class Chondrichthyes; order Orectolobiformes; family Rhincodontidae; genus Rhincodon; species Rhincodon typus. Next base: position 19,870,928 of record NC_063346.1, on the reverse strand, counting down.
TTCTCCTTTTTAAGTATTCATGGCTTCAGTGAAAGCTGGTATTGGATTTGTTTCTAATGCTGTTTCAGACAGTATAGAGTCACAGAAGGAGATTATTCCTGCCTATTGTTTCTGCACTGGCTTTGGGTATTTAACTTATTACCAATCTCCTGCCATTTCACTGTCACCGTACATATTGTTTTTTATTGAAAAATCATCCATTACTCTCTTGAATGTCTCAATTAAATCAGCCTTCACCACACTTCCAGCAGTGCATCCCATACCTTAACTACTCGCTGTGAAGTTTTCACACCTCGCATTTGCTCTTTTTGCAAAACACCTTGAACTGCACCAGCTGGTCCTTAAGCTGTTTGCAAGTGCTGCAATTTTTTCCTGTCTAGTCTGTGCAGAGTCTCATGATTCTGAAAACTTCTATCGAATCTCCTGTTGGCTGTCTCTTCTCCAAGGAAAACTGTCCAACTTCTCCAATATTCCTTCGTAACTAAAGAGTCTCATGCCTCTAGCCGTTCTCTTAAATCTGTTCTGCACTTTCCCCAACACATTTAAATCCATCCTACGGTGTGGAGCACAGAACTGTGCACAGTATTCCAGATGAAGTCTAACCAATGTCTTTATGTAGGTTCATCATAAATTCTCTGCTCTTATAGTCTAGATTCCTATTAATGAAGCTTAGAATACTGAATGCTTTATTAACAGTTCTCTCTACCAATAATGCCACCTTTAATGCCATACATACGTGTATGTCCACGTCTCTGTGCTCCTGCCAACCCTTCAAAACAATACCCTCTTATAATCTCCCTCCATGTTCTTTGTACCAATGTGCATCACATCACATTCCTCCACATTGAACTTCATTTCCTATATTTTCATCAATGTGTCAATGTCCTTTTGAAGTTGCACGCTGTCCGAGAACAATACAGCACAGGAACAGGCCCTTTGGCCCATGATGCCATTATAAGCCAATCCCATCTGCCTGCACTTGGCCCATATCCCCCTCTTATCATCTCCCAAACCATCCACAACCTCATCACCTCAGGTGACCTCCCACCCATGGCCTCCAACCTCATCGTTCCCCAACCCCGCAACGCCCGCTTCTATCTCCTTCCCAAAATCCACAAACCTGAATGCCCTGGTTGACCCATTGTCTATGCCTGCTCCTTCCCACCGAACTTATCTCCAACTATCTGGACTCCATTTTCTCCCCCTTGGTCCAGGAGCTCCCTACCTACGTCCATGACACCACCCACACCCTCCACCTCCTCCAGAGCTTCCAATTCCCTGGTCCCCAACACCTCATCTTCACCATAGACGTCCAGTCCCTATACACCTGCATTCCCCATACAGATGGCCGAAAGGCCGTCCGCTTCTTTCTGTCCCGCAGGCCCGACCAGTCCCCCTCCACTGACACCCTCATCCGCTTAGCCGAACTCGTCCTCCCCCTCAACAACTTCTCTTTCAATTCCTCCCGCTTCCGACAGACAAAGGGGGTGGCCATGGGTACCCTCATGGGCCCAAGCTATGCCCGCCTCTTTGTAGGTTACGTGGAACAATCCCTCTTCCGTAGCTACACTGGCCCTAAACCCCACCTCTTCCTCCGTTACATTGATGACTGTATCGGCGCAGCCTCGTGCTCCCACGAGGAGCTCGAACAGTTCATCCACTTCACCAACACCTTCCACCCCAACCATAAGTTCACCTGGACCATCTCTAATACCTCTCTCTCCTTCCTGGACCTCTCTGTCTCCATCTCGGGCAACCACCTAGAAACCGATATTCATTTCAAGCCCACCGACTCCCACAGCTACCTAGAATACACCTCCTCCTACCCACCTTCCTGCAAAAATGCCATCCCCTATTCCCAATTCCTTCGCCTCCGCCGCATCTGCTCCCAGGATGAGGCATTCCACTCCCGTACATCTCAGTTGTCCTCGTTTTTCAAGGACCGTAACTTCCCCCCCTC
>NC_063346.1:19868094-19868868 GCF_021869965.1 Rhincodon typus | reverse complement strand
GCCTCGTGCTCCCACGAGGAGCTCGAACAGTTCATACACTTCACTAACACCTTCCACCCCAACCTTAAATTTACCTGGACCATCTCTAACACCTCTCTCCCCTTCCTGGACCTCTCTGTCTCCATATCGGGCAACCACCTCGAAACCGATATTCATTTCAAGCCCACCGACTCCCACAGCTACCTAGAATACTCCTCCTCCCACCCACCTTCCTGCAAAAATGCTATCCCCTATTCCCAATTCCTTCGCCTCCGCCGCATCTGCTCCCAGGATGAGGCATTCCACTCCCGTACATCTCAGTTGTCCTCGTTTTTCAAGGACCGTAACTTCCCCTCCTCGGTGGTCGAGAACGCCCTCAACCGTGTCTCCCACATCTCCCGCACCTCATCCCTCACACCCCGTCCACGCAATAAAAACCAAAAAAGAATCCCCCTCGTCCTCACGTACCACCCCACCAACCTCCGGATCCAACGCATCATCCTCCGACACTTCCGCCATCTGCAATCCGACCCCACCACCAAAGACATCTTTCCCTCCCCACCCTTATCTGCTTTCCGGAGGGACAACTCTCTCCGTGACTCCCTTGTCCGCTCCACACTCCCCTCCAGCTCCACCACACCCGGCACTTTTCCCTGCAACCGCAGGAAGTGCTACACCTGCCCCCATACCTCCTCCCTCACCCCCATCCCAGGCCCCAAGAAGACTTTCCACATCAAGCAGATGTTCACCTGCACATCTGCCAATGTGGTATACTGCATCCGCTGTACCCGATGT
>NC_063346.1:19812005-19867594 GCF_021869965.1 Rhincodon typus | reverse complement strand
GAAATTGAATTCCTCATTCGTACATTGAGGTCCATTGTCACTCATCAACATGTCTGGAATGCCATAACAACCAATGTATACTTTCAGACATTCCACCATCTCATTGTAATCATTAACCACAGCTGATTTAACTCCTAGCAGTTACATCAATAGAAGCCAATTCCAAGCTTTATCCAAGGACTCTGGGATATCACGCAGTTTAAATCAGCTCATTATCTTGCTTAGCTTGGTATTTGTTTCTAGCACTGCATCGGCGGTGGAGATCCTTAATCTCCTACTCATTTTTGGATGGTTGAGCACTTTTCTTGCCTTCCTCAGCCTAGACTCAGTCCCTTAATGGATTGCATGGATACAGCAGCATTCTTTTCTAATCTCCTTGGGGATAATGACTGTATTTCCTTTGTACAAGATGCCAGCTTGGGTATCACTTTTTTTTTTCATTTCTATTTGCTCAATACTCTCTGCAGCAGTAGATATGTCCTTGATGTTTACAGGCCATTCTTTCGTCACTACTTCCTGCAGCATTCAGAGTTGTGTCTTGTTATATAGTTTACTTGATTTGAGCAAGATGCTGGTCTTTCATATTCTAGTTTGATGACTTCCAGAATATCTCACATTGTTGCTTCCCAGTGAATCTGGAAGACTTCACACATTGTCTTAGCATCTTCAACTTTCTTCACTCGGAGTGCAGCTTTTGACAGCACGTTGGCAACATACAGCTGTTTACTTGCTTGTATTTCACGTCCAGCTGATCTGTCTGCAAATTAAGTAACATTCTGTGTAAATGCTTTGGAGCAGCTAAAAACACAATGTGGAAGATGCTTTGAAGTGGCTTGTTGTCAGACTTGACTGCTATTTTCCCAAACTGGTATGGACTAAAATACCCATGAACAAAGACAATGGCCAGGCACTTTTTCTTAATCCGAATGTAGCTCCAATCAGTTTGTGTTTTTTGCCCTGGATGCAAATACAACTGATTAGCTTTGCTGCATACGGGTTGGCTCCAAGACTTATTTCATTAGCAACAAGCTTCAAGGTGACTCTTCACTGATATTGTAGTACCTCAGCACAGACATGGTCATCACCTGTTGTTTCATTTCAGTGATAGCTGCTTCTTGTTCTGTGCCCCAATCAGTGCTCCCTCTAATTTTCTTACTGACTGCATGAGCCTGTAAGACCTGTGTGTGACAGCGACTTCCGGAACTGCTATTCAATGCCATGATCAAGTTGTCAAATTTTTAGACGTGAAATTTGCTAAATAGTTTACAAATCCAACAAATCATTGCACTGCTTCTGTGTCTTTTTGTCACTGCATCTCTGTTATTGCATTCACCTTGGCAGGGTCCAGGCAAAGTCCTTTTGCTATCAATATGCGACCTATTTAGTTGGTTGCAGGCACTTTCAATTGCATCTTTTACTCGTCCAGCTTCAGCTTTATCTGGTGTGTTTTCCCCAGCAGTCAACTAGATTTTGATTGTGTCTTACTTGGCTTCTTCCATTTTCCGCTTATATCCATAGATTAGTAGACCATCCACCCCGGAATAATCACTGCCTATCTTGTGCTGCCTGCATTGAGAATCTTTTGAGCACAGTGCAACCATCTGTATCTACAGAATGGTCTCCAAAATGTAATTAGAAAACTGCTGCTTTCATTGAGCTTCGTTTGCCAGTACCCATCCTTCATCAGATGGATAATCAAGAACATTGCCTTGACAGGTCGTAGCAAATGTTCTTCAGTCATTGGCATGAGCTAGGTGTGATCTCTTCAAAGCTGAATGGAGATCCTGTACATCTGTGCGTATTCTCGGTTTGCCTGTTTTCTTTCACTACCTTTCAGCATGTTGCTAATCCAGACTATCGGAGTTGTCACTCTTTTGATTACTGTCTTCTGTTCCCACTTTTCTCTCATTTTTCAGGCTGGATTTGAAGGCAGGAGGAACTCTTCTCAGCAGATGCTGAATTTGTCTCACACTCTCATCTACTTTGGGATTAATATTCACTGGAAAGACAACTTCCGTTCAAAGATCTTTCCGATCTTTTCTGATCTGTTCAAATTGTCAAGATCAGTTGGACCACGTGCCTTCAAACAGCTGTGCATTGGAGGCTGAGAATTTGAATTTAACTGTGCAACAGGTATTGTGCTCAGGAAGAAAGGAGATGAAAAAGAAACTTCACCCTTTGTGTCCATTTAGAGTCATGGAGCCATACTGTATGGAAGCAGACCCTTCGGTCCAACTAGTCCACGCTGACCATGTTCCCAAACTGAACCAGTCCCACTTGCCTGCGTTTGATGCATATCCCTCCAAACCTTTCCTATCCATGTACTTATCCAAATGTCTTTTAAATGTTGTAACCGTTGCTGCATCCACCACTTCCTCTGGCAGATCATTCCACACACGAGCTACCCTGTGTAAAAACAAGTTGGCCCTCATGTCCTTTTTAAAACTTTCTCCTCTCACCTTAAAAATATGTCCCATTTGTTTTGAACTCCCCCACCCTGACCAGCCTGGCCCTATAACTCAAATCCTCCATTCCTGGCAACATTGTGGTAAATCTTTTCTGAGCCCTCTCCAATTTAATAATATCCTTCCTATGGCAGACCAGCCTTTAATCCATACTTTTTCTCTGGAGTTCAGTCAGGTTGGGCACCTGCACCACTGAGACACTGCAATGGTTTCTGATTGTTCACCATGTTTTTGTTTTGCAACTACAGCTGAGCCTGTCTGTCAATCTTTGTGGCAATATGTAAACCAGGTCACAACCATTTTATTCCCCATTTTACCCCTTTCCAGGCTTTACTATTGTATTCACCATTCAGGCCCCTTTTAGAAAAAAAAATTGCTTAACCCAAACAGACTTGTAGACAAACTGCATTCAAGCCTTTGCAAAAAAGCAAGCTTCATTTGTCCCAAACCGACCTAAATGCAAGGTTTTTTGTCCCAAAGGAGCTGAACTCAGCATATCCACAGGGTTTTTTTTCAGGTTCAATTGGTCTGCTTCTGAAAAGATCTTTGGTTTTTAGGTCTGGTTTGGTTTTTTTGATGTTCAGTTAATGGATACCTGACCTGTAATACATCTAAGACCTTAAAGTTGCACATCTGTTATCACAGGCCTTTAATCAGTGTATTCTAAAAATGATCAGATAATCAAATTTTAAATTTGCACTGGAAGGACAAATTTCATCAGTTAAAAATGAGCCTGAGAAAGAAACAGTGCCATCTTTGTAGTGAGACAATTTAGTTTTGAAGTAAATGGAAAGTTAACCTGGTGGGATATATAATGGGTAATTCAATATCACCCATTTTATAACGGTAGTGTGACTCTTATTTGGGCAAATATTGAGGCAAGTTGACTAATAATTCTCCTTTTTATATTTTATGATGTGTATCCCTGGTATAAATCGCACACGAAAATTGAAGTAATCTTTTTAGGAAAGTTATAATGTTTCTGATAGATCATAAACTAATTGCCCTATTGTTAGTGAATTTCAATACAATTGTTCCAAAACTTGCTGTGGTGGTGATAATAATCCAATTTTATCAAGGTGATTGCACAGTTAAAACCACCGGAGAAATCTCGATGCCCAGCCACCACTTTTGGGTGCTATAACTTTTATTTTTATGAGACAGTCATCTGATTAAGGTGGGGGCCTTTGTCAGACTGATCCGTCAGATTGATTAAATTATTATCTGGTTGGGTGATGCTGGTAGCATTTTAACAACATCTGAGCAGATGCACTGATAATAAAACTTATAGAGGAAGAACAGAGGAACTAAAAGGTCAATTTTAAGGTATCTCTGTGGGGCAAGGTGGAGCAATCATCCTTCACCAGGACTTACAATCAATGTATGGCAACACTGCAGTCCCAAGCATGTCCCCAAACGTAGTTATTAGCTATCAACAGCTATCCCTGGGTGTTAAAGTCAATTGTTGAGATGAGGGATTAAGGGTTGAGGGGCAGAGGTTTTGTATTTATCTTTATAACAAAGCCTATTAGTTTTGTTTAGCACAAGCAAAGTAAATCATGTAAATAAAGTAAATGTTATATTTAACCATACCTTGGAGGCCATGGCACTGTTTTGAAGAACATTGGAGTTATACTGAGCGCCCTGGCATTGACAATGCGATGCTTCACATATCCACATTGCCAGCAATCTGTCTTTTCATGCTGAAATGAAGGTATGGATCACAAAAGCTCAAGTCATTATATCCAAGCCGAAGTATGAGTTGTGAAACAACAGCAATGTAACTGAGAACGACAGATTGTGAACCTACCGAGTCTGTGTTCTCAAACAAAAACAGAAATTTCTGGAAAAGCTCAGTTCCAGCAGCATCTGTAGAGAGAAATCAGAGTTCATAGAACATACAGCACAGTACAGGCCCTTTGGCCCACGATGTTGTGCCGAACTTTTACCCTAATCTGAAGGTCTATCTAACCTCCACCCCTACCTTATACTATCATCCATATGCCTATCTAATAGCCGCTTAAATGCCCCAAATGAGGCAGACTCCACTACCCTCTCCAGCAATGCATTCCATGCCCCGACCACTCTCTAAGAACCTACCTCTGACGTCTGCCCTATATCTACCTCTACTCACTTTAAAACTATGCCCCCTCGTAATAGCTACCTCCACCCTAGGAAAAAGTCTCTGGCTGTCCACTCTATCTATACCTCTGATAATTTTGTACACCTCTATCAAGTCACCTCTCATCCTTCGTCATTCTAAAGAGAAAAGCCCTAGCTCTCTCAAACTTTCCTCATAAGACCTTCCCTCCATTCCAGGCAACATCCTGGTAAATCTCCTCTGCACCTTTTCCAACGCTTCCACATCTTTCCTGTAATGAGGCGACCAGAACTGGACACAATACTGCAGATGTGGCCGAACCAGGGTTTTGTATAGCTGGAACATAACTTCACAGCTCTTAAACTCAATCCCTCTATTAATGAGAGCTAACACACCATACGTCTTCTTAACAACTCTATCCACCTGGGTGGCAGCTTTCAGGGAACTGTGAACATGCACCCCAAGATCCCTCTGCTCCTCCACACTGCCAAGAATCTTTCCGTTAACCCTGTATTCTGCTTTCAAGGTTGTCCTTCCAAAATGAATCACCTCACACTTTTCAGGGTTAAACTCCATCTGCCACTTCTCAGCCCAGCTCTGCATCCTATCAATGTCCCTTTGTAACCTAGAACAACCCTCCACACTGTCCACAATGCGACCCACCTTCGTATTGTCTGCGAACTTACTAGTAAGTTCCACTCCTTCATCCAAATCATTTACAAAAATCACAAATAGAAGAGGACCCAGGACAGATCCTTGTGGTACACGACTCATAACTGAGCACCATGTTGAGTATTTTCCACCCACTACCACCCTTTGTCTTCTAAGGGTCAGCCAATTCTGAATCCAATCTGCCTCCTTACCTTCTGCATGAGCCTACCATGGGGAACCTTATCAAATACCTTACTTAAATCCATGTATACCACATCCACTGCTCTACCTTCATCCACATGTTTGGTCACCTCTTCAAAGAATTCAATAAGGTTTGTGAGGCATGATCTACCCCTCACAAATCCATGCTGACTGTCACAAATCAAACTGTGCCTTTCCAAGTGATCATAAATCCTATCTCTCAGAGCCCTTTCCAATAATTTGCCCACCACTGACGTAAGACTAATTTCCGGGGTTATCCTTATTCCCTTTTTTAAACAAGGGAATGACCTTTGCCTCTCTCCAATCTTCCGGCACTATACCTGTGGACAGTGAGGATGAAAAGATTGTCGCCAAAGGCCCTGCGATCTCTTCCCTCGCTTCCCATAGAATCCTTGGATAAATCCCATCAGGCCTGGGGGACTTATCTATCTTCAACTTCCTCAAAATTCCTAGCACATCTTCCTTACTAACATCAACCTCCTCTAGCCTACCAGCCTGTTTCACACTGTCCTCCTCTACAACAACTAGGTCCCTCTCAGTTGTGAATACCGAAGAAAAGTATTCATTAAGGACATCTCCTATCTCTTTAGGCTCCGTGCACAAATTCCCTTTACAATCCTTGATCGGCCCTACCCTTTCTCTGGTCATTCTCTTATTCCTCACGTACGTGTAAAAAGCCTTGGAGTTTTCCTTGATCCTATCTGCCAAGGTTTTCTCATGCCCCCTTATAGCTCTCCTAAGCCCTTTCTTCAGCTCCTTCCTGGATAACTTGTATCCCTCTGGAGCCTTTTCCATTCCTTGTTTCCTAAACCTTACATAAGCATCCTTCTTCCTCTTAACCAGTCATTCGACCTCTCTTGAGAACCAAGACTCCCACACTCAACCGCATCTTCCTTGCCTGCTAGGGACAAACGTATTGAGCACATGCAGTATGCTTTCCTTAAACAATCTCCACATTTCAATAGTGCTCTTCCCTGACAGCATCTGTTCCCATTTCATGTTACCCAGTTCTTGCCTAACAGAATTTTAATTACCCTTCCCCCAATTATAAACTTTACCCTGCTGTATATACCTATCCTTTTCCATGACTATTGTAAAAGTAACAGAGTTATGATCGCTACCGCCAAAATGCTCTCCTACCAACAGGTCTAACACTTGGCCCAGTTCATTGCCAAACACCAAATCCAAAGTGGCCTCTCCTCGTGTTTGTCTATCTACATACTGTGTCAGGAATCCTTCCTGAATGCACTGGACAAAATCCGTTCCATCTAAACTATTACAACAAAAATGTTTCCAATCAATATTTGGAAAGTTGAAGTCACCCATGACTACAACCCTGTGACTTCTGCACCTTTCCAGTATCTGCCTCCCAATCCACTCCTCCACTTCTCTGCAACTATTAGGGGGTCTGTAAAAAAAACCCCAACAAAGTGACTGCTCCTTTCTTGTTCTGGACCTTAATTCAAACTGACTCTGTAGACATATCATTTTCGAACAGCCTTTCAGTAGCTGCTATACTAGCCCTGACTAGCAATGCCACTCCCCTGCCTCTTTTTTCACCTTCCCTATTTCTTTTAAAGCATCTAAATCCCGGAACTTCCAACAACCATTCCTGTCCCTGAGTTACCCAAGTTTCTGTAATGGCCACAACATCGTAGTTCCAAGTACTGACCCACGCTCTAAGTTCATCCGCCTTATTTCTGATACTTCTAGCAATGAAGTATGCACACCTCAAACCATCTCTGTGTCCACAATTACGGTCCATCGACCGCATTTCTTTATTAGCAACCTCACTCCTTGTTGTGTCTGTTGGAAGGCTGAATACCTCATCCTCTGAAATACAAATTAAACTTTTGGGTCAAGTGACTGTTCCTCAGAACACTTCTCAATGCACTTCTTGAAAGTACTAAGCTGGACAACAAATGGTAGTCAGGAGAAAAGCTGAATGATCTCAACTTTTATGATGTCAGATTTATCCTTTGGCATCTCTTGACAGAAGAAGGTCAGCAACTCAGAGGTCCTTATCAGCTGACGTTTGTTGCTAATCCAATTATATCTGCACTGGTGCAGCCATATTCATCGGATGGATGACATCATATATGATAAACTGATCACTGGATCACAATCTAGTAAGCGTTAATACCTTTGTTACAAGAACACCTGCAGCAAGTCACTAAATGACGGAAATTGATACCAACAGCTGGGAGGCAGTCACTGTTGGTCATCACCTCTTTGGAGACTTTTTGTTTAGAAGGACATTGGAAGAGGAAAGCAGGAATGAAAGGCTCAGCCGACTAAAGAGAGCCTGGAGAAAGCAGAAGTCAGCAAATCCCCACCTTGTCAACCCACTGTCTGCCTCTATAACACATTCGTAAGGTCAAAAATCACACAATGCTGGGTTATAGTCCAATAGGTTTATTTGAAGACACGAGTTTTCAGAGTCTTGCTCCTTCTTCAGGTGTCGGTGAGAGAGGTGGCATCAGACACAGAATTTATAAGCAAATGACCAAAGAGCCATAGAACTGGTCAGACTGGTTTTATTTCCAAAGCAGGAGTATATAAATGCCACATTGACTGTCTACAAATTGAGTGCTTTTTGAATTTTTGGAAATAAAACCAGTCTGACTCCAAGTTAATACACTGCCAGATTCTAAACAAGGCCTCACACCCAAAATGCATTGTCTGACCTGGGATGTCACCTCTGAAATACTGAGGGAACTGATAAAACCTTTAGGTATCTTGGGGCAGTGACTTGAGAGAAATTCCGGAATTTGCATATTAATCCTTTCTAACTGATTAAAGATTTTACAATCATCTTAGATTTGTTCAACACATTTGCATCAGTTCTATGATCTTTTGCTTATAAATTCTGTGTCTGATGCCACCTCTCCCATTGTCACCTGAAGGAGCAAGACTCTGAAAACTTGTCTTCAAATAAACCTGTTGGACCATAACCTGGCGTCATGTGATTTTTGGCCTTGTCCACCCCAGTCCAACACCGGCACCTCCACAACTATAACACCTACAGCACAGACTTCTAAAACTGAGTGGGAGTCCTGAACCCAACTAGGTAATGCTTAACACAACATGACCATTGCCTGACAAGATAAAAGGCTGTCACCACTGAGCCAATACTTATCCCTTATTCAACAGCACAAAAGACACATTGTCATTGTGACATAACTTTTGTGGGAGTTTGCTGTGCAAATATTAACTGCTGTGATTTCTACGTCATAACAGTGGCTGGATTTAAGAAGCGCTTAATTAGCTGTGAAACACTTTGAAGTGTCTGATGGTCATGTAAAGTACTGTATGAAAGCAAGATTTCCTTTTGTTTAAAAATATTAGGGGAATGTTTCTTAATATTTTTCTCATTTAATTAGTTCATGTTTCTTTCTCTATTGGGATATTTCTGACAGGACGAGGTCTACACTGTATAGAATATGCTTCCTGTAGAAATTGTTATCTTTTTCTTCTATCACTAAACAGGATGCGACTCAGGATTTGGACACGCACTAGCCAAACATCTCGATAAATTGGGCTTCACTGTCTTTGCTGGAGTTCTGTACTTAGATGGACCTGGTGCTGAGGATTTAAAGACGAGTGGCTCAAACAGACTTATGGTGCTGCAACTGGATGTCACCAGTTCGGAACAGATAGTTAAAAGCCACGCACAAGTAAAATGTCAACTGAAAAACAGAGGTTAGTGATGAGAAAGTTTCAAAAGCCAATTCTTGGGTGGGTTGTGCTGATACGCTGTTATATGATTGTAAATTAATTATTGTCTAATATTCTGCAATACACTGACCAGAGTGTACTTGCCTGTTGTGGGAAGAAAGATTGCCAGTTATCTGCTACTTCCATATCTTCATGGAAACAATGGCTCAACAAACCAGCACCCTCTTCTCAAGCTGTACAAATTGCTGAGCCTTTTATAAGACTTTTGTCCTGGTCCTGACGTGTTCAAGATGGCAAGCTTCAACTTCATTTCTCATTTTTAGCATGTTTGACTTCTTCGGAAAAGCCTTGGATTAATATTTTATGTACTTTGCACCTCCTGTCACATATTTCCAGGACAAACCAAATAAACGTTTAGCAGATTTTATTTCCATGAATATTTTCCCGAGGCAAACCGTAAAGATTTGTTCCTTAATGGGAGATGGTGGCATTTTTTAAAAATTCTCTCATAGAATAAGGATGTCATTGCAGCGGCCAGAATTTATTGCCCGCCCCTAGATGTCCTTGAAAAAGTGGTAGTGAGCTACCTTCTTGAACTGCTGTCGGTAGACCCCAATTCTGTTAGCAAGGGAATTCCAGGATTTTGACCCAGCATGGTGGTAATATTACATAGAACTGGAGTAGATCATTCAACCCCTTGATCTTGTTCTGCCTTTAAATGATCATGGCTGATCTTCGGCCCATATCCTTAATACTTTTGTTTAACAAAAAAATTATCTGTCTCAGATTTAAAATTAATGACTGATCAACCATCTACTGCTGTTTATGGAAGAGAGTTTCCACGTTTTTTGTGTAGAAGTGCTTCCTAACATCCTTCCTGAATGGTCTGGCCCTAATTCTTAGACTACGCCCTCTAATTCTAGAATCCTCAATCAGTGGAAGTAGCTTGTCCTAATCTATCCTGTCTTTTCCGGTTAATATCTTGAAGACTTTGATAAGATGACCCCCTAACCTTCTAAATTCTAGAGAAAAAGTCAACCACTTTGTGGGACTGGAGTCACATGTGGACCACACTAGGTAAGGAGCACATATTTCCTACCCTAAAGAAAATGACTGAACAGGATGAGATTTAATGAAAATTGACAGTGGTTACATGGTTTCTATAAGGCTAGCTTTCTTTCTCTGATTTTTATTGAATTAAAATTTCTCAAATACCATGGTAAGATTTGAACCCAGTCAACAGACTTCGAGCTTGTACCCTTGAATTATCAATCCATTGACATTGTCCACTGTTGTTTGTTGTGTATATAAATGATTTGGATGACAATATAGGAGGTATGGTTAATACATTTGCAGATGACTCCAAAATTGGTGGTACAGTGAACAGTGAAGAAGGTTATCTAAGATTACAATAGGTCCTTAATCAACTGGGCCAATGGGCTGAGGAGTGGCGGATGGAGTTTAATTTAGATAAATGTGAGGTGTTGCATTTCAGTAAGACAAACCCAGGGCCAGACTAATACACTTAATGGTAGGGCCCTGGGAAGTGTTGTCAAATGGGGAAACTTAGGGGTGCAGGTACAAAGTTCCGAGAATGTGGTGTTGCAGGTAGACAGGGTAGTGACGGAGGCATTTGGCATACGTGCCTTCATTGGTCAGAGCATTTCGTATAGGTTCTGGAACGTCATGATCCACCTGTACAAGACATTAGTTAGACCACTTTTAGAATATTGCAAACAGCTCTGGTTGCCCTGTTATAGAAAATATGTTGTAAAACTGGAAAGTGTGCAGGAAAAAATTTAAGAACGTTCCCGGGGTGGGAGGGTTTGAATTCTAAGGAGATACTGAATAGCCTGGGGCACTGGTGGTTTGGAGACTGAGGGGTGACCTTTATTGAGATTTCTAAAATAATGAGAGGCATGGATAATGTGAATAGCCAAGGTCTTTTTCCCAGGGCAGGGGAGTCAAAAACTAGAGGGCAAAGGTTTAAGGTGAGAGGGGAAAAAATTTGAAAAGGATCTGAGGGGCAGTGATTTTTTTTTCAAACAGAGGGTGGTGCGTGTATGGAATGAATGTCAGAGGAAGTGATAAGGAAGGGTACAATTGCGACATTTAAAAGACATTTGTTTGGATACATGAACGCAAATGGTTTAGAGGGATATGGGCCAAATGTAGGCAAATTGGACTAGTTCAGTTGAGGAATTCAGTTTGGCATGGACAAGTTTGACCTGTTTCTTTGCGGTATCACTCTATGCCAGTACCACCACCTCACCTGAATGTTGCCAGACTAGTAATCCAGAGGTCTAGGTTAACGCTCTGGGTTCAAATCCCACCAATTAAATTAAAAATTAATTTAAAAAAAAAATCTGAAATTGAAAACTAGTTTCAGTAGAACTGCTCTCTGAAATGGCTGAGTAAACTGTTCAGTTAAAGGACAATTTAGGTAGGTTGAAACAAATGCTGGCCTTGCCTGCGATGCTCCCATTCCCATTAAATAAAAATTCCAAAAAAGAAATTGCACATCTCACCTGAAGGAGGAAGTTGCAACAAAACCTCTCAGGAAGCTTCAGAAATGTTGAATGTCGAATGTGGTTTTCTGAGGCTTGAGTAAATGGCTGTTTGAATAGAACTGACATACTGCCTGCTGTGAATGGTTGTTTGGTGTAGTCAGCCAGTCATTGGGACTATCAAATCATCGTGAATAAGAAAATAGCAATCACTATGATGGGGTTACACTATTGGCCTGCCATTAGCCAATGGGAAATATAGGAACAGATATTTAAGCAATTCATGGAAAAATGTAAAAACAGCACTGCTGTAGTGGGTGTTTTTAACTTTCTCCAATATTGACTGGGACTCCCTTATTTCCAGGGGCTTAAATGTGGCAGAATTTATTCGATCCATCAAGGAGGGTTTCTTGAAACAATATGTAGATAGTCCAACTAAGGAAGTAGGTCGCACAAGATTTTGTATTAGGGAATGAACCTGGCCAGGTGATCAAAGTTTCAGTGGGGGAGTGTTTTGGGAACATTGATCATAATTCAGTAACTTCTAAGGTAATTATGAACAAGGATAAGATTGTCCTCTGGTGAAAGTGGTAAGTTGGGGAAAGGCTAATTATCACAGTATTATGCAGGAACTGGAGAAATTATATTGGGGACAGTTATTTGAGAGTAAATCACATCCGACATGTGAGTCTTTTAAAGGCCAGTTGATCAGAGTTCAGGACCAGCATGTTCATGTGAGGATGAAAGATAAAGATGGCAAGATTCGGGAACCCTGGATGATGAGAGGTGTTTAAAGATTAGATAAAAAGAAGGTAGCATGTAGAGTCATAATTATAGAGTAATACAGCACGTACGGAACAGACCCTTTGGTCCAACTCGTCTACGCCAATTAGATATCCCAATCTGGTCTACTCCCATTGGCCAGCATTTGGCCCATATCCCTCTAAACCCTTCCTATTCATATATCCATCCAGATGCCTTTTAAATGTTGTACTTGTACTCACCTCCACACTTCCTCTGGCAGCTCATTCTTTACACACACCACCCTCTGCGTGAAAAAGTTACCCCTCGGGTCTTTTTTAAATCTACCCCCCCCCCCCCCCCCCTTAACCCTGTGCCCTCTAGTTTTCGACTCCCCCCGCCCTGGGAAAAAAGACCTTGGTATTCATCCTATCTATGCCCCTCATGATTGTATAAACCTCGATAAGGTCACCCCTCAGCCTCCAATGTTCCAGGGGAAAAAGCCCCAGCCTATTCAACGTCTCCTTAAAACTCAAACCCTCCAACCCTGGCAACATTCTTCTAGTTTTTTTTATGTGCACTCTCAAGTTTAACAACATCTTTCCTTCAGAACGGAATACAGATTGTACTCCATATTCTAAAAATGGCTTCACCAATGTCCTGTACAGCTCAACCAAGATATCCCAACTCCTATATTCAGTGGTCTGACCAATGAAGGCAAGTGTGCCAAATACCACCTTCACCCTGTCCACCTGCAAGTTCACTTTCAAGGGACTAAACACCTGCATTCCTCGGTCTCTTTGTTCATCAACACTCCCCAGGGCCCTACCGTTAACTGCAAAAGTTCTGCCCTGATCTGTCTTATCAAAACACAACACCTGACATTTATACAAATTAAACTCCATTTTCCACTCGTCAGCCCATTGGTCTGTCCGATCAAAGTCCTGTTGTACTCTGAGATAATCTCCTTCAGTGTTCACTACACCAGCTATTTTGGTGTCATCTGCAAGCTTACTATATTCACCTCTAAGTAATTAAAATAAATGGCAAAATGCAATGGACCCAACACCAATCCTTCTGGCACACTGCTGGTCACAAGCTTCCAGTCCGAAGAAACAACTCTCCACCACTAACCTCTGTTTCCTACCTTCAAACCAATTTTGTATCCAATTGGCTAGCTCCCCCTGGATCCCACGTGATCTAACCTAACCATGTAAGGTTTAGGAAACCAAAATCAGACAAGGCCCTCAAAGAATATAAAGAAAGCAGGAAAGAACTTAAACAAGGAATTAGGAGGGCTAAAGGGGCCATGAAATGCCCTCGGCCAGTAGGATTAAGGAAAATTCCAAGGCATATATTATATTAGAAGCAAGAGGGTAGCTAGGGAAGGGGTAGGTCCACTCAAGGCAGAGGAGGGAATTTATGCATGGAGCCAGAGGAGGTGGGTGAGGTCCTTTTTAATGAGTACTTTGCATCGGTATTCAACAGGGAGAAGGACAAGGATGATGGTGAGACTAGGGAGAAGTATGTTGATGTTCTGAGGTGCACTGAGGAGGAGGTGGTGTTGGATGGCTTGAAAATCATTAAGGTAGATAAGTCGACAGGGCCTGATGGAATCTATCTCAGAGGGAGGCAAGGGAGGTTGCTGGAGCCTTGACGGAGATCTTTCTATCCTTTTTAGCCACAGGCGAGGTCCCAGAAGATGGGAAAATAACCAATGTTGTTCCTTTGTTTAAAAAGTGCAATAGGGATAATCCAGGAAATTATAGGCTGGCGAGTCTTATATCAGTGTTAGGGAAATTATTGAAAAAGATTCTCAGAAATGTGGTTTACTCACATTCGGAAAAGATTGGACTTATTAAGGATAGTCGGCATGGCTTTGTGTGGGGAATGTCTTGTCTCAAATTTGATTTGGGTTTTTTTGAGGAATGACAAAAATGATTGAGGGTAGGGCAGTAGATGTTATCTGCATGGACTTTACTAAAGCATTTGACAAGGTCCCTCATGGTAACAGTAGGTCACATGGGATCCACATATACAAAATGTACTTGGTCATAGAAGACAGAGTGTAGTTGTAGAGTGGTGTTTTTCTAATTGAAAGTGTGTAACCAATCATATTCTGCAAGAATCAGTGCTGGGACCTTTGTTTGTAACTTTTATATAAATAATTTGGATGAAAATGTAGATGATCTGATTAGTAAGTTTGCAGATGACATGAAAATTGGAGTTGTGGAGAGTGAGGAAGGTTGTCAAAGGATACAGCAAGATATAGTTCAGTTGGATAGTTGGGCAGCAAAATGGCAGATGGTGTTTAATGTAGAGAAGTGTGAGTAATGCATTTTGGGAGGTCAAATGCAAGGGGTAAGTATATAGTAAATGGCAGGGCCCTTAGAAGCGTTGATATACAGAGGGACCTTGAGGTGCAAGACCATAGCTCCCAGAAAGTGGAAGCACAAGCGCATAAGGTGGTAAAGAAGGCTTATGGCATGCTTACCTTCATTGATCAGGGCAATAAGTATAAACATTGGCAAGTTATGTTGTAGCTGTATAAAACTTTAGTTCGGCCACGTTTGGATTAATGTGTGAATTTCTGGTTGCCACACTATAGGAACGATGTGGAGGTTTTGTAGACAGTGCAGAACATGTCTACCAGGATGTTGCTCGGACTGGAGTTATAAGGAGAGATTGGATGAACTTGGTTTGCTTTTTTGAGAGCATTGGCGGTTGAAGCGCGACCTGATAGAAGTATATAAAACTTTGAGAAGCATGGATAGTTTGGATAGTTGAAGTCTGTTTCCCAGGTGGAAATGTCAAATACTAGAAGGCATATGTTTAAAGTTACAGAGAAAAACTTTAAAGGAGATGAGTGAGGCAAGTTTTTGACACAGAATGTGGTAGGTGCCTCAAATGTGCTGCCAAGGGAGGTGATGGAAGTAGGTACAAGGACTATGCTTAAGAAGCATCTAGACAGAAACATGAACAGGCAAGGAATAGAGGGATTCAGACCAGTGCACGCAGATGGGATTGGTTTAGAATGGCAAAATGGTCAGCACAGACATGTGGGCTGAAGAGCCTGTTCCTCTGCTGTACTTTCCCACATTCTTATCATTCTCTGTATGCAATACAACCACATATAGCATAGGAACACAAAATAAGCCATTCAGCCCCTTGAGCCTGTTCCATATAAGGGCCTCTGGCATCCACTTTTGGCCTGAATGGTGCCCGGAATACCTCATTACGTGTAAGTTTGAGACACCATTGAGAGCCAAAAGTGGATGCCTGGAAGGGGAAGATGTCCCAAAAATATGAATAACAAATGAAACCAGCTGTCTGCTACTGCTATGTTACAGCAAACCATGAGTTATTTCCTCAACTAGCAGGATGTTGTCATCAGTCCACAAAGGACTTCTGCCTGTAACAGAAATGAGCAATGTGATATGGGTTTCAGTACCAGTGATGCAACGTACATCCCAATGAGCTGAGTATATCGTACAACATGTCCCACTGACCATTCACAGTGGGCAGTAAGTTGGTTTTGCTCAGCTAGCCTATGCTTGGAGGCCTTAGGACATCATGTCCAACATTAAATGTGATTTTGTTATTGGATAACACCTATTAAATAATTTGAACTTGTAAGTATTTGACCAGAAATTAATTTAAGATTATCAGTAGGGTTCACACTGAGATGTATTTACACATGCAAGAAGTTCCATATATTAACACACAGGAGTCTGTTTTATGTAGGCAGAAAGAACTCGCACATACATTTCACCCTTCTCAGTGAGAAATAAAGGAATCACAGACGTGAATGTCTGTTGTATTCTCATGAGAACACCATAACCATTCAAAGAGTACCTGCCTGGCCTGAGAACGGAGATAGTTAACTGTTCCTGCTGCATCTCCGTACCAATGATAGCCCAAACATTCAGCACTTTTTTTTATGTTGTATGAATTAGTGTCCATTTCAAGGAAAAAAAAACCAAAGAACTGCAGATGCTGGAAATCAGAAACAACACCAGAAATTGCTGGGAAAACTTGGCAGGTCTGGGAGCATCTGTGGAGAGAAAGCAGAGTTGACGTTTCAAGTCCGGTGACCCTTCTCAGTGACCTTGTTCAGAACTAGTTCTGAAGAAGGGTCACTGGACCTGAAACGTTATCTTTGCTTTCTCTGCACAGATGCTGCCAAACGTGCTGAGTTTTCCCCAGCAATTTCTGTTTTTGTTCCCCTCTTTCAAGCCTGTTTTCATACATCCTAGTGAAAAGCTTCAAACATGTGTTTCCTTTCATCAATGTCTGAGTGAAACATTACTGTGTATTGTAAACAAATGATGTAACAGTAAGTAAAAATAAAACCTACAAAACACTGCTAGAATGGTAGGAGATTGAAACTCCCCTTCTAATACCGTAATTGTTTCTTTTTCAGGAGTGTGGGGACATTCAAAGAGCCAGTTCTGACATGAAGGGCTGAATGTTTTCCATCTGTGCTGTATGTTTCTGTTTGAGTACTTTAATTGCACCTATTGTTTTTTTTCTCTTTACCAATGTTTTAAACAGCTCATTCCAAATATACAGTACTCATTGAGTAATTCTTTTTAAATTTAATTTTCAACAATTGAACAACATATCCTCTTATCTTGCTTTCCCTGGCATACTTTGACATATTATGCTACTTAGTATTTTGCAATTATTTACGAACCCTTTCTGTAATCTTTTCTCATTACAGCCTTTCCCCTTTGCAGGCTTGTTGCACGCTGGGTGTGTTTTGTTAATTGCAATAGTGACCAGAATTGAAGACACTGCACAGAACTAAAACAAAACTAAATAAGTGACAAGAAATTTCATGTTTTAAAGCAAGTGTAATTCAGAGATATTAACAATTTTGTTTTAGCTGTTATAAGTAAGCCAGGAAACCAGCATAGGTAAACCAGATTAGTTCCAGTTATTAATTCCTGTCTGCTTTCCTGCCAAAAGAAATCTCTGTGCTGTGTGGTCTAGAGTGCTTGCCATGTTGTTACATTTTAGACTGGCCAGTTTTATCCCTCCTACAAGTTTCAGCTTTTTTGATTTAAAACAGAACAGCAGATGCTGTAAATCATACAAAAACAGAAATTGCTGGATAAGCTCAGCAGGTCTGTGGAAATAAATAACAGTCAATGTTTCGAGTCGAGTGACCCTTCCTCAGAACTGATGGTAGTTAGGAAAATGTCGGTTTATATGCAGAAGATAGGGTGGGGGAAGGGGTAAGTGATAGGTGGGGATAAAGCTCAAAGAGAGAGAAGAGCAGTTGGACAGACCAAGGAGTGCATAATGATTGGGCTAAGAGGGTGAATAGCCATTAATGGGGACTGTTTTAGTGGTTGACCATAAGTTGTGGGTAGTAGCAGACTATATGATAACAAGGCCCGGTGTATTGAGGCTGAGGTAGGGACATGGGGGAGCTCAAGCCCTAAAGCTGCTGAACTTGATATTGAGTCTGGAGGGCTGCAGGGTCCCCGTGTGGAAAATGAGGTGCTGCTCTTCCAGCTTGTGCTGAGCTTTGCCAGAGCACTGCAGCAAGCCTGAGACAGAAATGTTGACCAGGGAACACAGTGCTGTGTTGAAGTGGCAGGCAACTGGAAGTTCAGGGTCTTTTTGCAAACAAAACGCAAGCATTCTATGAAGCTGTCACCCAGTCTTTGTTTGTTTGCTTTGTTTCTCTAATGTAGAGGAGACCACAGTGTGAGCAGCAGATGCAGTAAACTAGATTGTGTGAAGTGCAGGTAAAGTGCTGCTTCACCTGGAAGGTGTGTTTGGGCCCTTGGATACTGGGGAGGGAGGAAGTAAACGGACAGGTTTTACACTATCTGCGGTTGTAGTGGAAGGTGCCGTTAAGCTGTGGAGGGATGTGTTAGGAGTGAAGGAAGAGTGGACCAGGGTGTCCCAGAGGGAATGGTCCCTGCAGAAGGTTGACAAGGGAGAGGAGGAGAATATGTATCTGGTGATGGCATCCCATTGGCGGTGGTGGAAGTGGCAGCTGATGATCTTATGGATGTGGATGCTGCTGGGATGGTAAGTGAGGACAATGGGGACCATATCGCTGTTGCGGGAGGGAAGAGAGGGGTTGAGGGCCTGGGCTTCACACAACATTGCACACTTACATTCACCTTGTGAGTTGGAGTACAGAATCAGTGATGATTCCACACACCTTTGGAAGGAATAGTCTCCTCTCATTTCTGTTGAGCCTCTTTTGTACACTATTGATGTTCCAAATTTAAGCTCAGAGCCCATGACTTTGGAAATTCCTATATCCTTGCTGGCCCTACACCTCCTATCACTGACACCATTTTCTGACTTACTATGGCCTTACCTCCTGGATTGATGTCCCGGTGTCCCTACTGACCTACCTGTAATCCCAGACTGGTTACATCTGACCTGCACCTCTGACTAGGGCCTAATCTCCAGACTGCAAGCAAAATGGATCACTGGATTCTAGCAGGGCCACGTTCCTGAACTTGACTATGTCCAGCTGCCTGGACTGGATTAGAAGAAGCTTTGACTGGCTATGGTGTTACACCCTGTCTGAACATAATACACCTTCACCCCAGTACTGGCTGCTCCCCTTTGAACATGCCTATTTGCATGAAGCTCATGTCGTATACCTGCTGTGTAAACTGCTGGCATATGATTCAGGTGTGACATTGCTATGGCACGGTGCCGTGTGATGACACGTCTACCCCCGTGACTGTTCAGTGTAGCACTCCCAAATGAGATAGGCTCTCTGCCTGCTCCTCTTTTAAAAAGCATTCAAAGCCAGAGGCTGGTAGCCTGTATTGAGTACGGAAGACAACTGCACGAAGAAAGCAATGCAAATCTGAGGCCCAGATCAGCCCATAAGTCAGTGCAAAATGTGCACTAAGAAAGTAATGTGAAGTATCCAGAGGACTAGCAGCTTCCAAGAATTCAGTGAGCACTAGGAAATGTAGCTAAGAGCCATAAAATGCATCATGTGTAGTTGCATGTAATGCATGTGTGTTCCAATGCATGCAACTCATAGATGTCCCTGAACTCCATAATGAAGTGTTGAAGGAGTGAATTGGTGTGTGACTTGGTCCGAGAGCATGCATGATGATATGGAGCGGTCGGTAATCTGTTGACGCTGACTTGTGTGGATGAAGGCTTGAGGAGGTTGGTGTCAGTGGAGCATTCAAGGATATTACACTGAAGACACAGCTGCATGAAAGCCAGGACCAATGAACGGCAGCTTGGCAGGCACATACTGCAGTTTCCAGGGAATGAGAGGAGAACTGGATGTGGCATTGTAAATAATGGTATTTGAGGTTTTAGTGATATGTAAGTGCATGAAAGGAAAGTTGTTACTATTCAGTGGCAAGATTATGAAGCCACCATTTAAGGCATGAGAGGAAAATTAGCACAGTTTTCTTGTTTACGTTTTGATCTTTTCTTCATTCTCTGTTTTTCCCATCTTTCTTACCATTGCTTGCACCACACTGGGGAAAGGAAAATTCCACCCATACTGATGAATACTGTAAACAATTACTAGGTTTGGGTTCATAATTATATAACACACTTCATTTGATCATATATGTCGGTCCCAATTTACAAATGATAGTACTTCCGAACGATCATACTTGTGAAAGCAATCCTATACAGGGATACATTTAATATTAATCTTAAATATGTGACATGAAAACACTTCCTTATTTATGGACAGCTGTTTTATACTGTCCTGTATTGTATTGTGTTCCAACTTGTGTACAAATAGACTTGCGAACTGATTCAAGAATGGAACCTGTTTGTAATCCAGGTACTGCCCGTACTAAAAGGAAAAGAGTTTTTGATTTATATTTCCTTTGCAACAATGACCAGAGGCATTAGTGTTACTGCTGCCTAAATCCTGTTTCTTTAATTTTAGGACTTTGGGCTTTAGTGAATAATGCGGGTGTCCTAGAATTTGTTGCTGATGCAGAACTTCTTCCCATGACTATTTACAAGCGTTGCATGGATGTGAACTTCTTTGGGGCTGTGGAACTCACTAAAATGTTCCTTCCATTGCTCCACCAAGCAAAAGGCAGACTAGTTACCATCTCAAGCATAGCAGGTATGGTTCCTTCATCAGTAAGTATTGTGACACACTGCATAGTTAAGGCTCAGCTTTGAACTGAGTGCAACCTCTGAGGTCCTTTACCTCTAATTAGGCCAATACAAATTTAAAACCAGTGAGGCACAGGACATTTAAGTCTATTTTGCACATCTGTTTTTAAAGAAATGGTCAGGACTCATCCAGACATTTCATGTTTCTCCTCTTCAAGAAAAAGGTTGGCAAACCATTTAATATCTTATTATAATTGACAATACAATAATTTGAATGTGACTCAGGAATATTTTAAGAAACATGGCTTGACTCCTAAACAGTGTTTCCTCTAAGTTCCGTGGTTCCACGTACACTGATTGGCATGCCAATGCAGTGACTTCCAATTTCGGAAGTCAATACTATTCACCTCATGGACCTCTCAGATCCACATACACAAAAGAAAACATTGGAGTGAAGCTGAATATTATGTAGCTGTGTGTATGTGTGCGCCTCTCTACCCAGACTCTACTTCAGTCCTCTACTATGGGCTTTCCAAGGGCTTCACTCACAACTGGTAAAGATCAGGTCTCTGAAAGTACCTTGCTTCTGTTCTGCTGTCCTCCTACTTACAAATGGCTGTATTTAATTACTACAGGCCAACTGTTCACATGTAAGATAGTCAGTCTGTCAGTAAATCCATTCCTGTGGACTAAAATCGTCATGGATGAGGACCATTACCCCCCTGCTCCCCAAGCCCACCAGCATGACCCAAGTACTTCATAACTACTTGACATTGCTGAGGAAATACCAGCATGACCCAGAAGGAGTGAGGACAAAATATGTCAGTAGATGGGAAGTAAATTGATAATGTTTAATTATTTCCGTGGGGTGGGACTTGAGTACCAAAGGTGCAGGACTATCTTACCTGTATTAGAAGGTAAAGAAGGCTGCGTATGCTGCAAGTGCCTCTTCGAGGTGGCATATGGAGTTCATGCATGTGAAAACCTGACACCATTCTGAAGCAGTGGAAAGCAATGGCCAGTCCCCAAAGATGGTGCAGTCGAAATTTCTGTGTGATCCAAGACTCGGTAAGGCACAGTCTGACCAAGTAGAACATGCCCTCTGTGGCGATACGTCTCCTTGGCCCCCTGCTGATTTACTGCCCTCAGCTCGTCACGGTCTCACCGCCTGGCACTCCCCTGAAACAGCCGTGCTGCCCGGGAGTGGCTCTTCCTGGAGCTGAAAGCTGCACCACTCCTCTCCACCCTACCCCCAGCTACCCCAACCCCTGGCTCCCAGCCTCTTCCTCCACTTCACTGATTCTGATGTCACTGCCCATGCAACATAGTGACGATTGTGGAGCATGCACAGACATGTGGATACTGTTCTCATTATGAATAATCAGTCTTGGTAAAGAGAATACTGTACAAACTTAACCTTTCCATGCCCCAAGTTTGTCAACTGGGAAGGCCAGAGGGCAAAGATGCATGTGCGCATACCTTCTAGAAAAAGTTCCTCTGCAAACATCACCTTGAATTTTCATTATAGATTACTGGAAAAAGTACTAAGCAAAGGTGTAAGTGTAACATCTTATGGGGGTTAGAAATGTTCAATGCTCCAATTTCCTTCAAAGATAAACCTTGTGCCTTCAATGCAATCGTGCCCTTTTTCAGCTTTCACATACTAGCCCTGAAATAAAAGGTCTTGCGGGATCTTATTTTATCAAGTTAGGGTGCAGTGATGGTGGCAGGGAAGTGCCAGTTTAAAGTTAGTAAACCCAGAAGAAAAGGCTTCTTCTGATCCCACTGTATTTAATGGTGAATGCCTGCATACACTCTACTTTTCGTTTCAGCACAGTGTAGGAGCAAATTACTACAGATGCTGGAATTTATACTGTGCTTGCTGTCTCTCCACGGATGCTGCCTGACCCGCTGTGATTTCCAGCAGTTTTGTTTTCAGTTTTTGTTTCCACTTTTATTAAAAACCACCATTATAACTGAAGTGGCCAAGTTGGGGTCAGATTTCCATTTTTTCACAATTCCAAATACCAGCTGACCTGAACTCACCTGTTTATTTTGGACTGAGTTGAAATTCAGCCTTAGGATTTTGTCCCCTAGCTTTAATATTGATCGCATATTGGAAAACTGGGTGGGGAATGGTATATCCAACGTTTGGATTTTCAGAGCTTTTTAAGTTTCTGGGCAGGATTTCCTAGTTTTCCAGTTTAGTATGTACATAAGTGAAAACTTCAAATTCTGTTTTTTTTTGCAGAAAAGCCTAAAATGACATTCATGGTGTAGTGAAGTAAGCCTCTTCAGGATTTTGTTCATGCTTTTGTATGTTTTTTTTTTGTACCTTTTGCAGGAACTATACCACTGCAAGGGTATGCAGCATATGGTGCCTCAAAAGCTGCCCTGACCATGTTTTCCAATGTTTTGAGACAAGAACTTGCCATGTGGGGAGTCAAAGTAGCTATCATCCAGCCTAGTGGTTTCAAAACAGGTTTGTATTTGCAAAGGAAGAAGTTCCACAGCCATGAAGCTATTGGGCAAATTTTAGAAGCTTCACTATTCTTTTTTCATCTTCTGACACTCCCTAAATGAAAGAGAGTGCAAATCATATGCTAAGATTTGTGTGTGCACGTAGCACGTGTGTGTGTGTGTGTGTTTCTGTGTGTGTAACATACGTTATCATTATATGTGAATAATGAGCATGAAATCACAAATAAATGAATGCTTGTCTAAAAATAAAATTGGGTCAATATGATTGAAATCACATGTTGCTTTGAATTTAATTATGAATTCTATCTAGAATGGATTTTTGTGGGTTCCTCAAGTTAAAGCTTAGTCCATCTTAAGGTACACTAGATGTTAGCCTTTATCGACTCTGATGTGCTTAAAATAAACCAGTTCCACTTGTACATTGAGCACCTTTAATGAAATGCCTTTAATTAATTAAAGTCCTTAAGTGATGCATTGTATTGTGACTCAAAAATCAATTCATCTTTTATACTTGGGAAATAATTATTTTAGTGGTTGTGGAACAAAAACTCGCAACACAGATCATGTCCCTTGGGATTATTGACAGTGAATGCATACTTTGAGTGCTAACTGACTTGCTCCCACCCTGTCTGTAACAGTATGAGGATGACCTCTAGTGTTTAATATTAAGCTTCACGTAACTGAACGACAGCTCGGATGATGAGTCGGAGCAAGGGAGCTTGAAGATCCCTTACAGAAATCTGGCTGATACTTTTCATCTGAAATTGATTAGGAAAAAGATGTGGAAAGAAAAGGGAAACTGCTCTTGTATATCTGAACAATTAACACTGGGTATTAGAGTGTAAGCTTTGATTGTACTAATTAAGGAATGTCATATTTATACTTCTGCTATTAATTGAGGAGGCTAAGAACCTAGCATGAAAAGTGATAAAGGGTATTTGTTCAGCAATTTGGAACACTTGTACAAAATGGACAGAATGTACATAACTATTTCTAGCAGGCCATATTTCCCTAAATACCTTTTATATATACACAACTGCCAGACCATATAGGACTTGCAGCTTCATGTTTGCCAAAGTAGTGGGTTAGGAAATTGATCGTTTGAAACTGCTGAGAAATTAACATGTACGAATTGGTTTGGTGCTGAAATCAAGTAGCTAACAGATTGGCCAACAGGTTCAGGTCCATCAGGGAATAACACTTAAAAACAAATAACAGGAATACTTTATTTTGCAATATGTCTAATTTTCACATCTACCTGGTGTGATATTTTGCTCTGTACTCACACTTTGTTATGACTTGATTCATTGTTTGGATTCATTTGTTTGTATGATTCCACTGATCTTCAACTTCCTTGAGATTTCATATTCTTGAAATGTGTTGGTTGAATCCCTTTCTATTATATCTCTTTCTTAAGTATCAAGAATACATATTTCTTTTCTAATGCTGCAGCTCACCTCCTGTTTTCCCTTGCTGATTCCTAATTTTGGGGTATTGGAATAGAATAGAATAGCCTTTATTTTCCAATGCACTTGAATGAGTGCAGTGAAAAGTTTGTAATTGCCTCTTGGTGCCATCTTAGGTACAGGGTACTGAGGTACAGATACTTTAAAGTGTTGTTACAGAGTTGAAATAGTAGGAAAAAAAAGACTAGCATGGGAATACAGAGTTTAAAAGTCCAGAATGAGAATGAACAGCACCTTTAAAGTACTAAGTATGTGTTACCTAAAGTCTTAAACTCCTTTATTTCCATAGGTTTATTTGGCACCACATGCCAGTGGAACAACCAGCACAGACAAATTATGCAGCAGCTGTCTCCTGATGTTAAAACAGCTTATGGTGAAAACTACATAATTGCACTCAAAGAACAGTATGGTAAATGGCAGGCCAATTTGCAAGGTGAACTACAACCTGTTCTGAATGATATCTCCATTGCACTGAGAGCAAAGAACCCCAAGAGCCACTACTTCCCTGGAACAGCTGCTATCTTTCTTCCAATCATCTATTACTACCTTCCCTCCTGTTTGTCTGATATTATTTTTTATCACTTACTCAGATCAGGTCAGGGTGTACCAGATGGAGTAAAAGAAACTGGATAGTAAGCCATACTGAATTAGCACTGACAGTTAATTTGTACAGACATTAGCCGACTAACAAATTCTACCTTACAAACTTTTCATATCGAGTACTCAGTTGCACAAATTTTTATAGATATAACATTTTCTGTACTGACCAGAGAATAGGCATTGTCCTATTCTAAAGTTTGAGATCTGAGTGAGCATTTCATTTTCCAGCATCATTCAGCAACAATATTACAAACTTTTACAAATCGATTGAACTATTTGTATTCAATAGAGCAACTCCAAATGATACAGCACAGAGAGAAAGAAAGATCCTTTTTAGAGTAAGGATTCTGCACTGAGACCTATTAAGATACCACTTGTACGGCTGCATTTATTCTTTTAACTTGTGTGTCACTGTGCCATAGTGTCACGTGAGTTATTGCGACTGATCTAGACATTTAATAAAAGGAGTGGCGAAATACATCGCAATGCAGAATGCTTCATTTCAATATTGCTGATAAAAGACATGTTCGTTGAAGATTTTCATCTCGCATTGATCAGAACAATTTGCAAAAAGTACCAAAATAAACGGGAAACAACATTTATTCTGGATTTGTATTGTATTCATACGGTGTAAATGTTATTTATGTGGAGACAAGTAGTGTTGTGGAAGCAGGGATGCTGCAAAAGAACTTGGACAGGCTGGGAGAGTGGCAGATGGAATACAATGTGGAAAAATGTGAGATTATGCACTTTGGTAGGAAGAAAAGAGGTGGAGGTTATTTTCTAAATAGAACGTAGAACAGTACAGCACAATACAAGCCCTTCAGCCCACAATGTTGTGCCGACCTATTATCCTACTCTAAGATCTAACGTGCATACCCTACATTTTACTATCATCCATGTGCTTATCCAAGAGCCGCTTGAATGTCCCTAATGTATTTGACTCCACTACCACCGCCGGCAGCGCGTTCCACGCACCCACAACTCTGTGTAAAGAACCTACCTCTAACATCTCCCCTATACCTTCCTCCAATCACCTTAAAATTATGCCCCCTTGTAATAGTCATTTCCACCCTGGGGAAAAAGTCTCTGGCTATCCACTCTATCTATGCCTGTCTTCATCTTGTACATCTCTATCAAGTCACCTCTTATCTTTCTTCGCCCCAACGAGAAAAGCCCTAGCTCCCTCAACCTTTCCTTATAAGACCTGCCCTCCCTTCCAGGGAGCATCCTGGTAAATCTCCTCTGCACCCTCTCTAAAGCTTCCACATCCTTCCTATAATGAGGAGACCAGAACTGAACACAATATTCCAAGAGTGGTCTAACCAGGGTTTTATAGAGCTGCAGCATAACCTCGCGGCTCTTAAACTCAGTTCCCCTGCCAGTGAAAGCCAGCACACCATATGCCTTCTTTATAACCCTATCAACTTGGGTAGCAACTTCGAGGGATCTATAGACGTGGACCCCAAGATCCCTCTGTTCTTCCACACTACCAAGAATCCTGCCATTAACTCTGTATTCTGCATTCAAATTTGACCTTCCAAAATGAATCACTTCACACTTTTCTGGGTTGAATTCCATCTGCCACTTCTTTGCCCAGCTTTGCATCCTGTCAATGTTTGGTTGCAACCTACAACAGCCCTCCACACTGTCCACAACTCCACCAACCTTGGTGTCATCGACAAACTTATTAACCCACCCTTCCACTTCCTCATCCAAATCATTTATAAAGATCACAAAGAGCAGAGGTCCCAGAACAGATCCCTGCGGAACACCACTGGTCCCCGAGCTCCAAGCTGAATACTTTTCATTGGAATACTTTCCAATAGGAAAAGGCTTCAGAAATCTACAGGGAAAGGCTTTGGAAATCTGAAGTACAAAGGGTCTTGAGAGTCTTAGTTCAGGATTCTCTTAATGTTAGCGTGCGGTTCAGTTAGGAAGGCAAATGCAGAGTTAACATTCATTTCAATGGGGCTAGAAAACAGGAGTACTGTTGAGGCTGTATAAGGCTTTGGTTAGACCTTATTTGGAATATTGCGAGCCTTTTTTCGCCCTGTATCTAAGGAAGGATGTGCTGGTCTTGGAGAGGGTCCAGAGGAGTTTTATGAGAAGGGTCCCCAGAATGAAGGGTTTGTCATGTGAGGAGTGGTTGTGGACTCTAGGTGTGTACTTGATGGAGTTTAGAAGGATGAAGGGGGGAATCTGATTGAAACTTACAGAATAATGAATGCCCTGCATAGGGTGGGTGTTGAGAAGATGTTACCACAAGTATAAAAGACTAAGATCCAAGGCACAGCCTCAGAGTGAAGGGACGATCCTATAGAACTGAGATGAGAGGACATTTCTTCATTCAGTGGGTGGTTAATCTGTGGAACTCATTGCTGCAAAAAGCTCTGGAGGCCAAGTCATTGAGTGTATTTAAGACAGAGATAGACAGGCCCTTGGTTAGTAAGTGGATCAAGGGTTACAGGGGGAAGGCAGGAGAATGGGATTCAGAAACATATCAGCCATGCTCAAATGGCAGAGCAGTCCCGATTGGCTGAATGACCTAATTCTCTCCTATATCTTATGGTCTTATTTTCCCTTTACTGTGGTATTCCTTGCAAATTGTCCTGCTGAGTGCAAGATGGAAAGCTTAGACCAAATATATCCTTTTTTTTCACCAATGCCGAGATTCTGTACTGGCAAATGATTATCTTTTAAATTTCGTAACGTATACTTAAAATATGAAGTACAACATACTTAACACACTTTTATGCATTTGGTGCAGTGTGAATTGAAAATTGCATAGTGTAAAAATGAGTGCTGTTACACAATGTATTGATCCTCAAGGAGAGTGGATTTTTAAATGGATCAGAATATGAATCAAAGATGCGTACATTCACAATTTGGCACTGCTGGCCTCCATGCCAATTCAACACCATGATCCCAACCCTGACCAATTTGCACTTGGTGGGATAGTATTAGCTACCTGCTGGGCATATCCAGGCCAATGTTGTGAGCTCAAGGTAGAAGTTGGAAGGAGTGAGGGGCATGAGAAATAAAACACGAGCCACCAATTCTTCCTCCCCCTCTTGTAATAGTTGCTGAGCCATAGCTGTGGTCTCTGGCCATACACTCAAGGGATTGGCTTTTTAAAACTTTAAAGTAAACTTGCATTTACCGGCCCCACACAGTCTCGACATTCAGATGGGCAGCTCCTGACTCAGCCTGTAGGATTATTAATCATAGGGTGCTGAAGGGGCATGACTTTGGTTGTCCAGCATCAGAACTTGCTGCAGCGCCTGACTACACACAAACCTGTCCACAAATTTTAATTGGCTGAAGATTTGAAATTTCCTGAATGTGCCCCCAACGTGCTGTATGGGGTTGGGACCTGGAATTAGCTTCTGTATGCAGTTTCTGATGTGATTGAAATAAGCAGATCCAATTTGTTAGGAATTGCTAAAACAGACAAGAAATCAATAATTAATTGATTACACTACTGAGTACTATGGACAATTAAGGCAACAAACTTGAATATTGTTGATAAAAGACACATTTTATCAATGTTTATCATCTTGCACTCTTCAGAATAATTCACAAGAATAGAAATTTAAAGGGACATCCAACATTTATATACTGAATTGAGAGTACAAAACGGTTGGCAAGTGGACTCTAATTGTTTTAGGCATTCCTATGGAGAAGGCAGCAGTTGATGATTAACTGTTAAACTGCCTAGCTTTGTTTAGATGTCAAACCAGTTAACTTGACTCTAGTTCATTTCTTAGGACAATGCCGTAACCAATCAGAGTCAAGTTAACTGGTTTGACATCTAAACAAAGCATGGTAGTTAACAGTCAGTCATCATTAACTGCTGCATGCTCCATGGTAAGTCCTCTACCAATCAAAGTCCACTTGCAATTAATCAGCACTCTTCTGTCATCAAGTGCTTAACTTGAGTAATCCCATTATTTGTACTCTTGTGAAATATCCTATTGAGTGCAAGATACAAAGTTCCAACAAAATGTATTTTTTTCAGCAATATTCAGCAATGACCAAACAGTTTTGAAAAAAGTACAGTTGGAAATACAGTAGGGCAGTCAGCCTCTTAGGCACTTTATATCTTTTCAGTTTTCAGTTAAGATAAAGATAAACACTGAACATATTACACATGCTGACTGACCTTCAGTAATGAAGGTGGTACTGTGAAGCAGTAAACCACACAATGAATCTTGCTGTTCATAAAACGACAATCATTGTTAAAATTAAAATAGGCTAGAAGAGTCTTCTGAGTCTGGACTGGGCAATTACCTATTCTATCGGCTAATGGACACAAGTATAGAAGTTGGTTATGTCTGATTGTCAGTCGCGTAATCAACAGCTGTATGAGTGGGAGGCTTAAGACCATCCCAACCTTGGGCATCATTAACATTGTTTGTGATGGCTGCCTGCAACATAGACTCCATAGGTAGCTGTTGCATTTGAAAGAAACACACTTACCTCACAGCCAGTAGTTCAAAACTTAATTCTGGTGGAGAGAAGTGGGGAAACAGTTATATGGATTACAGAATTAGGGAAGCCTCAGCCAATGTTTATTGTAGCATTTTATTTGAAAACTTGCCTCTGCCATGGTTCCAGTGGCCAGTAAAAAAGCCTGAGTGAAGCAGGCCCAGTATCTGGTTCACGATGAGTGAAGCAATGTCCCAGAAGGGCCATAAAATAATTGCTAGGCCTCTGATCAACATGTGCAAGGGGCCAGTACTTATTTTGTAAGGGGCCTTGCAAACAAAAAACACAGTGGAATTAGCAGTGGCCAAAATGCTCATAAAGGTTCAACATGGGCCATTCTGCTGCAAAAATTGTTTTAGTGTTGCCCTGTTGTATGGCCTGAAGAAAATGTACAACTTAGCACTTTCCACTCCACAATCTGCAAAAATTGTGCCCTGCTCAGTGGAACATGAAATATTCCTATGCAATATACATATTTAACCAGGATGGAGTAGCATTTAGATAGTGTGCAGGGTATCGGATTATTTGATCAGGCAAGTATTCAATTACTGAACTAATTGTATATTTCATATTTTGTGCAACCTCTGCTGTTACAACAAAATAGACTTTGTAATTAAGGGGAGATTTTTATCTGGGGCTCAGGGAAATATTTTATTTCAACAAATCTCTTGATACGGGGATTTGAAGTGAAGTGAGGTTCAGTTATGTTTACTGCAATCTCTGCTAGTAGAGTTCATTCATTATCTGGGTTGACTTCAGATTACTGCTATTTTTACACATTTATTCACATTACAACAATCAAATAATCTTAGGAGGAATCATTCTGACAATTTAAGATTCATAATTCTTAAGGTAATTTTACAACAAAAATCACAGGAAATGTAGCCTTTTTTAACCAAAGAAAAAGCCATAATAGAAAATATTGATACCAAAGCTGCAAAGTACTTTATGAAATATGAAATTGTATGAAGGTGGATATTCTAGTACCTGGAATGAATACTAAAGAGCTTTTTAATAGTCATGTTGAGCAACACCACTTATGCTCAGTTAACTCCAAGACTACTGTGAAGTAATGGAATGTTCTGAGCTTGTAAACCTATCCAATTTTACGTTATTTGTATTTAGCATTAGGGAGCTACGGGATATGACTTTCTCAATTTTCTACAAAAGATGTTTGTGTTTTGAATGTTGTAAATCTCAAGTCTCAGAGGTGATATTTTTGAGAAAACGAATTGTGTGTAGCTGCTGACTTAGACTTAGCAATGGTATAAACCACTACATAATAGATTAGTGCACGTCTGCAAAATATTCCAAGTCGATAAACCCTTCTGAGTATGAATCATATCCAATAACTGTCTCATTTATTATCCTCACCTTGTGCAGGGTTGTAATTTCAGCAAGCATTCCTTACTAATTGCTTTTTTAAAAAAATAAACCTATCTAAATGAAACAGTGGTTTACTATCTTTGGCATTAGTAGATTATAAAGCTACCATATTTTATGCTTTAATTTTTGTTCGTGTCATCCATAAGAAAACAAACATGTTAAACATTTTAAAGAATTGTTAAAATTTTCATGCTTGCTTTAACTGGAAGGATCAATTAACATCTTACATTGAGCATAACCACTGCAACTTTTCTTTGGTTTTCAGGACACTTTGGGGCATCATTTGGTATTTTATTTTGAAGTATCATGTGAATTTTCAGTTGGTTCTGGAGAATATTTATGATAAATCTCACTCTTTTTTAGCTGACTATACTTTGTATAATGGTATATAATTGAAATTGACTTGGAATTTTATTTGTGTGGGTATATCTCTTTTGTTTTCAGTTGATGATTTTCCATATCTTGACTTAAATGAGGGGTAATGAAGGATTTGTTATTAATAATCACTTATTCAGCATGAGGGAATACTAACTCTGCTTTTACTATGGCATTACAAAGATATTTCACAATGAATTGTTCTAATTTTATTGTATAGCAAAATGTATTGCAAAGTTTTGTACTGTTCAGCTGAAGTGTGAGACACATGACAACTAGCTGCATATAAAAATAATGAAATAGTTCCACTTCTAACTTTGTGATTATGGCTGTGTAATGCTGTGTGTGAATAGGAGCATTTTTCTTTACAGTCGAAGTAGTTAACGTTAAATTTTATTAAATTGCTGCAGATTATCGCTTCAAATAATGAAAGACTACCAAGGGTCAAATTTTGTGCTCACTTGTCAGATTGTATGCTGGATTCCTGAATTGTGCTGCCATTTTCTTGCGATGCGCAGTTTGAAATTGCTAAAAGTGTGCAACCTTTGTTGCTAAGAAATGATCTGGTCAGACTTTCATGTTGTTAATGGTTTCAGGATATTGTCTCTTCTCTAGTCATTTACAAGTCATTGTATAAGTCAAGCACTGATACAACTTACCTGGATATTATGTAGCACAGAAACAGTCATTGCTAACTGTGTGCTTTATGTTCCATTGTTATGCTGTTGTATTTTAAACAGTTTTCAAAGCTGTTTTTTAAAACACAATTTCAGTCAAGATTGCTTCGGCCCTCTCCCGATGACAACCAAAACAGAAACCATTCATGGTGTCTGTAACTGCATACAGGTTTTTTTTTAACATTATTGTGATTTCTGGAACCTGTTAGTTTACCATTGTGTCTGCACTGCCAATAGTACAAGACTGTTTGTTTGATGTAACCACTGAATCTTTCTAATGCATAGCATGTAATTACTATTTCCTTGTTTCAGTCATTTCTACTTTGTATAGGCAAACACGATTAACGTAATCTTACTTAGTAGAGATATTTATATTTGTAAAGACTGAGGCAGGGCTCTTTTTTACAGATGCTTAAATGTAAACAATATCTACATTGTTCTATATGAAATATTTGTGTGGAATGTATACGGGTTTTGTCTTACTGCCATTTTAAAGGAATGGCATGCTGAACATGTACATACATACGTACGTACCTACATATATATACACATACACACAGACATATTACATCGCGTCCATGAGGCACATGTTGGAATTTATATTGTTTCCAAAAAATTATAATATGCAAATTCTCATCCATTCAGTTGTAGTATGGGTTGGTCATGAAATACTTGATATTTGGAAAGCTGCTCCCCTGGTGAGATATCTTGTGGGTGCTTAAACACTTGAGCATATTTGTGAAGGATGACACCTCCCTGTAGGCAAGTCTTCAATTGTATGTATTGAAACATTGACTTAACTAAGCAATGGAATGGCATTCCCAGTCATGGCTACATAAACAGAATGAGTCTTTTCAACACTGTTGTGTGATTTTCTCTTTGTTCATGTCTGATTACACATGTTCCTGTTCAGCCCAAACCAACTGATATCATAAATAAAAACTGAAAGAACTGCAGATGCTTTAAATCAGAAACAAAATTAGAAATTGCTGGAAAAGCTCAGCAAGTCTGGCAGCATCCATGGAGAGAAATCAGTTAACATTTCAGGACAAGTGACCCTTTCTCAAAATGCGACTGATATATTATTAGTATCCTCAAATGAGCCATACCCACTTTGGAAATACTCAATGACTGAACCAGATAAAGCATTACAATACATATGAAAAATGTCTTCCTTGTACATTAAAATAATATCTGCTTTTAATTCTTTTTAATTTTGACAGTCAAAATTATTTAATCTGAAATCTCAATATTGAATCTGAGAAACTTCTTAAAAGATAAACTTCATCCTATACTCAGATGCCAGGTTTTTATTATCCTTTGTATTTAATTCTTTGATTAAAGCTGGCTGCATATGTGAACATCTGCAGCTGTGTGACATTTTTGAAAAGGCAGCATAACAAAACTTGTTCATTTTGTTCTAAGATCCTTGAAGTGTTGAATTAATAAATAAGTGGTTCTTTACTGTAAACAGCTCTCAGTTTGTTAAATAGACACAGGTCTACCTTATTTGTAACAAGATAAAAGCTATATTGCTATTACTTGATTTTAAACACTCTGTTTTAATAAAGATTGCATAAAATACAGGAACTGGAAAAATGCTTCCAAGTTTGTTACTGAAGAAACTTGGATTTGATGTGCTAAATAAAGTTACATTTCTGATAATCTTTCCGTCTGTTTCTTTAACAATGAAAGAATAATCAATATGCTGTTACAAATATTGCATCTATAGTAAGTATTGGAATTATAGGAAGTATCACATTATAGGAAGGATGTGGAAGCATTGGAAAGGGTGCAGAGGAGATTTACCAGGATGTTGCCTGGTATGGAGGGAAGGTCTTATGAGGAAAGGCTGACGGACTTGAGGCTGTTTTCGTTAGAGAGAAGAAGGTTAAGAGGTGACTTAATAGAGACATACAAGATGATCAGAGGATTAGATAGGGTGGACAGCGAGAGCCTTTTTCCTCGGATGGTGATGGCTAGCACGAGGGGACATAGCTTTTAGTTGAGGGGTGATAAATATAGGACAGATGTCAGAGGTAGGTTCTTTACTCAGAGAGTAGTAAGGGCGTGGAATGCCCTGCCTGCAAAAATAGTAGACTCGCCAACTTTAAGGGCATTTAAATGGTCATTGGAAAAACATATGGATGATAATGGAATAGTTTAGGTTAGATGGGCTTCAGATTGGTTTCACAGGTCGGCGCAACATCGAGGGCCGAAGGGCCTGTACTGCGCTGTAATGTTCTGTATTCTATGTTCTATGTTCTATTGGTCAGCATGGGTTCATGGAGGAAGGCCATTCAGGTCCTTGAGCTTGCACATCACACTGTATCATGGCTGATTATCTATCTCAACATATTCCCATACTATCCCTGTATCACTTGGTGTAATCAGTAACTAAGATACCTATTAATCACTGTCTTGAATTTTAGTTAATGACTGAGCTTCCACAGCCCTCTGGGAGACAGTCATGATTTCTTAAGTCAATCCTATGTCCTTCTAATTCTTTTGGCGTGTTCTGCCTATGTTTTTAGCTCCTGGCCTTGCTTCAATCCTTTCACCACTGCATTAGAATTCTTGTATTCTACCACCAACATGAACACCGGACCAAGTTTTTCATTGAAATATCCCATTGAAATGTTTCTGCATTAAATGGCTTCTTATTGATTTCAAACTCTATTTCAGCACACTTTTCCTTGTATTGAGTTTAATGCCCTCTCTTAACCTGTCCATTGAAACTAGATCTCTTCCCACTCCTGTTCATGGACGCATTGCTTAACTCTGTCATGTCACCGCTTCTCAGTTCCCATAGTCTTAATCACAGACCATTTTTCTTCAATTCACTACCAGTAGCATTTCCAAGTGTTCTACTGGTTAGTCTTTGGCCTTCCATCCTGATACTTTCCATCCATTGATCAGCTCAACATTACCCTCACTTTCTCTTTTGCTGTCCTTGTCCTCAGTAAAACATTTACTCACATCTTGGACTTTCCCACAGTACACAATTCAGAGCAATTTGACTAGATCCAGCACTGCCTTCTTGAGTTATAATAAAGCATTTTTCTTAAAATGAACATCTAACTAGGTAGTTTGCTTGAAGTATGGAATGAATGACTAAAACAAAGAATAATGGTGAAATCGACTAATTACATCAAGTGTCTCACACGCTTGCCGAAAAGGTGGCAAAACACCAACCAGAAGCAAAAAGCTAACTGTATCTTCCTCCAATCAGGCAGTTTGGAGGGGCAGTGGTGGGCCATTGTCTGAAATCCAAGTCCTTGGAAATGGAAATTGGACGCAGTGAACACTACTGAAGAGGATGACAGCTGCTGCTGGGAAGATATCCAACATTCCACCATCTTGGACATGGAGAGTTATAGAGTCATAGAGCTGTACAGCTGGGAAACTGATCT
The DNA here is from genome assembly GCF_021869965.1 of Rhincodon typus. Lineage (NCBI taxonomy): Eukaryota > Metazoa > Chordata > Chondrichthyes > Orectolobiformes > Rhincodontidae > Rhincodon > Rhincodon typus. The sequence continues at coordinate 19,832,249 of NC_063346.1, read as the reverse complement.
TTTGGTCTAATTCATCCTTGCTGAACAGATATGCTAAATTAAATTAGTCCCATTTGCCAGCATTTGGCCCAGACCCCTCTTAAACCCCTTCTATTCATATACCCATCCAGATGCCTTTTAGATGTTTAATTGTACCAGCCTCCACCACGTCCTCTGGCAGCTCATTCCATATATGCACCACCCTCTGTGTGAAAATGTTGCTCCTTAGGTCCCTTTTAAATCTTTTCCCTCTCACCTTAAACCTATACCTTCTAGTTGGATGCTGCTACCCCAGGAAAAGACCTTGCCTATTCACCCTATCCATGTCCCTCATGATTTTATAAACTTCTACAAGGTCACCCCTCAGCCTCTGACACTCCAGCGAAAACACCCCCAGTCTATTCAGCCTCTCCCTACAGCTCAAACGCTCCAACTCTGGCAACATCATTGTAAATCTTTTCTGAACCCTTCCAAGTTTTACAACATCCTTCCTATAGTAGGAAGATCAGAATTGAATGCAGTATTCTAAAAGTGGCCAAACCAATGTCCTGTATAGCCACAACGTGACCTCCCAACTCCTATACTCAATGCACTGACTAATAAAGGCAAGCATATCAAGCGCTTTCTTCATTATCCTATCTACCTGTGACTCTACTTTCAAGGAACTATGAACCTGCACTCCAAGGTCTCTTTGATCAGCAACACTCCCCAGGACCTTACTATTAAGTGAATGAGTTCTGCCCTGATATGCCTTTCCAAAATGCAACACTTCACATTTATCTAGTCCATCTGCCACTCGGCCCAGGGGCCCATCTGTTCAAGATCCCATTGTACTCTGAAGTAACCTTCTTGGCTGTCCACTATACCACCAATTTTGGTGTCATCTGCAAACTTACTAACCATACCATCTATGTTCACATCCAGATCATTTATGTAAATGACAAAAATCAGTGGACCCAGCACCGACCCTTGAGGCACACCGCTGATCACAGGCCTCCAGTCTGAAAAGCAACCCTCCACCACCACCCTCTGCCTCCTAACTTTGAGCCAGTTCTGTATCCAAATGACTAGTTCTCCCTGTATTCCATGTGATCTAACCTTGCTAACCAGTCTACCACGTGGAACCTTGTCGAACACCTTACTGAAGTCCATATAAATCACGTCCATTACTCTACAAAAACCGGAAGAACTGAGGATGCTGTAAATCAGAAATGAAAACAGTCGTTGCTAGAAAAGCTCAGCAGGCCTGGCAGCATGTGTGAAAAAAAGTCAGAGTTAAAGTTTTGGGTCTGGTGACCCTTCCTCAGGACTGTTCTAATGGTTCTCTCATTTTTGAAGGCTTCTCGCTTTCAATGAACCCCTTTACCTGAGAATATCTGCCCCAAATTCACTTTTGAAAATTTTTGCCTAATACCGTCAAAATTGGCCTACCTCCAATTTAGAACTTTAACATTTAGATCTGGTCTATCCTTTTCCATCACTATTTTGAACCTAATAGAATTATGCACCACACTGACACCCCAATTACTGTCCTGCCTTATTTCCCAAGAGTAGATCAGGTTTTGCACCTTCTCAAGTAGGTACATCCACATACTGAATCAGAAAATTTTCTTGCACACCCTTAACAAATTCCTTTCCATCCAAGCCCTTAACACTATGGCAGTCCCAGTCTATCTTTGGAAAGTTAAAATCCTCTACCATTACCACCCTATTATTCTTACAGATAACTGAGATCTCCTTATAAAGTTGTTTCTCAATTTCTTGCTGACTATTGGGGGCATCTATAGTACAATCCCAACATGATGATCATCCCTTTCGTATTTCTCAGTTCCACCCAAATAACTTCCCTGAAAGTACTTCTAGGAATATCCTCCCTAAGTACAGCTATAATGTTATCCCTGATCAGAACCACCACTCCCCCTCCTCTCTTGCCCCCCCTTTCTATCCTTCCCACAGCATCTCTACCCTGGAACATTAAGCCGCCAGTCCTGTCCATCCCTGAGCAACATTTCTGTAATCACTATGATATCCCAGTCCCATGTTCCCAACCATGCTCTGAGTTCATCTGCTTACCCTGTTAGGCCTCTTGCATTGAAAAAAATGCAGTTTAATTTATCAGTCCTACCCTGTTCTCTATTAAAAAATGAAAGAACTGCGGATGCTGTTAATCAGGAACAAAAGCAGAAGTTGCTGGAAAAGCTCAGCAGGTCTGGCAGCATCTGTGAAGAAAAAATCTGTTCTGAGGAAGGGTCACCGGACTTGAAATGTTAACTCTGATTTTTTTTCTTTGCAGATGCTGAGATATTCCAGCAACTTCTGTTTTTGTTTTCTACCTTGTCCCTGCCTGCCTGACTGTTTGACTTGCTCATTTTCCCAACTGCACCAGTCTCAAATTGATCTCTTTTCTCACTATCTCCCGAGACATGAACACTCTCCCCTGTTAGTTCAAATCCTTCCAAACAACTCTAGCAAATCTCCCTGCCAGTACAGTTACACACTTTCCACTTCTTATACAGGTCACTTCTACCCCAGAAGAGATTCTAATGATTCAAAAATATGAATCCTTCTCCCCTGCAGCAGCTCCTCAGCCACACATTCAACTACTCTATCCTCCTATTCCTACCGTCCCTAGTTTGTGGCACCAGGAGTAATCCAGATATTACTACTCTTGAAGACCTACATTCTAAATTCCTGCCTAATTTCCTATATTCTCTCCTCAGAACATTGTCCATTTCTCATCCTATGTCATTAGTTCCAACGTGTACAATGACCTCCTGCTGGTCCCTCTTCCTTTTGAGAATATTCTGCACCATCTCCAAGATATCCTTGATCCTGGCACAAGAGAGGCAACACACCATTCTGATATCTTTCTGGGGTTTTGAGTCATAGGAGGGCCGGAGGTTCAGAAGCAAGGGAGTGGATGGTGGCCCTGAGTGGCTATCCTGTGCATATACCAGTTCCTTGATCATGTACAAATCAATGCAGATTGAGGAACCTTCTCCAGCCTCGCAACCCAACTCAACTACCAATACTGGTTTATCAATCAGATTGGCAAACCCTCCTTTGTTTCAATCGATATGGAGATAGTTGCCATCGAGACAGGAATAGGTCTTAAAGTTATCATTAATCAAGCATTTAGAGGCCTCAATTAATGTCAGAAACAGGAAGACAGCTTGGGCCTCCTCACCTAGAATTTAATTTGTGTGGAACTGAGGAGACAATGCAGGCCTATTATTTAAGATATCATTTGCTGTCACTTTCCTGGCCTAATCTATGTAAATGACACTGTAAAGCAGTTTGTACTGGGATGGTTAATTTCATCAGGTCTGCCTCTTTAAAAGAACATTTCAATGCAGATGGTGATGTCAGCTTGCTATGGGCCAGAGACATTGCAGAGCTGAAGGCCTCAAGATACTTGCAGCAGCTGGCAGATGAGGTGAATACATTTCGTAGGGGACTTTTAAATGGTTTTTAAATTATAATTGTATGTTTTCTTAAAGTTTCTTTAAGTGCTAAAATGTTTATTTGTTTTGGTTTAAACTTAATATTGCATACAGGACCTTCTCAATCAATAGGATCTCACTTACTCCTATAATGGATGGATTCCTCCTTTTGTCGTTCTGGGCTGTGGGTTGCCTATCACTGAGCAGTTGTGATCAACACAGAGAATGCTGGAGAAACTCAGCAGGTCTCGTAGCATCTGTGGAGAGAGGAATAGAGTTAACATTTTCAGTCCAGTATGACTTCTTCAGAACTGAAAGGTACTGGAAAATAGATTTGTTTTTACAGAGGCAGAAGAGGAACCAGAGGACAGATAGTATAAAAATCCAGTGCAAAAGACAAAAGGAGTTGTTAATAGTGCAGAAAGAAAAACAGACGTAAAAAGTGTAAATTAAGGTGTGAAAGGGAGTGAAGTGGTCCTTGCTATAAAGTGCAAAGACACAAACACATTTTGGCTGAGGTTTTGGGGGTGTGGGGTTGTGAAAGAATGTAAGAAAATTGGAGAACAGACTTAATGTGGTCAGTTTCTGAAGTTATTGGATTCAATATCGAGACCTTGAAGCTGTAAAGTACCCAAGGAAAAAATGAGGTGCTGTTCCTTGAGTCTGCATTGTTCTTTGTTGGGACATTGCAGCAGACCAAGAACAGAAATGTTAAAATAGGAGCAAAGTTGGTTTGTTGAAATGGCAAGCAACTGAGAGGCTGGGGTCATTCCTACAGATAGTGTGGATGCGTTCTGCAAAGCAGTCACTCAGTCTGCGTTTAGACTTGTCAATGTACAGGAGACCAAGTCAGAAGTCACACGACACCAGGTTGTAGTCCAACAAGTTTATTAAAAATCACAAGCTTCCTAACAAAAGGGCTACGCTGTGAAAGCTTGTGACTTTAAATAAATCTGTTGGACTATAACCTGGTGTCGTATGACATCTGATTTAGTCTCCTTTACATTGACAAGATCAAACACAGACTGAGTGTAAGAGTTCACGTGAAGCTGCTTTAAACTTCACCCACCCTGCCTGGCATGACATCCCAATGGGGACAGAGGTCTAATTTCTGGTTGAACTATAACTTGTTTGACTATAATCTGGTGTCACGTGACTTCTGACTTTGTCCACCCTAGTCCAATACTGGCACCTGCACATAAGGGAGACCACATTGCGAGCAGTGAATGCATCAGGCTAGATTGAAAGAAGTGCTGGGGTGGGTGTGTCTCGGCTGTTGGACAGTGAGGAAGGAGGAGGTGAATAAGCAAGTGTTACACCTTCTGTGATTGTATGGGCAGGGGCCATGGGTGTGTAAGAAAGTATTAGGAGTGATGTCAGCTTGTTGTTGGGGTGTTGTGCTACCATCAATCTTCCTTTCTGTGTTGAGTGTCAAGACTTGTATAATTATTAGTGGGAGAGGGCAGACCACTGATGAGTATTAACAAGAGACTCACTTTACACAATTTAAAAAGAGATTTATTGTACAATAGAAATATAATGCTAGGTCCATTATTACTTAGGACTACCAAGGAACCAGAAATGTCTGTTTCCAGTGGAACATCATGCCAGACTGCTGATTTTCTACCTAAAGACTGTGTGACATTCAGGGTGGGTGGAGTTTAAACCAGCTTCATGTAAACACCTTCTGTTCCTCTATTACAAGGAGGAGCCAGGAATACAAAGCGTTCAACTTCAGAGATGTCAGACAGAAAGGTCTTGTAAATGCTCCCTAATCTGTAACCACAGCTACCTGCACATCCTTTTCTGCAGATCAAGATGGGTTACATAGAGATAATAAGAACTGCCAATGCTGAAGTCAGAGATAACACAGTGTGGACCTGGAGGAACACAGCAGGCCAGGCAGCATCAGAGGAACAGGAAAATTGACATTTCGGGTCGGGACCCTTCTTCAGAAATGGGGGAGGGGGAAGGGAGCTCCAAAATAAATAGAGAGAGGAGGGGTGGGCCTGGGGAAGGTAGGTGGGATGATGATAGGTGAGTGCAGGTAGGCAGTGGTGGGATTAGTCAGTGAGGTGGGAGGAGCAGATAGGTGGGAGAGAAGACGGACAGGTCAAGGAGGTGGGGATGAGAGGGAGGGTTGGTCATGGGATGAGGCCGGGGGTGGGGAGATTTTGAAACTGGTAAAGTCCACATTGAGACCATTGGGTTGTGGGCTCCCAAGGCAGAATATGAGGTACTGCTCCTCCAGTTTCTGGGTAGCATCATTGTGACACTGGAGGAGGCCCAGGATGGACATGTTGCCCAAGGAGTGGGAGAGGGAGTTGAAATGGTTCATGGCTGGAAGGTGTTGTCGTTTGTTGCGAACAGAGCGCAGGTGCTCTACAAAGCGGTTCACTTGGTCTCACCAATGTGGAGGAGGCCACATCGGGAGCAGCAGATGCAGTAGACCACATTGGTGGATGTGCAGGTGAACCTCTGTCTAATGTGGAAGGTTTATTTGCTGCCTTGGATGGAGGTGAGGGGGGAGGTGTAGGGGCAGGTGTAACACTTCCTGTGGTTGCAGTGAAAGGTGCCGGGGGTGGTGGGGCTAGTGGGGAATGTGGAGCAGACGAAGGAGTCGCGGAGAGAGCGGTCCCTACGGAAGGCAGGTAAGGGCGGGGAGGGAAATATATCTTTGGTTGTGGGGTCGGATTGCGGGTGGCAGAAGTAGAGGAGAATGATATGTTGAATACAAAGGTTGGTGCGGTGATATGTGAGGACAAGGAGGATTCTGTCTTTGTTTTTGTTGTGGGGAGGGGATGTGAGGGCAGAGGTGCGGGAAATGCAAGAGATACAGTCGAGAGCATTTTCGATCACCAGAGGGAGAAAGTTGCGGTCCTTGAAATAAGAGGACATCTGGGATGTGCGGGAGTGGAACGCCCCATCTTGGGACCAGGCGGAGGCGGAGGAATTGGGAGTAGAGGATCGCATTCTTGCAGGAAGGTGGGTGAGAGGAGGTGTAGTCGAGGTAGCTGTGGGAGTAGGTGGGCTTGAAATAGATGTCGGTTTCGAGGCGGTCACCAGAGACGGAGACAGAGAGGTCCAGGAAGGAGAGGGAGGTGTCAGAGATGGTCCAGGTGAATTTGAGGTTGGGGTGAAAGGTGTTAGTAAAGTTGACGAACTGTTCAAACTCCTCATGGGAGCATGAGGCAGCGCCGATACAGTCATCGATGTAGTGGTGGAAGAGGTGGGGGATAGTGCCAGCGTAGCTGCGGAAGAGGAACTGTTCCATGTATCCTACGAAGAGGCAGGTTACATAATTGTGATACCTTGGCAATTGTTTATAAAGCTGTGTCTTCCTTATGAAGCCAGACAGCTGTGGGCAGAGCAATAAAGGGAGGCTTTGAGAAAACTGAGATCCAAGGCCCCTGCCAACTGAATTCTGACGTCAAAGTTGTACTTTAGCAATAAATCCAACTTAATCACTTGCTGTTCAGGCTCCTCAAATTAGCACATTGCTGGGCTTTTCAGTTTTATTGCTACTGTTTTCTCTCCTGTCCTTTATTTTAATCTTTGGCCCATGGATATGAAGCATATGCACCAACAACACCTGTTTCAAATGGCCGTTCTTTATCTCGTGAGCATTAGCAGGCATAATCACTGAAATGTCTACTCCTTTTCTGACTCAATATCCACATTCCAGAATGAATTGCTGATTTGTAATTCAGAACTTTACCCTGTATTTGTCCTCCTTTTTGTTGAGCCAGTAATGTCATGTATTCCAATCATCAGATGTTTCATAAAATTCTCTGTTACAGTACAGTAATGTATTTATCGCACGTAGAACACCCTTTTGAAATTTGATTGCATCCCATTTCAGGACTTATGATTGGATGATGGATGTATTTTTAGCAGGGGCTGTTTAAAATATAAACTTTAAAATGCTTGCACATTGCATTCCCCTCCACCACGATGGCTACCAGAATATGTTGGCGGGCAGGCTTCAAAATCAGCAGACCATTTGTCATTTTGAAAAAGATTAATGGGCAATTGAGCTTGTTAACAAGCCCAAATATTATACTGCCCACACCATAGTGCAGTTGGCACGGAGAGGCAGACAACAAGATGAAAGTTTTTCTTGCCCAAATTCATTGAAAAGGCAGGAAAGGATAGGGATTTCATAATTCAGGTAGTGCCCTGTGCTCAGCAGAGGCAGTCCTGCCAATACTCCATGCTCCCCTTCCCCCTGCTATGAAGCATTCACCCACTCTGCACATGGCCTCTAAAACGTGCCAACCCCACCCCTTCATCTTCCTACAATCCTGATCAAAACCTTCTCACTAAAAACCCCTGACGTGCTATCTTTATCCTGGTTACATCTTGCAGTCCCAGCAGTGGGCACTACTGGGTTCTGGTGCTGCTGCCCAATTCAGATTGGCTGGCAGCTTGCAAGGGTGTGACGTCCTCTTGCTGAGGGCAAAGGAGTCCCATTCACTGCTTATTTGGATCACTGCCAGAGTGTTGTTGATGTGAGGCAGCTTCTTTTAAAATATAAAACTGGTTAGTCTGGAGCGAACTTTTGTTATAGTGGGGTGGTGTTGGGAATAGGGGAGTGGGGTCAGTGGGTAGGTGGATGTTGAGGGGTTGGTCTGACCTTACTTTCTATTCTATGCTTAACCAGATCATTTTCCGAATGACATACCAGTGCAGCAAATCTGAAGAAAACAGACTAGCTCCTATTTCTATTCTGAGGATTAGTAAGAGAGACAGGTTTCTTGAGCAGCTTGGCATATCAGTAACAATTGCTAATTCTGCAAATAGCTCAGGCTTACAATGTGTGTTCTGAACTATGACAAGGACTACGTTGATAATATATGTATTCATATAATTTAGTGTGCTTTATAGCTATCAGTCATCACGATTTCTCACTTTTACACTACATTTAAATACAGACTCTGCTGTATGATTATTTTTCAAATCAATGAGCACAAAAATTACCTATTAACATTTAAATAACGTTTCTTTGCATGACTGCTGCCTTGGCTCAGGTTTTAATACGGACTAATATTTGAACTGCCCAAAGACAATCATGTAATGAACTTCTTCTCGACACTAAGTGAAACTTTTTACAGATGGTGAATTTCACCTTGACTAAAGCTTCATCCAGCACCAAACATGTTTCTTATGACTGAGAGTCGTTGTTGCAAAACAACAGTAAAACACCTCAAAGCCAACAGCTGAAACTGACTTATAAATTCCTCAGGTGAATAAAGTCATATGCTTCTGCAAGAACAAAGACTTGTTTATCAGCCATGGCAATGTTGCATTTCAGTCACAAGATTTCAGATTCACATCCCAGTCTAGGGCTTGTGCACAAATATTAACTAACATTACAACTTTGTACTGAATGAGTGCTGCACTGGCAGGGGTTCTGTCTTTCAGATGAATTGTTAAACCAGAGACCTAGCTAGTGCCTGGTTGGACAGATGCAAAAGAAGTCGTGGTACTATCTTGAAGAAGAGCTGCTAGATCATCCCGAGTGTCCTTGGCAATATTTATTCTCTCAATTAACATCATACAAGCAGAGAATCTGGTTGTTATCAAACTGTTCTCCATGGGCATTTGTGCGTTTTTGACTGTTATGCTTTCTACATTGCAACAGCAACTACACTTCTCATGTGATGTCACCTGGCTGTGGAAGACACTATATAAGATTATAGATTTGGAAAGGGAAAGGTGCAACAAGTACAGAAGTAGGGATGATTACCGCAATTGCACAGGGCCTTGGTGGCATCACACATGGAGTATTGTGTGCAGTTTTGGTCTCCTTATCTGAGGATGGATGTTCTGTCTTTGGAGGGAGTTCAGCAAATGTCTACCAGACTGATTCCTGGGATGGCAGGACTGATGTATCAAGATAGACTGAATCAATTAGGATTATATTCATTGGAATTTAGAACAATGGTGGGAGAATCTTCTGGAAACCTTTAAAATTCTAACAGGATTAGACTGGATACATACAGGAACGATGTTGCTCATAACCAGATAATCTAGAACCAAGGATCATGGTCTAAGGATACATTTAAGACTGATTTGAGGAGAAATTTCTTCACCCAGAGAGTAGTTAACCTGTGGAATTTTCTGGCACAGAAAGGGGTTGAGGCCAAAATGTTGAATGTTTTCAAGAAAGTGTTAGAGGTATTTCTTAGGGCCAAAGGGGTCAAAGGGTATAGGAAGAAAGGGTATAGGGTGCAGGGTACTTAGTTCAATGATCAGCCATAATCAAACTGAATGGTGGAGCAGGCTCAAAGGGCTGAATGGCCTACTCCTGTTCCTACTTTCCATGTTCCTTTTAATGCATGTCTTTAATTTTTGCATTTTCTCCTTATCTAGTTTTCATAGAATAGCTACAACATGGAAGCAGGCCATTTGGTCTATCATGTCCATGCTGAGCCTTTGAAGAGCATCCCAGACAGTCCCATCCCCCACGCCCCCACAACCACCACCATCAAAACCCTGTCGCTGTAAACCTGTGTTTCCCGATGTCTAACCCACCTAGCCTGCACATCCTTGGACACTACAGGCAATTTAGCATGGCCAATCCATCGACCCTGTGCATCTTTGGGCTGTGGGAGGAAAGTGGAAGACCCGGCAGAAAACCACGCAGATACGGGAAGAACGTGCAAACCCCACACAGCCAGTCACCTGAGGGTGGAATCTAACCAGGGTCCCTGGCTCTGTGAGGCAGCAGTACTAACCATGCCACTTTATTGTGGAGCAGCTGGTAAATGACTGCCTTTCACATACAACCCATGGTTGGGGAGCAGGAGCATAAACTAGCAGTTGTTACCAAATGCAGAAATAGGTGTCAATCTCTAAATCATGTCATTTGACTTCTATATTTCTCAGGCTCCTGTCTGTTTCAGATGTGAGTTCTGAACAGTGGGAATTATACCTACTGGAAAAGCAGACACACCTAAATTTAGCAAAGATAGATGAGATGGGGATTATTTTCTAAATGCTTTTGCTCAATGTCTGAATGCAAATAAGGCAGTAGATGTCATGAAAACCAGGCTCCATCATATCTGTGACAGAATGCTGTGGTTTCCTGTCATTAACATATTCCTGCGGTGAGTGGACGAGGTTGGGTGGTTTCAAATAAAATCAATGACTTTTGCTCTATAAAAAAGTCAAAGTAGGGATGTTCGCTGATGATTGCACATGTTCAGCACCATTCACTACTCCTCAGATATTGAAGCATTTTGTGTCCATCTACAGTAAAACATAGACAACATTAGGTTTGGAGTGATCAGTGAAAAGAAACATTAGTGCCACACAAGTGCCAGGAATTGGCCATTTTCAACAAGAGAAAAATTACCCCTCTCACCTTGATGGTCACTGACATCCCTATCTCTGTATCCCTTCCCTATCAACATCTGGGGGTGACCATTGACCAGAAGTTGAACTGAACCATTCGTACAAATTCTGCAGCCAGGAGTCCTATGGAAACTAGGAATTCAGTGGTGAGTAAATTACTCCTGCCTGCCAAATATCTGTCTACTACTTACAAGGGAACAAGTCAGGACTGTTGATGGAATAGTCTTCACTTGACTGGATGACTGCAGTTCTAACAGCAGTCAAGAAGTTTGACACCATCCAAAACAAAGTAGCCTGCTTGATTGACAGCCATCTAAAAATTTTCAACCTTCACTCCCTCCACCACCAATGTAAAGCAACAGCAATACGTTCCATCCACAGCAGTAACTCACCAGTACTTATTCGACAGCAGCTTCCAAACTCATGACCTCCAATACATAGAAGGAGAAGGGCAGCAGATTCATGGGAACACCACCAGCTGCAAGTTACTCTTCAAGTCACACAGAATCCTGACTTGGAACTATACCATTGTTCCTTTATTGTCCCTGGGCACGAATGCTGGAATTCCCTTCCTAACAGCACTGCGTCTATCCCTACTTCACAAGAATTGCAGAGGTTCAATAAGGCAGCTCACCACCACTTGTCCAGGGTAGTTAACAGCGGACAACAAATGTTGCACAGCCTGCATGCCATGAACAAATTCAAATAAATTATCCTCTCTAGGTACTTGGATTTTATTTTCTTCAGAGTAATATATCGTGCTGCAACCTGATCCAGCCAGCATCTGCTTCAACAATATTATTGAGTTTAAGTTCCTGCAAGATACCTCTGTCTGATCTATTGTCAGTGCAACCCTGCATATATAAAAATAGCATGAAGTATATTGACTGAAGACTATTGATGGCAATTATGCCTGTTCTGTGCATTAGTATCCATTCTATTTTTCTCTAGTAATTGTTCATGTTGATAGCATACCTACATTTGAAGAAGTGGCCCAAGGTTCTTGATAGTATTCAAGAGAAATGGATGGCCACAAATCAACAAAATAGGGTGTACCGAAAAAGCTGTCTAAACTGTCCAAGCAGCAGAAATATTGTTTGTGTATGTTGACAGTTTGTGTGATGATATTTCTAGTTATATGTCAGCTTTGCATTTGTTCTGCCTGAGTTCTGTAAGTGAATTGTGAGCCACGAATGAAGGGGGTAGGCCAAATGCACAGAAGCATACTGTAATCTTTATTATCTGGTTGCAATTAAGGTAGCACAAAGGACTCCCACAAGATAAATAAATCATGCTGGCTTCTAGAAAACAAGGCATAAACCTGCATGATCCACTTGCCGTCCATGGTCACAAAAATACATTGGATTGGTGGCACACGTTTCTATTCATTCAGATTCTGTGTTGGTAATGTAGTAAGCAACACAGGTAAAATCACCGTGGCATCATGCCCTCTTGCTGAGTTGTGGGGATCCTGCCCACAAATTTGTTAAGCAGAGCTTCGAGATAGCTGATGAAGCCACTTGTTCAGTCACCTTGCCCACAGACATATTCTATGTCAAAAAAAGTGAAAACACAGTGATACAGTAAAGATGTGAAAGATGTCTTCCCACCTCATAATGGCCTAACCTTCCTAAGTAAAAGGCGTTCGAAGAAAACCATTGGGAATTACCTCTTGTGTTGTAAGATGTGATTTATATATATTATCAGAATTTAATGTTATTTATTTACAGCTTGGATTTCTAAATTTGAATGAGTGGCATTTATGTTTTCTGTTCCTGAATGGATTTGATGATGAACTTGTAAGTACGCCATAACCATGGTGAATTTATTTAAAATACAGTGAGAGAAAGACTGCCTAGAGAGTAATATGGTCCCAGTTGTAATAAAAGCAGATAGGCCTGATAGCTGTCACCCCTCACATACCCCACCATTTCTCATACTGCCAACCCTGACTCTCCAGAAATCCTTTTGCATCTGTCCAACCAGGCACTAGCTATGTCTTTGGTTTAACAATTCATCTGAAAGACAGAATCCCTGCCAGCGCAGCACTCATTCAGTACGAAGTTGTAATGTTAGTCTATATTTGTGCACAAGCCCTAGACTGGGATGTGAATCTGAAATCTTGTGACTGAAATGCAACATTGCCATGGCTGATAAACAAGTCTCACTATAACTAAAAGGCAGTGGCACGGGTGTGTTCAGTCTCTGCCATTGGTGAATCATATCCCTCTCCCATCACCCTTCACCCAGAACAAAATAGGATCTGTTGGAAATGGGCATGAGACATCTGAAACAAGGTTTCTGTCAACATTTTGAATGAAGTTAGGAGCCTCCATACCTCTGTGAACATTTAAGCTTAGAGTCATACATTCATCAGAGCACAGATATCGGCATTCAGTTCATGCCAGCTCTCTGTAGAACAAGCCTGCTCTAACTCCACAGCATTGCAAGGATCTATCTAATTTCCTTTAAAACTCAATGATTGTCTCTTTGCCCCGATCTTGCAGGCAACATACTCTGGGCAACAAGATAATCATACATTGTTTAATGAACTGCTTGTTGATAAGTGATAGTGATAATCATTACAACATGTTTTTGAATCAAGAATATTCCCAAAAGAATATTTAAAAGATGAATCGTTTCATTTTTGACACATAAGTGTATTGTATTTTTATGATGATTAACAGTTAATTGCAATGTAAGGAAAATGGTCCATTAAACATTGCATGAGCCATTAAATTATAATAAATGTGTTGAAATGGGTGAAAAACACATATAAATGCACTAGATGGAATTATATCAGGGTATTTCATTAAAGAAATCATTTTGATAGTTTCTGAAAATTACATTTGCATTTTTTAACTCCATAAGTTTTATTGTTTAGGGAAAATTTAACATTTGCCTTTTGGGAAAGAGATAGTTTAGGGCTATAACATATTAATGTGGCAGTAATTTTCCTAATTAAACAGATTTAAACATGTTGAGTGGATTCAGCAATTTTTTTTGTCTTTTTGGGAAGGTGAACACATTTCAAGCATATATAGCGCTCATTAAGATAAAGGAGGACTTTTTAAATGTGTGCAGTAATTTGTTTTTTTCTCATTCACAGGATGTGCGTGTTCATGAGAAGGGCAGCATTCATTGCCCAAGGTGATGATAAGCCTCCTTCTTGAACTGTTACAGCTCGTGAGATGTCAGAACACCCGTAATGCTGTTAGGAAAGAGTACCTGGATTTTGATCCAGCAACACTGAAGGAATGGCACTATAATTCCAGATGATGATGAAAGAGAAAGAAAGGCAGGTATTAAGGGAGATGAAAGTGGGTGGCACAGCTGTTACTTTTGGCACAGTTGGGAAAGTGTCTTGAGTGCCTGATTAGCTGCGTGGGGCATGCAGCCTTAGTGGTGTTGGGGTGTTGCTGTGGATGAGGGTGAGTGGAGAAGATGTTGTAGACAATAATGAGAGTGGTAGAGGATTAGCCTTGTGGGGGACGTGAGCACAGTTACAGAGATAGAGTGATTGTAAGATATTGGAAATAAGATGGTGGCAGAGTGGAAAGGGGTATTGAGCTTCTTCCTACGGTATTGGGTATCCCTCTAAATTGCTGAGACTACTTTAATCTAGGACTAGGCTGATGTAGTCCCCTGCCCCCATCCAGCAGGACCTCCAGATCCTTGCCCACAAAGCGGGGTTCTGACTTCTCCCTGTCTGTCATGTCCAGGACATATGTCAGGAACTGTGCAAGGCAGCTCGACACTGACAGTGCTTGTCTTGGTACTTCTAAAGTTGGCTTGAAGTGCAAGGGATGATGCAGAACATTGGGATTTCACTGAGAGATGAGATGTCCTGGGAATGACACCTGGTAAGATGGGGTTAGAATTGGAAATGATGGATGTCACAGGTGTTGGATAGGTGGTTAATAGGGCAAGTTTAGTAAGATATGGTGAGAAAACCCTCTCAGCCTTTGGTGGAAGTCTCTCCAAATAATTCAGCGCAACCTGGACTTATCCAAAAAACTCTAAGATTCAGCCCAAAAGGTGAGTTATTCATTGCAGAACACCTGGCCACTGATCTTTTCTTGAAGCCTCTGTGACCCGGATCCTTTTAAGGGAAGACAGTTGTCACATCAGTGCCTCTAGGTTGGGTGTCAGGATTATGCAGAACTCAGTGGGAAATTACCTGGCTTCCTGAGCCCATGGAAAATGTTCCTAACTCCAACTTGGACACTTCAAAGGGTTCCGATGGACTTGGCTAAAGAGTTATCCAGAAACCATTAGAGGATTAAAACCTGTCTTGGATAACTATTAAGATAACTCATCACTGATTATCCTCCACAGGACCCAGTCTGATCTGAAACCTGTGCACCCTACACAGACCCAAACACATGGTAACAGCCTGTCTACAACCAACCTCCCAAACTGCTTGAACAAAGCAACAATGTAAACATGACTTACAATTTGTTTAGTAACTTGTCTTTTTAAAAGCTCTGCAATTATTTCCCCAAACTTTGCTTTAAAAACAGTCCTTACCCCAATTCAGTCCACAATCAAAATTGCAGAAAACCAAAAACGGTTGCGTCTTTACACCATGGTAGGATTTGAACCCATGTGCTGTAAGAATTAGTTAGGTCTCTGGATCACGTGTCTAGTGACCATTAAGCACTGCCTCCCCTTGACCTGACTCTCAACCCCTTGATCTATTCTAAGCATTCGCCCACTTCAGTGCTGCCCTATTTTATCGCCCAACAGGCACCCATCCCCTCACTTAGTTGACTGAGTTATTTACCTGACAAATTTGTCTTCTCTGTGTAACTGTGAAAGGCTTCAGGATATTTAAACCCTGGAATGTGGTAGGAATTGCCATTAAAAAAGGGTGTAGTTTCAATTTTTATCCCCTTCACTGATGGTTGTGTAGAATCCTGGACTCCGTGGAACACTACCTGCTGGAAGTTCTCCACGGAAACTCCTTTAGAGGAGACTTTTATTTGTTTAATCAGGATTCTGAACCCAATTGGAAACCCTAGGCTAATGTTTTTTTGGCTGGTTCAGTTCAGTTTCTGTTCACTGGTAATCCCAGGAAGTTGACTGTGATTTCGAAACAAATACCACATCATAGAAATTATTTCTCAGCCAGATTTTAATTATTTAATTTTAAGTCTTCTTAAAAAAACCCCACAGTAGTTTCAGTTCTGTCAGAGGCAGCATCATCAGCAGCTGTGACCTGAAACTCATAAAAGTAGTAATGAGATTCACAGTGGTCGCCTAAAAATAAAGTCAAAGTCTAATAAATTAAAAATAACATTTGAATGGGCCAGGAAGAAATTAGAAAAGAGGGATAGTGATCAGAAATGACGTTTGTGATGCTAAAATGGACTCCCATCAGCAGGATGTTTGTATAAGGCTGCTGTGTAGAATTGCGACCAAGACTGACGTTTTCAATCATGCTTAATGTCTTACAAATGTGATCAATCCCACGCACATTCTCTTGGTCTTATTGTTTCCTTTATGATGCATTCTCAGGCCTTGCCTAAGAACCTCTTGCTTCTTCTTCCTGGGCAAAAGTTTCAGACTAGATAAGATTTATAGCTTTCTGTAATGGGTTGAGGCTCATTCCACTGTTTTCTATTGAAATATAATAACAGAAGAAATAGGAGCAAGAGCGGACTATTATACCCTGTTCTGCCAATCAATGAGCTTATGTATGATCCCACGTCTGAATCCTACCTTCCTACACCATCCTCATATCCCTCGGTTCCCTCTGCATCCAAAAAAAAAAATCATTCGCTGTTCCCGATGTGGCCTCCTCTACATTGGTGAGACCAAGCGGAAGCTTGGAGACCGCTTTGTAGAGCACCTGTGCTCGGTTCACGACAAACGACAACACCTTCCAGTTGCGAACCACTTCAACTCCCCCTCCCACTCCCTGGACGACATGTCCATCCTAGGCCTCCTCGAGTATCACAACGACGCCACCCGGAAACTGGAAGAGCAGCACCTCATATTCTGCCTTGGGACCCTGCAACCCAATGGTCTCAATGTGGACTTTACGAGCTTAAAAATCTCCCCATCCCCGGCCTCATCCCGTGACCAATGCTCCCTCTCATCCCCGCCTCCTGACCTGTCCATCTTCTCTCCCACCTATCCGCTCCTCCCACCTCACTGACCAATCCCCATCACTGCATACCTGCACTCACCTATCGCCATCCCACCTACCTTCCCCAGCCTTGCTCCCCCCTCTCTATTTATTTCAGAGCCCCCTTCCCCCTCCCCCATTTCTGAAGAAGGGTCCCGACCCGAAACGCCAGCTTTCCTGCTTCTCTGATGCTGCCTGGCCTGCTGTGTTCCTTCAGCTCCACAATGTGTTATCTTAATCAATCTCCATGTTGAGCACAGCTCTCTGAGTAACACCTTTTTGTAAATCACTGCTCTTTGAGCAAAGAAACTCCTTATCTCTGTCTTAATTGGCTGCCACCTAATTTTGACATTGTGGCTCTTATTTCTAGGTGAAAGTCAATAAGAACCACGAGCAGAAATCCTGGCCAACCTTCACACTTGCCAAGGGAACTGATGGCCAATAACAGTGCCTAGCCTTGTACAACAGCAGCTAAATAAAAGTAGATAGGCTTTGGTCCATTAGACCATAGTTTCCTCATTCCCGAACCTGTTTAGATTCAATTATCTAATGTTGCAGTAACTTTTATAAGTGTGTGCTGCACAATCTAGAGAAAATTACCCAAACCACCACCCGAGATGAAGGACATTGAAGTATGAGGTACATAAGTTACCTGAAGTGAAAATAAAGTTTCTGCAATCTTTACAAAATGATCCAACTCCCATTTGAAAGCCAATTGAATCTGCCTCCACTATAGTCTCAGGCTGTATGTCCCTGACACTGACAAATAAAAACATTTTTCCTTGTATCACTGTTGATTCTTTTGCAATCACCTTAAATCAATATTGTTGTAGACTTGGTCACCAAGCAGGTGTGTTTGGTTGCAGACGTTTCATCACCCTGTTAGGTAACATCATCAGTGCGCCTCTGGTGAAGCGTTGGTGTGCTGTCCCACTTGCTATTTATATGCCTCGGTTTGCTGGGGTGGTTGGCATCACTTCCGGTTTTGTTTCTTGGTGGTTTGTATTTCGAGTCTAGTTCAATGTGTTTGTTGACAGAGTTGTGGTTGGAATGCCAGGTCTCCAGGAATTGCCTGGTATGTCTCTGTTTGGCTTGTGCTATTACAGATGTGTTGTCCCCATCGAATCTATGTCCTTCTTTGTCCGTGTATACTGAGACCAGTGAGAACTGGTCATGTCTCTTGGTGGCTAGTTGGTGTTCATGTATCCTTATTGTCAGTTTTCTTCCAGTTTGGCCTATGCAATGTTTCTCACAGTCCTTGCATGGTATCTTGTATACTACATTGGTTTTATTGGTTGTGGGTATGGGATCCTTTACGTTTGTCAGTAGCTGCCATAAGATGGTTGTTGGTTTGTGGGCTACCCTGATACATAGGGGTCTGAGTAGTCTTGTTGTCATCTCCGAAATGTCTCTGATGTATGGCTGGGTGACTAGCGTATCTGGCTGTGTTGTGTCTTCTTGTTGTGGTCTGTCACAGAGGTAACAGCGGATTGTCCTTTTTGGGTATCCATTCCTCACAACTCACTTCACCTTCAAAAACCGTATATTCAAACAAATCAACAGAACATCAATGGGAGCCCCGATATCAGGACTGATAGCAGAAGTGGTAATGCAAAGATTAGAACGGACAGCGCTCCCCACTGAACAACCCAAACTCTGGGTCTACTATGTAGATGACACCTTCATGTTTATTAAATGCACAAGACTGGAAGAAACCACTGACAAATAAACAACATCCTCATTGCAATAAAATTCACAAAAGAAGAAGAAAACAATAACCAACTACTCTTCCTAGACATAATGGTGGAATGTAAGAACAATGGGGATTTCCAGACCAGCGTATACAGAAAGACCACACATACGGACCAGATTCTTAATTACACCAGAAACCACCCCAACACCCATAAACAGAGCTGCATCAGGATATTTATTCAAACAAGCTACAACACGCTGCAGCAACCTGGAACTGCGCAAAGCAGAACAGATACACTTATAAAGAGTTTTTTAAAGGAATGCAATCAAACACACCGGCTCGGCGAGCAAGTCTACAAGCTCGTCCACAACCCGAGCTACAAATTTTCTCAAAAACTTTAAATCAATGTTATCTGGTTCCCAACCATTCCACCAAAGGGAACAGCTTCTCCCTGTTTACTTTGTCTAGGCCCATCATGATTTTGAACATTTCCATCAAATTCCCCTTCTCTCCTCCAAAGAGAATAGTCCCAGCTTCTCCAATCTACTCATATTATAGATGTTCTTCTCCTTGGAACCATTCTTATGAATTTGATTATTTTACATATTCAAATATTTATTGATTTATTGGTAGACGTGACATAGTCGTTACAACTGTGAACCAGGCTGAATACAGATGGTTCAACAGGGGAGGTTAAATAGCAAATAAGAGAAACAGAGAAACACATGAAAAAAAATGTTGCAGGTAGCATGAAATGAAATCCCAAAGTCTACTATAACCACATTATTTATAAAGCGTGGCAAAAGGAGGAGTGGGGCCAATTCAGGGCATAAATAGAGATTTACAGAAAGAGGTAAAAGGCATGGAGGAGATGTTAAGTGAATACTTTGTATTTGTTTTTACATATGAGGCAAATCTCACCCAAGCCAAAGTGACAGAGAAGGAAACTCTTTCACTAGAAGGTATTGGATAAGCAGTTAATGCTTACAGACACAGGGACCAGATGAGATACATCCAAAGACATTGAAGAAAGTGAAAATTGCAGAGGTCCTGGTAAATTATCTTTCAATCTTCTCTGGATTCAGGGTTGGTGCCAGAGGAGTGGAGAATTTCAAATATAACTCCCTTGTTCAAGAAAGTCTGAAAAGATAAGCCAAGCAATTTCAGGCCTGTCAGTATAATGTTGGTGATGAGAAAACTTCTAGAAATGGTTATTTAGTATAGAATTAACAGTCACATCAAAAATGTGTGATAATTTGGAAGAGTCAGCATGGATTTGTAAAGGAAAAATCATGTCTATTCAAATTGTTGCAGTTTTGTTGAAAAAGTAACAGAGAGACCAGATGAGGACAAGACTGTTATTGTGGTGTACGTGGATGGTCAAAAGATGTTTGATACAGTAGTAGAACATAGAACATAGAACATAGAACATTACAGCGCAGTACAGGCCCTTCGGCCCTCGATGTTGCGCCGACCTGTGAAACCAATCTGAAGCCCATCTAACCTACACTATTCCATTATGTTTATCCAATGACCATTTAAATGCCCTTAAAGTTGGCGAGTCTACTACTGTTGCAGGCAGGGCATTCCACGCCCTTACTACTCTCTGAGTAAAGAACCTACCTCTGACATCTGTC
>NC_063346.1:19779793-19811995 GCF_021869965.1 Rhincodon typus | reverse complement strand
GCAATACTCCAAGTGCGGCCGCACCAGAGTTTTGTACAGCTGCAACATGACCTCATGGCTCCGAAACTCAATCCCTCTACCAATAAAACCTAACACACCGTACGCCTTCTTAACAACCCTATCAACCTGGGTGGCAAATTTCACATGGACACCGAGATCTCTCTGCTCATCCACACTACCAAGAATCTTACCATTAGCCCAGTACTCTGTATTCCTGTTACTCCTTCCAAAGTGAATCAGCTCACACTTTTCCACATTAAACTCCATTTGCCACCTCTCAGCCCAGCTCTGCAGCTTATCTATGTCCCTCTGTAACCTACAACATCCTTCCGCACTATCACAACTCCATCGACTTTGGTGTCATCTGCAAATTTACTAACCTATCCTTCTACGCCCTCATCCAGGTCATTTATAAAAATGACAAACAGCAGTGGCCCCAAAACAGATCCTTGAGGTACACAACAGGCTCATGAAGAAAGTGATGGGCCAAGGAATAAAAGGGACAGGAGCAATATGGGTACAAAACTGGCTGAGTAATAGTTCATGGCTATCCTTTTTTGGGCTGGAGTAATGTTTTAGTGGAGCTCCCCAGATCTTTGCTTTTCCTGACATATACATCTTGATGTGTCAGGGACAGTTTCAAATTTTGTGGATGATATAAATCTCAGAAGACTTGTAAACTGTGAGGAGGACAGTATAGAACTTCAAAAAGACATTGTCACATTGGTGGAGTGGGCAGAAAGGTGGCTATGAAGTTCATTGTGGAGATGTGTGAGGTAATACACTTTGGTATGAAGAACATTGAGTGACAGTATAAAACAAAGGGTACCATTCTAAAGGATGTGCAGGAACAGAGGGATCTGGATGAATACACGCTCAGGTCACTAGAGGTGGTAGGACAAGTGGAAAGAAAAACTATTAAAGGATGCAGTATCCTGGGCTTTATTAAGAGGGGCATAGAGTACAAGAACAGGGAGATTATGGTGAACTTATTTAGGCCACTGATTAAGACCTCAGCCAGAGTATTGTGCACAACTCTGGGCACCACACTTTAGGAAGGACGTGAATGAATTGGAGAGAGTGAAGAAAAAATTTACAAGAATGGTTACAAAGATCAGAAACTTCAGTTATGAGAATAGGTTGGAGAAGTTGGGACTATTTCCTCGGAGAGGAGAAAGCTGAGGGGAGATTTGATAAAGTTTTCAAACTCATGACACATCCGGACAGAGTAGATATGGAAAAACTGCTCCCATTCATGAAATGATCAAGAATCAAAGGGCACAGTTTTAAAGTGTTTTGCAGAGTAGCAAATATGAGGTGAGAAGCAACATTACCACACAGCGAGTGGTTTGTGAATGGAATCACTACCTGCAGGTGTGGTGGAGACAAATTTATTTGAGCATTCAAGAGGACATTGGATGACTATTCAAATACAAACAGATGCAGGATTATTGGAAAAGGCTGGAGATTGGCATTAAGTCAAATGCTCAGAGAGTCAGTGCAGATATGATAGGACAAATGGCCTCATTCTGTGCCATAACAATTCTGTGATTTACTAAGGAATTAACTTGAGTATATCAATAAAACTAGTATATGGTTCAGGATAACTTCTTAAAGACATTTTCAAATATCTTAATTCAGGAAGTATCCTAGACACTCTTACTCATTGTGATAAATTCATTTCCAGCTCTACTCCCTGTAGTAACGTTGTATCAGGTACCACTCTTAAATAATTAAAGCATTACTTTTCAATACAAAAACATTATACTATGCTGACTAATTGCACTGGTTCAAAGCAGTTTATGACGGTAGAGTTAGAGGAAATTTAATTAGCACAAACCCACAATGTTTGCCACAATGTCTCAATGCTGGAATATTATCCTTAAGAATCTTGATTTGTATCTGATCTGACTTACTTTTAAGACTACATAACATTTAATTGACAAAGGAACACTAACAAGACTCAGGAATTTCAGATATTGAGCAAACTTTAGTTCCCTGTTGAACTTCTGTGATTTCAAGAGGCTTTTATTAATCGTGTCAGAAGGAAATTCAATATATTACCTTTCCGCAACAAATAAATCTTCTCTAAGCATTCCATAGACAGCTATACATTAGCTCGAGTGGTAAGCCTCTTTGTCAAGCTCAGTCATAGGTTCAAATTTCAGAGCCACAGGCTCTTCTTCCTAATACTACTGCAGCAAGTGATATTAGGTCTTTGTCATTGAACAGAATGTCACATCATGGGAAGCTATTCCAAACTTAAAAATACCAATTTTGGTCAATGACCAAATGCTGGGAATATTGATTGTGAGATGGTCAACAGTTTATTACATGGGCTATGCCTACTCTCCTCAATGAAGGTAGGTGCATCATGGAAAATAAACGCTATGAATCATTTTATTATTGTTTTCAGTGATATTCTGTTCCATTGATTTTATTTTTACAATGTGGAAATAGTTCATAATATTTTTGTATGACTCTATGATTTTATTTGAAACAAATGTACCAGAGATTATTGTATAGAGATGATTGAATGTTTTTAAATTCAATACAATAACTATATTTTTTCTACTCCACCAGAATTTATTCTTCTTGGCACATAATCACTTGCTTCCCAGTGGCCTCCTTTATTTTGATAGAACGGTAATGTTAGAACAGGGGGATAAGCAAGCCAAATCAGCCTCACTATCACTGGATTTGCAACACAATCAATTTAATACATTCAATTTCCCTCAAAATTGCCTAATTGTTCCTAACTAGACTTTACAAATAACAGATCTTGGACACCAGGGTTATAACTTAAGCAAAAATTAACAACTTATTATTAACATTGTAATTTTAACAGAACACAAATAAACAACAAGGCAATCTAATTAATATCTCAATACTCTTTGACCATCAACACCTACTAACACCTGACAGATAGATAGACACAGTTATGGGATAAATTTAAAAAAGACATAAAAGAATCATAATTTGCCAGTTTGATAGTTGTTTCAATGATGAATATCTGGCTGTATGTCTTGCTTGAATTCTGAACTCATAAGTCAATGCAAACAGCTTCAGCAGGCCTCTGGAGAGTTTTACTTATTTCTTACAGACTAGGATTCTTTTCTCAGAACTTCCAACAAATCGATAACTGGAGAGAAACTAGAGAGAGCAAAAACCAAAAACAACCCAATCCAGAAGATTCCAAAGCAAAAAAAAACACCTGCCCATAACCCAGTCAGAACCAGTACGCTCTTTGTTTCTCTGTGGTTAGCTGGCCAACACTTGTCCTCTCATGATTGACCAATTCAACATTCAACCAGCTGGTGTCCTGAGTATAGCAACATCACACCTCCAAATTGTCGACTGTGTCATCAGACTCATAATTAAACTGCATATCTTTCTGGGCCAGTGCTAAACTGCAAACATCCATCATTTGTTCTCTCCATTTTTTTAAAAACAAGCTGCTGTTCAAAGTTCAATTCTTAACTTCAATTCACAGTTCCAAACCAAAAATGAGAAAAATAAAAAATGTGATGCTTTCAACAGTAATCACTTGTTTCTGCTGAGATTCTGTTGAACTCAACATATTGCGGGCAGCCTCCATCATATTGTGTGCAACAAGCCATTAAAATAAGTCATGTTAATTAAGAACAGATCTAAAAGTTCAAAATTGGCATCTAGAATGCACAGTGGGCCATCAGCAACAGCAGAATTCTGATCAATCACAGTATTCTGCTGAATGGACATATCACTCTTTCACCAGAGAGAAAAATACATGCTATGTGAAAGTAAATATGTTGGGTTATCCCTCACCAATTTCTTCTGCCTTCCTGCAGCCTTTGATATGATCCATCCTCCTCTGTCTGTTGTGAAGACCAGTGTCATTATGCTGTCTTGGTTTCAGTCTCAGCTGGAAGATCACAGCAAAAGCATCTCCACCAAACAGCTTTTATTCCCCTCGACTACTAGTTCTAGACAATCTCAAGGATCTGTACTTGGCCTTTTCCCCTTCCTCATCTAAATACTTCTTCTTTGCAGCATTTCCTACAGATGTTAAGTCAACTTCCACATTTAAATTACTATTATCAAATTGTATGCTTCCTCCATCAGCTCAATATCATCAGAATGTTAGTTTGAATTCAAGTCTGAAATGAGGTACTATTACTTCTAGTTAAATATTGGATAAATGTCATTGTCAGCACAAACTCGTTGTCTTTACAATAATTTAATTTCTCTCTTTGGCCAATAACTCAGGCTGAACTAAACTGTTTGCCAGTTCCTATACATTCTCCAACATAGAGAGTTATCTAACTCTGTAACATTGCTAGGTGCTCATCCACTCCAGTGGTAATGTAATTTAAATTTTGAGACTTTGTTTCTATGATAACCAGTGGTACGGTCTCCAATGACTAATTTATGGGAAAACCTTGGCAATTTTATCACAAAAACCTGGCATCATTAAAGCCTTAAAAGTTCACAGAATTTCATTCAGAAAACCAAAAATATGAATAAAATAGTTCTAAACATTTCGGGAAAGTAATGCAATGCTAATTCAACTTTTCCAGGTTGCCCTCTCAGTACTTTTTTTGATTTGAATTTTATCTGTTCATTGTCAGCTTACTCACTATTAACCCCAGAGTTAAAATTCAGTGGGAGTTGGAACTATTTTCAAGAGGGTGGCAACACTATTTTTCTACAGGGCCTTTCATCTAATTTTTTAGGTTATATTTTAAAATTCCATGTTACTTGATCATTTTCTCTATACTTTAGTGAAAACAAAATTAAAGTTAGCATTTAAAATGAGTGCATTCCATGGAACAGATGTCAGCTGTCTGTTGCAGTGATGATTTTGTTCCGTTCATTCAGAGAATCTCTGGTTGCACCGACATTTATTACCCATCCTTAGTAGCCCTTGAGAAGGTGGTGATGAGCTGCCTTCTTCAACTGTTGTGACCCTTTTGGTGTAGGTAGAATCACAATTCTATTGGGGAGGGAGTTTCAGGATTTTGACCAGTAACACTGAGGGAACGGTATTGAATTTTCAAGTCAGGATGTGAAAGGCTTGGAGGGGAACATGCAGGTGGCAGTGTTTCCATGTATCAACTGCCCTTTTCCTTCTATCTGGAAGTGGTCATAGTTTGGAAGGTGCTGTCTAAGGAGCCATGGTGAATTTCTACAGTATATCGTTTAGATAATACACATTGCTGCAACTGAGTGTCCATGGTGGAGGGAGTGGATGTGGTGCCAATCAGGCTCGTGTGTGGCCTGGGTTGTCTCAAGCACCTTGAGTATTGTTGGATCTGCAACCACCCAGATAAGTGAGAAACATGCCATCAGAATTTTAACTTGTGCCAGCCTCAGGGGACTCAGGAGGTGTGTTACTTGCTGCAGGATCTACACATCAACTCAGTCAAATTCTGACTGCAGCTTTCCATTCAAAATTGTTATTAAATCAGTTTTTTTTTGTCAAGTAATCTCACCTGTCAATGAGAAATTTCTGCATTACATTGCTGATTAATTAACTTCAGCACTTATGCTGTTTAAGTGGTTTGGTCTTACCTAAGAAGCATGAAAGGTTACATCCTGACTGATTGTTATTTTGCAAATGAACAAAATTCAGTCTTAGGAGTTGTATGTTTCAGATGAGTGTTACCAAAACTTTGTTACATCATGAGCCATAATTTACACTGAAAAACATAGCTTTCTCCTGTGCTCAAAAAGTGAAACATTCACACTATCGTACTCTAAACAGTCAAGAAATATGAGCATGCTTGATTGTTCAATTCATTGTTAAACCCTTAGATTGAAAATGTGCGTGCCATGATAAATCCTTTCTTGTAGATTTTCAAAGATCTCAGCTGCCAATGAAATGAATATGAGATAAATTATATTTTATATCAGATGTTTTTGCAAAGTGCAACAGAACAGAGAGGAGGTGAAATTATGAACTTGAGAAAGATTGGCTCATTCCAGAAGTTGACATCTGTTTGGTACTAAACTGATTATTTTTCCAGATGTTTCCAGTTTAAACCTGTTACATGACAGTAGAGTCCAACAGGAGTTGCCACGTAAATTTTAGACTTACAATAAATGTTATGAACTCAATTCCTGAAAGTCAAAATATGATCTTATATTAAGTCAAATCTCTCTGAAATACCTGACAGAAACAGATCACTCCCCCTTCCCTGTTCCATTTGTTTCCTATTTTTGCCTGCATTATTCCTTATTTTTAAATGTCCCAGGCCATTTTATCGTGTTTCTTTTTCTTTGTACCAGGCAACAAACAAGTACATTTAAACTGTAACTTCTGGATCCCAAAACTGCCATCGAAATGAATGCATGCAATTTTTAAACCTGTGCAGCCATTATTTCTTACAATGATTCTCATATGCATTAAGTGTAGGACCATGGGATTGGACCTGTGATATACTCAAAATGGTAATCGCACTACTGTTCTTCCCTCTGATTTTAAGAAATAACTTTAGTCAAACACTCAGTGCTGAATTTTATCAAAAATTGACTAAGGGAGATTTCTGAGGCTTTGCCTCTGTGACTCCTGGTGAACTTTCTCCAACTATTCTCTGGCTGGTCTCCTCATTATGTATGCCCCACTCCTATGCTCGTGCTATTTTATACTCACCATCAGCAGAAGTGCTCAGCATTGCCCCGATGTTCTGAGATTTCTGGTACTAGTGCCATATTTAAAGTCCAACTGTGCACCAGGTCAAGGGCTGTCATCCAGGAAATTCCCCTTTGGGTATAGTTAGTGAGAGGGAAATGTAAAAGAATGGCTTCTGAGGGCAAGTATGTGGCACAGGAGACTTGTCATTGTAAATACAAGCTCAGATTTGAAAAGATATTGCTATTTTACATTGTTACCTGTCTGATCAGCAGTCATTGTAACTGCGGCTACAAGAATCGAGCTACCCATCAATTGCCCCATGTCATGTTAGAATCCTATCTGTAGGAGTACTACTCTCTCTCTAATGCTCAGCGTAGCGTCACATTTTGTCATTGTTCAATGTGCATCATATGTTGGAAAACCTTCAAACAGGTGAAAATGTTCATGTTTGCTGTTGTGCAATAAATGTTAATTTTTTTTAAAAAAAGCTGCATTTGCTCCTGGGAACTTACGGGGACTACTTGCCTTTTGAGCAGCAACAAATTTACAGTCAATGGATGATCACTACACACAGTTCACACCTTTTGGAATGGGATAGCCATTAAGTCCTGTCTGGCTTGCTGCACTTGATTCTGCACTGCTGTGTCATTGCTGAATGTGATGCCCTCCTCCACAACATCCTCACTACCTCCTCAGAAGACTGTTGCTACTCTCCCAGCTCTCCAGTGTCCATTACAGCCCCACTCTGCCTGCGACAGCAATGAAGAGCACAGCACGCAAGGATTATGTGGCACAGTGTGTCTGGGCTGTACTGCAAGGTGTTTAAGACCGCACTGAGCATTGGAACCTCAGCTGTTGTTTGCTCCACCATAGGCTTTGTGGAATAATAGGTTGCAATTTATCCATGCTCCACCTTAGTTCAGGGGGTTGCATGGCCGAATCATCAGCCACAGTTGCAGACAGCAGCTCTCAACTCTCAGTAATCATCCCTGGACCACATCCAGCTCTTGGTGTGAAGCAGCATAAATACAGTGAAAAGGGTGTACCGTCACCATACATAGGCGCCATTCATATTTACTTAGAATAAAATAAGAAAAAGATAACTTAAAGAGAGTTCAACTTTTCCTTCTCCGCTGCTACAGCATGCTGCCAGCAGTGTCCCACTCTCGGCTCCCCAGCCCACTCCATGCTGCTACCAGGGGCCCACTACACACAGAAGCAAGAGACCTGCTCCAGGCTTCACAGGCCAGCTGACTCTGTAGCCAATCTGCCTCTGAAGGTGCCGCTGCCGCTCCAGAGCCCAATGAAGCTCCCTCCTGCTGAACAGCTCTCCTTATCAGGAAAGTTTGAGAAAAAAGAAGAGGTAGAAGGAAAATGAAAAAGAAAGAAGAAGCAGACAAAGAGGACTTGCCTGGGCATAGGAGCCTGTGCACTGCCTATTCTGCTGCCACCATCTTGGAAACGATTCCACGTAGGTCTCTGGTGGATCCTTGGAAGTAGCCAATTGAATAAAAATTTAAGGCAGTTATTATTTCGATGGCCACCAGGATAGAATGGCCACCCAACCCTTCAGACCATAGCTCCTGCTCGGGCAGATGGCAAAGTTCTTTGACGATGTCCCAGGATATTCGCTACCTGTGGCAGCAATGCTCCTTGCTCATCGAGAGGAAAGGCATCAAGGATGATAGGGTTTGGGCCTCCTGTACATACTCCACATGACAAAGGGACCTTCACATGCTGCTCCTGGGTCCAATGGCACAACTGTTCCCCCTCAGTCTCTTTGTACCTTTGTAGCTCCATGGTGCTGTTCCAATAAACATGTGTGGGGAATATCAGAAACACAATGGGGTCTTAGTAATGTTAGCAATCAGTATTCACATCACTCAAAATGATGGTTTAGCACTGTCCTCCATTCAGTGGGTCATGCAGGACTTCAACAAAGAGGTGAATGGATTGCCTCCACTTGAATGTTTGACATAGGTGACCTTGTTCTGATGGATGCCATGACATGCAAATACTGTAAGAAATTGTCCAACCTGAGCTGTTGGTTAGTTCACCAAGCTGACTGGTTTTCATGCATGGTATCTGTGCCATTGTTCCCAGCCTTTCCCAATAAAGGTTATTATTAGTTACTGCATGGTATTTTATATACCACATTTGTCCTGCTTATCGTGGGTATGGGGGGCTTTCATCTTTCAGAATAACTGGCGAAGTGTGGCTGTTGGTTTGTGAGCTATCCTTATTCCAAGAGGTCGTAGGAGTCTTGTAATCAGTTCTGATGTGTTTCTAACATAGGGTAGGGTAGGGTGGCCAGTGTGTTGGGGTGTACAGTGTCTTCTTGGTGGTGTTTGTTTGCCAGGCATCGGCAGACGAAGCTGTTAGGATAACCCATTGTTTGCAAACACTCTGTCTAGGTGTTCCTCCTCATATTGCACAGCTCCGGAGTGTTGCAGTGAGTTATAGCTCATTTAAACAGAGTCTTGAAACAGCTCTGTTTGTGGAGGCTTGGGGTGGTTACTGTTGTAATTCAGGATTTGGTCTGTGTGTGAAGACTTTTTGTAGTTAAATGTGATATTTAAAATACCTTGCAGCAACTGTGAGAAACACTACATAGGTCAGACAGGTAGGACGCTTGCCACCAGGATACATGAGCACCAACTCGCAGCAAAACAGCACGTCCAACTCTCCCTCATTTCAATACACTTCTGACAGAGAAGGACATCAATATGACTGGGACAAAGTTACAGTACTAGGACAAGCAATACAGAGAAAGCACGAGAATTCCTGGAGGCCTGGTTTTCAACTACCGATGCAATTAATAAACATGTTGAAATAGATGCCAACTCTTACCACTACGGTACAAAACCAAAAACAAGACATCCCACCGTGACAGAACAGACCATATAAATTCAGAGTGGGACAGAGCAACAATGCCTCAACGGAGGCTACACGGCACTGACGATGTCACCTGGAGGGGAGATTAAACGTTTGCATGAAAACTAGTCAGCTCGGCGAACCAACCAACATCTCCAAACCCAACCCGACCTACAGATCTTCGTTAAAACATAGATCGTAGAATCCCTACAGTGTGGAAACAGGCCCTTAGGCCCAACAAGTCCACACCGACCCTCAGAGCATCCCACCCAGACCCATTCCCCTGTAACCCACCTAATCTACACATCCCTGAACACTACAGACAATTTAGCATGGCCAATCCACCTAACCTGCACATCTTTGGACCATAGAAGAAAACTGGAGGACTCAGGGGAAACCCACGCAGACACAGGGAGAATGTGCAGACTGCACACAGACAGTCACCCAAGGGTGGAATTGAACCCAGGTCCCTGGCGCTGTGAGGCAGCAGTACTAACCATTGAGCCACCGTGCCTCCCCAACATGTTCAAGGTGAGAGCAAATCAGCTCCACCCCCTTGTGCAACCTCTGAGACCTTGGGTTATCTTTGTGAATTGTGGACCTTCTAATTTGGATTTGTGGAAAGGCAGTCCTTTCCAGTCTTTGCGTCACTGCAAATCCAACCTAAACTACGGATACGCTACGTAGACGACACCTTTGTCATCATTAAACGGACCAAATTAGAAGAGACACACAAACTCATAAACAACACCCTCACCGGAATAAAATTCACCAGAGAGGAGGAGAAGAACAAACAACTCCCATTCCTGGACGTCATGGTGGAGCGCAAGACAAATGGGGAACTGCAAACAAAAGTACAACGAAAAGCCACACACACAGACCAGGTATTGAACTTCAATAGTAACCATCCCAGCACACACAAACGAAGCTGCATGCGAACACTATTTAAAAGGGCAACAACACACTGCAACAACATGGAACTACGCCAAGAGGAGGAGGAATACCTCTTCCAAGTGTTCAATGATAATGGATATCCAAAGAACTGGGTCAGGAGATGCCTAAAGGAACAGCATCAGAAAGATTCTACACGTCCCGACACACTCATCACACTACCCTACATCAGGAACACGTCAGAACTCACCACAAGACTTCTACGACCGCTGGGCATCAGAGTGGCACACAAACCCACATCAACCCTACGACAAATGCTCACCTGAACTAAAGACTCACTCCCCGCCATGGACAGGACCAATGTCATCTACAAGATCCCCTGCAGAGACTGCGAGAAACACTACATCGGACAAACAGGAAGGAAACTAACAACAAGAGTACATGAACACCAACTGGCTACAAAAAGACACGACCAATACTCACTCATCTCAATCCACATGGACAAGGAGAACCATGACTTCGACTGGGACAACACCAAGATCCTGGGACAGGCTAGGCAGAGACAAGCACGAGAATTCCTGGAAGCATGGCACTCCACGAAGCAGGCTATTAATAAACACATTGAACTCGACCCCATATACATTCCACTACGGAGGAAACCCGGAAGTGAGGCAATCCATCGCAATGGACCCCAGAGTTTAAAAGCCAGTCGGGAAAACACACCGACGCTTCATCAGAGGCTGCACTGAGGATGTCACCAAGCACGGTAACAAAACGGCTGCGGAACAACAAACCAGCTCGGTGAGCCAACCAACCTCAACAGGTCTCGGTATGAAGAGGATGGGTGCCTCTTTTGAGGACTACCTTTTTATATTGGATGCTGACATTTCTCTCCAAGGTGTGCCCCCTGCAAGTGCTCCTTCCTGCCTACACCCTCCCAGATCCTCCAATAAAATCCCTAGCTCCTAAAGCAGCCTTCCCTCCCATGTACTTATCCTGTCATAGATTGAGAATCTGGGGACTATTTGTAGTCCCAGTCCTGCCCACTGCTACCAGTCAACCTGTTGCAACTGTGCAGCTGCCACCCATGGTGTTTTGATGCTAGTTCATTGAGGTGGGATTTATAGAAAAGCACCATATCCAATCAATTAAGGTTTTTCAAAACATCAAATGTTTTCTGAGCTGCTGTGGTCAGTGAAGACACATCCTTTCTGACTCTTTAGGTGGTGAGGCAGGAAAGCCCATCTTCCAAAAACGTCCTGCTCTGCAACACAGGACTACACGCATGCTGGATAACAGAGTTAACA
This sequence comes from Rhincodon typus, assembly GCF_021869965.1. Lineage (NCBI taxonomy): Eukaryota > Metazoa > Chordata > Chondrichthyes > Orectolobiformes > Rhincodontidae > Rhincodon > Rhincodon typus. Next base: position 19,800,307 of record NC_063346.1, on the reverse strand, counting down.
TCAAAGAGACAGAGCTAAGCAAGTCCACAACTATTGAATCAGGATCAAAACTACACAGTCCTGCTTCATCCAGTCTTGAACACAAGTGGACAATTAAACAATAAATGGTGGGAAGCAGCTCAAAAAATATCCCCAGTCTAAATGATTGTGGAGTCTCAATGCAAAGGACAAAGTTGAAATCTTTTGCCAAAAGTGTGAAGTGGACAACCAATTTCATTTTCCTCTTGAGGTCCCCGACATCATTGATCAAAGTCACACAACACCAGGTTATAGTCCAATAGGTTTATTTGAAAACACAAGCTTTTGGAGCCTGTGATTTCAAATAAACCTGTTGGACTATAACCTGGTGTCGTGTGACTTCTGACTTTGTCCACCCCAGTCCAACACTGGCACCTCCACATCACGAACGTTACAGATGACAGTCTTCAGCCAATTAGTTCACTCCATGTAGCATCTTTAGTTCACTCCATGTAGTATCAAGACCCAGCTGAAGGCATTGGATATAGCAAAATCCCTAGCAATGGGTCTACCTACGGTTAATGGTCTATTAATTTTACTACTGCACCTAACTAACTGCTTAATTTTACTAGTGTACCTAACCAACTGGATTTAACTAGGCGTTCACTTATGATCCAATAAAGAAGAACAAGCTGAATCTGAGTGAAGGGTTGTGTACTTGTAATGAGCGTATCTGTAAATAAGTGCTTATAAAAATGTAAAGGCTGGCTCAATTTCTAGCTTTCAGCAATAGACATTCCATAGATTCCCTACAGTGTGGAAACAGGCCCTTCAGCCCAACAATTCCACATTGACCCTCAGAGCATCCCACCAAGATCCATCCCTTAATCTACACATCCCTGAACACTATGGGCAATTTAGCATGGCCAATCCACCTAGCCTGCACATCTTTGGACTGTAGGAGGAAACTGGAGCAAACCCATGCAGACACGGAGAGAATGTGCAAACTCCATACAGGCAGTTGCCTGAGGGTGGAATTGAACCTAGGCCCCTGGAACTGTGAGGCAGCAGTGCTAACCACTGAGTTACCGTGCCACTCCCAAATTCTGGAGTCTAACTCTACACCACATGAACAGTAACTGCTGAAGATGGACAGTCACTGCCACCTTCTCAAGGCTAATTAGGATGGGAAGTAAATATGATGCTCGCATCCCATGAACAAGTAGTAAAATAAAAACTGTAAATTAAGTTTCATTGAGTTCCCCTGCATTGCTTGCTGCTGTCTGCATGATTGGCTGACCGGGGCCAAATAGCCTATTCCTGCTCCTTTAAAACAAAAACTCTTATGTTCATATGTTCGCAACCCCAAAACCCAGTTTGGAAATCTAAAAAAAAGTTTTTGCAAAATTATACTGCAATGCAAAAGTGTATCAAACGTACATACATTAATGCATGAGCTGTTACATGAGGACATCTAGTGGTTCATTGATCTCACTTCATCCATGTTGAAATGTTCAGGCTTTTAAGCTGCATTCCAGATGCCATCACTGGAAGTTACAAAGGCAGAGTTTTCATGAGATCTTTTTCAGAGTCAATGACATCTGGGATAAGTTGTTCATCATTAGTGTGGATTTACCTGTAGATCTTCAGAAAACGTTCTGCAAGGGGAAGATATCTCAAGTATAGAAACTAGGTAGAGTAATGGAACATAGTAATATCAGTACAGTTCTGGTCTCCCTGTTATCAGAAGGATATTATTAAACTGGAGAAAATTTAGAAGAGATTTACCAGGATGTTGCTAGGAATGGAGATGTTGAACCAAAAGGACAGGCGGGGACTTTTTTCACTGGAGCATAGGAGGTTGAGAGGTGACCTTATAGATGTTTATAAAATAACGAGGGGTATAGATAAGGTGATTGGCAGGTGTCTCTTCCCTAGGGTGTGGGATTTCAAGACTAGGGGACATATTTTTAAAGTGAGAGGAGAAAGATTTAAAAAGGATTTGAGAAGCAATTTTTTTTGCACAGAGAGTGGTTCATGTGTGGAATTAACTTCCAGACGAAGTGGTGGATGTTTAAAAGACATTTAGATAAGGACATGAATAAAAAATGTTTGGAGGGACATGGCCCAAGCAGAGGCAGTTGGGACAGTTTAGTTTGAGATTATGGTCAGCATGGACTGTTTCTGTTCTGTATGACTCTATGAGTCACCGTGGTCTTCTGGGTGTTGCCCAATATTTTCTTGCTCAAATGTTTTCCCATTTCCCTTTGAAAAGCTATTGCAGACTTCGCTTTTGCCACTGTCATTAATAGATTGATATTCTAAAATGTAAAGTAAGATTTGTAGAAAGAAATATGGAGTAGAAAAGGAAGGATGCAACGCTGAATTTTCTGCAAATAATTGGTTAAGGTGCAATTCTGTTTGTGTGCACTTTAGGAAGCATCACAGTACCACAAAATGGTTCATTAAAATGATATGAGGAATGAGAATCTTCAAAGCCATGTGGAGATCTGACTCGTGCAAAACGTTGAAGAGTTTTCAGAAACTAATAGGGAAAAACAAACATTTCTACAAATTGGTGAATCAGTAATGAGGGACTGTACATTTGTGATCATAGCAAATAGAAAAAAAAGTTTGAGAAACATTAAATACATTATGTTTAGAGAGGTATTAAATAATGGAATGATTTCATCAGCAGCAGGAATGGAAACAGAATCCGCAATGTCTATTCAAAGGGAAGTGGATAAATAATTAAAATAAGAAATATTAAGAGAGTGTGAAAAAGGACAACAGGAATGAGATTAGGTGGAGCACTCTCACAAAGTCACAGTGGGTCAATGTACGTGATTCTGAAAGGTGCATTTAACTTTTGTCCTGATGTAGGTTTCATTTTCTAGAGTTCTGCAATGATATTAAGATCAAAAATTCTCATCAATGAGCTGACTGCTTACAAATTACACTGTGGACTTCTCAACATGACATGTTTTGGAGGATTGTGGAATCATTTGACTGCAATACTATATTCTGTGTGTTTTAGGATTCCAGAAATTACTATCCATTTCAATGTAATAATGACAGTATCCCCATAATGGCTACCATAAAATACAGGCCAATGTAAAAAGACTTGAAAGTAAACTGAAAGAGACTATCTGGGACCTTGCTGACTTCCTAAGCAAGATGTTTCAGCAAAGAAACCTTTACATATTTGCAACAATGTGAGAACTATTTAACTGATTGCCACATCGCAAATTCCAGATATCCTAGAGCCAACATGGTGCTTTAAATATGAGAAGCATTTTATATTTTTGACAAAAACCAATTGGAATGCAAATAATGTAAGCAGTACAAACAAACTATTTCAATAAGACTTTATAAATGTTTGATGCTTGCAAGAATTTAGCAGCTTAGAATCCAATAATCAATCAAAAAAAAACTGACACTTCCAGGGAAAGTTTAATTCAACTCACCTTAACATTCTGTTGTATTTTCTATGATTTTGGTGCTTATGTTTTACCTTGTCCTAGACTGTTACATATTATAAAAGGGTAAATGTTTGGAAAAATTTCCAAGTCTCATCACTAGTGGTTATTTTTATATAATTCAGACTTTGAAGATCAGGGCGATGATCCCTATTGCCTTGAACAATAATTATCCCTCAATCAATATCACAAAAATTATCTGTTCATTATCATATCACTGTTGGTGCGAGTTTGCTGTGCACATATCACCTGTCTCATCTCCTACATTGCCACAGTGACTAATCTTCAAAAGTACTTTAGTGGTTCTAAAGTTCTTTGAGATGTCCAGTGGACATGAAACATACTGTACTAGTGTTAAGTCTTTCATTTCTAATTTCTTTGGAAACAATTCTGCAATTCAACTTGCCATGTTTAGATGATGCTGAAACTGATTTACATTATATTTCTTTTGAGATTTTATTACTGACCTGCATGCTGAACTCTTCCAATGCATTCCCATTCAGCCCTTCACCTTTCATTTTTTATAAATTACAGAAAATCCAAAACTCTTCTGCTTTCATTCACCAGGTCATTCAGAAAACAGTCCCATCGTGGTTACGTTGCCGTATCAGTAATTCGGGGGCCTAGACTAATAACATGGAGACACAAGTTCAAATCCCATTATGGAAACTTAGGGAGATTAAATTCAGTTCATAATATGAATGTAGAATAAAAGGCTAGGTGACCATGAAATCACTGGATTGTCATAGAAGCCCAATAGGTTCACCAATGTCCTTTAGGGGTGTAAACCTCTGTGCAGATCCTACTTGGCTTCTCATATTGGTGACCTCATAGGCATAGCAACATGGTTGACTCTCAACTGCCATTTTAGATTGGCAAATAAGACCCTTTTGCTCATCCTTAACTGTTACCCCTGAGAATATGGGATCTTGCTTCTCTCCATGCCTTTAATATAAAATTCTCACTCTTCTCTTCTCCTTTGGTTATATCACTTCCTAACTCTTTAAACTCCTTCAACCTCAAAGATCTCTGTGTTCTTCTAACCCTGACTTCTTTTGCATCCTTCACTCTGCATTATTTGTGGCAGCCCTGTCTTCAATTGTCCACATCCTAAGCACTGGAATTTTCAATGTTAAAGATGACAGAAGTGACATTTCATGTTCTCATAAACTCAAGATCTGTTGAGTAATATGCTGAAGGTGAATACTAGAAAATAGATCACTTCTTTTTTGCAGTGACCTCTGGCAATATCAGGCACATCCACTTCAAGCAGAGCATAGCTTGAAACAAAGGTCAAACATAATAATCCAAATTCATGATGTGGAGGTGCTGGTTTGGACTGGGGTGGACAAAGTCAGAAGTCACATGACGCCAGGTTTATCTGAAATTATAAGCTTTCATAACGCTGCTCCTTCGGCCAGTGAAGACACCTGACTCCATCAGACAAAGGAGCAACGCCCCAAAAGCTTGTGATTTCAAATAAACCTGTTGGACAATAACTTGGTGTTATGTGACCTTGTGACCAAATTCATTAAGTCAGTAACATTAGTTCCCTTGTCAACAAGATTAGATTTGGATATGGAAATCCAGAAAAATTACATCATTATAATTCAGTTCAACCAGTCCCTGTTGGTACTTATCCTTCATTTGAACAATAATGCAAGTCAAATTTACCTGCCTGTTACTGCATTCCTTTATCACTTTTACTTCATCCGCCTGTCATATTTAATTGTAAATACTGGCATGCTCTCTGCTTAAATCACTAATCCTGAAAGTGAAATTTCTAGCTGTAAAATGTTTTAATCTATGGCACTTAATCAACTAGAAATGTCCATTTTGATTGCTTAATCACACTCTTTCAAAACGTTTTAACGTTTTTACCATTTAACCCCATAATCTTATACAGATCCTTAGACGGCACCTTCCAAATCCATAATCACTACCATTTAGAAGGACAAGGACAGCAGATACATAGGAACATCATCACCAGCAAGACCTCCTCCAAGCTACTCACTATCATGACTTGGAAATATATCACTGTTTCTTCAGTGTTGCTGGGTTAGGATCCTGGAATTTATTCCCTGATGGCATTGTGGGTGTACCTGCTCCAAATGGATTGCAACAGTTCAAGAAGGGAGCTCACTGCAACCTTCTCAAGGGCAACCACAAATGAGCAATCAATGGTCACCCAGCCAGTGACACTTATGTCCCATGAAAGAATAAAGTAAAGATTTCATTGAAGACCAAGTGCAAATAGTATAAAGACTTTCTTCACACTTATATTTTCTTATTGTAAGCTGACTCCTACTGAATGTCTAATGCATTCTTTCTGAAGTTTCAATATTCCTCATGCAGAATGAAGATCAATACTCAACTATCGGGGGAAGAGATGAATATGGTAGCCTTCACCAAGGAGAAAGTGCTAGAAAAACTGAAAGGTCTGAAGGTGGCTAAATCACCTGGACCAGATGGACTATACCCCAGAGTTCTGAAGGAAATAGCTGAAGAGATAATGGAGGTGTTAGTGGTGATCTTTCAGGAATCACTGAAATCAGAGAGGGTCCCTGAAGACTGGAAAATCTCTAATGTGACCCCCCTGTTTAAGAAGGGAGTAAGGCAAAAGATGGGAATTACAGGCCGATAAGCCTGACCTCGGTCATTGGTAAGATTTTGGAGTCCATTGTGAAGGATGAGATTCCTGAATACTTGGAAATGCATGGTAAAGTAGGGCAAAGTCAGCGCGGTTTCATCAAGGGGAGGTCAAAGTTGACAAATCTGTTAGAATTCTTTGAGGACGTGTCGAGTAAGTTAGACAATGGAGAGCCAATGGAACTTATCTGCCCGGACTTCCAGAAGGCCTTCGACAAGGTGTTTCACAGGAGGCTGCTGAGTAAGATAAGGGCCCATGGTGTTAGAAGCAAGGTACTAGCATGAATGGAAGATTGGCTGTCTGGCAGAAAGCAGAAAGTGGAGATAAAAGGGTCCTTCTCAGAATGGCAGCTGGTGACTAGTGGTGTTCTATAAGGGTCAGTGCTGGGACCACAACTTTTCATTTTATACATTAATAATCTAGATGAAGGAACTGAGAGCATTCTTGCTAAGCTTGCAGATGATACAAAGATAGGTGGAGGGAAAGGTAGTTTTGAGGAGATGGGGAGGCTGAAGAAAGATTTAGACAGGTTAGGAGAGTGGGAAAAGGAGTGGCAGATGGAATACAATTTGGGAAAGTGTGAAGTCATGCACTTTGGTAGGAAGAATAGAGATATAGACGATTTTTTAAACGGGGAGAAAAATCAGAAATATGAAGGGCAAAGGGATGTGGGAGTCCTGGTCCAGGATTCTCTGAAGATTAACCTGCAGGTTGAGTTGGTAGTTGGGAAGGCAAATGCAATGTTAGCATTTATTTCAAGGGGATTAAAATATAAAAGCAGGAATGTACTTCTGAGGCTTGTAAGGCTCTGGTCAGACCACATTTAGAATATTGTGAGCAATTTTGGGCCCCATATCTCAGGAAGGATGTACTGGCCCTGGATCGGGTTCAGAGGAGGCTCATGAGAATGGTCCCAGGAATGAAGGGTTTAACCTATGCAAAACATGTGAGGACACTATACTCATTGGAGTTTAGAAGGATGAAGGGGGATATAATTGAAACTTACAGAATACTGAAAGGCCTGGACAGAGTGGATGTTGGGAAGATGTTTCCATTGGTAGGAGAGACTAGGACCCGAGGGCACAGCTGTAGAGTAAAGGGAAGACCCATTAGAACAGAGATGAAAAGAAACTTCTTCAGCCAAAGAGTGGTGAATCTTTGGAATTCATTGCCACAGAATGCTGTGAAGGCCAGGTCATTGAGTATATTTAAGACAGAGATAGGTTCTTGGTTGTTAAGGGGATCAAAGATTATGGGGAGAAGGCAGTTGAGAAACTTAGCCATGATTAAAAGGCGGAGTAGACATGATAAGCCAAATGGCCTATTTTCTGCTCCTATGTCTTATGGTCTTATGGTTTGTGTTTTGAATTAATTTGCTTTAACCTTTCCCATTCTACTCGTAAACTCTGATTTTTGCATATTGTTTTGTTTATGATCGTCATTTTTTGCCTTCTTTACTTGGTTCAAATGTATGTGCCCACATTTTTGATTAGCAGAAATTCAAAGACAGGAAAGTAGAGATGGGACTGCAGCCAGATCAGCCATGATCTTACAGAATAGTGCAGTAGGTTCAAAGGGCCAAACGGCTTAGTCATGCTTCTAAATCTTATGTTCAAACCTCTTTTATGTGTACCATCCTCAAACCACTAATTATTTCCTATTTTAATAGAATATACATACTTGCAACCACATTTTTGAAATAAAAATCACCTTGTTGCTCAATTGCCTTGTGATCTAATTCCTTGGCAGAATGATTTTCAAATACCTCGCTCCTCATTTTCCTTAAGTTCTGTTCTAACTCAATTTGATGTTTTGGATTTGGGCTGATTCTTTTCTAGTTGAATTTTAAAACTGATAATATTGTGACCACTACCACTACATTGCACATTTGCATTTTGCTCATGTATTTGGATATGATTATGAACAATCAATTCACCAACTCACTTATACATATTTCATATCCTCTCCACAAGTTTTGTCTCAAAGACTAATGTGGGGTGAACTCAAAGATGGAAAAATAATACTGTCTATCATAGGTGCATGCTCTTCATTGCCATTCAATTCCTATTATTCAGTAATTTGCCAATGTGCATGGACTTTCCAGAAAAGTATCTTAGATATTGTTGCATGTAAACAAGAATACCAATGTAGAGATAACAAGGTCTAGAGCTGGATGAACACAGCAGGCCAAGCAGCATCGGAGGAGCAGGAAGGCTGACGTTTCGGGCCTAGACCCTTCTTCAGAAATGGGGGAGGGGAAGGGGGATCTGAAATAAATAGGGGGAGAGAGGGAGGGGGATAGAAGATGGATAGAGGAGAAGATAGGTGGAGAGGAGACAGACTGGTCAAAGAGGCGGGGATGGAGCCAGTAAAGGTGAGCATAGGTGGGGAGGTAGGGAGGAGATAGGTCAGTCCAGGGAGGACGGACAGGTCAAGGGGGCGGGATGAGGTTAGTAGGTAGGAGATAGGGGTGGGGCTTGAGGTGGGGGGAGGGAATAGGTGGGAGGAAGGACAGGTTACGGAGGCGGGGACGAGCTGGGCTGGTTTTGGGATGCGGTAGGGGGAGGGGAGATTTTGAAGATTGTGAAGTCCACATTGATACCATTGGGCTGCAGGGTTCCCAAGCGGAATACAAGTTGCCGTTCCTGCAACCTTCGGGTAGCATCGTTGTGGCACTGCAGGAGGCCCAGGATGGACATGTCGTCTGCAGAATGGGAGGGGGAGTTGAAATGGATCACGACTGGGAGGTGCAGTTGTTTAGTGCGAACCGAGCATAGGTGTTCTGCAAAGTGGTCCTCAAGCCTCCGCTTGGTTTCCCCGATGTAGAGGAGGCCACAACGGGAACAGCGGATGCAGTATACCACATACCACATTAGCAGATGTAGAGGTGAATATCTGCTTGATGTGGAAAGTCTTCTTAGGGTCTGGGATGGGGGTGAGGGGGGAGGTGTAAGGGCAGGTGTAGCACTTCCGGCGGTTGCAGGGAAAAGTGCCGGATGAGGTGGGGCTGGAGGGGAGTGTGGAGCGGACAAGGGAGTCACGGAGAGAGTGGTCCCTCCGGAAAGCAGATAAGGATGGGGAGGGAAAAATGTCTTTGGTAGTGGGGTCAGATTGCAGATGGCGGAAGTGTCGGAGGATGATGCGTTGGATGATGCGTTCTCTCCCTCTCCAATACCAATGTAGATTTTTGATTAACAAGAATTCAAATGTTTAATGTAGATTAAACATTTATTATTTATTGCACAAAATGTTTCACTAAGGTCAATTTAAAAAAAATAAAAGATTACCATTCATCAATTTCTTTTAGTCCACTTTATCGCATTTTAACCATCGTTCGCATCATTAACACAGCCCTGAGATATTGCATGAATGGTGTCTTAATGGATTCTTCATAAAAGTCACATTTCAGGATTCTGACAAAAATTGACTAAAAAATGAAAACTTGTTGTAGAACAATCATTGCACCTGATATTATTTCGAAATGAATCAAATGTTGTATGAATATTTTATACAAGCACTATGCACCCATGTGATGAGAACTAATTATCATGGATTTGGAATTTGCAGCATTCAGAAACAATGTTTTAGAAATCATTTTAGATAGTCCTGCAGAAAGGAATAATGACCTTCATCCATAATGAATGTGGTTTATAGCATTCAATGCCCCTTGTTGAAGACAGATTGCTCAAAAGAATCTAAGTTTGGTTTTGCTCCACTCTCTTGTCAATTTTTGAAAATTTGCAGTTGTTCTGCTGCAGTTCAGCAATGTATTGAAAATAAATTAATCTTTAATGATGCTATTAGATCCAGAAAACCGAGGCAGGTAGCAAATGGCCTTGCGAAACCCACTGGTATGAAAACCGCTCCTGGCAGTCATTAGTAAATGAAAGCATGCAATTGGCTAATATTAGCAAGCACCTTTTAACCTCCTGAAGGCCAGCTTGAAGTTTAAGGCGCATCATAGATCTTGGATAATAGCTTGCAACCAGATTCTTTGCAAGATCATCCACATTTGAAATAAAGCTCCTATGCTTTCCTGGATCATGTCAAATCATCACATAGCAAGTGAAAAGAATGGTAGAGAAATAGAAAATGAGAGTTTTTTCTATTTTTGATTGTTTTGGATTTTAATGTAGCAGCTTGGCTACCATTGTGGTATCCTCATCTGAGTCAGAAGATTATGGCCTGAAGTCACAATTTGGGTCCCCACATAATCTAATTTGACATTATATGACAATTAGTGGTTGGATTCAGAAGAAAGCAAGGGTGTCCATCATTTAAAGTTTTTTGAAGAAATGGAAGACTGTACACAACGTCTGAGGAGTTGCGAATGGTGCTGAACATTACACGATCATCAGGAAGGAATATAAAGACGTCAGTTTTTTGATGAAATGTTAAGTACTGGCTTTGTTTGCTTCTTCAGGTACATGTAGAAGATCTCATGACACGATTCAAAGAAGAGCAGCAAATTCTCCTGGTTTCTTGGCTAACTTTCCCTTTGTGTATTAATGCCACCAAACATATTAATCTTTCATTAAATGTCGGGCAACCTTGTGAAAAACTTGCAAGGTACGTTTGCCTACAATAATAACATTGACTTTTATTCAAAAGAATTTCATTTGTTGTGATGGCATGGTAGTGCGTTTACATTCTTTCCTTCCGATACTGAAGCTCCCGTGCAAAACTGCTTTACTCCTTTAGGTTTATAAAAAGCTGATAGAGATAACAGGGAGCATTCACTAATAGTGAAAAGGGGGCAGGGAATAATAATTATGGCATTTCTGGGATTTGACTGATTATAAAAGTGCAATTGCAAGTGTTTTTCAGATTTTCAAAAAAAAATCACAATTCAGGGTTGGATTCAGAAGAAAGCAAGGGAGCTCCACGTTTAAAGCTTTTTGAGGAAATGGAAGACTACATACAATTGCTTTAGTATCTGAGGAGTCACAAATGGTACTGAACATTGTGCAACCATCAGTGATCATCCCCATTTCTGACCTTATGATGGAGTGAAGGGAAGCAGCTGAAGATCTATTACTTGACCACATTGATCTCCTATGGGATTGTATATGGAAATTCAAGACAAAGCAGATTTCCATTAGTCCATCACTGATAATGCGGTTATACCTTTCTGCAGCTTCCAAAGCCCAATCCATTGATAAACACATGCAACTGAAAATGCGACAATATGAATACTGCTTTTAGGATGGGAAAATCCTGTTCAGAATCTACCTGGAGGCCTATCAGACAATTACGAAAATGTGTGTGACAAAAACACCAACTTTTGTCATGATATTAGGGAAGTTGATTTGTTGGAAAACAAGACTAAGACTACTGAAATTCAGGTTTAGTTATTTAAAATGTCATTTCTGGTAAGTTAGTTAACATGCAATACTATGTCTACATTAAAATTTGTGTACTAATATTCCTCTCTTGAGTCACAATGGTATAATTGAACTTGTAGTAGTTACATAGTTAAATGTTAAATGGTTTAATATTGGTTTTAACTTGATATTAATGCAACATTCTAAATGGACACGGCCCTTTAGAGATAGAAGATGGTTAGCCACTTGGGTGCACGATATAAAAAGAAACATTAAAAAAAATCGTATCTTACTTTTAACACACCATTATCACGTGCACTCTGTCTTGCTCATACTTTCCCCCTTTCCTACGATCTCCCCTGACCAATTTTTAAGAATTCCCAAGTGGTTTAACATGTACGTGCTCACAAATCCAATATATATGTAAATGCATCTATACACACATACATATATATTCTCACAATATGTCGTTTTCTTGGGCGAGGAAGGGGTTTTGGTAGAAATAGGTTTTTACCCAGCAAGGGCAAGACAGTACATGGAAATGTCGCTGTAATGTAATATTCTGAGGTCAGGATTGACAGCTATTCTAAGACACCATGAGATGCAGATTTAGGTTACCAGCTGGGTATCCGTACTTCTCATAATACCGATGACATTTTCACACTGATGTTCACTTTGAATGCGTACTGAACTAATGTACTGACAGATCAGCGTATGCTCAGTATCCTGAAATTCTTCGGGGCGAAAGTAAATTTCCCAGAATTTTAATTTACTCTATTGTGCTTTACATGCAAGGCAATATTTTTCTTTAATATTACAGTTGAATCTCAGCAGCACAATAAAGGAAAAGGTCATCTTGTTGCCTGGTAATATTTTCATACCTGTTTCATATTGTACACTTATGACAGATGCTTCATCTTTATTAGTTTGGCTTGCCAGCTGCTTGATTAGTTCAGTTGCAAAATGCTGTACTCCTGCCATCATTCCAGACTTAAACTTCAGCTTTGTGCCTTTCCACTGCTTAACCATTTTTTGCCCTCTATAAATACTCAGGTAATGGTCTAATCTTCGAGTTTCACTTAATCTCTCCTGCAATAATATATAAACCTGCGTCTGTTTTTTTTTTCCCTTTTTGTTTAGAGAAGAGAAATAAATGCCCTGTGATATCTTCCAACAAGTTGGATGAAAATATGGAAAGTCCTGGTATTTAAAATGTAGAACTTGCTGATGTTATTACACATTACACACAATGGCAAAGCAAAGTCTCAATTTGTCAAAGGTACTGTGAGGCAGTATTATAGCTGCAATAGTATACTGCACTTGACAGCTGCAGCATGTGTCAGTTGAATGTTTTTATATACAGAAAAACATTGGAGAAATAATACCTAGTGATTAAATATTCCAAAACACAGGAAAAAGAGGTTGGAACCAAACTGAAAGGAGTTGTAGATAACACAGTGTGAAGCTGGAGGAACACAGCAGGCCAGGCAGTATCAGAGGAGCAGGAAAGTTGACGTTTCATGTCGGTCAGCTTTTCTGCTCCTCTGATGCTGACTGGCCTGCTGAGTTCCTCCAGCTCCACACTGTGTTATCTCTGACTCCGGCATTGACAGTTCTTACTATCTCTGAAAGAAGTTGTAATAATTTTGAAGGGTTATTGTTCATGTTGCATTGGTTGCATCCATTCTACTAGGTGTCACACACTGACTGTGGGTGGAGGCAAGGTCTATGGGGAGCTCATCCTCACCTATCACCCCACCAGCATCCACATCCAAAGGATCATGAGCTGCCAATTCTGCCACCTCCAGTGGGATGCCACCACCAGATACATATTCCCCTTTCCTACCTTGTCAACCTTCCATAGGGACCATTCCCTCTAGGACACCTTTGTCCACTCTTTCTTCACTCCCAATATCTCCTACACCCCCATGGCACCTTCACATGCAATCACACAAGGCGTAAAACCTGCCCATTTACTTCCTCACTCCGCACTATCCATGGCCCCAGATAAGCAGTGATTTATCTGCACTTCACTTAGTCTAGTCTAAGGCATTCGCTGCTCACAATGTAGACTCCTCTACATTAGGCAGATGAAATGCAGAACACACACATTTTCTCCAGAAAAATGACCTTGAGCTTCTGGTTGATTGCTATTTTGACACACCACCATGTTCCCTGGCCAACATCTCTGTCTCAGGCTTGCTACAGTGCTCCAGCGAAGGTCAGAATAAACTGGAAGAACTGCATTTCATTTTCTGCTTGGGAATCCTGCAGCCTTCAGGACTCAATATCAAGTTCAAAAATGTCATGTCCTTTACCCAAATCCACACACCACATGTTATCATCACATGGGCTACTGCCACAAACAACCATTGTCAGCTTCTAATGGCCCCCATTAGTAGCTATTCATTCTCTCAGGCTAACCTTTACCCATTCCCTTTGTCTGCCCAACTGCTTTTCTCTCTTTCTCTTTGGGTTCCGCCTATCACTTGTGGTAACGTGTATTATTTGCCACCTCTACCAATAGGTGATGTTGTTTGAGGGAGTTTGCTGCCACCAATCCTCCATTATTATTGCTTTATTTTGGGTCTATTTAGTGATTACTGGGAGACAGCACACTACCTTAGACTATTTACGGAAGGAGGCAGTGTTCTTCAATAACATGAAGGATCCACCTATCGTTTACTCCTACTGCCCCACCCCCAACCCTTCTTTGGCATATTTACCAACCTTTTCTCAGCTACAATCAGTTTTGAAGAAAGGTCACTGGATCCAAAATGTTAACTTTGCTTTCTCTGCACACATGCTGCCAGACCTGCTGCGTTTTTCCAGCAATTTCTGTTTATGCTGTCTGTGAACAGCTGATGTATCTGTGCCAGGCCCCCGAGATTCTAGTAATTATGCCTGACCAAATGTACTTGTTCTTATTGCTGCAGTATTATGCAATGATCCTTCATGTTATTGAAGAACAGTGCCTCCTTCTGTAAATAGTCTAAGGTAGTGTGCTGTCTCCCACTAACCACTAAATAGACCCAAAATAAAGCAATAATAATGGAGGATTTGGTGGCAGCAAACTCCCTCAAACAACATCACATATTGGTAGAGGTAGCAAATAATACACGTTACCACAAGTGATCATCTGGAAAAGTACCACGAAAGGAATTAAGAATGCATGAAGAAGACTGAAAGTTAACCTCTATATTTACCTTGACTGCAACACTGTCTGGTATTTGACTAACATGCATTTTTAAACATGTACCTATGTTCTTGTGTTGTATTTATGAACTAAAGAAGTCAGAGCAGGAATAACCCATTTGGCCCCATTAGCCTGTTTCACCAGTCGATAAGATCCAACGGCATTCACTTCATCTTCCTGCCTGCTCTATATTACGCTCGACTTCCCCCTTAACCTTCAACCAACAACATCTAACTCAGCCTTGAATATATTAAATAATCTAGCCTCTATAGCTTATTGAGGGAGAGAATTCCAAACACCATTGACACTCAGAGAGAAAAAAAATACTCCTTATGTGAAATTAAACAAAGAACTGTGAATACTGAAGGTCTGGAAAGAAAATAGAAATTGCCAGAGAAACTCAGCAGATCTAGCAGCATCTGTGGAGAAAACGCAAAGTTAACCTTTCGAGTCCAGCGAACCTTCTTCAGAATTGTTAATTTTGCTTTCTCTCCACAGATGCTGCCAAACCTGCTGAGATTTTCTAACAATTTCTCTTTTCGTTTCCAATTATTCATCTCCATTTTAGACAGGTGACCTTTTGTTTTGAAACTGTATCCACTAATCAACACACAATTTTGGAAAATATCATTATTTATAATGCTGAAGAAACAAAATCATCCATCCAAGTTGGGTAACGTACAAGAACATTAATCCTTGAACATATGTTATGGCTGAGATCGGCTGTTTGGATTCAACTTGCTTCTTTATAGGATGCACTTCACATTTTTTTGGCTGGTTTTACATTTCTTAAGTCACTAATTCTACTTTTCAATACTACAGGTTGGTATTTGCAATCAAAGTTGGAATTATTTACCTGATCTTAAATTCCACTAAAGATTTAATCAAGTCATTTAGATGAAATGTGAAACCAAAACCTCATGTACTGCCTTAGGGTATATAAATATTCCATGGTATTATTTCAAAGAAGAGCTATGGAGTTATTCCTGATGCCCTGGCCAATATTTATTCCTCCACCAATACTACAGACAGGACTACATTGCTGTTTGTGGGAGCTTGCTTTGTGCAAAATGGCTACTGCATTTCCTACATTACAACAGTGACCACACTAAAAAAGTCCTACATTGACTGTGAAGCACTTTGGGACATCCTGTGATCATGACAAACACTATAAATGCAAATCTTTCTTTGAAGCATTTGTAAGGATTACACATTTGACAGTTTTCTGCTAGATATTTAACAGAAGGCAAAGAATACTATAAATGTTTCAACTCCTGTTTATCTGTGAAATAGCACTAATCAGCACATTGTTGCTTAGCTTCACGGCAAGCTGACCTTCCCTACCCTATTTAATGCAACTAATCTCAATATAAGCACCTGCAGAATCTTCCCCAGGGCCCTGCTTGACTGGCTTTCAATTGACGATGTACATTGCATAACAGCTCAAATTCAGTTCAGTCTCTTAATTGTCAAGTTAACTTATTTATTTTCCCTCCTTTGACAGTGTGAACCTCTCACTGATAAATAGTGGATGCCCTCAGGCACCTCATCCCAGTGACCATTCTTCAAACGTAGATGACTTTGCTGCAGAAACCCCACTATCGGACATAATCCTATTCTCAGCTGATTTCCAGACATCTGCATTTCACTATTGATCACCAAACACTAATCAAGCATTGGAGTCCAGCTTATATTCCCTCTTTGACTAGAAACACTGAGCCCAATTTTAGCATCCTTAGATTTGCAGTACTGGAAGTCCATCCATCACTCATTTCACATTAAAAAATAATCTTGCTGATGTTGAATGTGGAATCAATTTCAATTACCCTCTGGTTTGAATTCAGTGAGTTATAAGTAGCTGAATTTTCTTATACAAATTAGGTTGGCAGCTAAATATTTCAGCTATACTTCAGACAGGAGACTACAAGGAGCATAAAATGTGTGCAGCTTTGGAGTTAAATCTCTTAGGTCTTATACTGCGATAAGTAAAGCAGGATTACAAAACATATTACATGCAGGCCTGTGGTGTATCATCCCTTCTAAAAGCAGGATAAGTACCTTACAGGGCTGCCATAAATTGTAGGGTAGCTGGGTGACATGTACTGACGTGTTAAAGCCAACGACAACTGTTATGTAACAGACATCTCAACTATCATTTTGCATATGGTGTTAAATTCTGAGATCACCTCGAACATGCAAGGCAGTCTCATTTTAATGTATTGTAAATTAAAATCAATAAACACAAAGCGTTGCCCTTGAACCTCAGGGTTAATGCTCCTTGCTTATAAAACATAAACAAATTTTGTGCTTGCTTCATCAGGGAAAGGAACCTAAATCAGATAACTGTCATCCATACATTTACATTTCAGCGTGGTTGAGTGTGACAAGGACATGGACACAACTTCAAAGCAACTAATCATCTAACCAATGAAGGTGACCTTCTGGTCATTCCAGCAAAGCATAAAGTACAAGAAAATGTCTCTTCTTATGCGCATCCACACTCAGCAATAAATTTAACACATGTAACTTTCTGAAGACTATATTAAAACATATTGAACATCACTTCAAGTTTTTAGCTTCTTGTAATATATACTCCTGTGATGTATAACACATTGGATTCGACAGAAACATTTATGCAACTAGGTTAATTTAAATCAAGACTTTAGTGGTTATGTGTAGCGCCGAATGATTCAAGTCAGATATCATTGCAGGAGACAAACCAACATATGTAAATTTTTTTTGAAAATAATCAAATTTAAAGCAATTTCACAAACCATTTAACATTGTACAAAGTTTCCAGTTATTAAATCCAAGTAATATTTTACTAATTTTCAAAAATGAGTGTCAGGACAATTTTTTCCATGAAATACAGAAAATCAAATAGTATTAAATGCTTTGAACAGAAACCATGTAATCATCTATCATCACACTCTCAATCACTTTAATCACTAGAAATAAAGTATTTCAAACCTTCATGCTACTTCCAGCTCAACACAAAACCTTTAAGAATACACCCTCTGTCATTACCTCACTAGTTATTGTACTTAGCCGTAAGCAGTGTTTGTTTTTATCCCTTAAGGGTTGCAGTGAAAGAGCAGCTCAATTAAGAACCAGCTAAAACTGGAGCCCCATTCAGTGACTCGGATAGACCTTGCGTGTTGCAAGCATATATAAGTAGCCAACATGGTGCAACTTGCAAATGTGCTGGAGTTGAGTATCACAAGGAGTTAAGTGGAAGAAGGGAAGAGGTCTTTGGTTGCAATTGGCCTAAACAAAGAGCTAACTGGTGAGTAGGATTGGTATTTATAGTCATTAAAGTAAAAATAAGACCTTTAGTTTGTGTTTAGGTCTCTAATCTTTATTTCACTCTTCTTACAAAGAGCATCTGAAGTATAAAATTGAAACTGCTTCCAAATAAATAATTGCAACTAAGTGTATGGAACAGGTATACTAGAATGATTAATTAATAAATTTTAAAAAGATGATCTTGTACATCTGGCGATGTATTGCTGCTGCAATGTATGGGAGCTGCTGGACACCAAGGTGATCCAGAATGAACACATCTATAGCAAGTGTCTTAAGTTTAAGCAACTTCAGGTCCAATTTGAGGAGCTGGACTCTTGAGCTGCAGACAGTGCACCACATCAGGGCAAGGGAAAGCTACCAGGACACTTTCCTACAGGAAGAGGTCATACTCCTCTTGGTTGGAAGATCTTGCAAGCTGTATGGATGAGAGAAGGGACTGCAGCAAGGATGAGCAAACTGATCACAGCATCATGACACAGGGAGGCATTCAGGTGCAGATAGGAAATAGGAATGCAATTGTAGTAGGGGACTGCATAATTAGAGGGATGAATTCTGTTCTCTATATTCATGAGTGTGATTACCAAAGACTGTCTTGCTGCCAGCAATAAGATTAAGGCCATCACCTCAGGGTTGGAGAGGATGGAGGGATTCAGCTATTGTTGTCTATATTTATATGAACCATATTGATAAGACTAGAAAGGAGGTTCTGCTGAAGGAATTGAACAGTTTGGAGCTAAATTAGAAAGCAAAAATCCCAAGAAATAATTTAGTGATTGAGCCACAGACAAACTGGTGCAGAGTAAATAAAGTCAAGTAGTTAGATGCATGGCTCAAAGGCATGGTTTCAGTTCATGGGTCATGGGTCAGTTCATTGGTATCAGTACTAGCGTAGAAGGGAATTGCTCCAGTGAACAGGCTTCACTTGAACCATGCTGAGATTAATGTCCTGGTGATATGAATAACTGGGTCTGTACAGAAGACTTTGACCTAAATTGCAGTGGGGTGGATGGGATATTGTGGTGAGGGGTATGTGGGGTGACAAAGCAAAGGATTTGGTGGCATTACCAGACACCTTTTCAGGTAATGATGTCCAGAATGGGACAGGAGAGGACAGAATGTACAAACATTACAAAAAAAAATAGGGTCAATAGAGAAAAGACGGCAAAAAGATTAATGGGTATGATATTACAGCCATTACAGAGGCATAGTTACGAGGAGATCATAGCTAGGAACTAAATATTGAGGGATATTTAACTTTTAAATAGAACAGACAGGAAGAAAAGGGTTAATATTAAAAGGAATAAGAACAAAAGCAAGAAATATTCTTGGATTGGAAGATCATTTTTTAACTTCACCTATATGGATTCTACAAGGGGAAGATGACAGGGAGGAGTTGTCTCTCGCCATTGCCCTGTTGCTCCACCCCATCCACTGCCCCACAATGTACGTTTATTGATGGACAGAGAATAAATCGAGAGATAATGAGGGCATGTAGGATAAAAACAGTGCATTAATGATGGGTACCTTTATCCGCATGCAGATTGGGAAAATCAAATTGATAAAGGTAGCTAAAGGAAGAATTCATAGAGTGCATTCAAGACAATTTCCTAGAACAATATGTTAGGCATCCAATTAAGCTACTTTGGATTTTTTTTATTCATTTACAGGATGAGAGCGTTGCTGGCTATGCAGCATTTATTGCCCATCCCTAATTGCCCAGAGGGCAGTTATGAATCAACTACATTGCTGCAGGCCTGGAGTCACATGTATGCCAGACCAGGTAAGGATGGCAGTTTCATTCCCTAAAGGACATAAGTGAACCAGATGGGTTTTTCCTGATAATTGACAATGGATTCCTGGTCATCATTAGACTCTTAATTCTAAATATTTATTGAATTCAAATTCCACCATCTGCCATGGCAGGATTTGAACGCAGGTACCCAGAACATTATCTGGGTCTCTGGATTAACAGTCCAGCGATAATACCACTTGGCCATTGCCTCCTCTAGTGCTAATGTGTAAGGAGGCAGGCTTAATAAATGATTTGAAAGTGAGAAATCCCTGAGGAAGCAGAGACCATAACATGGTGGAATTTAGCATTGAGCTTGAATGGGAGAAACTTGGGTCAGGAACAACTGTGCTCAACTTAAATGAAGGTCATTACAAAGGAGCAAGAAAAATGGATTCTAGGAAGGGAATAAACCAATTATGATCAAACATGGAATGTAAGGACAGCATCAAATTGAAAGAATAAAAAAAAACATAAAACGCAGCAAAAGATTTGAGGTAAACCAGAGAATTGGGACAATTGTAAAATCCAACAAATGGTCAAGATGGTGGCAAAGTTGGATGCTCCAACCAGAGCTCCTCTGTTTCCTTCTTCATTTTCCCTCTTTTGGTCTCTCAGTGGGTCTCAGCCTGCTATCTCAGCAGTTTGTGGCGGATCCCGGCCTGGTGTCTCGGCAACTCGTGGTAGCTCCTGGCTCAGTCTCTCAGCAGCTCATGGTGGGTCTCAGCCTGGTCTCTCAGCAGCTCGTGGTGGGTCCTGGCCTGGTCTCTCGGCAGCACATGGTGGGTCCTGGCCTGGTCTCTCGGCAGCTC
>NC_063346.1:19755219-19779393 GCF_021869965.1 Rhincodon typus | reverse complement strand
CTCTCGGCAGCTCGTGGTGGGTCCTGGCCTGGTCTCTCGGCAGCTCGTGGTGGGTCTCAGCCTGGTCTCTCAGCAGCTCGTGGTGGGTCT
This sequence comes from Rhincodon typus, assembly GCF_021869965.1. Classification (NCBI taxonomy): domain Eukaryota; kingdom Metazoa; phylum Chordata; class Chondrichthyes; order Orectolobiformes; family Rhincodontidae; genus Rhincodon; species Rhincodon typus. Next base: position 19,779,303 of record NC_063346.1, on the reverse strand, counting down.
CAGCCTGGTCTCTCAGCGGCTCGTGGTGGGTCTCAGCCTGGTCTCTCAGGGGCTCGTGGTGAGTCTCAGCCTGGTCTGTCAGCAGCTCATGGTGGGTCCCGGCATGGTCTCTCAGCCTACTCTCTTAGCAGTATGTTGGCTGGTCTCTCGACAACTCATGGCAGTGTCTCAGTTTGGCATGCAAGTGAATCCTGCCTGGGCATGTTCCCAAGACACCGGTGGCGATCAGAGAAGTGGCTGTTCCATCAGCAGCAACAGTATCGGCGATGGTGGTGTTGAGAACAGACAGCAGAGTGAGATAAGCAGAAAGACTTTCATGTAAACTATTACCTATTTCTTTATTTTTCTACTATTCTATGAAGTAATGCTTAACCTTTTCTCTTACTACTTTGTACCTAAACGTTTTTTGTACCTGCATACCTTTGGCACTATGTGTAGTGATATTATACACTTTTCACTGTACTCTTATACTTCTGTACATGAGCACACGTGACAATAAAATCTAAAATCTAAATCTAAAAAACAGACCAAAATAAAGGGGAGAAAATAAACCGAGGGTGAATCAACAAGTAATGTAAAATGAACAGTAAGAGCTTTTTTAAATATATAAAAGGGTATAAGATGTCAAAATGAACATAGCTCCTTCAGGGAATGAGGCTAGGGAAATAATAGGAAACCAGCAAATGGCAGAAGAGTTGAATAAATATTTTGCATCAGTCTTCATGGTAGAGGACACTATAAGCATGGCAAAAATGTGAAATCAAGGGGCAAAAGGAGGGATAAAATACATAGAATAACAATCACTGGAGAAAAAGAATTCAAAGAACTAATGGGATAAAAGGCTGATAAATTGCTTGGACCTAATCCCTTGGGTGGCACAGCAGTTAGCACTGCCAGGGACCAGGGTTTGATTCCAGCCTTAAGTGACTGTCTGTGGGGAGCTTGTATGTTCTCCTCGTGTCTGCATAGGCACCCTCTGGGTATTCAAATCCAAAGATGTGCAGGTTAAGTGGATTGGCCATGCTAAATTGCCCCATAGTGTCTAAGGATGTGAAGATTAGGTGGTAAATGCAGGGTTACAGGGGATAGGGTCAGGGTGGGTTGCTCTTCAGAGGGTCTGTACAAACTCGATGGGCTGAATGGCCTCTTTCCACACTGTAATGATTCTTTGATAGCCTAGAATAGCATCCAAGGATAGTAAAGGAAGGAGCCACAGAGATAGTGGACACACTGTAATCTTGTAAGGATTTTCACTTTCTGGAAAAGTCCAAGAGGTTTTGAAAACTGCCAATATAACACTCTTATTCAAAGGACTAAGAGGAAGGAAACAAAGAAAAGGTAACTACGGGCCAGTTAGCTTAATATCTATTAATGGGAAAATGTTAGAGTTGAGAATAAAGGATGCAATTTAAGAGCATTTAGAATTGCATATTAATCCATAATCAGCATAGTTTTGTGAAAGAGAAATTATGCCTGACAAATTTATAATAATTCTTTGAGGAGGTAAGAAGCAGGATAGATACAGGGGAACCAGTGTATTATATTTGTATATTCAAGTGGTGGTCAGCAAGGCACCATACATTAGGCTACTTAGTAACAATGGTCTTGGGAATATTATATCATCACGGATAGAGGATTGGCTAACTTATTCGAAGGGATAAGGGGGACATTTTCAAGATGGCAAACTAACTGGTGGAGTGCCACAGGCATCAATGTTGGGGCCACAATAATTTGTAATGTATATTAATGACCTCGATGACAAAAGTGAATGTACTGTCGTTAAGTTTGTAGTCGACACAGATATGGGGGGAATGCAAGCAGTGAGGATGACACAAAGTCAAACAGATATAGACATGTTAAGTAATGGGCAAAAACTTGGGCAAATTGAATATAACGTGGGAAAATGACAGATTATGCATTTTGCCAAGAAGAATAGACAGCTAATCATTATTCATTGTTCTGTTTTTATTATAAAGACTACAGAACAGAAGAATTTTGAGCCTCTTATGTGGGAATTGCAAAAAGCTGGCATCCAAGTTCAGAAGGTAAAATGGAAAGCAAGTTGAATGTTGGTCTTTACTCCAAAGGGAATAGACTATTAAAATAGGGAAGTCTTGTTAAAACTATACACGCCACTAGTCAAACCACACCTGGAATACTGTGAACAGTTTTTGTCCCCCTTATCAAAGGAAAGATTCACTGGCATTGGCAGCAGATCCAGAAAAAGTTCACTAGGTTAATTCCAGTATGGAGTGATTTTCCTATGAGGAGAGGTTGTCTCAGTTTGGCCCATATTCATTGGCTTTTTAAAAAGAGAGACAGTGACCTTACTGAAACAAACAAGATTTTTCAGCGGCTTGGCAGGGTAGATGCTGAGGGATTGTTTCCCCTTGCAGGAGAGCTTAGGATCAGAAGGCATAATCTCACAGTAAGGATTGCCATTTAAGTCAAAGATGAGGAGGAATTTATTCTCTCAGAGGGTGGTGAAGCTGCAGAATTCTTTACTGCAGAGAGCTGTCAATGCTGGGTCATTAAGTATGTTCAAGGCTGAGATAGAATTTTAATCAGTAAGAGAATCAAAGGTTATGGGGGAACTAGCCATTAGACTTGGGGATCACCAGATCAGTCATGATCTCATTGAATGACATAGCAGACTCTATCAGCCAAATAGTTTACATGCTCCTACATCTTGGTACATTCCATTGCTACAGTTATACAACTATCATAATACAAACAACATGTTGACCTATGTTTATGTCAGCATTCAAACTCTACTATACAAATTCATCTCTTTTTGATTAGTATTGAGTGAATTACCATTAACTGCTCAACTGGAAGCCTGTTCCACATTGTTAAAATCTGTGGGCGTGAAGATAATTGTAGACATTGCTGAAGACAGTTGCAATTTTAATAAGTTGCAGAGAAAGCGTCTCAAAATTGAGATACCCTTTCTTCCCCTGAAATGAACTGTAAACTTTTACTTCTTTCATGGTGAAAGACCTCACTTTGAGAGCCTAGTTGCTCCCTATATTTAGATAGCAAGTCACCTTCTGGCCAAAAATTGGCCAATTTGGGGAATTCTCTGCTAAGGTGACTGTTATCACACATTGTAGGTCTCTGATCCCCATTTCAACCCCAATATCAAGTTCCAATGGAAAAGATGAAGCCTTAGCCCTATTCTCAAGTCTGTAACTGTGATGCTACATAACTGGCCTCTGGGTGGCACAGTAACCTTGCAAGACAGGCCCACTTTTCACCTTTCCTCTTAACTCAGGAAAAGCATCTCACTTCCGCTGACAATACTCTGATCAAGAACTTACTGTGAGCAGTATATTAATCCCTCAGAGAAAAGCACAAAGTCTAAAGGTAAATGTAACATCTTTTATCTGATTTAATAAAACAAATGTATATTAAATTACTTCCCTTAACTAGTTACAATTGCTTTCACTTGACAATTGGTATTTAAATTCTGATATTCTACTGTCGTAATTTTTCATGTTTATTTGAACACTGTTAGAATAAAGTGGCCAATCATTGAAACAAAAATTGCCATAACACATTTAGTATCTGATGTTTTATACATGTAGTTGGTTAATCTAGTTCAACCAACTTTAAAAATGCAATACTGTTAAAATGTATTGCAGTTTCACCGCATGTTTTTTTTAAAAAAGGGCTGTTTATATATCTTTTCTCTGCCTTAAGCATGGTAGAATTTTTAAACTGTTGCCGTACAGTTGTTATGCCACCATCATCCCATTCCACCCCACTTCCCAGAGCCTAGACAGTGTTGTCAGCTCTTAAATCTTTGGTGTGGCGTAAAACAATCCTGTTTCTGTCAAGCCTCCAGATACTTACAGAATTTCCCTCTTTCCAATATAGGGCCTGCATTCACCTACAGCATCTTATCAATAAACTCAGTGAGGGACAACTACCAGTTTAGGAGTGTTCTTTTAAAATTTATTCACAAGATGTGAACATCACTGGCAGGCCAACAATTATAGGCCATATCTAACTGTCTTTGCAAATGTGGTGTCGAACTGAACCATTCTTGAACCATTGTGGCCTCCGCAAGGTAGGTTTTCTCACAGTGTTGTAAGGAATGGAGCTCTAGGAATTTGACCCAGTGACAAAGAAAGAACAGTGATATATTTCAAAGTTAGAATGGTCTGTGACTTGGGGGTGATCCTATTGCCACTGTGCCCAAAGTATTTATCTTTCTAGTTGTAGAGATTGTGGATTTAGGTGCTGCAGTCAAAGACAAAACTTGCACATTGTATAACCTGCATGCATTGGCAGTGGAGGAAACAAACTGTAAATTTTTGGATGGTGTTGAGCATCTTGAGTGTTGGTGGGGCTGCACACATCTAGGCAAAAAAGGGGAAAATTCCACCACACTTGTGACTTGAGTATTAAAGATGGAAAACTTTTGAAGAATCTGCTAGCAAATTATTTACTACAGAATTTTCACCATTTGATCTGGTCTTGCAGCTACATTTTTTTGTGTAACTAACCCAGTATCGTCCTCTATATGCTTCAACTCCTCAGCAGTTTACCCAACTGAATGACTGCAGAGATGGAGAAATAATTTGAAATCGAGACAGCCAATAAGGAAGAATAAGAGAACAGTCATGGATGTTCTCATATATAGTTGAATATATTTATCACAGATGCAGATTTGCTTAAAGAGATAGCAATTTTAGATTTTAGTTCTCCCAAAAATCAGCTAAATGCCAAGTGACCCTTATTCTGGTGAAACAGACTAGCAGACTCTGAAGAAAGTCTGAGCAGCAATAATATAATAAACTTACAAAATCAATTTTATTAGACAACTAAAATGCAAACCATTGGGATTTACAACAACCAGCTCTTTCAAATCCAATTTTGATTTCTACTTTTCAGAGATTACAATATATACTGTCCAATATCACTTACACTTGTGAAGACTTTCTTTACACTTTGCTTTATTTCTAATATCAGTAGAAAATAATATAAGCATAAATAAGATTCTACTATGACAGCATAAAACTTTAGATAGAATTGTAACGCCATCAGTCAGTAAATAAATGACAAACATGATGGAAACAGATCAACAAAGCATTGACTTCCGAATAAGGACAACTGTCAGGTTTAATCTGCTATTCTTCAGACTTACTGGTATCTATCAGCATCTAAATAAAGGGCTGTTTGCTCTATGTACACTTGGCAGGATATACAAAATATACACTGACAAATTAAAGCACTTCAATACTCAGTAATATTAATAAAATCATCGTTATAGCATTTGGCAAAATAAAACTAAGCATATTATGAATCAGAGAACACATGACAGAATACTTGTTTAAATCAGTAGAGCATCGTGACAAAAATTTTAACATCTTCATGGAGGTACTATACTTCATTCACTTGAACTATGAAGACATCTAACAGTTTAAGCGCTTATCAGACTTACATATGGTTAGCGAAAATACTTTGAACTGTAGAGTCATTGGATGTCAGTGATGGTGGTGATAATGGGAGCTATTTGAAATGATGGATGATGAACGTTATACAAGAAATACAGCATAATTTTCAGTGTTCTTAGTGACTTCCACAGCACAAGTATCAATTCACTAAATAAATCTGGTGTCAACATTGCATTTAGTTTGCATTTTAAATATTTCTAATTATATATGATCACATGACTTCTAAATGCTAATGAAACTATATTTAAACAAATCCAGCATTTTTAAGTGTACATCCTACTGATATTTTTATTATATTCCAATTACAAAAAACATATTTCTCCTGCAATTTCATTTTAACAAGATCTTCAAAATGTAAACACTCTCAATCTACTGTGAAACAATAACCTTATTAAAATTCCTGTTGCCTTCAGTCACATTACAACCTATCCACAAAAAACTAACTGAAGCCAATCTCTTACTTTTTAATATAATTCTTTTCTTTACATATGCAACAAACAAAAATGCATTATGAAAATTTCCAGCATATGATCTCTCTTTTGCTGCAAACTATGACTCACTCACACCTTCATTTGTGACTTAGCAGCCTACCTCAGCTCATTAAAAATGAATAGCACTGAGTTTCCATAACACATTATATACACACACACAAATGGATTGTCAAATAAGAACTCAAATAAACCAGTGATTGCGTGGCACATTGTATTGGAAAACTGTACAGAAACGAATTTAATCCAGACCGATGGGGAATTCTCCCTGCTCTGTCAAGTTATGTGACATACACATGCAACATATTTCCATTCGATTTTTGCATGCGGGCAATCAATTCAGACGAGACAAGAAAAAAAGTACACAAGAATATTTTTTAATTTAGTAATATCATTTGTCCACTGTCAGCTAATGGTTGTATTTTTACCTACCTGTTTCAATCTCAAGACTCCAAAGGTGCATCTAGGAATCTATTAAAATTAACAATTAAAACGTATTGCGTGAATGAAGTTAATTCCATTCAATGAGTTTATGAAAAAAAGCTGTTTTCTAACAACTTTATTGGAATTGTGTGAGGATGGAGCATAATGATTAGGAATAGTCAGTTGTGGAGTGACACTGTTATCGTACCAGTAATCCAGTCTCAAAACTAGTGGTCTGGAGTCACAGGTTCAAATTCCACCATGGCAACTAGTGGCATTTAAAGTAAATTAATTAAAACATTTGGAATTATAAACCAATTCTAGTAATAGTGACCAAAATTTTTTCATAGGTTGGGGGTAAAACTACTGGGGGTTTATTCATGACCTTTCGGGAAGAAAATCTGCTGTCCTTACCTGCTACATGTCAGACCAAAACTCTCAAGGTGGTTGACTCTTAAATGCCTTTGAAATGGCCACTAACTGTGGCAACAAATGCTGGCCTTCCCAGCAACCACTCAGAATCATAGAATTTTATAGGATAGGAGATCATTTGATCCATTGTGTCTGTACCAGCTCCTTGAAGAGCCAACCAGCTTGTCGCATTCGCTGCCCTATCTCTCTAGCCCTCAATTCAGCATGCCACGAAAATAATTTTTTTAAATGGTGGGACTTTTAAAAAGTTATTAAAAGCTAACTCATAAGAGACTCTTAAATGAAGAGGATATTTCCAAATACATGTGTCGAATCAAAGACAATGTAAGTAGATCGCTTGTAATAGTTATAATTGGACAAATATGATCTGATTCAGTTCTGAGGCACTTATATATATTCTTAGCCAGGTAACTGTATATGGAGCATCTAAATCCTCATTGTTTTGGAATACAATTTGGCACGCAATTAGTACACCATTCTTTATTCTCAAGAATCACAGTTTAAACTGAATCAAATAAAATTTTTTCAGCTGTGTGAAATGAGCCTCGACTCCATTCTTCAAGAGTGGAAACCATGTATAAATTGCTTATGATTCAGCATCAAACTGGTGTCACATAGATGGCAAGTGCGGAGAAGTATTGATTTTCATTTGATGTAAGGTCATCTTCTGAGTTTGGTGTTGAGGCACATTATTCAGTCAGATTTGAAGCAGTACAAGTTTTTGGTGCTTTATATAAACATTGATCCCCAAAATGAAACAGACTTTCATTCTCCACTGTCCATATTTAAACACAAAACTGTTAAATGCATATCTAATTTCTCTGCCACTGAAAGTTATGTACATATATGAAAAAATAATATATATATATATTTAATACCGTTATATTGCTCAAACTTCAGTTAGTGATTTACTGTTATGTGGAACAAACATGACAAACATTCAACACTCAGCAAGCTCCACAGTGTGAAGAATGATTTGTCAACCTATTTTTGGTTGTACTGACAGAGATGGAACATTGCATGTAATACTGGAGAATACTTTAGCATTTACTGTATAAAACCAAAGGATCTTTAGCTTCTACTGTTTTAATCTGACACTCCAGTAATGGTTTTCAATGTTGATTATGTGGAGCGGGGTTTAAATCAAAAAGCTAATGCATCACAGGTATAAGTGCTACAAAATCATGCTGGTATACTTTGAATAGAAGTTTATTCGATAGCAAACTGTGCATCAACAGATAGTGACAAGTGCAATTCAAAAATACATCACCAAGAATTTAACACTACCCCCCATGATAACATATCTTAATTTAAGCCCAAAAGCCAGTTGTCCTTTAAATATTTGAGATATTGACAGTAAAGGTCAATGAAATCTTTAAAAACTGAAAGAACTGCTGATGCTGTAAATCAGGAACAAAACAAAGTTGCTAGAAAAGCTCAGCAGGTCTGGCAGCATCTGTGAAGGAAAAAACAGTTAACATTTTGGGTCCAGTGACCCTTCCTCAGAACAATGAAATCTTTGTTGCATTTACAATGCCAAAATATTATTTGAAGTTTCCTAAGAGCTGCAGTTCCTCTAATATTCAGATAAGGATTATGATTACTATACCAATAAGTAATGATGCTTAGTATAATGCACCATGAATAGAGCAATATTGCCATATTTAAGATTCACAGATCTCATAGCTGTAATTTTTCTGCTTAAAACTAATTTTATTGTATGCTTCTGTATGTTTTATCTGTTGTAGAAAATAAGTCTTATCTGGACAATATCCAGTGATTAGCAGCTAATTTTGCAGTATGTTATTTTTTGAGTATTGGCCTTTCAGTTTATTTATATCATTATAAAAGCATCATCTGCAATGATAGGTTTCACTGGATACTGTTGTTTCCACAGTGTTCAATAATCATGATACTTAAGAAGCAAAGTATTCACAAAAGCAAAATATTCCAGATTTCCAGCATTTGCAGGAACAGAAACTTGCTGAAAAAGCCCAAACAGATAATAAAACAAAGAACTGTGAATGCTGGAAATCTGAAATAAAAACCGAAATAGAAATAACTGGCAAAACTCAGCAGGTCCGGCAGCATTTGAGGAAAGAAAACAGAGTTAACATTTATAAGTTCTGAAGATGGGACACCAGACATGAAACATTAACTCTGAAAATACCCAGCTTTGGCAGCATCTGGACAGAGGAAAACAAATGTAACAATTCAAATAAATGACCTCTTATTAGAATTCCTATTCTCTTTCTCTGCAGATGTTTCCTGGCAGAACTAATATGGTAAGCAAAAGAATCCACAAGGCAATATGGGATATCGCCTCCAAATGAACTGTTTACTGTTTCTCTCAAGTGTAACCTTTTTAAATGAATAACAAGACAAGGTTTTTGAACTGATCATAGAGCTTCTATTTGGCTCTGAAATCTTGGGCTCCAATCCTAAAATGTTAGTTGATTTCTGACTGTTGTATGAGAAACTATAGCTTTTAGACCAACTATAGAGCAGTCAATTTTAACAAGATCAACTTTCACATGAGCATGTATGGTATGTTTTTAAAGCCAGTGCGGGCATTGTTTCAATGGACAGCTATGTCAAAGGTAAAACAAACAATGGTTACAGTCAGAGTAACAACCATTTGTACCAATTGCAGCAGCATAAGGATTAATAAATGAAAACTGAAAGTACCTTCTGAGGAGCGTACATTGTTGGTACTGAATGGATAATGCAGAGAAAATTGACACTGCCTTGAAAAATAAGACTGCATAGCACAGGAATTTTAATCTTTTCTTTAAAAAACAAGATACTTCTTGGGAACTCTGTTCTCATCAAGATGATATTATCAATGCTGGGAGTTTCCAATATCAAACATCAGCACAAAGCAGTTCCAACTATTGCAAAGTTAGAAACGGAAACAGCTTCCCTGTAGTGTCCATACAGACCTAATCACCAACTTAGGAAAAGCATCCCAGGTTGTACCAGTGGAATACTTCAATTCCCAATGTCAGGTAACTTTTGGTTCAAATTATCAAGTATTGATTTGTACTGGGGGCTAATACCCAATTTGAACTGGACTCAGACTGCCAGCACAAAGAAAACTTCACTCTACTGGTCTGAGCAAGACATCAACCAAGGCCTTGGGTGCAAAAGACTTCTGTTTGATCTACCTTTTCAGAATTTTAATAATCTTTTATGTATAGAACAAAACATGTTAAATAAAGTATATCTCACACATAAAATGTGTCTGGTTTATTACACACAAAAACAAAATCATTCACCACTGTTTTTGGATGGCCTCAAGTCACCATTTTGTGTTAACTTATCTATGGTTACTTGATTGAATTTGGAAAAGTTGGAAAAGCATCCAACTTTGAATTATCTATCCATGAAATCATAATGTTCATTTTACCCCCCACCAATTCCAGTCAAGAATAAGCAACTGCTAATAATGAATCTAATGATTCGCTTCATTTTAAAATTTCTTCCCATGACCAAGTTGCTAAGGCTGCCAACTAACAAAGGCTGAAAAGATAAACACAAATACAAAGGGAGAGCCAGTGGCCTAGTGATAATGTAACTGGCATCTGGTGGAATTTAAAATCAATAAGTTTTAAATCTAAGGACAGTTTTAGTCATTGCTAAAAATGCGTCTGGTTCATTAGTATCTTGTAGGGAATGAAATCTTACCTGATCTAGCTTACACATGACCCCAGTTATCCAATATTTGACTCTTAACTGCTCTCTGAAATGATCTAGCAAGGCGGTCATTCAGGAAACTAGGAATGGGCAACAAATGCTCGTCCTACCAGCGTCATCCACATTCCATGAAAGAATAAAGATTGAAAAGAAGTTTTTTTTTAAAACCTCTAAATATACTGAAGTCATGTTCAAAATTCAAGTTTCTCTCTTTCCTATTCCGAAAGCCTAGCAGCGAGGCACCAGGATTTGGCTCCATAAATGGAGTCTGATTTCTTCCACTGGACTTTCATTCACTTTTTTGGTCAGTCTACATGCATGACTTTAGCATGCAACTACAAGTTACCATAGTTTTGTAGTGCATACTTGATCTAATTTGAAGTCCGATATGCAGCAAAACCACATTTCCTATGGCATAATGCAAATCACAGATGTGCACACAGATTGTTCATTCTTCCATCTGTTGGCACTAGTCGCTTCTGTTGCTGCTGTTCCACTGGGATAATAATTTGATTTGACTATTACTCATATTCATTGGAACAGTAGAATGGTGGTGGTGGCAACAATATGCAAAACTGACATACTTCTCAAAACCTCTGAGACTATTATTTAATTTGATGACCTGAGGATACAATTAGATCAAAATCTGTGGTGCAACCTAGGTGTCAGGCCATATTTGCTCTGTGGTTTTGTGTGGGGCTGCAATTAGAATTATCTTCCGTCAAAATATGAGTAAAAAAATGTATATTTTGGAAATGTGAAGAAAATCATTACTCGTCCCCATGAGAATGTTTCAGAAAAGAGTCTGGTTTGCTAGGATAAGACTTTATTTCAGATCTAATAATCTTGGCTTTATTTCTATTTTCTGCTCATAGAATGTCTCTTCCAAATCTACACTATAACTTTTATTAATTCTGAAGTTATAAGTTATAATAGGTATCCAGACTTTGTCTTATAAAGGATTGCAATAATTTTGAATATTAAAAATGTACTTAATAAGACTTTAATTTCTAAATCAAACTCAAGGCAAAGGGTAATTAATTACTCACTGTACTGCATTTTCTGTAAATGATGCAATACAGCTGTAGTTTCAAAACAGCTTAAACTCACAGTTTTGCCATGAACAAAACTGGAATTTGGCAAAAAACAAATCTCTATGGGCAATGAGCTTAGAGGAAATTCACAAACAGGCTGATGAACATGAAGTGTATGCATCAAGTCTCAGGAACATTTGGAATAATTCAGCCAGTATATGGAGGGTGCTGCATAAAAACCTTAACATCTCTGTATTCAAATCACTGATTTTTTTTTGAATCAGAGATAGTAGGAACTGCAGATGCTGGAGAATCCGAGACAACAAGGTGCAGGGCTGGATGAACACAGCAGGCCAAGCAGCATCATAGGAGCAGAGAGGCTGACGTTTCGGGCCTAGACCCTTATGCTTCCTAATGGACATAGGAAGAAAAGATCCCTGACAGGTGCAGAATAAGATAATCTGCTCCACCATAAAGACAATATTTATACTTTTAGCACATTAAGATATTAAAAGATACTACTAGCAGAAGAAACAAAGCAAAGAAAATTACTATATTGGTTTTTATATCTGCAAAATATAAATATATTAAGTTTGCACCACCATATACTTAATATGTTTTTGTCCCAGGATTTTTTTTCTTCAAGTCAACTTTGAGCACAAGTGAGCTGAATTTTACTTGTGCATATGACATGTTGCAGAAGTGTAATCAAGAATGATCAGTATTTGTTCAATACAAGGAAACAGCAGAATCTGTTTATCTTCAGAAAACATTTTCATTGCAGCAAGAGGTAATACTTTCTAATTTTAGTATGCAAAAGATCATATTTCCATAATTACAATAAACATCCAGCTGCTGCAGAGTTTCAGATAGGAAGTTCATTGCCATACATAGGAAAATATTTAAAGACACGCTGGTGTTATTTATTCCTGAGGCTTAATGAATGTCTTCTTGCATTTACCACCCCTGGTGCTAGCTTCTGTTTCTTCAGTTTGAATAGCTGATCGATCTCTCTTTTTAGTAAACTTCCTTTTTATGGTTCCCACTAAGCTTTCATATCTGGAAAAAACAAAATTTGATAATGCTTCACTGAATGCATACAGTTTGTCATGTTAACTGTTGCACATTATTCAATCAATATGTAAAATTAATGCTTCAAAGTAGTACTATCTTTTGACAAGACAGTTGATGGAAGGAAAGGTTAGGAAATGAAAGAAGAGTGCAATCAGTAACAGGAATGCACATTGAGTTGCGGGAGTTTGAATCATCAACAGCCAATAGTATTTCAGGAGACAGTCAAAGCAAAGAAAGGTGAGAAAGTCTCTCAGTGAAAAATGTAGGACAAGAGGGAAGATGATAAGATAAAATTAATATTTTAAAGAAGGGTGGATCAAGATGAAAATCTAAAAGTAGCCACAGGATGAGGGAGCAAGGTACACCTTGATAATAAAGGCTGCACAAAGGAACAGGCACAATAGATAATACAAAGTTTAGATGGATGGTAAAACTTTAGTAAAGAGCACGACGTTGCTACCTCTAAGCCATGTTTTCAAAGCATAAATAACAATGTGATCATCGCCAACAAAGCTGCAACTTGCAAGTGGCTGGTTGGTTAGTTCCTAAAAAGTGCATCAGACGAACTGGTCAGTAAGATAGGAGTACAGTGCAACAAAAACAGAAGTTGCTGGAAAAGATCAGTAGGTCTGGCAGGATCTGTGAAGAAAAATAATCCCAGTTCACGTTTCGGGTCTGGTGACCCTTCCTCAGGACTGATGGTAGCTGGGAAAAAATTGGTTTATATGTCGAAAATAGGGAGGGGGATCGGGTAGGGAGCAAACAATAGGATAGAGCCCAAAGAGAGAGAAGAGCATTTGAATAAATAAAGGAGTTGATAACGATCTGGCTGGGAGGGTGAATAGTTGTTAATGGAGACTGTTAGGGACTAATAATAGGTAGTCTGTAATGGCATGCTATGTGATAATAAGGCCTGGTGTGTGGGCAGGGGGCTACGGCATGGGAGAGTTTAGGCCCTAAAATTATTGAACTTGATATTGAGTCCGGAGGGCTGCAGGATCCCCGAGCGGAAATTGAGGTGTTGTTCTTGCAGCTTGCATTGAGCTTCACTGGAACACGGCAGCAAGCCAGAGACAGAGACGTTGGTCAGGGGACAGGGTGGTGTGTTAAAGTGGCAGGCAACAGGTAGCTCAAAGTTTTTTTTGCGAGCAGAATGTAGATGTTCTGCAAAGATGTCACCCAGTCTACGGTTCATTTTCCCAATGTAGAGGAGACCACATTGTTAGCAGCAAATGCAGTAGACTAGATTCCCGGAAGTGCAGGTGAAGTGTTGCTTCACCTGGAAGGTATGTTTGGGCCCGTGGATTGTGGGGAGAGAGGAGGTAAATGGGTAGGTGTTACACCTTTGCTGGTTGCAGGGGAAGGTGCTGTGGGGGGTTGTTGGGGATGAAGGAAGAGTGGACCAGGGTGTCCCGGAGGTAACGGTTCCTGCAGAAGGTGGACAAGGGAGGGGAGGACATCTTGTTGGAGGTGGCGGAAATGGCATTTGATGATCTTTTGGATGTGGATGCTGGTGGGATGGTAGATTAGGACAAGGGGAATCCTATCGCTGTTGCAGGAGGGGAGAGAAGGGATGAGGGTGAAAGATGAGGGAGCTGGGTCGGACCTGGTTGAGGGCCCTGTCGACAACAGTGCTGGCGAATCCTTGATTGAGGAGGTAGGTGGACATTTTGGAGGTTCCCTTGTCGAAGTTATCCTCATCTGAACATATGCGATGGAGACAGAGGAACTGAGAGAATGGGACGGAGTCTTTCCTCCCTGGAAAGACTCCGCCAGACACATATTCCCCTCCCCTCTCTTGTCCACCTTCCACAGGGATTGTTCCCGCCAGGACACCCTGGTCCACTCTTCCTTCACCCACAACACGTCCACCAATTGCCCCACTGCACCTTCCCCTGCAACTGGCAAAGGTGCAACACCTGTCCATTTATCTCCTCCCTTCCCACCATCCAATGGCCCAAACATACCTTCCAGATGAAGCAACACATCACCTGGTCTTCCCAGAATCTAGTCTACTGCATTCACTGCTCACAATGTAGTCTCCTATACATTGGGGAAACGAAGCATAGACTGGGTGACCACTTCACAGAACATCTATGTTCTGCTCGCAAAAAAGATCCTGAGCTACCTGTTGCCTGCCACTTTAACACATCAACCTGTTCCCTGGCCAACAACTTTGTCTCTGGCTTGCTGCAGTGTTCCAGGGAAGCTCAACGCAAGCTGAAGGAACAACACCTCATTTTCCGCTTGGGAAGCCTGCAGCTCTCCGGACTCAATATTGAGTTCAATAATTTTAGGGCCTAAACTCTCGCATGCCCTAGCCCCCTACCCCACACACCAGGCCTTGTTACCACATAGCCTGCCATTACACACCCCCTGTTGTTAGTCACTAACAGTCCCCATTAACCACTATTCACCCTCCCAGCCAGATCATTATCAACTCCTTTGTCTATCCAACTGCTCTTCTCTGTCTTCAGGCTCTATCCTATCGCTTACTCCCTCCCATCCCCCTCCCTATTTTCTACATACAAACCGACATTTTCCCAGCTACAGAGATAGTAAGAACTGCCGATGTTGGAGTCAGAGAATACACAGTGTGGAGCTGGAGGAACACAGCAGGCCAGGCAGCATCAGAGCAGCAGGAAAGCTCATGTTTCGGGTTGGAACACTTCTTCAGAAATCTTTTTTTCCCCAGCTACCATCAGTTCTGAGGAAGGGTCACCAGACCTGAAACATTAACTCTGATTTTTGTTCACAGATGCTGCCAGACCTGCTGAGCTTTTCCAGCAACTCCTGCTTTTCTTCCTGATTTACAGCATCTGCAGTTCTTTCAGTTTTTATTTTAGGAGTACAGTGTAGTTGGCTTGCCTAAAGAAAGAACTAAAAGGTCCTCTTTATAACACTAAGAGTGACAATGGTAGCTATGAACTTATTCAAGGAGGTCTAAATTATGAGATAGGTCACGATCAGAGAGGGAATGGAGTAATAACAGGCTGTTTTCAGGAACAGCTTAAGCAAAGAATTGGAGATGGGAGAAATAAAAGTTATGACTAAATTACAGGAAGGAAACAGAAAAGATGGGCAGCTAAAGAAAAAAAGATAGAATGGAATCAGATCTTAATTGGGAACCAAAATGTGCAATTATTCAACAGCGAAGGTTCAAATTGCAGAGGTGTTGTGATTATAAACAGGTCAGAAAGGAAAGCTTTGACTAAGTTAAGGTTGAGAACCAGTGATGAGTAGATTTATAGATTCAGTAAAATCAGCTTGAAAATCCTTGCACTTGGATGGCATTTGTCAGGATCGCAGGACATTCAAAGGAATGGAGTATTTTTGAAGTGTAGTCACCATTGTAATGTGAGAAGTAAACTAGGGCAGTAGCTTATACGAAGACTGGGGTAACACATATACCATATTAAATTTACAGTTTAACTAATCAAACTACTTAATGTAAGTTGTGACGTACAAGCTGACCTGATTAATAAAGCAAACACATTTTTTCCTCCCTAACATTCATATTTTTGCATTTACAAGGATGCTACCGGGATTGGAGGGTTTGAGTTATAGGGAGAGGCTGAATAGGTTTTGTTTTAAATACAATCCCCATTGTGTGGAAACAGGTAATACGGCCCAACAAGTCCACACCAACCACCGAAGAGCATCCAGACCCATCCCCCTACCCTATCCCTGTAACCCTGTATTTCCCATGGCTAAGGCACCTAACCTACACATCCCTAAACACTTTGGGTAATTTAGCATAGCTAATCCACTTAATTTGCACATCTTTGCGCCATGGGAGGAAACCAGAGCACCTGGCGGAACAGGGAGAACGTGCAAACTCCACATAGACAGTTGCCCGAGGCTGGAATTGAACCCAGGTCCCTGGTGCTGTGAGGCAGCAGTGCTAACCACTGATCCACCGTGCCGCCCCTTGCGGCTCTTTTCCCCTGGAGAGTCGGAGGCTTAGGGATGACCTTAGCGAGGTTTATAAAATCATGAGGGGCATGAATAAAGTGAATAGCTAAAGTCTTTGTCCCAGGGTAGGGGTGTTCAAAACTAGAGGGCGTAGGTTTAAGGTGGGAGGGGAAAGATTTAAAAGGGACCTGAGGGACAATCCTTTCACTCTGAGGGTGGTGCATGTAGTCGAGGAGAATACTGAGATACAGTCTATTAGACTAGACGGGATTGAGGTTCATAAGGAGGAGGTGTTAGCAATTCTGGAAGGTGTGAAAATAGATAAGTCCCCTGGGCCGGATGGGATTTATCCTAGGATTCTCTGGGAAGTGAGAGAGGAGATTGCAGAGCCTTTGGCTTTGATCTTTATGTCGTCATTGTCTTCAGGAATAGTGCCAGAAGACTGGAGACTAGCAAATGTTGTCCCCTTGTTCAAGAAGGGGAGTAGAGACAACCCTGGTAATTATAGACCAGTGAGCCTTACTTCGGTTGTGGGTAAAGTGTTGGAAAGGATTACAAGAGATAGGATTTATAATCATCTAGAAAGGAATAATTTGATTAGGGATAGTCAACACGGTTTTGTGAAGGGTAGGTCGTGCCTCACAAACATTATTGAGTTCTTCGAGAAGGTGACCAAACAGGTGGATGAGGGTAAAGCAGTTGATGTGGTGTATATGGATTTCAGTAAAGCGTTTGATAAGGTTCCCCACGGTAGGCTATTGTAGGAAATACGGAGGCATGGGATTGAGGGTGATTTAGTGGTTTGGATCAGAAATTGGCTAGCTCTAAGAAGACAGAGGGTGGTGGTTGATGAGAAATGTTCATCCTGGAGTTCAGTTACTAGTGGTGTACCTCAAGGATCTGTTTTGGGGCCACTGCTGTTTGTCATTTTTATAAATGACCTGGATGAGGGCGTAGAAGGATGGGTTAGTAAATTTGCGGATGACACCAAAGTCGGTGGAGTTGTGGATAGTGCAGAAGGATGTTGTAGGTTACAGAGGGACATAAGCTGCAGAGCTGGGCTGAGAGGTGGCAAATGGAGTTTAATGCGGATAAGTGTGAGGTGATTCACTTTGGAAGGAGTAACAGGAATACAGAGTACTGGGCTAATGGTAAGATTCTTGGTAGTGTGGATGAGCAGAGAGATCTCGGTGTCCATGTGAAATTTGCCACCCAGGTTGATAGGGTTGTTAAGAAGGCGTACGGTGTGTTAGGTTTTATTGGTAGAGGGATTGAGTTTCGGAGCCATGAGGTCATGTTGCAGCTGTACAAAACTCTGGTGCGGCCGCACTTGGAGTATTGCATACAGTTCTGGTCACCGCATTATAGGAAGGATGTGGAAGCATTGGAAAGGGTGCAGGGGAGATTTATCAGGATGTTGCCTGGTATGGAGGGAAGGTCTTATGAGGAAAGGCTGAGGGACTTGAGGCTGTTTTCGTTAGAGAGAAGAAGGTTAAGAGGTGACTTAATAGAGACATACAAGATGATCAGAGGATTAGATAGGGTGGACAGCGAGAGCCTTTTTCCTCGGATGGTGATGGCTAGCACGAGGGGACATAGCTTTAAATTGAGGGGTGATAGATATAAGACAGATGTCAGAGGTAGGTTCTTTACTCAGAGAGTAGTAAGGGCGTGGAATGCCCTGCCTGCAAAAATAGTAGACTCGCCCACTTTAAGGGCATTTAAATGGTCATTGGATAAACATATGGATGATAATGGAATAGTTTAGGTTAGATGGGCTTCAGATTGGTTTCACAGGTCGGCGCAACATCGAGGGCCGAAGGGCCTGTACTGCGCTGTAATGTTCTATGTTCTATGTATAGAATGAGCTGGCAGAGATGGTGGAGGATGTGGGTACAATTACAACATTTAAAAGGCATGTGGATGGGTACACGAATAGAAAGGGTTTAGAGGGATATGGACCAAACACTGGCAAATGGGACTAGATCGGTTTAGGATATCTGGTTGGCATGGACGAGTTGGACCCGAACGGTTGGTTTCCATGGTTTTCATAACTCTTTGACTCTATATACTTGGTACAGAAATCAGCCCCATTTTCAGCCACAACATTATACTTGAACTGGTTGTTAGCCTCAATTTCCCACCCTCCTTTATGCCTTATAACTGGACAAGGGATCGAGCAATATAAGCATGTGTTGTGAAGATGCAGAACAAAGGAAGGGTCACCGGACCCGAAATGTTAACTCTGATTTTTTTTTCTTCACAGATGTTGCCAGACCAGCTCAGCTTTTCCAGCAACACTTATTTTTGTTCCTGATTTACAGCATCCACAGTTCTTTCAGTTTCAGAGATCACAGGAAGCAAGCAGAAAGCTAAAATCATTTAGCAGAAAGTGTAAACTTCAGAAAAATACCATAGCCAGCAGTGAAATGGAGTTTGGTCTGGGTTAAGGCAAATTTCTCTTCAACAACCAACACAGCAGCAATAGCTAAGAAATCAGCATGATATGGCTTGCTTCAGCAAAACGGAAACAGATGCAATATATTTGTTTCATAAAATTATGAAAAAAAATTAGCACCACAGATAATGAAACTTTCACACTTGTACAATAACCATTTGTTGCTATATATCATACATTTTCAGACAAACTTCTGAAACTCAGATGAGTCTTTAAGTAAATGAGTTATCAAACAGCTGTCTTACAGCAATAAAGACTATTGGACAGGCAGCTATTATTCTTTCGATATTTCACAGCATTGTCGTACTCATGGATTTCAAAACCTCACAAGTACAACAAAAATATTCTAATGAAGGTTAAGGCATTTATTAACAACTATATTGTATTTATGACTCAATTATTATCTGCAATATGATTAACATTCTAAGATAGTTATTCTATCAATAAGTACAGTACAGTGATATTTTGTGCCACTAGAGACATCTGAAGATAGTAGTGGAATGTGATACCATTACAGTGCTCTATTACCTAAACTTTTTTAAAAAATCTTTTGTCTTTAATAGTTTTGATTGTGTGTAAAACTGTTCAAGCATCATGGAGAAATGACTGACACAGTAATAGTCAATCTGTTCCTCATGATTTTTTTTTAAACAGATAGAGTCAGGAATCTCTGAGATGCTGAATTCAAAGTGTTTGTTGGTCAGAATCGATAATGATGGGCTGAAGGGCCTGTTCCCGTGCTGTATTACTCATCTCACAGCATCCAACTATTTTCTACTCAGGTACTGTTTAATATCAGAATGGTTGAATCAACAAATCTATTCATGCTAATCTCTTTCTTGAAATTGAGGTCACTTATTCTAGTTATATTTTGATGATTCACTAATCCTGTTCTGTTTAAACTCCAGCATTATTTTCATGGTTTATGATTATCATAAAAAAAGGCCCCTTTTAAAATGATATACTGCAACACCTCAGAAGCTGCTGCAATCATAACATTCAGAATTTACCTTAAAATATGCACTGCGTTTTAACTTCAATCTATTAAATGTCTGTTATATTCTGAGTCAAATAGATAAATTCAGTTAATATGTAGAACCGCATTCCTTGGAGATAGAACAGCTTACCTCCTAGCCATTTCTACATCGGAAACATCTACCTCCATCTTAACATCTTCATCAGGCTCTTCATTTTCATTCTGGGAATACATCTGTGCAACCAGTTTCTGGAATAAATGCAGCGTTTATCTATTAACTTTACAACATGGATATTGTGGCATAATGCTGAATGTGATGACATTAGATTGTTTTAAAAATAGTTCATAAATTTCTGCTATGATTCACTTTCCAAATTTAAAGCCAAAGTGAGACACTTGGCTATTAAATTTCTAATTTTCTGGTATATTCAAGGCATTAAAATTAATAAGATTTAAAAAAATTGATGTTAGGGGAATGCGCAATACTGATAATGCACTGTAAATAATCAAGATTGCCCAAATTCATATTGATTGCTATTATAGAGTGGTTTGCTCAGTCTCTTCAGATGGAATTAACAATAATCTACAAAAACTGAAGTCATGTTGACCAGGTGAGGCATCCTGGAAAACACTAGTGAACCAGCTGTGTTTGTAAAATGAACAGCAGCTGGATCACACATTATTAAGTTTATTGAATTCAGTCTCAGCTTCAAAAGTGGCAACGTTAGGACCTGAATACCTGACCTTGGTGTTCAGTTGAGTATCTCTGCAGTATGGCTTCTGGTTATATTGGCTTCTACATGTTATCACAGCGACAAATCTATTTTTGTTACTTAATATAAAAGTCCAGCTTTATAAATAAGTACAATATTAATCAAAAAAGAATGTTTGGCACAAAATTTGCATTTAAGACTTTCCTTTTCATTGAAAAGATGCCCTTGTTAATATCTCCCTTTTCCAGTATTTTACTGTCTGAAACTCCCATGTCTTCTTCAAATTCCTCACTGCATAAATCATATTCCCCCTTTTCAGCAAGTGATCCACAGTGATTTCAACTTGCAGCAAAATCACCTGTGTTTGATTTCACAGATTTTAACCTTAGAACACAAGAAAATAAGAAATAGGAGCAGGAGTAAGCCATCTGGCCCATTGAGCCTGCTCCACCATTCAATAAGATCATGGCTGATCTTTTTGTGGACTCAGCTCCACTTACCCACCCACCCACTCTCCATAACCCTTAATTCCTTTACTGTTCAAAAATCTATCTTTGCCTTAAAAACATTCAATGAGGTAGTCTCAACTGCATCACTGGGCACGGAATTGCACAGATTTACAACTCGTTGGATGATGAAGTTCCTCCTCAACTCAGTCTTTGCTCCTCTTATTTTGAGGCTATGCCTCCGAGTTCTATATCTATCCCCTTCATAATTGTATATGTTTCCAGAAGACTCCTCCCTCATGCTACTAAATTCCAATGAGTATAGTCCCAGTTTACTCAATCTCTCCTCATAAGCCAACCCTCTCAAATCTGGAATCAACCTAGTGAACCTCCTCCAGGGCCAGTACATCCTTTCTCAAGAAAGGAGACCATGCACGACAACTTCTTCAGACTGCCTCAAGTCTTGCCATTATGCATCAGCTTCAAACCACTGCTACTGACAAGATTCTCTTCAATACCCCCTCACCATTCATTTTTCTTCTCTTAACCTACCAAACAGACCAGCTGCTGGCAAAAACATACAACACTTCCAATTTCTTAGCTATACATGTGTTCACTCACAAATGAAGTAGGTCTCTTGGTTAGCACAGGAGACCATGCAGACCATCATAAGTGTACTGATTCTTTGAATGAGTTAATTAGTCTAAATGTCCTGTCCTCACCCCATAACCATCCAACTTACCATTAAATGTATATCCATATTACTTTCAAGTTGTTATCATGGATTCAGCTTAGAACATCATTGCAGTTGCCCATTCTGCGTCCTAATGTTTTTGTTAAAAGAAAGTGTCCTTTCATCTCCTTTGCAGCAATGATTATGTATTTATGCTCTAATTGCTGTTTCATTAGCAAATGGGGAAATACTTGTTTTACTAATTAACCTAATCAAATTCATCATAATTTCAAACACCACTTTCAGGTTCTTAACCTATTTTGTCTCTTCACACAAATATAGCCTTTGA
Organism: Rhincodon typus; assembly: GCF_021869965.1. Lineage (NCBI taxonomy): Eukaryota > Metazoa > Chordata > Chondrichthyes > Orectolobiformes > Rhincodontidae > Rhincodon > Rhincodon typus. The sequence continues at coordinate 19,757,164 of NC_063346.1, read as the reverse complement.
CTTCATTGCAATGTGTCTCTAGTGTTACTCTCTAGTCCTAGGTTGTTTTAAAATAAGACACTCAAAACAATGTTATAACTGCATCCTAATCAATAAGTTTCATAGCCCATGTTCTAAAACACTCCATTTAATAGTTTTGTAGGTTTAGCATGGCATAAACATTACCCTTTGACGCCCTGTCCCCAAGAAATCACTCGTCATCTTCTAAGTTCACTGTGTTCCCTGCCTAACTCATCTTAGGTATGGTCTGACCATCTCATGCAGTCATTTTCTGCATCCCTGCAACCAACTTGTCTCACTATTCCTAATCATCCCAAAGCAATAGCGAATTATACACAGTACTGAAAATATTTGTGCATAAAATAGTGTTGCACTTGCCGATTTTAATTGTCTAATCTATTCTACACAAAGGGTGTGAATGTTTCCAGATACAATGGTTCTAACAGGATTCATGAATCACCCTTCTCTAAGCAGTGCACGCCAGTTCTATCTGAACAATTTGATGTAGCAGGATAAAGAATTTAAAATGTTGACTTAAAAAAGTTCAAACACTCGATGCAGCACCTGTAAAGAAAAATCAGCGTTAATGTTTCGGGTCCGATGACCCTTCCACAGAACAGCCTTGTCTGTTTAATAGCAATTCCCAAGTTAACTTAATAACATTAAAACATGTAATTTGTAGTTCAATGTATTCAGCTAAAAAAAAAGTGCTGATAAATTCCTTCATCAAAAGGCCAATGGAGATCAAGGCATAAAATTAGATTTCATATAAAAACATACCTCTATTTCTGGATTAAAACCTTTAAAAGACATTCGGCCAAACAACATTTCTTCACAAGGCACAAAGCTTTTTTCTTCAATAATGTGACTCCTGAAACACATTACCAATACAGCTGAATTAGCTATTAAAGAAAATATTTGAGAGTTTGGAAAATTAAACACCAGAATTACTTAATGGACAGAAGTCGAAGGTACAAAAACAAAGTTGCTGGAAAAGCCCAGCAGGTCTGGCAGCATCTGTGAAGGAGAAAACAGAGTTAACATTTCGGGTCCGATGACCCTTCCTCAGAACTGATAGTGGCTGGAAAAAGTCAGTTCATATGCAGAAAATAGGAAGGTGAGTGGGGTAGGGAGTAAACGATAGGATAGAGCCCAAAGAGGGAGAAAGACAGTTGGACAGACAAAGGAGTTGCTAACGATCAAGCTGGGAGGGTCAGAAGTTGTTAATGGGGACTGTTAGTGACTAACAACAGGGGGTGTGTAATGGCGGCTATGTGGTAACAAGGCCTGGTGTGTGGGGTGGGGGGCTGGGACATGGGAGAGTTTAGGCCCTAAAATTATTGAACTCAATATTGAGTCCGGAGAGCTGTAGGGCCCCCAAGCGGAAAACGAGGTGTTGTTCCTCCAGCTTGCGCTGGGATTCACTGGAAAACTGTAGCAAGCCTGAGACAAAGATGTTGGCCAGGGAGTAGGGTGGTGCATTGAAGTGGCAGGCAACAGGTAGCTCAGGGTCTTTTTTGCGAGCAGAATGTAGATGTTCTGCGAAGCGGTCGCCAAGTCTATGCTTCGTTTCCCCAGTGTAGAGCAGACCACATTGTGAGCAGCGAATGCAGTAGACTAGATTCTTAGCCGAACTCGTCCTCACACTCAACAACTTCTCTTTCAATTCCTCCCACTTCCTACAGACAAAGGGGGTAGCCATGGGTACCCGCCTGCCTCTTTGTAGGTTACGTGGAACAATCCCTCTTCCGTACCTACACCGGCCCTAAACCCCACCTCTTCCTCCGTTACATTGATGACTGTATCGGTGCCGCCTCGTGCTCCCACGAGGAGCTCGAACAGTTCATACACTTCACTAACACCTTCCACCCCAACCTTAAATTTACCTGGTCCATCTCTAACACCTCTCTCCCCTTCCTGGACCTCTCTGTCTCCATATCGGGCA
>NC_063346.1:19741202-19754819 GCF_021869965.1 Rhincodon typus | reverse complement strand
AAACAACTGCACCTCCCAGTCGCGAACCATTTCAACTCCCCCTCCCATTCCTCAGACGACATGTCCATCCTGGGCCTCCTGCAGTGCCACAACGATGCCACCCGAAGGTTGCAGGAACAGCAACTCATATTCCGCTTGGGAACCCTGCAGCCCAATGGTATCAATGTGGATTTCACAAGTTTCAAAATCTCCCCTCCCCCCACCGCATCCCAAAACCAGTCCAGCTCGTCCCTGCCTCCCTAACCTGTTCTTCCTCCCACCTATCCCCTCCTCCCACCTCAAGCCGCACCTCCATCTCCTACCGACCAACCTCATCCCGCCCCCTTGACCTGTCCGTCCTCCCTGGACTGACCTATCCCCTTCCTAACTCCCTACCTACACTCACCTTTCCTGGCCCCATCCCCGCCTCTTCGACCTGTTTGTTTCCTCTCCACCTATCCTCTCCTCTATCCCTCTTCTATCCGCCTCCCACTCTCTCCCTATTTATTTCAAAACCCCCTTCCCCTCCCCCTTTTCTGATGAAGGGTCTAGGCCCGAAACGTCAGCCTCTCTGCTCCTATGATGCTGCTTGGCCTGCTGTGTTCATCCAGCCCTGCACCTTGTTGTCTCGGATTCTCCAGCATCTGCAGTTCCTACTATCTTAGATTCTGGGAAGTGCAGGTTAAGTGTTGCTTCACCTGGAAGGTATGTTTGGGCCCTTGGATACTGAGGAGGGAGGAGGTAAATGCGCAGGTGTTGCATTTTTGCCAGTTACAGGGGAAGGTGCCATAGGGCTGCAGGGAGGTGTTGGGGGTGACGGAAGTGTGGACCAGGGTGTCACAGAGGGAACGGTCCCTGTGGAAGGCGGACAAGGGAGGGGAGGGCAATATGTGTCTGGTGGTGGCATCTTGCTGGAGGTGGCGGAAATGGCGTCTGATGATCTTCTGGATGTGGATGCTGGTGGGATGGTAGGTGAGAATAAGGGGAACCCTATTGCTGTTGCGGGAGGGAAAAGAAGGGGCGAGGGCGGAAGTGCAGGAGATGGGTCGGACCTGGTGAGGGCCCTGTCGACAACGGAGCTGGGGAATCCTTGGTTGAGGAAGAAGGTGGACATTTCGGAGGCTCCCTTGTCAAAGTTGGCCTCATCTGAACATATGCAATGGAGACGGAGGAACTGAGAGAATGGGATGGAGTCTTTACAGGAAGTGGGGTGTGAGGATGTATAGTCCAGGTAGCTCTGGGAGTCAGTGGGTTTGTAATGTCTATCCACAGAAACGGAAACAGAAATGTCGAGGAAGGGAAGGGAGGAGTCAGAGATAGACCAGGTGAAAGTGAGGGCAGGGTGGAAATTGGAGGCAAAATTGATGAAGTTTTCCAATTCCAGAGAGGGAAGCAGCATCGATGATACCATCGATGTATCGAAGAAAGAGTTGTGGGTGGGGGCCGGAATAGGACTGGAACAAGGAATGTTCCACGTACCCCACGAAGAGACAGGCATAACCAGGGCCCATGCGGGTACCCATGGCTACCCCTCTTACCTGAAGAAAATGAGAGGAGTTGAAAGAGAAGTTGTTGAGGGTGAGGACAAGCTCGGTCAAGCGGAGGAGGATGGTGGTGGGTGGGGATGGTTCAGGTCTTTGCTCCAGGAAGAAGCGGAGAGCCCTAAGACCCTCCTGGTGGGGAATGGATGTGTAAAGGGATTGCACATCCATGGTAAAGAGGAGGTGGCTGGAACCGGTAAACTGGAAGTTTTGAAAACCAGCATAAGGCGACAGATGAATCATGGATATATGTGGGTAGGGATTGGACCGGGGGGAGAAGACTGAGTCTAGGTAGCAACAGATGAGTTCTGTGGGGCACAAGCAGGCTGAAACAATGGGTCTGCCTGGACAGTCCTATTTGTGGATTTTTGGCAGGAGGTAGAAACGAACTGTGCAGGGGTGGGGGACTATTAGCTTGGAAGCAGAGGGGGTGAGATCACCGGATGAAATGAGATCCGTAACTGTAGTGGATACAATGGCCTGATGTGCCATGGTGGGGTCATGGTCCAGAGGAAGGTAGGAGGAGGCATCCGAGAGCTGGCGCTCAGCCTCTGCAGGGTAGAGGTCAGTACTCCAGACTAAAACAGCACCACCCTTATCGGCAGGCTTGATGACAAAGTCAGGGTTAGATCTGAGTGCATAGAGTGCAGTCAGTTTGGAGGGAGATAGGTTGGAGTTGTTGAGAGGGGCAGTGAAATTGAGGCGACTAACGTCACGTTGACAGTTCTCAATGAAAAGATCGAGTGCGGGTAAAAGGCCGGAGGGAGGGGTCCAGGGGGAGGGAGAGTGTTGGAACTGGGCAAAGGGTTCTGTGGGACGGGGAGTGGACTCTTGTCCAAAGAAATGAGCACGGAAGTGAAGATGGCGGAAGAAGAATTCGGCGTCATGTCGTGCCCGAAAATTGTTAAGGTGATGCCACCACCAGACACATATTTCCCTCCCCTCCCTTGTCCGCCTTCCGCAGGGACCGTTCCCTCTGGGACACCCTGGTCCACACTTCCTTCACCCCCAACACCTTCCCACAACCCTATGGCACCTTCCCTTGTAACCGGCGAAGGAGCAACACCTGCGCATTTACCTCCTCCCTCCCCAGTATCCAAGGGCCCAAACATACCTTCCAGGTGAAGCAACACTTCACCTGCACTTCCCAGAATTTAGTCTGTTGCATTCGCTGCTCACAAATGTGGTCTCCTCTACACTGGGGAAACGAAGCATAGACTTGGTGACCGCTTCACAGAAAATCTACGTTCTGCTCACAAAAAAGACCCTGAACTACCAGCTTCCTGCCACTTCAATGCATCACCCTGCTCCCTGGCCAACACCTCTGTCTCAGGCTTGCTACAGTGTTCCAGTGAAGCCCAATGCAAGCTGGAGGAACAACGCCTCATTTTCCGCTTGGGGACCCTACAGCTCTCCGGACTCAATATTGAGTTCAATAATTTTAGGGCCTAAGCTCTCCCATGTCCCAACCCCCCACCCCACACACCAGGTCTTGTTACCACATAGCCTGCCATTACACACCCGCTGTTGTTAGCCACTAACAGTCCCCATTAACAACTTCTGACCCTCCCAGCCTGAGCATTAGCAACTCCTTTGTCTGTCCAACTGTCTTTCTCTCTCTTTGGGCTCTATCCTATTGTTTACTACCTACCCCACCCACCTCCCTAATTTCTGCATATAAACTGACGTCTTCCCAACTACCATCAGTTCTGAGGAAGGATCACCGGACCCGAAACGTTAACTCTGTTTTCTCCTTCACAGATGCTGCCAGACCTGCTGAGCTTTTTCAGCAACTTTGTTTTTGTTCCTGATTTACAGCATCTGCAGTTCTTTTGGTTTTTTATTTAGAAGTCGAAGGTAATTGTTGTTTGTTTTTGCATAGAAAATATGCATAATACTTAACATTTTAATTCCAAATCTGAAATCCTTACAGCTTGGTTGGATAAGAGTAGCAAGGTGGACGAGCTCCTAATAATGGCACCATGTTACAGGAAGCCATTCAATCGAAGGGATCAAAAAGGAACGTAATTGTAGTTGAGGATAAAGTAATGAGGGGGATTGACACTGTAGTAAAGAGCAAGAGCCTAGAGGTCGTGCTGCCAGCTCAAAATCAGGGCTTAGGACATCTGCTCAGGACTTAAGAGTAATTTTCAGTGGGAGGCATAGGATAGTCATATGTGGTCCACACAGGTACCCAAGACATAGGCAAGTCAAAAAATGATGTTGTGAATAGTTTGAGGAAGTGGGCACCATAACAAAAAGGAGAATTTCAAAGGTAATAATTGTGGGACTATTATCTGAGCTACGTACAAATTGACAAAGTGCAAATAAGACTGGTGTGCAGTAGACTGGTTCTGATTCATGGGACATTGGCACTGGGGAAAGTGGAATCTTTACCATTTGGACAATCGATCCTTGAACCTTGCAGGGTCCAGTGTTCTAGTGAACCACATAACTAGGGAAATAGAGAGGATTTAAAGCTAAATAGTGGGGCATAGATTAAATTTGTTAAGATATAGTGAATCAAAGAGTAGCCAGCTGTAATAAGAAGGAATAGACAGTGCAATTCTAATAGTAAATCAATGGATAAGGTTACAGATTACAAAAAAAAATAAAAAGACAATATTAACGGCTCTGTACTTGAATGTAGCATTTGAAACTAAACAGATGAATTGATAACAAATAAATATGTACAATCTGATAGTCATTACAGAGACATGCCTCAGATTGACATGGATTAGGACTTGAGTATTTAAGGGTAAAAACACATTCAGGAAGGAAGGAAAGCTAGGAAAACAAAGGGGCTGATAATTAATGATGGTATGAGCACAATAAAGAGGCATGACATATGTTTAGTAAACCAGACTATTGGTTTGGCTAGAGGAAATAAATGATAAAGGTATATCACTTGCGGCAATGATGCACAGACTCCCGAACAGTTAGTTAATACACAGTAAAATGGCATATAAAAGTAGTAGTAATAGGAACTTGTCAGAAATCTATATTGTAGGGGATTTTATTCTACATATAAACTGGAAAAATTGGATGGACAAATGTAACCTAAAAAGAGTTCATAGTATGCTTCCAGGACAGCTTCTTAGGACAGTGTGTTTGGATCCAAAAGGACAACAGGCTACATTATACCTGGAATTGCTCAATGAGATGGGATGAATTAAAGATCTCACAATGAAGGCACTCTTAGGTAGCAATTATCACAAAATAATTGAATTTAACATTCAGCTTGAGGGAGAAAAGAGTGGGTCCAACACTAATATTATAACCTTAAATAAGGACAGTTATTAAGGCATGGAAGGAGAACTAGCTGAAGTAGACTAGCAACTTAAGGGATCAGTCAATAAAGATGCAGTTAGCTAAAGTGGTCTTGCAAGTTAGGTTAAGGAATCAGTCAAAAGAAATGCAGTTATAGACATGTAAATGGATATTCCAAAATATAAAAAACAGAGACATTAAAAAGAGAAAGAAAAATCCTAAGAGATGGTTAACTGAATGGTTAACTAAAAAAAATTAAGCTTGATATTATTTTTAGGATAAAGTATGTAACTGTGTAAAGACACATGGAAGGTCAGAAGATTTGATAATCACATCAGTCCAGATCTAAATAATTGAAATGAATTAAACAGAATTGATTTATTGTCATTTGCATTAAACAAATAATTACAGTGAGAAGTGTAATATGTTGCCATGCTCTGGTGCCGTTCTGACTTACAGAAGATATTAAGATACAACGCTGAAATTAAGATGCAAGACCTAAACAGAACTAAAAGCTGAGTCATTTTCCTTTCTTTTTGTGCTCCGTTCACCATCTTGGTAGGTAGGGCCTCTCCAACGGGCTCTTGGCCCACCAATGCCTCGCACCACAGTCAATTCCAAGAGTACCAATTCGGGCCTACTGCATTGCCTCAACTGAAGCCCAACAGGTCCGATTCTGATGCCGACCACAGATGCCGCATTTTCCTCTGACATCGCCGTGTTCATAACCAGGAGGGAATCAAAGGCCCAGGAGCTGAACCAGCAATGAAGGGATGACTGACCTGAAATCTATAGGTAAGAACAATGTCGGGAATTTGGTGGGGGAAAGCAAGACCCAGGTGACAGCAAGCAGCCAGGAAGCGAGGCCCAGGCGGAACCAACTGGGAGACAAAGTCAGAGGGACACAAGGCTGAAAACAAGGCCAGGGTGATATAAGACCGGCGGAAATAAAAACAGGAGAGGAGACAAAAATGCTTACCCAAGCCCAGAACAAAGGGGAGAGGGTATTTGGAATGCAGGCAGTGCAGTACAGGCGTTTGATTTATGTTGGCAATGGATGTCAAGAAAGCATTGAAACAATGCTAAACCGAAAGATGTAAAACAAAAGAAATCAGCAAATTACATTAAATTGAAATAACATTAAAGAGGGAATGTTAAATGAGGACAACATTTTTGTTAAGAGACAATAATTAAACTCAATAAATAATTTCAAATACGTAGTAAGGGAAGTTATGATGCTACTTTTGACAACAGAAATTCAGACCTTTGGTGTGATGGCATTAACTTTTACACAATAATCTATAGTTTACTACAGACATGTCAGTGGGTAATTGAAAAGAGAGTAAGTGGACCAATAACATGAAATATAGCCAATTTCACTAGATAAATTTACACAGTACATTTTACCCAACACAGAAGTGAGCTCAGGCAAAGATAAATTGTTTCTTTTAGAAAAAAGGCTTTTGAATGAAATTAAGCTGAAAGACAGTGATCTCAGCAGAGACCTCCAAACAACAAGGCTTTAGGACAGAAAGACTGGTCTTTGATTATGAAGCAGAGGATGGTAAGTACAACTAGTAACGCTCAGCTGCAAGTGTGAAGCTTGGTAAGTATCAGCAGGAGTGATTTGGACATCAGTGTTGACATTTTCATGATAAAAATTAATTCTCTCAAAGTGCCAATATAGACAAATAAAGTTTTATAGAAAGGTCAATAGAAAATTGGATTTTATAAATAGGGATTTAGAGTACAACAGCAAAGTACCTGTAGTACTGATGAATTTACACAAAACATTGGTTCAACTACAGTCAGTGCATGGTCCATAGCTTTGGGAGTTCTACAATTGAAAGGACATTAAATGTAGAGTCCACTTAGTATAAATTCTTTATGGCAGTAGCAGCAATAAAAAAAAAAATGAAATGGTATGAATATTTCCACAGGAGCATCAGATCCAACAGGAAATGCAATTCTGATTTTAAAATTATGACATTTGGAAAGAGTGAGGAAAGAAAGCTTTGCATTTATATATTATCCTCTGCATGTTCAGGATGACCCAAAGTACACTAAAGCCAAGGAAATACCTTTTTTGAAGTGCAGCTACTGTTGTAAGGAAAAAAATGCATTTCTAGATGCTGTTTAAGGCATAAACATTGGCCAGGACACCAAAGACAACTTCACAACTCTACTTTGAAGTAATGTTATGGGAACTTTTATTTGGACCTCAGAGACCAACCGGATTCTGGCTGAATGTTTCAGAACCACAACGGATTGAAGATTATTCAGCTGATTGAGTCCATGGCAACTCCTGGTATAACAAACAAATCAATCAGTCTCATTTGTTTGTTCTTTCTTTGCAGCCCTGCAAGTTTATTTCTCTCCAATGTCCATCCAATTTCCTTTTGAAATCATTAACCATCTCTGCTTCCAGCACAACAAGGTGCAGAGCTGGATGAACACAGCAGGTCAAGCAGCATCATAGGAGCAAATCTGGACCTTGTTGTCTTGGATTCTCCAGCATCTGCAGTTCCTACTATCTCTGCTTCCAGCACTCTTGTACACAATGAATTCTAGTTTTTTGCTGTGTTTAAAATTCCTCCTCACATCATCCCTATATCTTTTGTCCAAAACCTTAAAGCTGTGTCCTGTCATCCTTGGACCGTCAGCAAATGGGAATGGATTTTTTTGTCTACCTTATCCAATCATGTGATGATCTGTGCAGCTCTATTAAATCCAATCTCAATCTTCTTTGCTACAAGGAAACCACACCAGCTTTTTCAACCTAACCCTGTAACTGAAATCTCTCATTCTTGGAGCTTTACAAGTGAATCTCCTTTCCTGTCAAGAACCCTCACACCCTGCTCTGATGTATTTTGACAAATCATGCCACACAATGTGTTTTTGATTTTTAAACAAAAATATGCTTGGCCACATTTTAAAATTTGTTTAATGTCTACTTACTAACAGCCAGTGCTTTGAGATCAAGATCTGAGTTTGAAATAAATAAAGGAATGAAGGTGGAACATTGTGCAAAGCTTACAAACTGGGAAGGAAACATCTGCTAGGATGCCCAAAAAATAAGAAACATAAGTTGGAAGCAGATAATTGTGCATTGACTTGGTCTTTGTTCAACTTACGTATTGCTTTTCCATTCTGTTTTAGTGGTACTCATCACCCATCTCTGTACATTCACCATTTGTGACCTTACGCTCCAGTTTCAAGTCAATTATAGCCCACTTTCCAGATGAATAGTACATACCGTAAATATAACAGGAGATGACATTTGACCTTTGGGATTTTGCTCAAGGAGAAGAATAGATTTATTATTAACTCATTGCTATTAAACAATTTTCAAACAGGTTTCTCTCCTCTAACGCTTCCACTTACATTCTCATTGTTATTCTTTGGTTCCAGTGTTCTGACTACATTTAAAGTCATTTAGCTTTATCCAGATAACCTTATCAAATGCAAATGTCAGCAGGTGAACTTGCATTATTGCCTTTAGGCTATTGGAAGTAAAGCTCTTTGTGAGGCGCATACAGAAAAAAATGTTACATTTATATTACAGAAAGCATGCTGTATGGCAATTTCTACAGCTGGTGATTTTATCATAATGCTGTAATTTTGCCTTTAACCATGAAACACACCGACCCCAGATAGTTAACGAAGAATATAGTGTATAAGGAGGTTGGATGAACATTTTCTTATTATTGGATATATTGGATTTTCTCATCTATTTCAAATTTTCTAATAAACTCATTTTGAAAGGAGAGTATATCCATGACTTTTAAAAGTTCTTTGAACAATAACTTTTTCATCACACACTACAGCTTATGTCATTTAGCTTGATAAATCTGGGTAAACTTCTCAGCCCTCTCCAAAGGTTCATATCGTTACAGCCTTCAGCTCATTCGATTTACTCCATACAACATTAAGAAATGGTTGAGTACATTGGTTAAAGCCATTGCAACATTCTGTTTGTAATGCTGCCACACAGACCCTGTCTCCACCCAAGCTGTTCAAGTACAGCTACAGCACTGGCATCTGCCCAATAATGCGGAAAATTGCAGAGGTAAATGTTGCCCATAGAAATTAGGACAATTCCTACCCCAATTTACAGCTAAAGAGTGAGAATACAAAAGGTGACAAAACAAGACAACATTTTGTTTACTGAATTCAGTTCTGAGCATTTCAGAAGGATCTTTTGGCCTTGGAGGGAATACAGTGTAGATTTATCAGGATGATATCCAAATTCCAAGGATTAATTTGAGAAAAGTTTACAAAAGCCAGGAATGAAAACAGTAAATGGTGAAAATACTCAGGCAATATCTGCAGACAGAGCAACAAAGTTAACATTTTAGGCTAACGATATTTTAACAGAATTAATTTTTCAACTTTCCTGCACCTTCGGTTTATTTCCACTCCCATTCCACCAGGCAATAAACACACACACTAAAACACATATAGACTTGGGTTATATTCTTTAGAATTTAGAAGATTAACAGGTTATTTGACCAACATTTTCAGTTGATTCAGGAGAACAGGTAACGTGGAGACAATGAAGCTGTTTTGATTGGTTATGGACAATGTCTCCTTTCCAAGTGTGCATTCAAACTGCAATGGGAAATGTGTTGCATGTGGAACAAACAGGACATGCACAAGCACGTTCTCTTAAAGATGTGCAATCTTAAAGCAATCCTGCTGTTAAAAAAAAGTCATGTGTTATTGTAAGGGGTGTAGATAAAGGTTCGTAGGTTAGGTTACAAATCAGTCATGTTTGTTAAATAAGGGTCTAAACAGCATCATGGTGGGGATTTGATTTGATTTGATTTGATTTATTGTTGTCATATGTACAAAAGTACAGTGAAATGTTTTGTTTTGCGAGCAGGTGGATCATAGCAATCAAAGACATATGGATCACAGACAGAGCGAGGCATACAAGGTTATGACTGCACAGGAGGTGCACAAAAGCAAGGTCAACATTAGATTGAAATTAGAGGGGTCCGTTCAGTAGTCTAATAACAGTAGGGACGAAGCTGTTCTTGAACCTTTTGATGCATGTGTTCAAGCTTCTGTATCTTCTGCCTAACGGAAAAGGTTGGAAGAGAGTATTACCTGGATGGGAGGGGTCTTTGATGATGTTGGCAGCCTTTCAGTGGCAACAAGAAGGATAGATGGATTCCATGGATGGGAGGTTGGCTTCCGTGGTGGTCTGGGCTATGCGCATGAATTTCTGCAGTTTCTTACAGTTCTGGGCAGAGCAGTTGCTGTATGAAGCTATTATTCACTCGGATAGTATGCTTTCTATGGTGCATCTGTACAAGTTGGTGAGGGTCCTTTTGGACATGCCGAATTTCCTAAACTTCCCAAGGAGAAAAGGCATCGTTGTGCCTTCTTGACCGTCGCATCTATGTGGGAGGTCCAGGAAAATTGTTAGTTATTGTCCCTCTTAGGAAATTGACGCTCTCGACCATATCCACCTCTGTTCTGTTGACGTAGTTAGAGGCGTGTCCTCCTCCTTACTGCCTGAAGTCAATGATCAGTTCTTGTTTTGCTGACATTGAGAGAGAGATTGTTATCATTACACTACAGTACCAAGCACTCTCTCTCCTTCCTGTATTCTGACTCATCGTTGTTTGATATCCAGCCTGCAACAGTGGTGTCAGCAACAAACTTGCAGATGGTGATCTGCCTACACAGTTGTGGGTGTACAGGGAATACAGTAGGGGGCTGAGTACGCATCCTTGTGGGGTGCCAGTGTTAAGGATGAGTGTGGAGGAGGTGCTGTTGTCTATCTTCACTGATTGCGGTCTGTGGGTCAAGAAGCTGAGGATCCAATAGAAAAGGGCAGAGCCAAGGCTCAGGTCTTGCAGTTTTGAGATTAGTCTGGTAGGGATTATGTTGTTGAAGGCGGAGCTGTAGTCGATGAGTAGGAGCCTGACATAGGTGTCTTTGTTATCCACATGTTCCAGGGAATAGTGTAGGGCTAGTGAAATGACGACGGTTGTGGACCTGTTTTGCCGGTTGGCAAACTGCAGGGGATCGAAGCAGGCTTTGATACAGGGATGATGGTAGTCTTCTTGAAGCAAGTGGTGACCTCAGATTATAGCAAGGAGAGGTTAAAGCTGTAAGCGAATATGTCTGCCAGTTGGTCCTCACATGATCTGAGTGCACAGCCGGGGACTCTGTCTGGGCCAGTCGTTTTCCTCGGGTTTACTTTCAAGAAGACTGATCTGACATCTGCAGTGGTGACAGAGGGCACAGGTGCATATGGGACTGTCAGGGCAGGTCACACCACACCACACCACTGGCATTCTGCTCGAACCGAGCATAAAAAGCATTGAGCACATCAGGGAGGGATGCGCTTTTGTTCCTGATCAACTTATGCCCTTTTAGCTTCCTTCCAATCGTCAATACAACCAATGGTATGAGTTTTGTCAAGCACATTCATACCCTACAAAAGGCTGTTTACCACTGCATTCTCAAGAACAAATGCTGGCCTTATCGACAATGCTCACATTGCACGAACAAAATAACAAGAACTTGATTACCAGTGGGTTTAATCAGAATCACTCAGTTCCAGACTTCTTTACAATTTAAACATAGACACGGACCTGAATTCTAGATACGCCACTTGACCTACTGTGACATCATAAAATCAGTGGGGTCAAAGAGAAAATGTCCAACAGTTGGGAGTCATCTCTGGCAAGTAAGAAAACTCTTGCGAATTAATTCCTGGAGTTGTGCAATTTTGGATTCAGCTTGCCAACTTGCCTTGGATCCCATGGGCTCTTAAGTTTTGGACAGACCTTCCATGTGGGACCTTGTCAGAGGCCTTACTGAAGTCCACGTACACCACATCACTTGCACTACTTTCATCTATATATTTAGACACCCTTTCAAACAAAAACAATTTTAAATTAGACAGGATCTCCCTCTAACAATTCTGTGCTGACTATTCCCTGATCAATCCCTGCCTTTCCAAGTGTTGGTTAATTCTGTCCCTCAGAATTTTTCCCAATAATCTCTCTACCACTGACGTCAGACTAACTGACTTGTAATTACCTGGCTTATCCCTGCTGCCTTCTTGAACAAAGGAACCACATTAGCTAACCCCAAGTCACCTGCCTCCATGGATCACAAATCTGAAGATGTAAATCTGACTGGAACATGTTGTTGAATTGCTTTTTATTTTTGCACAGGATAGTCTGAAAGGGGAGGGTTAGCAGCCAAGAGATTCTCATACTCGCTGGTACTAATGTCATATGCAGGAAGGGAGAGGAGACCCTGAAAAAAGAATTCGGAGTTAGGTGGAAAGTTGAAAAGCAGAACCTCTGGAGTTGTAATCTCAGGATTATTCCCCGTGCCACATGCTAGACAGGACCAAAACAGGAAGATAATACAGTTGAATGCATGGTTAAACAGCTGGAAAACAAAGGACAGCTTCAGATATCTGGATCATTGGGATCTCTTCCAGGGCAGGAGGGACCTGTACAAGAAGGACAGATTACACCTAAACTGGAGGGGCACCAATATCCTTGCAGGGAGGTTTGTTTGTGCCACTCAGGAGGGTTTAAACTAGTGTGGCAAGAGGATAGGAACTAGAGTAGTAGGTCAGCATATGCAATCTTTGAGGAGAAGATAGAGATTAATCAGGTCTAATAAGAAGAATATGCACGGCCACGTTAATGAACACAGTGAGACTGGCAGTCTGAACTACATTTATTTCAGTGTAAGGAGTCGAACAGGTAAGGCAAATGAGCTTAGAGCTTGGATTAGTACATGGAATTACAATGTTGCAGCCATTACTGAAATTTGGATGAGAGAAGGGCAAGACTGGCAGCTCCATTTTCCAGGGTTTAGATGTTCCAGGCACCACGGACAGGGATACAAAAGGGGTGGGAGAGTTGTATTAACAATTAAGAAGAATATCATAGTTGCACTACTATGAAAGGACATCTTAGAGGGCTCATCCTGCAAGGCCATATGGGTAGAACTCAGGAATAAGGAAGTTGCTTCCCAACAGCTAGCAGGAGACAGAGGAACAGATATGTAAGCAGATCACGGAAGGATGTGAAAAAAACAGCATTGTTGTAGAGGGTGATTTTAACATTTTACATTTTAACATTGACTGGAACCTCTTTAGTTCCAGGAGCTTTTTGGAACAGAATTTGTTTTGTACATACAAGAGGGTTTCTTGAAACAATATTTAGATAGTCCAACTAGGGAACGGGCCATACCAGCCCTTGAATTAGGGGAAATGCCTGGCTAGGTGATCGAAGTTTCAGTGCAGAAGCATTTTGGGAACAGTGATCATAATTCCACAAGCCTTCAGACAGTTATGGGTAAGGATAAGACTGATCCTCAGGTGAAAGTACTAAATTAGGGGAAGGTCAGTTACAATAGCATTGGGTAGGAACTGGAAAAATTAAGATTGGGGATGGCTAGTTGAGGGTAAACCTGCATCTAACATGTGGGAGACTTCTACAGGCCAGTTGATCAGAGTTCAGGACCAGCATGTTCCTGTGAGGATGAAAGTTAACAATGGCAAGTTCCAGAAACCCTGGATGATGAGAGAGAGTTTGAAAGATTAGTCAAAAATACAAAGGAAGCATACGTAAGGTTTAGGAAACTGAAACCAGACAAAGCCCTTGAGGAAGTAGGAAGGCAAAAGGGGACCAGGAAATGTCCCTGGCAAGTAGCATTAAGGAGAATCCAACAGCATTTTATATAGAGACAACAAGGTGCAGGGCTGGATGAACACAGCAGGCCAAGCAGCATCATAGGAGCAGAGAGGCTGACGTTTCGGGCCTAGACCCTTCATCTGATG
>NC_063346.1:19706833-19740802 GCF_021869965.1 Rhincodon typus | reverse complement strand
GTCAGCCTCTCTGCTCCTATGATGCTGCTTGGCCTGCTGTGTTCATCCAGCCCTGCACCTTGTTGTCTCGGATTCTCCAGCATCTGCAGTTCCTACTATCTCTGATTCAGCATTTTATATATATATATATATATATATATAAGGAACAAGAGGATAGATCCCAAAGACAAAGGAACAAATTTACACATGGAGTCAGAAGACTGCTTCGCATCAGTATTCACTAAGGAGAGTAACATGGATGATGGTCAGGTTAGGAAGAGGTCCATTGATATTCTAGGACATGTCAATATTAAGGTGGTGGTGGTGTTGGGTCTTGAAAAACATGAAGGCAGGTTAAGTCCCCAGGGCCTGATGGGATCTATTCCAAGATACTAAGGGAGGCAAGGGAAGAGATTGCTGGGGCCTTGACAGAGATCTCTGTGTCCTCTTTAGTCACAGGTGAGGTCCCAGAAGACTGAGAAGACCCAATGTTGTTCCTTTGTTTAAGAAGGGCAACAGGGATAATCCAAGAAATTACAGGCCAGTAAACCTAACATCAATGGTTGGGAAATTACTGGAGAAGATTCTTAGGGATAGGATTTACTTGTATTTGGAAAAGAATGGTCTTATTATGGATAGTCAGCATGGTTTTATGCAGGGGAGGTCTTGTCTCATAAATTTTAGTTTTTCAAAGAAGTGTTGAAGATGACTGATGACGATAGGGCAGTGGATGTTGTCTACATAGACTTTACTAAAGCACTTGACAACGTCCCTCATGGGAGGGTGATCCAGAAGATTGTCATATGGGATCATCGGCGAGTTGGTAAGTAGGATATAAAATTGGCTTGGTCATAGAAAACAGAAGGTATTTGTGGAGGGGTGTTTCTCTGACTGGAGGTCTGTGACCAGTGGTGTTATGCAAGAATCAATGATGGAACCTCTGCTGTTTGTAATTTATATAAACAATTTGGATGAAAATGTAGCTGGTCTTATTAAGTTTCTAGATGACACAAAAACTGGTGGAGTTGTGAATTGTGAGGAAGTTTGTCGAGTATACAGCAAAATATTGATGAGTGGGAAAGATTGGTGGAGAAATGGCAGATGGAGTTTAACCCAGACAAGTGTGAAACAATGCATTTTAGAAGGTCAAATACAAGAGGAAAATGTACAATAAATGGCAGTACACTTCGCAACAATAATGTAACAGAGGGATCTTGGGGTGCAAGTCCATAGCTCGCTGAGACTCACAACACAAGTGGATAAGGTGGTAAACAAGACCTACATCATGCTTACCTTCATCAGTCGGGGCTTTGAGCATAAAAGTTGACAAGTCATGTTGCAGCTGCAAAACGTTAGTTAGGCCACATTTGGAGGATTGTATACAGTTCTGTAGCCACACGATGGGAATGATGCAGAAACTTTGGAGCGGGTACAAAAGACATTTACCAGGATGTTGCCTGGATTGGAATGTATTAAAAATAAGGAAAGGTTGCATAATCTTGGATTGTTTTCACTAGAGCGTCAGAGACGGAGAGGCAACCTGATAGAAGTACATAACATTCTGAGAGATAGATAGGGTGGACAGTCAGTGTCTTTTTCCCAGGGTCGAAATATCAAATACCAGTGGGCATAGGGTGAAAGTGAATGGGGTAAAGTTTAAAGGAGATGTGTAAGATAGGTAATTTACAAAGAGGGCGGTAAGTGCCCGGAAAACTGTGCCAGGGTAAAAACAAATACAACAGTAATGCTGACGAGGCATTTAGGCAGACACATGAGCAGGCAGGGACAGACAGATATGGACCACATGCAGGCCGATGGAATTAGTTTAAAATGGCATCATGGTCGACACTGATATGGGTTGAAGAGCCTGTTCCTGTGCTGGACTCTTCTATGTTCTATGTTCATTATGGCCAAGAGAACAATGTGTTGATTAGTGACAGAAGTATGAATGTAACCACCTCCTTCCACTTGTGTCCACTTTGATGGCCTCTGCTTATTCCACCAGACATACTCATTGGTCTGAGCAACTAATTTGTACCAAAGGCTTGAAGTCAGAATGAAGTACTGGAGTTTCTTCCACACCAATTCATGTAGACCTTTGAAACTTCTAACAGCTATAGAAAGCACGAAAACAAATGCAGAATTGTAGCAACAGCAACAGAATAAATGAACCAGAAAGCAACTTGTAAGCTGATGTTCCACTTAAGTGGTACTACTGGGTGGCAGTCTTTCATGCTGCTTCGTGCAGTGTTTAGAAATTGATAGAGTGAGTGTTCATCCAAAGTAGCAATGTTGGCCTTGAATCAGCAAAGCTGCACTCACACTATTTAATCATTATTAAGTCCAGAGCTCTTCTACCAGAAACAGGCACAACTGACACGAATGTCACACGCCTTCTGAGCCAGTTCACCACGTCTTTGGATGATGTTGTCAAGTAAGTTCAAGAACAGACCATTGGAGAGCTAAAATAGAGATTACAAGAGATTCTCTGTATTTAGTTAGGAAAGAGTGGGACCCATTCAAGCAGTGCCACTCGGTTGGACAATGGAGGTAGGCGTGATTGACCACATCACAGGCTGCAGAGAAGAAAGGTGAGGAAAGCCAGTTCTCTAGCGTTACAGAGGATATAATTTCTCACTTTGATGAGGTCTATTTTACTAAGATCAGAAATGTGTTAAAGAGAGATTCAAATATGGATCTGCAGAGATAGCTTGCTTTAAGAGGATGAGCTCGTTATATAGAAGCAGCACTATAAGAACAAGATCAAAGATGGTTCTCAACTAAGTGGACAATACCTGAGAAAAGACAATCATTTATAATATTAACCACCATGAGGATCAGAAAGGGAAATTATGTGGTCTGCAGTTTAGCAAGGTAAGCTCAGAAAGGAAATGAAGGCAGAGATAGAAGGCAAATTAGCAAAAGATGCTGATAAGAAAACAAATTTCTGACTTGAGTAATAAAACATCTACCTGTCTGTTTCTACCTGAAAATACGCAAGAAAAAAAAACTTTATTTTATCAGAAACTTGACCAATGGTGTTTCTTAACTGGTCTATTTACGTTACACTTCCGTCCGTGATCCGTGACAACTGTAGTTCTTTGGGAATGTTCCTGTACATGCTTAAAAAAACTTTCATTACATATATAATTAGATCAACAACATGGAGAAAGAAACAAACTGCTGTTAGTATTTCTACTATCGCAGCATTTTTACAGTGTTTCTATACTACAACTGTTACAGTTGAATTCCTACAGACTGTCATTTCCTGGATCAGACGAAATTGCATCTATAAATCTGTCACTGGGCTAAGGGAGTCAGGTTTATCAATGTATATGCCAAGTGCTGGATTACAGTGATGGTTTCCTGATATCTGAAACACTAGTGTACCTTCTAAGTGGTTTTACATCTTGTTTTTTTAATCTCACATTCACTTTCAAGCTCACTTTTGTTTTGGTTTTGGAGACGCCAATCAAACTATCACAACTAATGGCCAAGGAGAGTTTGAGAGAATTGTTTGGTGATGATAGCAAGGTATCACAACACATAAAGAAATTTGATAAAGCCTGGAGGAACATAATTTATTTCAATATATATAAATTACCCTACAAGGACCACCAATCATTTCTATGATTATTGAAAAGTCACTGCCTTAGCTCTGAACATTGCTCTTTGGGATCCAAACTTCAGAAAACAGTGCTTACACCCTTATTTAAAATGTATCGATCATGCTTAAAACTAAATGACATTTAAAGAACCATTTGCCATCAAAATTATTTGCACAATATTCTCAGTGTTGTAATTGTAAACTTAATTAGACTGGGTCTTTGTACAGCATGAATGTTTGAAGTCACAAACAAATTATAAACTATCAGAATTTTAGCCACTATAGCACCATACAGCATCATTTTCATGTTGATCCTAATAAAATTGCATTCAAAACTGTCACTGAAAATGTGATAATTTTCTGTTAACTATTTTACAATGTATCAATGTATTAAGTCAACTATTTTATGAGCAAAATATTCATCACAAATAAAGAACAAAAATACAGTTTTTAAGTCTCTCAACTTCTCAGCACTCATTCAAAACACACAATTTGAATTTGCTCAAATTAACTGTTCACTTGACAAAAGTGGTTTGAAATAATCTTGAAAAGCATGTGTGTAAATATTTAGTAAAGCTAGGTAATGATCCAAAGGAAAGTTGTAAACGTTCTTAAAGGAGAACATACAAGCAAGTGGAGAATATACCAATGAACAGGCAATAGTATTGACAGGAAATGTACCTGAAGACCACACCTGAAGTATTGTGTGTAGTTTTAGTCTCCTTTACTGAGGATATTCTGGCGACTGAGGGAGTGTAAAGAAGGTTTAACAAATTGACTCCTGGGATGGTGGAATGGATTTGGGGGTGGTACGGTGGCTCAGTGGTTAGCACCGCTACCTCATAGCAACAGGGTTCGAATCCATTCTCGGGCAACTGTCTATGCCGAGTTTGCACATTCTCCCCATGTCTGCGTTAAGTTTGGACATTCTCCCTTTGTCTGTGTGAGTTTCCTCCGGGTGTTCCGGTTTGCTCCCACAGTCCAAAGGTGTGCAGGTCAGGTGGACTGACCATGCTAAATTGCCCATATTGTCCAGGGATATGGACTAGTCATCGGAAATGCAGGGCTACAGGGATAGAGTGGAGGGTGGGTCTGGGGGGGATTTTCGTTGGAGGCTTGGTGTGGACTCGATGGCTGAATGGCCTGGTTCCACACTGTAGGGATTCTATGATTCCATGGTGATGTACAAGGAGAGACTGGATTGGTTACAACGACATTCACTGGAGTTTAGAAGAATGACAGGGGACCTCATAGAAGCTTCGAAAACTCTCAACAGGAATAAACAGGGTAGATGCAGAAAGGATGTTCTCGATGTCCAGGAAGTCCTGAATCAGGGATCACAGACTAAGGATAAGGGGGAGGCTTTTAGGACAGAGATGAGGAGAAACGCAGAGAGTGGTGATCCTGGGGAAATCTCTGCCACATAAAGCAGAAAGGCAAAACACTGAATCCTTTCAGAAAGGAGCTAGGTATTTTCTAAGGCCAAAGGGACTAAAGGGTAAGGGACGAAAGTGGAGACAAGGTACTGAAGTGGGTGAACAGCTATGTTAATATTGAACAGCGTTTCAAGCTCAAAGAATCAAACGGTCTGCTCCTGCACCAAAATTCTATGTATTTAAGTCTCAGAATCAAATCTAACTCAGCAAGCTTGGTTGATCTTACATCCTAGTTGAGAACATAATTATTTTTGAATTCTAGAAACTAGAATTGTTCAGACAGGAATGATGAAACTTTATTCAAGTGGAGTCATTAATAAATCTTTGTAAAGAGTAGTTTACTTACTCCTTTTCTTTCAATTCTGGTAAATCCAAATACCAGTGCTCATCACTAATTATCTTCTTTTCTTCTTCTTCCAATTGCTTCTTAGTTTCTGTATCCAAACTCCTCTGCATAAACTAGAAGTAAATCAAAAAACAGCCATCAATTCCACTGAAAAATTAACAGTAAAAGTTTTAACTTATGGATTTAAAGTACTTCCAAGATTAAAAGTACATTGGAGTTATTGTTTTCCAATAAATTTGTCTGAAAGTAAAGATCCTTTGTACAATATTTTTAATTCCTTACTTATCAACTGAAACACAAAATGTTGCTAAAGTGTGAGTATGATAGAAATAGCACTACTGACAAAATTATTCATTTCAACCTCTCATTTCCTTTGCATCCAAACTAAAAATGAATAACGACTTATCAGTTGTATAGAATAAAATCATTTCTGAACAATAATCACACATACTGAAAACAAATTCAAATAATTTAAACTACAGTAATAGCACATTGCATTGCTTTTATTCTCAATTGCAATAGCGTATGCAAAATGTCTCAATGAAGTCTCAAAGGGGAGGGTGTGTATCCACCTTCCGAGTAAATTTTTAATTGCTCAACCAAAACCATTAAAAACAGCTCGACTAACTGGATTTCATCTCATTGTCGTTTATGGACAAATACTGCTGCCTTTGCCCATAAGGCAACAGTGACCATTTCAAAAGTAATAAATTTACCATCAAGTGTCTTAGATATTCATGTTTTCCTTCATGTTTTTAAACTGTCACGCTGCAACACTGATTATAAAATTGACTGGTTAAATCAATACAAAAAAAAACCAAATCTTGAAAAACAAACTACTGAACAAATCTACTGAAAAACAAATTATGTTCGCATTTAAAGAAAGGCAAATTGAAATCATCTCGTATCTTATGAAGATGTGTTGGTCAAGTAAGATTTTGCATTCACTGTCATTTGTGAACCTTGCAATGTTTATTGAGTAATGTCCAACTGATATAGTGCAAATTACTGTGCATCAAGACCACAATAAAAAATTGCATTTGTAGAGCACTTAGACTTCGTAAAGTGCTTCATGAGGACATTGTAAAACAAACTATGATACAGAGCTATGAAAGAAAATATCAGGGCAGATGACCAATTAGAGACACAGGTTTTAAGGAGAGTCTTACACAAGAGAATTGAGGTAGAAAAGTTAAAGAAGGAACTCCAGAGCTTAGGCCTCAGCAGCAGAAAACACTGCTCCCAATAGTTAAGCAATTAAAATTTGAAATGTACAAGAAACCAGAATTAGAGGAGCGCACAGATTTGAGATTGTAGTATGAGAGTGCGACGATACTTGGCTTTAAGAGGTGTATTTTGTCCTTTTTTTTAAAATGAAGAAAGGTTAAGACAGAAGTGCCAAGTAGTCTGCTCAAAACCAATAAAGTAAACAACTTGCAAGGCCTTGAGGTTTTTCTGCCAAGTTGGAACAATAGCGACAGCCTGAACGGGTGGGGGTCAAAATCCTGCAGAACCAGGATTTTTCATTTTAGCCTTCTGTGGTTGCCGGGGTCTTGAAGCTGGATGTGGAAGCTCTTATTCCTCTCTCTGTTACAGCTTCAAGCTGAAGTTCTCTTCCTGCTGCTAGAATTGCATGGGAGACAATCTATTTCACTGAATTTGCCTTTGTCAAGGGTGTATTTACAGGATGTTACTCTATTGGAACAGTTAATTAGTAGCATAAGACCGTAAGACATAGGAGCAGAAATTAGGCCATTCAGCCCATCGAGTCTGCTCTGCCATTCAATCGTGGCTGATAAGTTCCTCAAACCCATTCTCCCGCTTTCTCCCCGTAACCTTTGGTCCCCTTGATAATCAAGAACCTATCTCAGTCTTAAATGTACTCAATGACCTGGCCTCCACAGCCTTCTGTGGCAGTGAATTCCATAGATTCACCACTCTCTGGCTGGAGAAGTTTCTCCTTAAAGTTAATATATTATTTTATTAAACATTTTAATAGTTACAGTTAAGCCAATTCTTTTATTTTATTTTGTCTGTATTTTAATTGTACTGTAAACATAAAGTGTAGTTTGCTTAAAGTTTTTGACCAAAAAAATTGCATCTGAATGCAACTCCTCACACTTCCTTTTAGAATAAGGAATAGGTAGGGTCTAGGCTGTCTTTTGAATGTATTTTGAGAGGAATGATCTGGTCCATGGGCTTAACCAAGAGCCAGCATGGGCAAGTGAGGAGGGATGGTGGGTAAACAGAAATTGGTAAGTGTTAGAACACAATTGCAGTTTTGGATTATCTCAACTTTATGTAGAATGTGGAAGGTCATTAAAGAGTGCATTGTAAGAGGCAAGTCTAAAGATAACAGAGGCATGGATTATACAGATGAAATTCGTATATTCTTAAAATTGTCACTAGGAAGGAAATGAGAAAGCACTCTGATTTTATACAAAGTATGGTGAAAATTTGCAGTCTGTCCCTAAGATTGATCAACTGAAATTTTCAAGATAAGCACAATAAATGTTTTGTTAGGTACAATTTCCAAGGGATTTAGAGCAAATGTGACTAAACCAAGGTAATTAAAGCATGAATGAGGATTTCTGCAGCAAAAGAGTTGAGCAGGAATACAACTGATTATCTTTGGGAGGTAACAGAGGTAAGACTGAAGTGGAAAAAGAAGCAATTGTTTGTGATTCTCTTGCTATGTTTGGATAAATAAAAATGAAACCAGACAAGTACATTTTCCCCAGTTATATATTAGTTGAGTAGTGCTGGAACAGATTGCTGTGATCAACCATGTGAAATGGTACATACGCATCAAAAATAAAGGAAGGTCGGGGGGCAGCACGTCTTTATCACAATCAAACAGTGCTATTTGTGACTTTATTAACAGTCATTTAAGCATACCGGCAGAAGCAGAAACCAGACTAGAGGGATTAAAACTGAATTTTGGGAAAGGACGGCACAAATCTGGGGGTGAACAACACATGCAAAGACTTTGGAGAGGGGTGATGGAGTTGGCGATGGGGTAATAGTTTGCAAGATTAGTAGGGTCAAGGGTAGACTTTTAACAATAAGGGGTTGTAATGATCAAAACAAACATTCTCAGGGTAATTGGTGAACTATGAATTTGTATTGTTTGTTTAGCTATTTCTCATTTTCAATAGTTTCAATTTATGAATGAAAACACAAGCAAAGCTTTAATGTTAGACAAGATAATTGCAAAACTACTGTTGTGGTTATTCAAGGTAAAGTGACAACGTTATTAGATAAAAAGATACATGTAGATTAAGATAAAGATTAAATGGAGGCAAGTATAAAAGATAAGTATAAAGATGATTGCAGGCCTGTTACTTGCTTTAAGATTCCCTTTCCAAAGGAAAGGGGTTGAAAGCTTAAAGTCAGATTTGGAAACTTCAATGGCTTCTCTAGGTTATAAATTGCTTTAATAGGGGGATTCAATAGGTAGGGCAGTTGAATAAAGGTCAAAACCTAAATGATTGCTATCCCAGAAGTAGTGAATCACGCTTCCATTGGAGATCAGGCATCTCAGCTCCAGGAGAGATCTCTACAGGAGTTCCTCAGTAGTATCCTAGGCCCAATCATCTTCAATTGTTTCATCAATGAGGATGTTCACCAACGATTGGACAATATTCAGCACTCTTTGTAAGTCCTCAGAATCTGACGTGCAATGCAACAAGATCTGAACAATATCCAGGCTTGGACAGGCAAGTGACAACTTACATTCACACTGCATAAATGCCAGGCTATGACCATCTCCACTAAGAGACAAACTAACCACCAACTGTTGACATTCAATGTTCAGTGTTAACATCACTGAATTCTCCACCATCAACATCCTGGGTGCCACCATTGACCAGAAACTCAAATGGGATCATTACACAGACAAAATGACTACAAGAACTGGTCAGAGGCTAGGAATACTGCAACAAGTAACTAACCTCCTGACTCCCCAAAGCCTTTCTGCTATCTACATGGCACAAGTTACTTGCTTGGATGAGTGCGACTCCAACAACACTCCAAAAAACTTGACATCATCCAGGACAAAGCAATCCTCTTCATTGGCATCACATACACAAGCATCCACTCCTTCCAACACCAACATTCATAGCAGCATATTCAGGATCAGCACTAGAAAGGATAGGTTGGACAGGCAAGAGACTGGCAAGATCAGTCCACCAGCCTACAGGCCGCGTGCAAAGGTTGGTGAAAGTGTAGGCTGAGCTAGCTAAGATTACAATACAAACTAGCAATTAACCTGAAATTAGACTAAAATACACCTGTAATGGAGACCTGCAGACCAGCTTTCAGGGCAGAAAGATATGAGGTTACTATAAAATACTTAAAGAGCAGAAGATACGCTACATCCCGGACAAAAATAACTCTGGGCAGCATAGCTGAAGTTGACAAACCAGAAGAAACAGTTCAGCCGTATTCTCAGCAGGAAACATGAGCCCCACAGATCCTCCATCACAGTAGCAGTGCAGCTATTGCTGAAGCTGGTTAAAGTTAATTTAAAATATAATCAGAAATATAAAAGCTGAGTCTTGCAATGGAATTCTGCACAGTTTGTGCAGAAGTGTATGTTTGATGATGTCCAGAAGTTCAGGAATGTGAAGATTCAGAGCTTGTTGAGGGAAGTATTGTGCAGAAATGGTTGAGCAATGGGCAGTGGCAATACAAACTGGCAATTAACCTGAAATTAGACTAAAGTACACCTGTAATGGAGCCAATGGAACTTAGACGGTAAAGTTAGGGAGATTTGGAAAGAAAGAGCCAAAGATAGCAGCAATTGGCCAAGGATAGCAAGTGTACATTGAGGAGCTCCCTAAAGAGCCAACTGCACAAGAGCTACTGTGAGGGGAAATAAATTTAATCAAAATTAACAGATGTCATCCATAGGAGAAAAGGAAATTTTCCTTTGGGGAAGTTGGGGAGGGGAGAAGGGAAGAGATAGAAACTTTTTCCATTGAATAAGGGCAAAGAAAAAGAAACTTATGATCTGCATTTGTATATCAACCCGGGAAAGAACCAGACTTTATTTCATCTTGCAAAGATTTGCAGTCATTGGTACAAAATAAATATCTAAGAATGGACAAGAGCAAAATACTGCAAATGCTGGAAAGCTGAAACAACAAAAAAAATCCTGGAGATAATTAACAGGACATGCAGCATCTATGTAGAGAAACATATTATTTCATGTCTCTGACTTTGATAGAGTGTCACAGACCTAAAACATTAACATCTGTTTCTCTCTACAGATGCTGCCTGGTCTGCTGAATATTACTCACATTTTCTATAAGAATTTAGATTACTTTCACAGTACAGTGGCTCTCAACCTATTCTTTTGCAGAAAGCAGGTCAAACAAAATACAGGAGTCAAACTCTGCACACTATGTTAACCTATAACTTCTTAATTTAAAAAAAACCTGATCTATTTTTCCAGGCTACATTTGCTTGTATTCACACAGTGGTTAAACTAACTTTTTCCCCGTGTCTGCACACTGATTTGTAAATATATGGTAAATAATGCTGCAAAAGTGCATAATCTGCAATTCATTTTCCTACAGAATACTGAAGATGAAAACTGAAAATGATATCAACTTTCTAAAAAAAATTCACTACATTTCGTTAAACAGCCTGCACAACCATGCAGCTGAACTCACATAGATTAGGAAAAAAAGTGTGCAAAACTATAACTTATGCAGCATTCATAAGGAAGATTACAGAACCTGTGTGATGAAGTGAGGTTTTTATCTTCAAGTTACAGGCCACATCTCCAATCCTTACGGGTAATAGGACAGCAGGTCCGAAAGTAGAACTGCAAGTGGCAGATACTATATCAGCGAAAGATTTTAACACACTGCTTGAGTAATTGCTCTTTCACAAGTAAGCTTCTGAAGCATACACATGGCAGTTTTATAGCCAGGTTAAATGACGTGCAAGCAGAGGGTTATATTCCCGTACACTTTGCTTGAAGGGAAAAGAAGCTCTTGAAAAATGCAAAAGTTACAGCCATGTAATTATTAAAAAATTACTGACGCTATCAATACCATAGTATTAAGTAATTTCATTGCATAAAAATTCTAGAAATATCCAAGTTCCTTAAAATCTGCAATTCAGCAATCAAACATGCCCCACCTATAGTGACACTCATCGTGGTTTTTGATAAATGGCATAGCTTTCTGATGTATTCCAAAGGCTGATGATACGGAAATGTTGAAATGCTGATGGCTCTACAATTTCTGTCAAGCAATATTAGCTTTGAAAATGCCTCATAATTCTAGGTCATAAACTTTAATACAAGGCAATCACTGAGTTTCTAGCATGCATGTAAAATTTATTAATCAAGTGCCACTTTTCAAACATTTAGCAGTTTAATGAATAAATGTATTGCCTGAAATGATGAATCATCAACTTCTGAATTTGAATGATCCAAGAACGGGAGATGGGACAAGTAATTTTTTTTTTAAAATGACACCCCACTTCCCAAAACAACAGATGCTACATCATTCACAATGGCCTTCTGGCATTTCAACCTATTTAAGTTAACACTTTTAAATTGTATTATGAAACCATTAAGTCTGCTGTTTCTGTTGACCGTATCATATAACCATTGAATAGTACAGCACAGAACAAGGCCCGTACGGTGTGGAGCAGGCCTGAACATGTCTTACATTCAGGACACAGTGATCATTTGGCCACAGATCACGGAAGGTATACGATGTACTCATGAAGACATCATAAAATTACTTGAAGATACACAGGTTAAATTAGAAGTTAAAAGATTTGGAGATGTTGTCAGTGCAAGCATTTAGTATGACCTATGACATAGTTACCCTACGTACAGACCCTCTGTCATGGAATCAATGATACGACTGAATGAAGTGTATCTGAAATGCAAAGAGTTAGAACCAGGCCATTTGGCCTATCAAGTTTGCAGTCAAAGAATAATTCAGCTGCATTCAACCACCTGTTCAAGAACGGTCAACATCATATTGGTCACCACAATTTTTGTCCCCCTCACCCATTCATACCTATCTCCCTCTGAACTGACTGCACTCCATGCTCTCAGAACCAACCCTGACTTTGTAATCAAGCCTGCTGACAACTGGTAATGTTGATGTTTGGCGCACTGACCTCTACTTTGAGGAGTTGAGCGCCAGGTTTCAGACACCTTCATCTGTCTTCCTTTGGATCATGATGCCACCAGTGAACACCAAGCTATTGTATCCCTGGTAGTTACTAATATCATTTCATCTGATAATCTGCCCCCACTGACTCCAAGCTTATAGTCCTCCAAAGCAGCACAGCCCATTTCCACCTCCTTCCCAAAGTCCACAAACAAGACTGCCTGGACAGATCTATTGTTTCTACTTGCTCCTGCCCCACAGAACTCATTTCTACCAACCTCGATTTGATTTTTTTTTCTCCCCTTGTCCAATCCCTTCCCACTCACTTGTGTGATTCTCCTGATGCATTACATTAATTTTAGAACTACCAGTTTGCAGGCTCCAGCGACTTCCTCTTCACCACGGACATGAATCCTTTCCACATCCATCTTCCATCAGGGCTTCTATGCTTCAGCTATGTCCGACCCATCTCCTGCACTTCTGCCCTCACACTCTCTCTTCCCTCCAGCAACCGTGATGGGGTGCCCCTGGTCCTCACTTACCACCCCACCAGCATCCACTTCCAAAGGTTCATAAACTGCCATTTTCGCCACCTCCAGTTGGCTGCCAGCACCAGACACATATTCCCCTCCCTTCCCTTGTCAGTCTTCTGACGGGACTGCTCCCTCTGGGAGGCCTTGGTCCACTCCTCCTCCACTCCCAACACCTCCCACACCTCCATGATGCCTTTCGATTCAATCGCTGGAGGTGTAACACCTGCCAATTTACTTTCTCCCTCCTCACTATCCGAGGCCCCAGATACATCTTCTAGGTAAAACAGCAATTTACCTGCACTTCACTCAATCTGGTCTACTGTATTTGTTGCTCACAATATAGTCTCCTCTATATTACGGAAATGAAATGTAGACTGGGCAACCACTTTGCAGACATCTGCTTTCTTTCCACAAAATGACCCAGAGTTTCCGGTTGCCTGGTACTTCAACACACCACCATGTTCCCTGGCCAGCATCTCTGTCTCGGGTTTGCTGTAGTGCTCCAGCAAAGCTCGGTGTAAGCTGGAAGAACAGCACCACATTTTCCGCTTGGGGACCTTGCAGCCTTCAGGACTCAATATTGAATTCAATAATTTTAGGGCCTGAGCGCTCTCTTCCATGTCCTTCCCCCATCCAGACATACCAGGCCTTGTCATCACATGGGATGCTACCACAACCAACCTAATTTCAGCTACTATTGATTATCCCAGGCAGACCATTACCCATTCCTTTGTATGCCCAACCATTGTTCTCTCTCCCCATTTCCACCTATCATACACTCTTTTCCCAATGCCATCTTCAACATATAAACCAAACTTTTCCTACCTACAATCACGTCTTAAGGAGGATCACAGGATCCAAAACATCAACTCTGCTATCCCTTCCCAGATGCTACTGAGTTTCTCCAGCAATTCATGCTTTTGCTCCAGCAAAGAGAATGTCTGCCAACAACCCCTCAATGCTCTCAACGCACATGTGCAAAACGTGCCTGTCAGTATTGCTAATGACGTCATTCCATCTTGTTTACTTATATTCATTGTGCATACCATGTTTTTACTGACAGTCTTTCACAGGAATGGATGCACAGACCTTTCTCTATGCACAATGTGAACTTTTCAGGAGTTCAGGAGGCACAGCCTCCAGCTGATCTGATTCCCCATTCCTTTCACGTATCCTTGAAATTCTTCTTCCTTCCTTTTTTTATTCAATTCTCTCTTTAAGGCTACAACTAAATATATTTCCACCAATCTCAGGCAGTGTATTCCAAATCCTAATGACTTGTGTGAAGGTGTTTTCCCTCGTATCACCTCTGGTTTTTTTGCCAATCAACTTAAATTTATTTCTATTTTGCTCTGCATACGCACTCTACACTGCAATACCAACTTTTGTATTTGTTCTAAAAAGAGTAAATTGCATGTTCAATTTACTCAAGCTCCTCTGCAATATTCAATGAACAACAATCAGTATTTAGGCAGACAAAGTAACTGTTGAAACAAAGAATGTTTATATTTAAATATGGAAGAATATGAACACATCCAGCACAATTAACATGTTTACTGCATCATTTACATTATTAAGCTAAATATTATCTATAAAATGGTGCACCAACACTGGTGTGATTTTAACTTCATGGTCATAGAAAGTAAGAGTGGCTACAAACTTTTTAGGTTTAAGCAAACGCTTTGCCACTGGAGGAAAGTGAGGCTACTTAATGTATGTGGGACAGCCCAGAGAGTATTGAACCTGTGAGAAGTCATGGCACATGGTAGCAGACTTCAAGGTAACCATTTGCAGAAACTGTAAGCAGGAAGGGCACTTGATTAAGGACTGCGAGGGGACCAAATTCTGCAATCTGTGCGGGGAGGCAGGATACCTTGACAAGGCCTGCCCAAGACATGGAGCCACTTATGCTCAAATGGGCCAGAGGTGGCACTGTGATCAGTGGTTCTTAAAAGGACATTAAGGCACCACACTCCAACAAGGCAACTGAGTCAAAGGACATTTAGAACAAGGGTAAGGCGTGAGAAAAAGGAGAAAAGGATACTGCAGGGAGGGATCAACCTACTGGGGAGAAAACCAAGTCAATGGAGGAAAAGGCAGCAGATAAGCAACACGAATGGCAGACGGTGAGGACAAATCTCAGAAGAAAAATACACAGTGCCACCACAGGCCAAGAGTACAGTGGAAAGCATCAGTTGCACTAAAGACATGCTAGCAGCTCCTCTAATGAAGATGTGCAGGAGGAAGGCCACAAACAGAAGACGTGACTAAGTATCAAAATGGGGAAGGAGATGAGAGCACCCAGCTGGAAAATGCTGGACATAGCAACGGACCAAATGATGTCCCCCTCCACGATGCTAGGTGCACACACCACACCCCTACTCCACGTAACCAACTGATCTGATCAAAGCCTTGCAGTCCTTCCACACCTAATCATGAAGGGAGAAGCCTCCAAATGCATCCACAGACTCAATGATGATAGAACTCAAAATTTCAGAGCAAAAGACAAAGCAGAAGCATGTGCAACTTCTTCAGGCAGAAATGTCAAGTGAATGTTCCATCTTGACCTCTTGCTATTCTCTTAACCACAGGGAGGGCAAAAAAGATTTACCACACTACTTACTGGGGCCTGACGTATGGGGCACTATTACCTAACTGTAACAAAAACTTTGTGCATTGGTTGCAGAAGGCCTCATGTACATTACTATACTCTTGCACCCTCTGAAGGGACACTCAGGCGTGGATGTAACCTTGGAAGATAGGCAGTCTAAACAACCCTCTTGACTGCCTGTTGCCTGGACTGTTTGCAAAACTGTTCCCAATCCTCCAAACACAGTCTGAATAAGGCTTTGAAGAGCTGAAGCAGAAGTTTTACCCCATTAGCCATGGGAAATGCAGGGTTACAGGGAAAAGGTAGGGGGATGGGGATGGATCTTGGTGGGAAGCTCTTCGAAAGGTCGGTGTGGACTTAGCGGGCCGAATGGCTTATTTCCACATTGTAGGTGTTCTATAAATATCCTGAAATGATATGGGGGCATTAAGCAGGTGATAACGCCAAGAAGTCAGCGTAAGAGAAAAATGCAATTCTACGTTTTCAGAAAGTGAACTTTTTGGTCCAGCAGTTGTCAACATTAAGATTTCTTGCCAAGCAAAACTGCTGGTGTGTGTATATGTATGTGTGGAGGAGGGGAAAGGAGATAATACCATGAGGGAATTAATCTACCTCCACTCCTCCTCCTGTTGCTGCCGCTGTTGCCTGGGGCGTACAGTCCAACACCAAGACGCGAAAATTACGAGTTGGAGATAGTAAGAACTGCAGATGCTGGAGTCAGAGATAACACAGTGTGGAGCTGGAGAAACACAGCAGGCCAGGCAGCAGCAAAGGAGCAGGAAAGTTTCGGAACAAAAACAGAAGTTGCTGGAAAAGCTCAGGCAGCATCTGTGAAGAAAAAAAATCAGAATTAACGTTCCGGGTCCGGTGACCCTTCCTCAGAAAGTTTCGGGCCGGGACTCTTCTTCAGAAAAGAAAGTTTCACAAAACCCACGAGTAGGCCTCGGGAGTTCAAACTTACCTTCATTTTCAGCAGGTTTTTCGATAATTTCATTGCGCTCTCTCTCGCCATTTTTGTGTGTTTTTTTGTGTTTATCTTTCTCTTGATTGTTCAGAGGAGGAATCGAAGAAACGCAAAAAGAGAAATAAACACTACACCAAAGTCGCCGGCGCTTCCTCCGTCCCCGGCAACACGTTGACAACGGACGCGACCAATCGATCGGACGAGCCCCAGCCGCCGCAGCCAGGCTAATCAATCGCCGGAAACAGGATGCGGAGCTGTCCAACTGCTGCAAGTTCTTCGCACGGGATGGCTCACCATCCAGCACAGGGATAGAGGAGCTCACAGATCAAAGTAAATTGTATTTTTGTCAGCTGTCTCTTTTTCTTATCCGCAAACACAAGACATACCCCCTAGAATCTGAAATAAAATGCTGGAAATCTGAAACAAGGGCAGAAATTGCTGAGGAAGTTCTGAAGAAGGGTCACCATGTCATCATGTCCTCTCTCCCCTCCCCCCACCTCCACCCCAGTGGGACTGACTGTTCCTTCCAGTCTGGCAGTTAGACACATTATTGTTCTGCCATTCTCACATTCCAATCACTTAATCTGAACTATCAACATCCTTTCTCCCCCAGCACTCTACATGCCAACGTCCTCCCCCAACCAAAGCATAAATCCTGCCCCCTCCACACTTCAGTCAGCTCTGATGAAGAGTCGTTTAGACTCAAAACATTATATACTCTCTCTCCATGGATGCTTCCTGACCCACAGTAATCTCCAGCATTTGTTGTTTTAAGTTCTGAAGAAGGATCACTGGATTGGAAACATTCATTCTGCTTCTCTCTCCACAGATGCTGCCACACCTGCTGAGTTTCTCCAGAAATTTCTGTTTTTGTCTCTTATAATCTGTATGTTTAAAACATTATTGTAACTGTTTGATGGTTGGTGGACCCAGAAGGGTACTAATCCTTCATCATAATTTCTATTACTTTCCAGATTGTACTCCTTTTGTACCCAACTGTTGTATGAAATAAGACAATGAAAGTGATTGATTAAGATGGAAATAATCAGACTATTTAACAAGCAACATGGAAAAAGAAAAAAAAATTGCAAAAGATTAGAGACTACAAAAAAAAAACCCCCCCCCCCCCCCACCCCCGCCACATCACAGAATAGGAACAACAATAGGCACTGCAGCTTATCAATTAAGAGCAAAATAAACTCTAAGAAAAGATATTTATGGCAAATTTTAAAGGAAGTCAGATTGATATCTGTTGAGAAGGGTCTAAAAAGACTTAACTACACTATTCAAGGGAGATCACTTTTGGAAGTTAATATTTGGTTATGAGAGAAGTAAATCCGTGAAAGAACAATTGTCTGTAATCCTAAAGGAGTGAGCTTGATTGGCACAATGACTTTAGCTTGCACTTTTTTGTATGCAATATTGGCCGTTATAAAGCTTTTATCAATGCCTCTTTAAAATGAACAACTTGTTACCAAGAAGGGTATGAGACTAGCTGAGCAACATCTCTGATTTTTTTTTCTAGGAAGGAAGGGGTACCTCCATTCAGCAGCTCCCACAGCAAATCTACATTTAATTGCACCATGGCATCACATATTGTTGTACACACTGGTCAATATTCTGCAGTTGGTAATGAACCATGGGCACTTGCCACTGACACTGAAGACCCACAAGGATGTAGTGATCTCTGTGATATGAGTTTCCCCTCCCCTTGTCAGAGTAATGGAATCTCTTGACATGCAGCGACTTTGATTTAAGCAAATAAGTAAGCAGCCTTGCTGACCAGCAAGACAAGCTGCCTGGTAGAGTGACTGCGCTAATTGATATGGCAAGACAAGTGAGGGCAAAGCAAGGTATGGGTGCTGTGAGCATGCAGGTACAAGCTAAATGAGTGAATACTACAAGCAAAAGAGCAGCCCTGAGATACAGTGTAGTCCATTCCATGGGTCAATGGCCTGTGTGTGTACACAAAATGTTCTTGCAGCAGTGTTTCAATGCTAATTGCCCAGTGCACCCGGCAGCAAGTCTATGCTTCCTAAGCAGCCGAAAAGTGGATTGGAGAGGCGCCATGATGAACATGAGGAGTTGGCAAATTTCCAATGCCAAGTTCCATGGATAAGGGATGCATGTGACTGGAACCCATGGACCATGCCCTGAGATGCCATTTTGTGCTAAGCAGCCTGGAGACATGGAGCAACAGTGAGCTGAAATCACCAGGTACCTGCTCCGATGCCCATGTTAATATTTCTCGATGTCTAGCTTGTTCAGCACGTTTGCTGTGCTAGGAAGCTAATTGAGGTGAGTTGGGTCATTAACAAGGCATTTGAAAAGCAACAACCCCCTTAACTGGAAACTTGCCACTGTCTTAGTGTAAAACTTGCCTCGATACACAAAAGATGCAGCAAGATGCTGCTGACATCGAGATAAGCCTCTGATTCCATCACAAATTTCACCATATAATATTCCACCCTATACTTTCCCATTAGTAAACACCCCTCCTCCTCTGTAACATCACAAGTGTTGCTGAACAAAGAGACCTTCGAGTGCAGGTTCATAGTTCCTTGAAAGTGAGGTCACAGGTAGATAGGATAATGAAGAAGGCGTTAGGTATACTTGCCTTTATTGGTCAGTCCACTGAGTATAGAAGTTGGGAGGTCATGTTGTAGCTGTAGAGGACATTGGTTAGGCCACTTTTGCAATACTGCATTCAATTCTGGTCTCCCTACTATAGGAAGGATGTTGTGAAACTTGAAAGGGTTCAGAAAAGATTTACAAGGATGTTGCCAGAGTTGGAGGGTTTGAGCTATAGGGAGAGGCTGAATAGACTGGGGTTATTTTCCATGGAGCATCAGAGGCTGAGGGTTGACCTTATAGAGGTTTATAAAATCATGAGGGGCATGGATAGGGTAAATAGACAAGATCTTTTCCCCAGGGTAGGGGAGTCCAAAACTAGAGGGCATAGGTTTAAAGTGAGAGGGGAAAGATTTAAAAGGGACCTAAGGGGCAACATTTTCACGCAGATGGTGATAAAAGTATGGAATAAGCTGCCAGAGGAAGTATAGGAGGCTGGTACAATTACAACATTTTAAAGGCGTCTGGGGAGGTATATGAATAGGAAGGGTTTAGAAGGATATGGGCCAAATGCTGGCAATGGGACTAAATTTATTTAGGATTTCTGGTCAGCATGGATGAGTTGGACCAAAGGGTCTGTCTCCATACTGTATATCTCTATGACTCTATGAATCTATGACTCTATCTACCACCCCCATGCACCCCTCCCCCACCCCTGGCAAAATTATCTGCTGCTCAAACCCTTACCCATGCCTTTACTAACTTGCAACTTGACTATTCCAATACTCTCCTGAATGATCTCAACTTTGATATTTATTCAGTTGAATAAAATAGTTGCATATTTGAACTCATTTGAACTTCTGCCTATGTTTCCCTAAGTTGCAGCAAGTCTAATCACCTCTGTGCTCACTGTCCTACATTGACTCATGTCCAATTATGACTCAGTTTTAATTTTTCCACCTTTTTTTCACAAATCCTGCATGCCCTTACACCTCCATATCTCTTAACCTGCAACCTTCAGCCCCCTTATGCATTTCTTATTTCCTTCATTCCATCACTGTCCAACGTTGCTTCAGCTGTCTCAGCTATTAATTCAAAGTGCCCACATCCTAAACACCTTCACAATTCTTCTTTTCTCTTCCTTTAAGATGTTTCAGAAAACCTATTACTTTTATCAAGTTTCTGATGACTGTCTGAATAACTTCTAATGTGTCATGCTATCAAATCTTGTTGAAACATCATGGAATGCTTTCTAAAATTAATGACATTACATAAATACAATCTTTAATTATATTGTTATAATTTCCTTGCTTTTATTTTTTAACAGTTGGATTCCTATCCATCTTATTGTTTGTTTGTAAGAAAAACTTTTATCTACTTCTTTTACAGATAGAATAACACCCATCACATTACATTGACTTTTCCTATATAGTTGATTTAAACTAGTTGTTTAAATTCCTTTATCTTCCACTATCGGGAATGTTTTTCCAGAACCCATTTTTATCTCTCTAGCTGTTAATTTTACACGCAGAACTTTACACTGCTTTTGGCTTGTTTTCTCAACCAGTTTTACTTCAGCTTTCTTCCTCGTCAGCAATCTATATGTAAACCACATTTTCCTCTTAAACTGTAATTTCCAGCGTCTCCTTTTTAGCTTTCTATTGTGTTGATAGAGTGGTTTCATCTTCTCTACATTGCATTTTATAGATTAAGTGCATCATTTGTTGGACTAAATGCAACATCATATTTGAACTCAAGGGCAAAAGTGTTGAATGACCATTTCACTGCTTTTATTTCATAATGCACAGTGGAACCAAAGAGCATCATGTTCTATGATATGCGTTATTTGTTATGTTATTACTGTAAATAGCTGTGAAGGTCAGCGGATAGCTAACCCTGAGTAAACTATATTGGGCTCCGGCGATCCTAAGATTTCTCCAGATTATGCAATTGCATATAAATCCCCCCAAAAAATAATCCATATGGGCTGATGCATAGCAGACATAGCCAGCTATTCCTACAGATATTTGGATTACAGTTTCAATTTTTTTGCATCCTAATTCTATTGCAATTTTAAAGAGGGGACAGCTATGTAAAAATGTGCTTGATTAAAACCATTATCTTTGTTTACAAATCCAGAATAGTTAAGCAGGTTACATTGAAATGCAACATATAATTCATATATAATGTCATTGTCACAGAAAAGCTCATTCAAACAAATGAAAAATCAGTTGCCAAACATATTGTCATGAACCTGAGGTTTCTTCAAACATATATCTTTCATTGGATCAAAACAGATGAAAAAGATCAGGTTATATTTTTAAAGTAGCAGAACTACCCTTTACTTTGTCGAGAATCATCCATTAGGAAAGTGTTCAAGTCTTTGCATTCAAGAACAATTTCTTAAACGTAATTTACAGGCTGACAATGGTGAATTCTCTTTCTCACCCTTGTTTCTTTTATTGTTGCGATTGACATAAAACAGTGACAAAGAATGAGATTTCGAGATGGCTCTGTTCTAATCATATCTTGACCCACTTTCAGCCAAGAACTGTGGAATACAGTGAGTAATTCCTGTTTAAGAGCAGAGTCTTCAATTTGCAGCTATATATCCAAAGCTGAATTATTATAAATGTGTAACCTATTGTCACTTGGTAGCATTAACCTTGAATATTGCTGAAAAGATAGATATGTCACCAAGCTATTGTCTAACACTCATCAGGACAATTGCAAGAATGCCACATTTCAGAAGATCACAACAATTTACATGACATGAGAAAAGGGTATTGATTTGTTGGCAAGACATGTCTGATTAGTTGCAACATTGCCATTGAGAAAGTAACATGGAAAAACAGCTCCCCAACCCTCTAACCTCTGAAGTAATTCAAAGAAAAGTGCAAGGCTTGAACCTAGTCCTTCTGTTTGCAGAGTATAGATCCCTGTGCATAAATATATGTTGCTTCCAGCAAGTGGAAAAAAGCATGTTACAAGCTTCACTGATTACTTTAAAACTTTTGTTAGTGTAGCTAGTAGTGCAATTGGATTGTTCAGA
The DNA here is from genome assembly GCF_021869965.1 of Rhincodon typus. Taxonomy (NCBI): domain Eukaryota; kingdom Metazoa; phylum Chordata; class Chondrichthyes; order Orectolobiformes; family Rhincodontidae; genus Rhincodon; species Rhincodon typus. Next base: position 19,718,558 of record NC_063346.1, on the reverse strand, counting down.
AACTGCTGCCAAATTGTGAAATCACATCAAATAATAGATGTGTGTAGGCTGTACATCCCAGTGGTTGGTAGATTGAGCTGAACAGCATTTTCCTTTGGTTGTTCATTTTAGGCAGAGGACAGACTACTAAACCAGACCACACTTGCAAAACCGACAACACAATATCAACTGTTAAATGGGATTCCACAGTTGGACAAATGACAACCAATTTTGAGTGTGCCTTTTCTAGCATAGATAGCAATCATTATTTCTTGGATGCATTGCTAGGCAGCAAACTGAAAAATGTTGACTATGCATATTGTCCTATTCTGGAATGAACCAGCACATAGAAATTCAATACTGCCTTGACTGCTATTGCTGTTTGCAGCACCATTCTGCACTGGTCCAAGATTCTAGGCCATGTTGAAGGATGTACTGTAGTTCTGTGGCCATGCCTTTGTTGTACCTGTGTTGCCTCAGACACAATGCCTGGGAGAGTACCTGGATTAGATTAAAGAGTGTTATCAAGAAACCAGTGTCTAATAGGCTGTTCTTTGAAGAGCCTTCCTCTGTCTCTCTCTTTGCAGAGCTTCCTCTTTCTGTAGCCACTGTTCCATTGTTCGTCATGCTTTCAGACCCCAAGGTGCTGTTTAATGATGGTCCATTTATATTATACAGAGTTCAATCACCAGATCTCCTGGCCTCCCTGAATGTTTGCATCAGTTCACCAGAAAACTTGCAAAAAGAAGCCATATTTTAAAACAAAACAGAAGCACTTTATCTGCGGGTTGGAATGCTGGCCATTGAACTAACACTAGTGTGGAGGTCCCTCCTGCAGCTAAACTCCCTGACAGCACAAAATGATTAGCACAGATATCTTGTGTACACTGCAGACCTTGTTTATGATGTATGCATCAAAGCCCCTAGACTGTTTGATTGACACAGCAATCATCCTCTCTCTCACATTACTGGCACATATAGCAGTATGATGCTCATGCGAGCACATTATCTATTATGGCAAACCACCATCAGAAGTGATCATTCGGAAGTGATTCATATCATATTATGGCTTCAGGTCTTCCAAAGCACTAGCACCAGTGCCACTAGAGAACTAACCGTAGTGTTTGGAATCTTGCATTTGCCATATCTTTGCATTAGGGGAAGATAATGGCCTGGTGGTATTATTGCTGGGCTGTTAATCCAGAAATCCAGATAACATCCTTGGGACCCAGGTTCAAATCCTGCCATGGCACATAGTGGAACTTGAATTCAATAAATATCTGGAATTAGGAATTTAATGATCACTGCGAATCCATTGCTGATTGTAGGAAAAACCCATCTGGTTCATTAATGTCCTTTCAGGAAGGAAACTGCCATCCTTACCTGATCTGGCCTACATGTGACTCCAGGCCCACAGCAATGTGGTTGCCTCTTAACTGCCCTCTGGGCAATTAGGGATGGGCAATGAATGCCACCTGGCCAGCAACACCCTCATTTTGTGAATGAATAAAGGATCCTATAAAGTGTTCAGTTGAATTGTGCAATCTCACATTTTTTCACAATGATAAGACTTCCCATAGAGGATAGAAATCACTATTATTTCATCAGAAAGTTTAACTTGAGATTGGATTTTCATTTAAAAACAGATAGTAAGAGTTGAGAAATTTCCCAGCTTGGTGTACCCATCTTGGGAAGAACTGTTAGCTAACACAGGATTTTTATTTAAAAGGAGAAGATGTGCCCATCACTCCTGGAATCTACAGGCATGTGCTGTTTAAAAGGCCTACCTCTGGCACTCAGACCCAGCTGGAATGAATTACAGCAAAACAATGGCCAGCCCTCGATTCCTTATCTTTTACCCCTACCCTCCATGCTCCACCCATACCAACTTATGCCATCTATGCCAAGTAATAGCACTTCCATGCCCATTCACCTACAATATGTTCTTTATGGAACCATTGAATCCAGTAGTAACAATAGAATAAATAGAAAGATTTGACAAAATATTATTAATTCAAAGAAAAAACATCTTCATTCTTTAAAGGCCAGCAAGATTGTCAATCACCCAGACTTTTTAATGTGCTAATCATAGAAACTGCAAGAACTTAAATCCTCTTATCTTTTGTATATAAACATTGTGCAATTGACAAAATAGAGCACTTGTCAAGAGCTGTCAATAAAACAATGTGTATTCTAGGGTGCATCTGTTTTAATAACTGACTGGCTCTCAGGCAAGTTTCATTATGACAGCCCAGTCATCCATTTCTGCAGAAAGAAAGGCAGGACTTCTCTTCCAGGAGGTCTGAAGGCTTCTGACCCTATCAATCACATCCAGAAGCTATTCAGTACCTTTGGAGCCAATCACACAGTTGTCAGCAGGCAGAAGGCTGTAGTCATTAACAACTGGCTACCATTCCACAAACCAGCTACTGGCCAAATCTCTCTTTATACTCAGACTCTGGTTTCAGCTTATCTGCAGGAAACACCCCCCACCCCCTCTCTGTTGTTTAAACAATCAACAGTGCTAACAGCTCTTGCAATGTGTGTTGGTGGGTTTTGTAAAAGTGCAGCAGTCTATTCCACAATCCTTCGTCTTTAAATCAGTCCTTTTTCCATTATCAGCCCACAACAAAAAAAACAGAAAAACAAAAGACCAAACATTCTTTACATCATGAAGAAAAAAAAGCCCATACATGCTAACACTGAATTTACAGGCATAGCTACTGTAGTGATTGGAACCAGGCTGATCTTGTTGACTATGAGGTCATTGATTGGGGTTGTAAACCTGAGCCAATCAGGAAAACGCTGGCTGACCAATATAACCAGGAGATTAGAATCTCCTCATTCCAGGGGACTGACTCCAAGATGGCTGGCCACAACCAGTGTACTGTGCACAAGTAAATAGAAGGTGACTTGGTGACAGGATACTGGCCTCTGTGTAGTTATTTCAGTGGCAACAGGAGGAAACAGGACGCGCCTGAAGAACATTCACTTGCAACAGTCATTTTGGAGTTGGGCTAAGCTTTTCTGGCATCATGTCTTTATTTGGGAAGCTTGACTCACTTGATACTGCTGTCAAAGATTGGGTCCAGTATATTGAAAGAATGTGATACTTTTTCTGGGCAAATGACATTGGGACAAATGTAAAGCAAAGAGGAGGCCTTCTGACTGCTTGAGGACCTGCAGCATTCTCAGTTATACTTAACTTTCCTTGAGGCACCGAACACTAAAACCTTCCAAGAGTTGACAGGGTTGGTGAAGGAATATTACGACCACAAACCACCTCTAAGTCTGAGACGCTATTGGTCTTATTCGGCTGTTAGAGAATTAGGGGAATCCATATCAGGATTTTTGAAGAGGTTGAGACGATTGGCAGAGGCATGTGATTTTTGGGTTAACACTACATGAGATGCTGAGAGACCATTTGGTATGTGGGATTAATGACGTAACTGGCCTTGTCATTAGAAAATGTGACAAGTGGAGCATGGGAGCTACAGGCCATCCCAATGGAAGTGGATTCCCTCACCTGTCTGGCTAATCTTGGAAGGCACCACTTCAGGGTAGGCAATCGCAGAGTCTCATGCAAGGCATGTCCTGAGCAGAGGGACCCTTGAACAGCCCACAGCAGAATCCCACAACAAAGCCAAGCCTTGGCCAAGTGGCTAAACAGTTTTTTCAAGATTTGGGCTGGCAAGCCATTGTAGTTGCAGCCTGTATGAGGACTTGAGACAGAAAAATAGGCCTACAAGGCCTGGCTTGAGCAAGAAAACCCATAGGCCAGTATCCAGGAGAGTGCACACCCTGGAATGTCCCCCCACTTGTGGGTAGGAACAATTAAATTGCCCAGTGACATCCACATCGAAACAGAATAAAATTAATGTTTGGTTAAATGGTCACCCAGTTCCCATGGAGGTCAATACTGGTGCAGCTGTATCTGTGGTTGCAGAATCTGTCTTTAACAAGATTTGCTCAGGACTCCAACATTTAAGTTTGCACAAGACCTCAGCCAGACTGAGAACATACATTGGGGAGCTGTTGCAGATTAAGGGGATGAATTTGGTTCCAATTTCCTATGAGAAGCAGTTGGTGCAGTTACCACTGATGGTAGTAGAAGGATTGGGCCCAAGCCCATTGGGGTGGAATTGGTTGAGAAAGGTTCACCTGGATTGGCTCAACATTTTTCGATTAGAAAATGGCTGCTCAGTGAGGTTCTAGAGAAATACGCAGGAGTTTTTCAGGAAGGGCTTGGGACTATCAACGGGAGCCAAGACATTTTATGCGTTGACCAGGAAGCAATTCCGAGATTTTGCAAAGTCTGCCCAGTGCCGTTTGCCTTGTGGGCAAAAGTACAGGTGGAAATCAGGAGGCTGGAGAGCGAAGGAATCATCAAACCAGTGTAGTTTTCAGAATGGGCAGCACTGATTGTACCGATTGTGAAGCCTGATGGCTCAGTTTGCCTTTGTGGGGATTAAGCAAATGGTAAACTGCTTCTCACTGCTGGATAAAAACCCAATCCCTCGCACAGAGAACTTGTGTGCAAAGTTGGCGGGCGAGCGGTCTGTCTTTTATGAAGCTGGGCATGTGCCACACCTACCTCAATTGTGACAGGATAAGGAGTTCCTGAAGTACGTTGCAATTAATACCAATAAGGATTTATATCAATATACAACACTGCCATTTGGGTTATCATCAGCCAGCTATCTTTTCCAGCGGACCATGGAAAACATTTTACAAGGACTACCCCAGGCTGCCATTTATCTGGATGATATACCAATAACCAGGAAGACCAATAAAGAGCACTTGGAGAACTTGGACATAGTACTTAAACATTTCTCCCAGGCGGCATACACCTTAGAAGGGAAAAATGTGTGTCCTAGGTGCCCAAGTGACTTACTTGGGTTACAAAGTTGACCAAACCAGGTTACACCCATAAGAAGAGAAAGTGAGGGCGATCAAAGAAGCCCCAGCTTGCACGTCTACCAAAGCTTAGGTTTTTCCTTGGGTTAGTGAATTATTATGGAAACTTCATACATTAGCTGGCCTCCATCTTGGCACTCTTACACCTGCTATTGAAAAAAGGTCAGCCTTGGAAATGTAGCCAAGAAATAGCCTTTAGGGAAGTGAAAAAACAGCTATCACCATCAAAGATGTTGGCCCACAATGATCCGAAGGAGAGGTAGTGCTAACATGTGATGACTCCCCATACGGTATCAGGGTAGAGTTGACTCACTGGTGTCTCATAGCGTATGCTTCCCAGACTTTGGCTGATGTCAAACACAAATATGCCTAGATAGAGAAGGAAGTTTGGCAGTCATCTTTGGTGTGAGGAACTTCCACCAGTACCTTTATGGACAGGAGTTTGTCATAGTAACAGATCTCAAACTCCTGATAGGCTACTGAAGGAAGACAGGATGGTGCTGCCCATAGCTTCTGGTAGAATTCAGCATTGGGCTTTTACTTTCACTGCATACAAGTTAGAACCTTTTCCAGGAAGCTAAGTGGTTAAGGCGAATGCCTTGAGCTGTCTCCCACTAGCAGATATTTCACTGGTGGTACCTCCCTTGGAAGAGTCCATTTTGGTTTTGAACTTCCCGGACACCCTTCTGATCACTGCTGACAATATCCAATTGTGGACACAAAGATCCTGCCCTAGCAAAACTGAAACAGCTGGTGGTAATGAAGAAAACAGAAGGACCATCACAACCAGGATTGAAATGACCTGGCGAGACCAGATCACTGTAGAGGACAGTATCTTACTGTAGGGAGCAAGGGTGATTGTCCCCTGTGAAGGTTGCCGCCAATAATGGCTGAATTCCACCAGGGTCATCCAGGCATTTCTGAGATGAAGATACTAGCAAGAAGCTATGTCTGGTGGCCACGGTTGGATGCTGACAAGGTCCAGTGACTTACAAAGTTCGGGTAGGTGATACAGTCCTGAACAAACACGTGGGTCACCTGAAAGCTGTTACTACGCAAACAGGGCAGCAGCAAAACATATCTGCCCCTCAGAACAGCCAGAAAACCCGTTGGAAACCATAGGTTCTCCCCCTCCATCTAGTGTCAAGCAAACCTCAGAATCCAAGATGGATGCAGTCTCAATACCATTACTGCCAGAAGAAAAGGAACAAACTCTCCTGAGACACTCCAGACACCAGAGGCAGGCTAAGGTCCGGTAGATGCCACTTGTGTCAGAGTCCAAATCAGAGAAACGGGACTTGGGGCAAGATCATCACAGGAAAAGCTACAAGCCAAAGACCAGGCCTACAACCCTGGACTGGGGGGGAGGAATGTAGTAATTGGAATCAGGTTGACCTCATTGACTACAAGATCATTGATTAGTGTTGTTAACCTGGGCCAATCAGGAAAGTCCTTGGTGACCAATATAACCAGGAGATTAGAACCCCCTCAGTCCAGGGGACTGACTCTCAGGTGGTTGCACAAGTGAGTAAATAGTGACTTAGTGGTGGGAGACCAGCCTTTGTGCAGTTATTTCAGCTACCAAGCTACAATCTATTCAAAAACACCTCATTATGTCACACTTGGCAGAGTATTTAAAATCCTCAAGAAATAGTAAGAGAAAATAAATGACCCTTTAAATGAGTTATTTAGAGTTTCTGGCATAGCAGTGTAGTATTGAGGATCTGGAGATGACAAATGTAGTTCCAGATTGCAAAAGAAGGAGAAGGTACAACTTTATAAATTATATGATACCATAAAAGGGTCCCACTTTAAATGTAAGTTTTGAAACTGGATAAAGATCAACTCCAGAATTCAATAGCTGCCTCCACAAAAGAAAAACACCATTAAAATTTAATATTTAAGTAATGTGAAAGAGTAAAAGATGAAAAGATGATATTTTAAGTCTACAATGAATGATGGCATTGAACTACAAGTCAGAACAGGTATATTGTATTGATCAATGCAGAGGCTAATTCTGGAGAATGGCATAGAGCTTTGATCATTCTACTTGAAACACATATGATGTAGAATCCCTACAGTGCTGAAGTAGGCCATTTGAGTCCACACCAATCTTTTGAAGAGCGGCCCACCCAGACTTGCACCCCTGCCCTATCCCTGTAACCTGCCATTCCCATGGCTAATCAACCTACCTTGTTAATCCCTGGACTCCAGGAGAAATTTAATATGATCAATCCAACTAACCTGCACATCTTCAGACTGTAGGAGGAAACCCACACAGACACAGGTAGAACAAGAAAACTCCACACAGTCACCCGAGGCTGGAAACAAACCTGGGTCCCTGGTGCTGTGAGGCAGCAGTGCTATCCACTGAGCCACTGTGCCATACATATTAAAGGGATTTTAGGGAACATTGATTTGGATGATGTCTAACATCAGAAAGAATTAAGTTATAACTTGGGGGTACAACAGCAGTCACTGTGGCAAGAAAAATAACAAGAAAATGGCACTCTCTGGAGAAGGAACTTCACACGGTTCTACAGTCACCAACCACATAGCCACAGATTGGCATGATTGGAAAGTTGTATGTGCAACATACGTGTAGAGACTGACAACAGTAGTGAACTGCTAATGAATGAAAACAATGTGTGCATAGTTGGTACTTTGGGTAACTCACTGTAAAAGATAATGCATGCATTAGCCATAAATAATTAATAAATGCCTTAGAAGAGAAATGTGACGTAGAGAGGTTTAGGGTGGAAATTCCAGGGCTTTGAGCAAAGGCTGTTTAAGCTCAGACATCACTATGCAGTGATTATAATCCAGAATGCTCAACGGGCCAGAATTAGAGAAGCATGAGAGATTTGGGAGGATTATGGGACAAAGTGAGAAAAGGGCTAGATGATCAAGAAATGTGAAAACAAGGATGAGAACAGATTTACTGTCGGGTTTGACAACCGAATTGAATGTTTGAAGATGGCTGCTTTCTCTTCCTTAAAATGCTATAGTCTTCATGAATTTTGTGGTCATTTTTGCCCCTTTGGAATTAGACATGGAAATGGGGCAGCATCAGCAATCACTGCTGTATGTTAGACTGCTTTTAAAGGGATTGTATAGTGGTTTCAAGCAATAATTTGTTTATTACATATTAAGGAGCTATATAGAACTCTGCATAACCATGCTTTATGGTCAGGCTGGAAAGAAGCCTTTACACTTTGTCTATAAGAAGGAAAACTACAGGGCCCAGCTCCCTAGGGAAACTGTTTTAGGACACCCTATTGGAAATAGACTCTGGGGAGTTGTAACTCACATGAACTGATTTTTAGTACTTCCGGATTTACCAAAACTTGCACTTTATAACCTATCTCCTCTCCTGCCTCTCTCAATTTCCTGATGGCTTGTGTTTGTGGATGAAGTAGTGAAGTAATGTTCCTCATCCCCTCCATTTCTAATGTTTTATTAATGAACATTATCTTTGAGTTCATCTTAAAGGTTCTTGCTGTAGGTTATTTCAAAAATTGGAATTCAAAAATCAGGATTTGTGGAACACTCTTCGGCCCACCTTATTAAGGAATGGAGGAAAGAGCACATCATACAATTCCTGGCTGTCTTGTGCACGACAGGGGAAATGTAATTATCATTTAAATGCACACTCATTCCTCCTTTGTCGGAATGGGATTTTGCGGGGATTGATTCAGTATTTAGTTTTAAGTTGGTAATATGTCTGTTGACATACATATCTGCATTCCAGAGTGCATGATTAAAGTAATTGCTCTCACTGAGGAAAAATCTTTGTTACTCTTCTGGTGGAGTTCTTTCAGTTCATGTGTAACCTTGTGTGTGAAGACATAATTTTTTCAGAAGCTGGAAAGGAAGAAGTTTTACTTAGGGTACATCTTACCAAGATGACCAGTTATCCTGCGGAGAAAGCATTCTGCATTTTTTTCAACACACTCTGTGTCTGTGGGACTATTTGACACCACAGCACTGAAACAATTTTAAAGCATTTGCTCTTTCTTGATGTTTCTTTTACTTTTTGCTTTTGTGCTTAAGGGACTGTATGGTCACTGTACATTTCCTAAGCCAAGGTTTTCTTCACCTTTCAGAATTGCCCTGTTCTGTTTTTGGACTTCTAATTGTCTCACCACCAGCTGTATTGCTTTTCTAAGGTGAGGTCTTCCTTGGATTGCAACAAGTCTGATAGGAATTAATTGGCAATATAGACTACAATGTCATCTTGTATTAATTCTGTTTTCCTCAGTCTCCATACTTGCGTCCATCAGCTTATTAACAACTTAACAAAAGCATCTATTGGTTCACCTGGTTTCTAGATCCTCTTGTTGAATTTTCTCTTTTTCAAAGTTGTTTTGTTTTATAGGTTGAGAGAATTGTAAAAGGCCTTAATTTATCTAAATTTGCATTAAATAAATTATCTGTTTCTGTTCCTATGGAATAATATGTTGACTTGTTTAGTGTCAGGCTTGCGCAATCTTCAAACAACTTTGAACCTCATGAAGCTTTTTTCTCCAAAGTGTCCGGTTTTTGATTTGGTCCTTCTCTGTCCTCTTAGGGAAATTTTATTTTTTTCTCATGTTTTACAGGGTTTACTCAAAGCTTTAACATTTTCCTCCAGTTTCAGAAGATTTTCCATACAGCTCAGCCACACATTGATTCTCCTTGCAATCTTTGTCTGTCCTTGAAGTATCTTCTGCTAGAATTCTCAAACAGTGCAAAACCTGTTGAAAACGACTTGGCTTTGATTTATTTCAACAATCTTTGTTTCCCTTCTCTGGAGTATAGAATATTTCAAGCCACTTTTTGCTTTTACTTTTCTTTGCTACCTTGCAGTCACCCTGTGTAATGATGTCAACTTCAGATCTGGACTAGCCTGGGCTCTATATTTCTGTATGCTCCTTGCCTAGTGTGTCGTTAAAGTAGATTTCTCCCTTATCTAAAGGTTGCTCACCAGATCCCTGTCTTTTGTTTGGTTCTCAAATTCAATTGTTAGATCAGGATTTTCTTCACAGACTGCTATGTTGCTATTGTGTGACTTTGATTGCCTTTGTCAGCTGACTTTCAGACTCACCCTGCTTCCATTTTGCATATGAAGCAGCTTTTGTAGTTCTTCAACTTCAAGTCTTACCATCTTTGACACTTTTGGTACCATTTTTTAGGCCTCACTTTGATTTTTTTTCAAAGATGAGTTTTCATGTTTTCTCAGAGATAAGGGTCCTGACCCAAAACGTCAACTTTCCTACTCCTCTGATGCTGCCTGGCCTGCTGTGTTCCTCCAGCTCCACACTGTGTTATCTCTATTCATGTTTTCTGTAGTCCATCACAGCTGTCTCTGCATTGTGTATGAGTTAGTCTAGCTTTGGAGAGATTAATTAGTGTTTGGTAGGTTCAAATGTAGCACTGAATCACAGGAAGATATTGGGACAGATGACCAAAAAATCTTTGACAAAGACACAGGTTGAAAGGAGTGTAGTAAAGAAGGATAGATGATGGGGGAGGTTTAAGGAGGGAATTATAGAGCTTGAGCTTTAGGCAGCTGAAGATGCCAGCAGTACAGCAATTAAAATTGAGATAGGTAAGAATTAGAATTATATGAGCTCCGAGTTTAGGGCAGAGATTTGCAGCAGTGTCTGACTTCCCTCATGAACAGAGTGTGATTGTATATACGTTACTATCTGGTCTAAGTGACACAAAGCAGTATCAGTCACATGATAGAAAAAGTTGTCATTGCATCAATGTGCAGTCAGTACAGTTCATCATAGGAATAACATCATGCAGGTTTGTGCAAAGTGCCTAGGGGACTGTCACATTAGATTTACACTCAGACACTCCAAATGCCCATGCTACTCTACTTTGTGAGGAATGCAGTAGAAGGTTTGCTGGGAGAACAAATACTAACATCTGCAGAAATGGCTGATAGCCCAGTGCAACTTCATTTCCATCAACACATTTACAATTGAAAGAAATCCCAACCAGGATCCTTTTAAAACTTGCAGTGGAAAGGGAAGGAGATCAGTCCAGGGCGTGACAAGGTGATTTAATTTTGGCAGGGAGGGACAGATCCTGTGGCAGGCGATTGGCAGTTCTGTCTGCAATCATACAGTCAAGGCTAAAGGGTCAGGTGGGGTGAGGTGCTGAGTTGGAGATGGTGGTTATGGAAGAATTTTGGTTGGGGATTGAAGGGTTAGTGATGGGGTAGAATAATTCAAGAATGTTCATCTTTGCTTGAGTACTAAATATGCCGGTACCACTGAATGACTGCCCATTTATCTTGTATAAGAAGAACTAGATATAGGAGATGTGAAGAACTTATCTCTTTCACCAAGGATGCAACAAAACAGAGTAAGAATAAAACAAGTTCCTAAAAGTTGAGGAGTAGAAGTCTAAGGCAACATAGGCTTGACTGTGTTACTCTAGCAGATGCTGTCAGACACCACAAATTTAAAATTCTTGCGAAGATTTGTAGCTTGGGTTGTGGTTGAGGTTGTTGGCTTGCTTGCCGAGCTAGCTGGTTATCGTACAGATGTTTCATCATGCGAGGTAACATCACCAGTGTGGCCTCCAATGAAGCGATGTTGTTCTACTCCGCTTGGTATTTATGAGATCTCATCAACAATGTTTTCACTGGGATCAAACTTATGAGAGAAGAGAAAGACAACAATTAACTTCTGTTTCTAGATGTCCGGGTAGAACGAATGACCAATGGGGAGTTCCAAACCACAGTATATAGGAAGACAACAAGGTGCAGGGCTGGATGAACACAGCAGGCCAAGCAGCATCATAGGAGCAGAGAGGCTGACGTTTCGGGCCTCTG
>NC_063346.1:19688796-19706433 GCF_021869965.1 Rhincodon typus | reverse complement strand
GGCCACAACTCACTGCAACATGCCAGAACTCCGCAGGAAGGAGGAACAGCACCTATAGAAGGTCTTTGCTAACAATGGATATCCCAACAACTTCATCCACAGGTGCCTACTAGATAGGCAATGCCAAGACGACACAGTACACCCAAATACACTGGCCACACTACCTTATACCAAGAACATATCAGAACTGACAACAAGACTCCTATGACCATTGGGAATCATGGTAGCACACAAACCCACAGCCACACTACGACAAGCACTCACAAGGACCAAAGACTCCATACCCATGACATGCAGAAGCGACGTAGTTTACAAAATACCTTGCAATGACTGCAACAAACAGTACATTGGCCAGACCAGAAGGAAACTAGCCATCAGGATATACAAACTCCAGCTAGCAGCAAAACAACACAAAAAACTTTCCCTCATGTCATTACACTCGTACAATGAAGCCCACCAAATTAACTGGGACAACATGACTATCCTAGCTCAAGCCAACCACAGACACGCACAGGAATTCCTAGAGGCCTGGTTTTCAACATGTTATGCAATCAACAAAAATGTGAAATTAGACCCCATATACAAACCCATGCAGTACAGAACCAGAAATGAAATACCCAACTTAACAGACCAGATCATATAAACACCAAGCGGAGTAGGACAACATCGCTTCATCGGAGGCCGCACTGATGATGTTACCTAGCGTGATGATGAAACATCTGTATGACAACCAGCCAACTCAGCAAGCAAGCCAAGAACATCAGACACCACAAATATGATATGCATTGCAAGAAACTACTCACTAAAAGCTGCTACATTTAATTATGAAATACTACAAAAAATCAAGGTGGAAATGGATAAATCAATGCTTTGGTATAGTATATGTAACACGTTGTGGTAGACTTAATTTTCCAAATTATTTTTTAACTTACAGCTTCATAAGATGGACATTCATTTTGGAACTAATTTATACATAAGGAAATATTGCATAAGGCTGGTGTTCTATGAGCAAAAATAACTATAATTATTGAGATAACAAGGTGTAGAGCTGGAAGAACACAGCAGACCAAGCAGCATCATAGGAGCAGGAAGGCTGACATTTCGGGCCTAGACCCTTCATCAGTGGGGTTAAAATTGTATCAGAGATAGTAGGAACTGCAGATGCTGGAAAATCTGAGATAACAAGGTGTAGAGCTGATGAAGGGTCTAGGCCCGAAACGTCAGCCTTCCTGCTCCTATGATGCTGCTTGGCCAGCTGTGTTTATCCAGCTCTACACCTTGTTATCTCAGATTTTCCAGCATCTGCAGTTCCTACTATCTCTGATATAATTATTGAGAGCCTTGAAGTAAAACATATTCAGTACAGTATGTTCCTTGTTGTGTGAGTATAATATCACAGTGGTATGCATACTCAGCAGGACAGGCTAGATCCCTGGAGTGAACAACATTGTTCGCCTGGATTTTCTGATGGCCAGATAGTCAGTTCTGTTGGTGTTCTGTGTAGGTGTTAGATTTTTAGCATTTGTACAGCATTTTTTGGTGTTTGTGTTTTGCTTAAGTAATACCTACATTGGAAATGTTTGTGATAATAGTCAGTTGAACAGAAGACAATTTTGAGTAATAGGTAGCAATGTTTTGCACAAGATGTCTAAATCATTACAGGAGATAATTTACACTATGCACAGAACATTGGATTGGCTGGGTAGAATTGGGGAGAGCAATTGTTTGTAACTAATCTGTCAAATCTTCTTTTGTAGGCTTACTTTTTGACGTCCCTATTTTATGACATTCGCTGCTCCTCATTGATCCAATGTGCTGGGGCACAGATCCAGTAACATCTCCTTTTATGCAAACAGTTGGATTTGCTACTTTTGGTTCAGATATTTTAGGAGCTGGTGCATCAGTGTCAGGTGCAGGTCGAAATCTGATCCTCTCTAATTATTTAGAAAACAATATAACCATTATCTTAGTCATAGAGTCATGGAGACCTACAGCATAGCAAAAGGCTCTTCAGCCCATCATATCTGTGCTGGTCAAAAACAATCACTGAACTATTCTAATCCCATTTTTTAGCAATTGGCCCAAAGCCTTGGAGGCCTTGGCAAAAAAAAAGTGTACATCTAAATGTTACTTAAACATAATGGTCTCTGTAATAGCACCCTTAACAACACCATCTCTACCACCCTTGCAGGCAGTGAGGTCCAGATTTCTATCATACTCTAGGTGGATGAGTTTTTCCTCCCATCTCCTCTAAACCTCTGCCCCTTACCTTAAATCTATGGCTCCTAGTCATTGATCCCTTCACAAAGGGGCAAAATCTCTTCTTGCATACCCTATCTATGCCCCTCATAATTTTATACACCCCAATTATATCCCCTCTCAATCTCCAAATTTATACCATTTCATGTTGTATGTAAATATAACATATGAATAAGGTATTTGAGACAACTGCTGAACAGATCTTGCTTTCCAACAAGTTTCCTCTCCAGAAATTGGTAACTTCATTGAAGCACAGTTCATAGTGATCGAAGGGGGAGGCAATGGCTTAATAGTATTATCGCTGGACTGTTAATCCAGAGACCCAGATAATGTTCTGGGGACTCGGGTTCAAATCCCACCGTGGCAGATGGTGGAATTCAAATTCAATAAATATCTGGAATTAAGAATCTAATGATGACCATGAATCCATTGTCAATTGTCAGGAAAAACCCATCTGGTTCACTACTGTCATTTAGGGAAGGAAACTGCCATCCTTACTTGGTCTGGCCTACATGTGACTCCAGACCCACAGCAATGTGGTTGATTCTGAACTGCCCTCTGGGTAATTAGGGATGGGCAATGAAAGCTGCCGAGCCAGCAACGCCCTCATTCCGTGAATGAATAAAGGAAAAAAAATTAACATATCAAGCCATTGTAAGAAACATTCACTCAACTACTGACACTCAGAATAGGCTACGTGTTGAACAAACATTAACTACCATTATCCTCTTGTACTTTAGGAGATGCAGCAGTGCAAGAACATTGGGCATCTGTAGCTATTCTGTGGGGAAAAGATAGATATGGAAGAATTGACTGAAAATATGTCTGTTTGCTCTGTGAGCTGGTGGTAAAGTGGCCAGCCTTTAATGAGCCACAAGCATAACATTTGAGTGTAGTGTGTCTCTCTTGAACTGTTCATGGGTGAGGTTCTTCGCTTTATTTTTATTCCAGACGGCATAACTCAAATCATTAACCTTCTGGATAAGGAGGAATGAACTTGCTTACCTGTTTATTCACCTGTCCCCTTGGTTGGTCGCAACAAGGTGAATTTAAAAAACATCCTTTCCTTTGTGGATACCTTTCTCTGGGATTGAAATTAATTATTTTTTTAAAGGAATCAATGTAAGCAGGCTATCTTGAATTAACAAAAAGGATGAGTTTATCAACTGCTAAATGCAAGAGGAAATAGTAGTGCAATACACATACACACAGGTTAAAATAAGAGGTGAGTCTAAAAAGGTAAAAGTTTGAAAAAGATACATGGATCAGTTTCTGAATTGTTTGCGAAGAGTGAATAGTCAAACATTGAATGTTACCAGAAATGTTGATGTTGCCAATTGGTCGGTGTATTTCAAGATTTCAGGCTTTGTACGTTGATTAAAATGCCCTTGTCCTGATTCTTTTCTGCAGCGACTGACTGGCAGAACTCAGAGTTAAAGTCAGTCTTTTCCATTGCCTTATCAACACACAAGGGTGACTCTGACATGAGGCATTTATTGCAGACAGCCATCTTATAACCAGGTAAAAGTTAAGCTGTTGTCTGGTGAGGGGAATAGAATCTGACTATCAAAGTTACGAACATGCGCAGAAGCTCGGAGCTCAGAAATCAATGATAACAGCCCAATCATGGGAGAATAGATGAGTTTGTCCATACAGTACTATGGAAAAGCAACCCGATTCTGTGCATTATTTTGGCAAGCAGCTCAGATTTGATAACTATTTTGAAAGCAGCCTAGACCTTCAAGCACAATGATATGGAGAAAAGAACCAAGTATCAACAGCAGGGCCAACAGAAAGATCAAAGTTAAAAAACAAATTGTAAATTTGGAAGAGGTCATCGCATAAAACAAAAGGAAACATGCCCAGTGTGAGGAGTCCTGTGTTTTTAATTGTAAGAGAGTGAACCACATTGCATACAATGTTTGGCTAGGAAGAAGACAAGCAAGCCTGTAAAGACTTTAAAGATGATTGCTACAGGATCCAACTGCAGGACTACGAAGGAAACCTGATGCAAAAGTCAAAAATTGCTTTACCGGACAAATTAATATAAATACTTCAAAGTGGGCAGAGTCAGCTAAAAAGATTGAGACTGAACCAGACAGCACATCATTCCAACCAGCAGATGTTGGAGGAAAAGCCGACAACTTGCATATGTGCCATGCATGTAATAAGACTGCTAAGAAGGATCAGTTGCGAAGAACAAACAGTTTTGCTAATGCAGGTGAACAGTTGTTTGCATAGCAGGCAACTTGGGTAACTCACAGTGTAAATGATAGTGTATGAAAATTCTTTTTTCTGTGAAAAGAAGGCTGTTTAGAAGGAAACATTACTAATGTGTTTTCTCGCTTGCTGTAATCTAGTAAACAATGCCATGAGATGCACGCTAAGGCAGCCATCTACAGCCAGGTCAATAAAGACACGGTACACGTTAGAGCACAGAGCACAGGGTGCCAACTTTCCACATAAATTGTACCAGAAGACCTTCCCTGAAAATTTGAAGGTAAATGGGTACTGTAGTAAAGAAGCTCATAAACTGTGCAACGCCATGCTAACGACATACGGAGTTAGGAATATGCCACATCAGAGGGGCTCACAATGAATAAATGATAACTATTTCTTCTATATCACTTAAACGTATAGTACTGATATCCTGGCATCGAGTTATTGTGAAGTGCTGCAGATTATCTCCGTAAACCGTGAGGTTGAAGGCAATAACACCTAATTATAAAGGCACCCTCCTATCAGAAGCTGGAAGGTCTGGTTAAATATATTCAGAATGTGTTGATGAAACAGCTTGATACTCTATATCAGACCACCATTGATTCAGTGAAAAACTAATGATTCAAACCCTAGGTAAGGTAATAACAGAAGTAAGAGGAAACTTGAAAGAGAACTCTACGAGATTGAAATAAAAAATGATTGCCAGAATCACAAAGCCTTCGGTTTGGTAAATTTAGGGAGAATTTGGCCCAGATTCCCATTATTTTAATCAAGTAATAGAGAGGAATTACAGCCCTGTTCCTGGAGATCCCACCAGCCCTGGGAATGGCAAGCATCTTCATAAGTTTGACACTAGAAACGGCTACTAAAATGTAAAGGAATCTTCATTCCTGGCTACATATAACACATTTTTCACAATTTTTGCTGGTATAAACTCCTGTGATCACTTTTTGGCCTTAAAATGATCTAGAATGTGTTCCAACCAAAAGTAAACAAATTTTACAGAGGTTATCAATGAAAGGTTGGCACAGGAGGTGATACCTAGGTTAATGGTGTGAATGAAATGATCATGTTAACCATTTCCATAAAGCCATGGAAAGAACCAGGGGAGCTGGAATGAAACCAAATACAAATAACACATTGTAAAGGTGACAATGCTAGTTCTTCTAAACGATGAACAGAGTTGACAGATTCAAGTAGGTTTCCTTTTTTTTATTCATTGAATGCTAGCATTGATAGCTAGGCCAGCAATTTTTGTCCGTCCCTAATTGTACAGAGGACAGTTAAGAGTCAACAAGGTCTGGAGTCACTTACAGGTCAGACCAGGGACTTTAGTGAGCCAGATGGATTTTTTTCTTTTAATGACAATTGATAATGGTTACACAGCCACCATTAGACTAGCTTTTTATTCTGATTTACACTGAATTCAAATTTCACCATCATCTGCAGTGGGATTTGAATGCATGTCCCTAGAACATTAATCTGGGTTTTTGGATTACTAGATCAATGACATTGCCATGGCATCACTGCAATCCCCGGAAACAGATCACAAACATCTCTGTGATAGAATCTCCAAAGGATGCAAAAGAGTTGAGATGTTTCCCTGTCTTGAGCTAATATATGACTTTTCATAACTTACTTATTAGAACAAGTAACAAAATGACAAGATCTGATGAAAGAAAATGTTGGGTACCAGTGGTCAGAGCTACTAGAGAGCAGTTTTGACAAACTCAAAGAAATGATATGCAATGATACAAGTTGTTCACACAATGAAAGAAAGAAAAGCTGTCATTCTGCAAGTAGAAACTTCTACAAAACATCTAGGGGCAGCCCTGGCACAAGAAGAAAAAGCAATAGCATTTGTATCTAAAGCTCTGACATCGGCTGAGCATAAATATGTCAACATATTGCAATGACCAAGTCTAGAGGGGTGAATAACCTCTTCTCCTTTCACTCTCAAGGCTGGCATAAGAGAGTTAGAATTTTTGATTACTTCTTCAAATCAATGGGTATTTGACCAGCTACAACATTAACAACCACCTGGTCTAAATGTAACTGAGACAAATGAAAAACAGGTGACGATAGACCAGTTATCTTAAAATCTGTCTTTTGGTAAGTGTTAGAGTATCTTGAAGTATGCATTTCGAAATGCCTAATATAATCAAGCAGTATAAGCATGGCTTCATGAAGGAGAAATCACGCCTGAGAAATTCATTATAATTCTTTGAGGAGGTAACAAATGAGTCAGATAAAGGGAAACCAGTTAATGTAATATATTTGTATTTCCAAAAGACTGATTAAAAAGGTACTGCACATAAGTCTAATAATTAAAATGAAAACACATTGTGTTGGGTTAGTATGTTCGCATGGATAAAACATTGTCTAATTAACAGAAGACAAAGAGTAAGGATAAGCAGGCATTTTCAGGCTGGCAACCTTTCAACTCATTGAGTGCCTCAGTGATCAGTGCTGTTCTGTAATTATTCATGATATTTATTAATGAGGGAAGGAAATATTCTATAGTCAAATTTGCAGGTGACACAAAAGTAGGTGGAAAGGCAAAAGTGAGGATAACACAATGGCTACAATAAATGGCAATGCTGGTTGACAACAAAATTATTATTCAGAATTCAACTCTATCCCCTTTATCCCAAATGCACAAACTCACATGACAGACAAAGCAACAGAACTCTGTAGAGATATTAGGTCTTTGAAAAAAAAACAAATGGAATAAAACATCCCAGTGAGCCAAGGGACTGAACTCAAAAGATACAAGAAGAAAGACTTCTCATGGTCCATATGATTTCATGTGATTAAAACTATAATGCTGCCACCCCCACAATGAATGGGAGGTCTTTAGATCAGTCTTCAATTGCGACGGGTCATGCAAGACATAAGTCTTTGAACAGAATGAGTAATTTAGCTTTCAGGTTACAAAAGGAAGTTAAAGACACTGATTTCTGGAACTCTTAGAGGTGCCTAGAAATATTTTTCTGAAACAGATCTGTGTAGCTGGACTTGTTGTCGGGGTTCTTTTTTCAATAAATCTTTCTGTGCCAGCTTTTTGGAGGTTTATTCCTTCAACTGACATAAGTAGCTGTATACTGAAACAACAATTTCAGTTCAGAGGCTGTTGCTAGGCACTTTTCAGCAGATAAGACTCAACCCTTCAGGTTTGTCCAGCAATTGTAGATCATAAAACCCATCTTTTATCTCTCTTAAAAGAATTGCATGTCTGTTTACCATAACATTATCTGACATTTTGTACTCAGTAGGTGAACTACAATAATTTGTAAAATTTTGACTTTTTCAGCTATTACAGCTTAACTCAACTCCTCAGAATCACATGCCCCTTCAAAACCCTATCTATCCAGAAGGTTCAAAAACTTTCATATTCAAATTCCTCACGGTCCTTAAGCAAAAGTCTATATTCCAAATATCATGGATTGCAACCATTAAAGATGTCAGCTCATTAGTACCTTTTCAAATTAAGGATGAACAATAAATTCTGGCCTAGGCAGTGATGCTTACATCCCTTGAATAAGTAAGAAATTGTGTAAAGCAATGAAAAAGTGAACCGACCACACCACCTGAATGAATAAAAAATACGCTAGTTTTTAACTAAACTCACTTAAGTAACATATAAAATGTAATAAAAAGATAAAGTCTTTCCAAAATTCTGTGATAAATGCACAGCGCATCATACAAATGGAACAAGTTACAGAATTGATTAGGTAGAATTTTAAAAAATGGTTAAAGATCATTTGTGAAAGAATTATACAATGACAATTATTTTTAATTTCAGAAGCTTCTACTCACCTCATGGCCTGTCATACCTCTTATACCAAATTAGTGCCTAATTCCACTAACAGCAGTTTCCTCATTCAACTACCATAAGAACTCACACAGTTGCTCATGTACGCAGCATTTAAAATGTTTTATATATATTACAGCCTACACTCTGCTGAGAAAAGCATTCTCATTAAAAAGAAGACTTTGTGGTATCTCTTAAAGTTTGAAGATTTTTGACAGTTCTTGAGCGATTTGACACTTCTTGACAATTCTTCATCAGTTTGGCACTTCTTGATGGTTTCTGACAAAGTGTAACCCTTCCCGTCGAAGCTTGACAGTTCTTGACACATTTGACAGTTCCTGATTATGTTTTACATTTCTTCACAATTTATACCCTATTGTGAAAATAAGTCATTGAAAAATGCATGTTAACACTTATGATACTTTTGGATAATTTTGAGACTTCTTGACAGCTCTTTATAAACATGACTGTTCATAACAAGCTCAACCGTTTCTGACAAAATTGACACTTCTTGGGAGTTGACAGTCTATTAAGAAAAGCAAATTCAAAAAACATTCTATCAGTTTTCAACAGGTTTGATGTTTTTGACAGTTTTCAAAAATCTTGACACTTTTTCCACACATCTGATTTTCCTTAACAAGTTTGACACATCTTGACAAGTTTGATATTCCTTAAAAAAATGATCATTTCTGACAATTCTTTGACAGGTTAACAATTGCAAATGATACTTGACATCACACACCCTTCTTCAACATACCTGATTGTTTCTATGCTATAGAAATGTCAAAATTGCTCTTCAGTTCTGAAAACTACTGACTTAAATAGCCAGTTGCCTCATGTAAAATCTGATCTGATTCTATTCCCTCACCTACAACAATAGGAAATCCAGTATTGAGGAGAGATCATGAAATTTCAGGCCACACGCACATTTTCACCACAGTGAGCCTAGCATTTTGATTGATATGAATGTCTATGAAGAAGTCATGATATTTGTTCCAGGTGCAACTTTCATTTTTTTTCTTGTCTCAATGCCAATCTCTTTTAGCCTTTTAAGACTTACTGTTCAGTCATCCAGAATCATTGACTTTCCTTTTGTCCCATTTCCACCCAACCCTTGCTCAACACCGATTGCATTTTTACCTTCCCAGTTCTGATGAAGGATGATTGCATTTAAACCTTAATGAAATAACTCTTCAGAGGCCAGCATCCCATCACCAGTCATCCTTTATTTACAAATGCATAGCCTTTGACAATAGCATTGCCTCTCACTGGGTCAGGCATTTAGGACTGGAATATCCCTGACATTCATCCTTATATGTCAGTCAGGTTTCCCTGATTGGATCAGATTAACAGCCCCAATTAGGGAACTCATACTCTATGAGATCCAGCTGGTTGACCTCATTACAATCACTACACTTAAGTTTGGTTTTCACTCTCTGCAGATGTTGCCGGTTCTGCTGACAATTCCCGAATTTTCTGTTCTTATTTCAGATTTCCACAATCTGTGGCATTATAATTTTTGTTTTCAGTTAAAATCCGGCCCTGATTCTCAGTGCAATTCAGGAGCACATCAGGCTTTCATTCCCCCACAATGAAGTAGGCCAGTACACATTGTGTAGCAGCACTGCTGGAACATAGGAATATATTAGATCTGGCATCTTACAAAGACATTACTTATTTTTATTTCTCCTGTGAATCCATAATGCTGATAATTTTAAACACTTTAGTTACTCAATATGACGCCATGGTGAACTTTCATCTCAAAGTCTATTCAGCGTTTTTCTTCATAAAAAGATAAACTTTTGTGATTCATTTAGCCTCTGGACAACTAAATGCTGCTCATGTGATCCAACAGCTAGCTGGCCATGATTGAAATGGGTGACACATTACTCTCCAGTTCGGGTACCATTATGCAAAATGCTGCAAGGTTTTGAAAATAGTGCGATTTATGTAATTAGTATTTTTCTATTGAAATATACTGACTGTTCCTGTTGCAGCTAATGGATACGCCTGAGTCAAGTACTTCTTTTAAAACTATCCTAAGAAAGGTAGATGTAATCCCTTTAGGAAATTGAAGGCAATTCATCCTTAGTTAAAAATGCTTATTTAGCCTAAACAATCACTGCCTTGGCTTTGGTAACACTCCAACCTGATGTCAAGCCAAGTGTAAGTGCTCTGTTTGCACACTTTTCAATGTCCTGCGAAAGCAGTTGTTTTTCCTTTCCGTTTTACGATATTTCAATTTTTCAGGTAAGTAGCTGAACTAAGCAATTCCTTGTGAGTATTTAGATTAGGAATGACAAACAGTCCAATTAAATCATAACGCACAGTATAATTGGCTGTAAACTACTCATTTTACCAACTGCTATGGACCAGAACAGAACTCCCTCAAAATATATAAAGAAGATAGACCATGCCCTAACTTTTTAAAGTTCAATGTAAGGTATTGCGTTCCAAATGCAATTCAATTGGTCAAATTACTTGACGTTAAACAAAACACAATTATTTATACACTATAGTTAAAACATAACAATAGAAAAATAAAACAAAATAATTTGCTTAGCTGTAACTGTTTTGGAAAACTTAACAGAATAACAGATTATTAAGCTACTAAACAGTAACTGTTTCAACATAGTAACATCCCATAAACACACCCTTGGCAAAAGGCAAATTCAGAAAACAGATTCTCACACATGTAACCCCAGCAGCCCAGAAGAAAGAAAAAACATCAAGAGAACACTGAGAGAGTATAGCAAGGAGAGATGTACTGCAGCAACATACCCAGTAACAACTGCTACTGAAAAACTTAAAAACTAAAAATCCTGGTTCAGTGGGAGCTTGCCAAATCCATTCAGGTTGCTACTATTGTTCCAACTTTAAAAAAAAACTCCCCAAGGCCTCACAAGCTGTTTCCTTTATGTGTTTCCTATAGACGTTTCGTCACTTCAGTCTTAAAACCATTCTGCAAAAAAAAAAACCAGGACAAAATAACCTCTTAAAGCCATAGTATTGTCACACTGGCCAAGTTTTAAATTTCTCAGACTGGAAACACAGTATAAATAAAGGTAGACTATTTATCTTTCAAAAGAATACATACACAAACATGCAGATTAGAAGGAGCAGCCACTTGGTATCTCAAGCCTAATTTGCCATCTAATTTGATCATTGTCAAATAACTGTAACCTCAAATCTGCATTCCTGCCCATCACTCAATGTTTCACCCCCTCGCTTATCAAGAATCTATCTACTTCTGCCTTAAAAAGAAAGCAAGGACTTTGAAGGAAACCAGGGCAGAAATTGCAGGGGACACGTTAAGTCTTTCCTGGAATTGGGGGAGGAGTCAGAAGACTGGTGAATTGCAAACATATGAACTTGTTCAAGAAAAGTTGTAAGGATAATCCTAACAATTACAGACGAGTTAGTTCAACCTCAGTGGTAGGATAACTTCTAGAAATAATTATTTAAGTTAGAATTAATAGTCACATGGAAAATGTTGGATTGATTAGGAAAAGTCAGCATGGATTCTAAAAAGGAAATTGCGTTTAACTGGGAGATGGCAAGAACTACAGTTGCTGGAGTCAGAGACAACACAGTATGGAACTGGAGGAACACAGCAGAACAGGCAGCATCAGAGGAGCAGGAAAGTTAACTAACTTGCTCAAATTTTTTTGAAGAGCTAACAGAAAGACTTGATGAAGGTAATGCTGTTATTGTGGCATTCGTGGATTTCCAGAAGTGTATGATATTGTGTCATACATTGGACTTGTGAGGAAGGTTGCAGGTCATGATATAAAAGTACCAATATGGATGCAACATTGGCTGAGTGATAGAAAATAAAGAGTCAATGGATATTTTTCAGGCGA
The DNA here is from genome assembly GCF_021869965.1 of Rhincodon typus. Classification (NCBI taxonomy): domain Eukaryota; kingdom Metazoa; phylum Chordata; class Chondrichthyes; order Orectolobiformes; family Rhincodontidae; genus Rhincodon; species Rhincodon typus. Next base: position 19,694,277 of record NC_063346.1, on the reverse strand, counting down.
GAGGCAAGTATTTAGTAGAGTTACCCAGGGGTCGGAATTGAGACACTTGGTTTTCCTGGTATACGTTAATGATTTGGATCTTGGTGTGTAGGGAACAATGTCAATGTTTGCAGATGACTCAAAACATGAAGAATTGAAAACTGTGAGAGGACAGAGTGGAACTCCAAGAGAATGATAACAATGGCAGATAGAGTCATAGAGTCATGCAGTACAGAAGTGGCCCTTCAGCCCATTTAGTCTGCTCTGACCTATTTACACTAATCCCATTTCCCAGTATTAGGCCCATAGCCTTGAAAGTTGTGACAGTTCAAGTGCTCATCCACAAACTCTTTAAAGGTTATGAGGTTTCCTGTCTCTACTATTCTCGTAGGTAGTGCATTCCAGATTCCCATCACCCTCTGGGTGAAAACATTTTTCCTCAAATCCCCTCTAAGCCTGTTGCCCTTCACTTTGAAATTATAATCTTGACTCTTCAACTAAGGGGAACAGCTGCTTCCTCTCCATGTACTTTATAATCTTATACACCTCAGTCAGGTCCCTCCTCAGCCTTTTCTGCTCTAAAGAAAACAACCTGAGCTTATCCAGCCTCTCTTCATAGCTAAATACTCCACCCCAGGCAACATCCTGGTGAATCTCCTCTGCACTTCCTCTAGTGCAATCACATCCTTCCTGTAGTGAGGTGATCAGAACTGCATACTGTACTCCAGCCGTGGCCAAACCAAAGTTCTGTACAGCTCCATCATAACCTCCCTGCTCTTATAACGTATGCTACAACTTATAAAGGCAAGTGTCCTGTATGCCTTCTTAACTACCCTGTTAACCTGCCCTACAGCCTTCAGATGTCTGTCAACAAGCACCCAAGATCCCTCTGTTCCTCTGAGCTTCCTAGTGTCCTGCCATTCTTTAAGAACTCCCTTGTCTTTTTCCTTCTTCCAAAGTACAGCACTTCATATCTTTCAGGGTTAAATTCCATCTGCCACTGATCTGCCAATCTGACCAAGCCATTGATAACCTCTTGTAATCTAAGACTCCCTTTCCTTACTACTAACCACACAGCCAATCTTCATGTTATCTACAAACTTACTTATCATTCCCCCACATTTTCATCTATATCAATTCTGAATATCACAAACAATAAGGGATCCTCCACTGATCGCTGGTGTATGCTGTTGCATACTGGTCTCCAGTCATGCAAACAGCCTTCTACCAGTACCCTCTGTCTCCTAAAACTAATTCAATTTTGGATCCAACCTACCAAATTATCCTGGACCCCATGTGTTTTTACTTTTTTTTAAATCAGTTTCTCATGTGGGGCCTTGTCATATGCTTTGCTGAAATCCATATAAGCTACATCAACTGCACTGCCTTCATTGATACACCTGAGCACCTCCACAAAAAATGAATTAAATTTTGTTAGGCTTGACCTTCCTTTGACAAAGCCTTGCTGATTATTCTTGATCTGACCTGTTTCTATAAATGTAGATTTGTTCTCTCTTTCATAATTTTCTTCAATAGTTTCCCAAGCAATGTGTATCTTAGAATCTCTACAGTGTGGGAGCAGGCCATTTGGCTTATGGAGTCCACACCAACCCTCCGAAAACTATTCCATCCAGACCCACTCTCTCCACCCTATAACCCCCCAATTCTCTAGATGTGATGTTCCTATAAGTCAGTCTGAAGGGAAAATATAGGGTCTATACTGTTCCTATTTCATTTTTGTACATCCCCACTGTCCTGCTGTAGATTTTCCGTCAAGTAGCTGTTCCCAGGCTATTTGGTCAAATCCTGCCTTATTTTAATAAAATCTTCCTTCCCTCAATTTAGAATTACTGTTGCAGACCATTTTTTTTCTTTTTGCATTACAAAACTTAAATTGTACAGTGTTGTGGTCGCTTTCACAAATATGCTGCCCCACTGCCACTTCAACTACCAGTATTAGGTCCAGCACTGCACCATCTCTTGTTAGACTTTCTACATGTTAATACAGAAAGCTCGTCTGAACACATTTTAAAAAATCCATCTCCTCTAACCTTTGTACTACAACAATTTGATTAATGTTGGGGAAGTTGCAATCCCCCAATATAATTAGCTATGATTGCTATTCTCACAAACCTTAATGAATTGTCTACATATCTGCTCTTCTTTTGTCTGCTCACTGGGGACCTATAATACACTCCAAGCAATGTGACTTCCCCCTTTTTATTCCTAAGCTCTACCCAATAAAGCCTCATTTGAAGATTGTTCCAAGATACCGCACCTCCTTTTGGCAGTAACTCATTCCTTAATTAATAATGTGACACCACTCTTTTTTTACACCTTCCGTGTCTCACCTGATCTTATACCCCAGAATATTGAGTTGCCAGTCTTGCCCTCCTTCAACCACATCTCTCTGATGGCAACAATATCACAATTCTACATGTCAATTCACACTGATAACTCAATTGTCTGACCAATAATACTCCTAGCATCAAAGTGGAGGCCATCCGACCTCACATTACTTCCTTGAAACCTAAACATAGCTGAACTTCCTTTGTCTTGGTTCTTTTATTGTAGAATGCTGCATACGCATTGCACTAATGCGTTGTGTTTCCTCCCCTTGCTGGACTGCCTCAGAAAAGTGGCAGATGAGGTTCAATGCACTTTGGTTGGAAGAACATTGAAAGATAATATAAAATAGGAAGCACAATTGTAAAGGGGCTGCAGGGGCAGAGGAACTGGGTGTATATGTGCACAGGTCATTGAAAGTGGCAGGAAAACTGAAAACAGCAGTTGATAAAGCACATAGTATCCTTCTCATTATTAATTGGGGCATAGAATAAAACAGCAAGGAGGTAATGTTGAACTTGTATAACACACATCTTAGACCTGAGCTGGACTATTGTGTACCTATATGGATGTCAGGTTATAGAAAAGAATTGAATGCATTGGAGACAGTGCAGAAGTAATTTATAAGAATGGCTCCAGGAATGAGAAAAAGTTATGATAAATTTGGACTGTTCTCCTTGGAGAGGAAGATGATGAAAGGACGTTTGATAGACACTTCCAAAATCATGAGTGGGCTGGATAGAATGGATAGGGAGAAGCTGTTCCTGCTTGTAAAAGTGAGAGTATGGCACGCACTATGGTGTGGTGGAGGCAGGTTCAACCTTGTCATTCAGGACTGTACTGGTTGATTATTTGGACAAAAATAGCTTGCAAGAACATGGGGGGAAAGTGGCAAATTGCACTAGGTAAAGATGCTTATTTGCAGAATTGGTCAGGCAAAATGGGCTGAATAGTCTCTTTCTGCAACATAAAACCTCTATGATGCTGCGATAATTCTATTGCCTTTTGAGGAACCAAATTCTGAAGGCTCACATTCTTCTGTCAGAAATAAATTACCTTGTCTCTATCTCAAATAGCAACTCTTTATTTTAAACAGTCATCATTAGTCCTAGATTCTGCCTTAAGATGAAAATCCTTTTCCACATCATTCCTCTCAAGACCTCGCAGGACCTTATATGCTTCAATCAAGTCAGCTACTAATACTCCATATGTGGTTTCACAGATGACCTATACAAGTGAAATACTATCTTCTTACTTTTGTATTTAATTTTCATTGCAACAATAGGATTGTATTAGCTTTTCTAAATATTTGCTGTGACTGCATAATAACCTTTGGTGTTTTATACAATAGAACACCCAGATTCATCTCCATCTCAGTCCTCTGCAACTACTGACCATTTAGATAATAGACTTCTTAGTATTCTTCCTGCCAGAATGGATAACTTGACAGTTACATACATTATATTCCATTAACCAGATCTTGCCCACTCACGCAGCCTGCCTTTCACAGATTGTATTCAATTCTCATGGGAAATTTGACTCACACTCCGTTTCATCATTTCATACAGATCCACGTATTTACAAACTTTATCAATCAATCATTCAAATGGAACAGACATCAGATTTATTTATTAAGAAATAGGATATTCCTACAATCTTGTGTTACATTATCATGTTAGAAAGGAAATAAATAATGCCAATCTCTTCATGGGTACAGCAAAATCATAAGCATCATCAGCAACAGCAAAAACAGAAGTTGCTGGAAAAGCTCAGCTGGTCTGCTGCATCTGTGAAGAAAAAATCAGAGTTAATGTTTTGAGTCTGGTGACCCTTCCTCAGGACTCAAAGTTCTGAGGAAGGGTCACAGGACCTGGAATGTTAACTCTGACTTTTCTTCACAGATGCTTCCAGATCTGCTGAGCTTTTCCAGCAACGTCTGCTCTGTTCCTGATTTACAGCATCCGCTATTCTTTTGGTTTTCATGAGCATCTTCTGTGTTTATTAATTTTTTGAGGACGTTTCTGACAAAACAAGCACCGTTCGGCACCATAAATGACTTTTCTTCCTCTTTCCTAGACCACAGTGCAAATTTCAGAGGCAATCCTCCATTTCATTTCTTCCCTATTCTTATTACAAGTGTTTCCTGATCATTTCCCTCAATTAATTGTTGTTTCTTATGCTCAGTTTCTCAATCTCATCTCAATTGTAATGTGTAAATCCATGGAATAAGTGCAAGTATGCAGAAGCAGCACCGGGCCTACCTAAAAATGAGGTGTCAACCTGGTGAAGATATCAAACAGGACTATTTGCATGCCAAACAGCATAAGCAACCAGTGATAGACAGAGCTAAGTGATCCTATGACTAGTGGATCAGATCTAAGTTCTGCAGTTCTACCACATCCTAAACAACTCATTTGAGGAGGAAGCTCCACAAATATCCCCACCCTCAATGATGGAAGAGGCCAACACATCAGTGCAAAAGATAAGGCTGAAGAATTTGCAGCAATCTTCAACCAGAAGTACCAGGTGGAGGTCCATCTCAGCCTTCTCCAGTGGTCTCCAGCATCACAGATGTCAGTCTTCAACCAATTCAATTATCTCCATGTGATATTAAGAAATGATTGGAGGCACCAGACACTGCAAAGCTATGTGCCCTGACAACATTCCGGCAAAGACATTGCCACTCCCCTGCCAATCCATTCCTGTAGATCTAAAACGCTACATCTACCAGACAATGTAGAAAATTGCCCAGGTATGTCCTGTACACAAAAAGCAGGAAAAAAAACAATCTGGCCATTTACCAACCCATCGGTCTACACTCGATCATCAGTAAAGTGACCATCACCAATAGGAGACAATCTAACCAACGCCCCTTGACATTCAATGTTGTTACCATCACTGAATCCCCCACTATCAACATCCTGGGGGTTAGAATTAACCAGAAACTCAACTGGACTCACCACATAAGCACAGTGGCTACAAGGGGAGGTCAAAGGCTAGGAATACTGTAGTGAGTAACTCATCTCCTGACTCCCCAAAGCCTGTCCACTATCTACAAGGCACAAGTCACAAGAGTGTGATGGAATACTGCCCTTTGGCCTTGATGAGTGCAGCTCCAACAACACTCAAGAAGCTTGACACTATCCAGGACAAAGC
>NC_063346.1:19630736-19688786 GCF_021869965.1 Rhincodon typus | reverse complement strand
GCAGCTCCAACAACACTCAAGAAGCTTGACACTATCCAGGACAAAGCGGCAGACTTGATTGGCACTACAACCACAAGCATCCACTCCCTCCACCCTGATGGTCAGTAGCAGCAGTGCATACTATCTACAAGATGCACTGCAGAGATTCACCAAAGGTTCTCAGACAGCACCTTCCAAACCCATGACCACTTCCATCTAGAAGGGCAATGGCAGCAAATATATGGGAACTCCACCATCTTCAAGTTCCTCTCTGAGTCATTCACTATCCTGACTTGGAAATATATCGCTGTTCCTTCACTGTCACTGGGTCAAAATCCTGGAATTCCCTCCCTAATGGTCAACCCACAGCAGGTGGACTGCAGCAGTTCAAGAAGACAGTTCACCACCACCTTCTCAAGGGCAACTAGGGATGGGCAATAAAAGCATGGCACAATACACAAGATCAACATATTAGTCCACCTTTCTTGTGGATGGAAGTCTGTCTTTTTTCCAAAAATATCCCCCACCCCAGCAAGCATGTTGTGCTAAATGCTAACCCGTGTCAAGTGCAAAGATCTTAATGATGTACCATTCCCTCAATACATTTTTTGTAGTTAGCATTGCTACATTTAGCCCAACTATGCACACTTGAATCAACATAAGTTTTTTAAGCAAATATTTGCAACTTTTTAAGGCGGCCTACACACACACACACACACACACACACACACACATCCTTGAAAAATCTAGTCCTCAGACCATTCTTCTAGCCAATCATTACAACTTTGGCTTCCCTTCTAACCACTAAACTATAATCCCACTTCACATCATGTACTCTTTCTTAAATCTATACCATAGCATTTAAAGAGATGCCAACTTTAAAACTTTCTTAATCATAAAAAACATCATTCTAATAATAAATATAAATTAAGACTTTGTCACTAAGCTTATGCAATACAACTTAATAACTAAGCCTAATTAATTAGCCTGGCATAAACATAGTTCAACATCATTCTTAAATTAACTCCATTCTTAAAACTTGAAACATACTTATTTGGTGAGGTAGTTGATTAAATTCAGCCCCTAATGACCCTAACCCTAACCCTAACCCATCCAAAACAAAGTCACACTTTCAATTCACACTTAGTAATATCAATTACAATAATTGCCATCCAGTCAGTCATTGCCATATGATTCGATCTTTTTAATCAATTTAGCATACACAAATTGAAGATACTTTTTTGTCAGCATTTATGTAGTCCTATGTTCTAGTAGTATTGCCAGGTCTATGTTTCTAAACAGAAACTCTTGCATAACGTCGGAATCTATGCTGCACCCTACAAAATTGTCTACAACAAGAGCATATTTTTCACAGCTGATGACCAGGTTCCATGTTTCACTTTCAAAGCCAGTTTAAAAATGCTCCTGAAGTCATCGAGGCATTTTGATTGCTTCTGCATTCAACTGGTAAATTGGCAGTATGCATATTTTCCAATGGTTGCATGGCACTTATCCATGTCTGAAATGCTGTAACAAATTGCAGTGTGACTCCTTTATTATATTTCCTCCTGCAACAAAAATGTTTGTGTTCTGTTTCCACCATCCTAAAAAGAACATTATTTTGACACAATTGTAAATTTTCTCCTCACCAACCTCACACCGGAGGACTTGACCAAAGGACAAGGAGCAGAAAACCTCCAGTTCCAGCATCAAACTTATCATCATCAATTTGATTTGCCAACTCTGAGTGGACGCATTTCAAGAAGTTTAATATATAACTGTCTTGTCTAGTAGCCTGGAGTTTTCCTGTTTTTGAACAACTAATAAATTAATATATTAGCAGATTAAGGAAAATATTTTCCTCCTGAATTGGGTGCAGCATTACCCAGGAGATTAATTACTATTTCCAAATGACTATACAACAATTCTGCAGGATTGGAAACCCTACCGTGAATTTTCTTGAATACAGATTGAATACACTACATTTTTCAATGATGAAGCCAGGCATATGTTTTTGTGAAATCAAGCTTACTCACTGTTTAATGTTATTTTCTCCACAAGCTATGGGCCACTTAGCAAAGTATGATGTGTCAGAGTTTGTGGAGTCTTATTTCTTTATCATAACCCGTGTGTGTTTCACTTGGGTTCTGATTGACCAGTCAGGCATCCATTACTTCAACATTGCTCTTTAATCAACTTAACAGCCATGAACTGTGGGATTTTAAGGCATTTTGCTGGCTCTCTTTGGCTAGTATTCTGCATTGACTCACTGACCTTTAAAATCTCTATTGCGCATTGGAAAAGTCAAATAAGTAGTGCCTGGAATTGTAAGCTGATGAGGAAGATTGTGCAAATCATGCTGCTCAGGAGGAAAATAGTTTCTTCATACAAACTAGCCACGTCAATTCTATTACCAAGACAAGGCAGTGCAGTTCTAATTGGTACTTATAAAAAGTTGAGAATTCTTTATTTGCAGCTAAGTTCAAGAAGGAGAAACATTATTCCTGTTGCAGAGACAGGGTGGGAAGCAAAGAAGAAAATCATGTCTAATCTGATTTTGCCACTGAAGTCCACTAATCATTATAAACAAGACCGCGATAGCACTAATAGGAAATGGATTTGAATGATGAGGATAATGTGAGTTCAGAGAACTTGTGATAAAATTGAAGGTGTTAGTCAGATACAATTTAAATATTCCACTTAGTCTGGTTGCCAAGGCACGGAGGAGATATTCAAGCACCGGAGGTTGTGCAGAGAAGGACTACAAGTCCAACCCTACTCTCAAAGGACGGAGTTCTAACGAACAAAAGTTATTGGGCTTTTCACCTTTGTATAACGTAGTTAATAAAATGGAAAAAGTCAACTTAAAATATTACTTCAATTCAGACTGTCAGAGTAGGGCAAAGGATCACAGGGGCAAAAGCAAATGTTAGAACTGATATCACGAAATTCTTCACAGGATGAACAATCAACATATGACACGAACAATGTGAATAGAGTGGTAGAGATGAACACCCTGGTAGCATTAAATGAACATTATCTGATCATTTTGGGGGTTCTTGTTAAGTGCAATTTGGCTGCAGCATTTACCATCTGAGAACAGTGACCACTTCAAAAATACTTCACTGATTGGAAAGGGCTTTGGGGGGCTTTGAGGTAACGGAAGATACCAAAAAGAGCACGTCTCTTTTTTTTATTATTGACAATATTTGTTACAGTATTTCCTCCTGTCCCCTTTTCGTAAAGAAATAAAGATCCGAATTTACATGGCATCACTTATGATCAATGATAAATACTCAATGCCAGTTTAAATGTTTTGATCCGGATTCGTTCTGGGTTTTCCGATGGTAGCTACTGCATAAAATCAGCAGATGTGTGGAACACTGGTATGTGAACCACCTCCCAGTTGATGAACACGTCCATTCCCTCCCTCTGGAGGGCGCACATCTTCACTACATCGCGTCCTGCAGCTGCTCTCTCTCAATGTCCAGGAGAAAAAGATCCTTTTGCGCTGGAAACAGGCGCAGCAAGTCCGAAGCTGTAATAGTGTTCCAGAAAAAAAAAAAATCTCTCGTCTCAGTGTACTACCAGGTTACTAGCAGGTTACTGTGTCTCACCCAGAATAGGTTTACTATTACATCAAATGAGCAGAGAATACCCTTTCTCCAATCGTGGAATAAATGTATCTCAGCATTTATTGAGGGAACTGTTAGCAGTGGTTTTACTTGTTCTGTAGCATCCAGAGTGTAAGTGACCCTGTCCTACCATACTAGAACTTTGCTTCCCACCCTGTTGTAACCCTGCTCAACGCATATCTCTTCCAGTGGTCGGCGACTTCTGGGGAAATTACCCCAAAAGGAGAACAGAATTGTTTACAAAAGAGCTGCTTCCAGGTCATTGAGGAACAGTAAACGGTATAACTGGCGATTTATGTCATTGAATAGAAGGAATACTATTTCTAAGTTAATTATAATTGTTTTTAATGATAATTGTACCTCCTATATCGGGAGAGAAACAAACAAACGCCGCCCCCGCCAAAGGGAGAGAACGCGCCAGTTTGTTTCCCTGCCAGGATGAAGCACAATAGAAAGTTGTCTGGGCATGAGATGCGGCCAAACGTGAGTTCAGTGATTACAGCCCGGGGCTTGTGTCTGGACTCTGTGTTACCCTGAAGCAGCTGCTATCAATTGGGAATCACAGACAAACACCAAACAGGGGCGTGAAGAAACTGCATCATGTCATGTCAACACGCGAGTCGGTCGGTTGTCCCGTCTCACAGATACATTGGACAAACTGCAGTCATTATTATTTTTTGTACATGATATGGAGGGGTGGGGGGAGAGGTGATGATTCGAGATTAGAATATTCTGCTCTGGGAAATAAGCAAACATAAAGTGGCTACGTGATTCCCTCCCCGCCCCCCCCATTTCTGTATTTATTAGAAAACGTTGTACGAGATTCTTAGTGGACATGAATTAAAATGATCGAGAAAAGGGAGATAGGGTGGGTTTTAACAGCATGGCAGTTAGTGACTTTGATGTATCTGAAAATAACCGGTTAGCAATTGTTCAGGCACAGGGTGGACTTCACAGCCTGGGCAGGAATACCCTGATTGATGAAGAAGTCAAATTGGGAAAAATCCCAGGGGCTACAGTATTCCTCTAATCTCTCCCCACACTCAAGTGATGTTGATACTTACAGTTCACCTCTAGAGACAGCAATTAAGAGCCTTCCAAATTGATCTTTCAGCGATTCCATGACACGTTTCTACTACCATGCAACATGAGAAAGCAACTTGCAGCAACTTCTGTTTTTGTTCCTGATTTACAGCATCCCCAGTTCTTTCCCCAATTAATAACTATTCACCTTCCCAGCCTGATCGTTCTCAACTCCTTTGTCTGTCCAACTGTTCTCTCTCTTTAGGCTCTGTCCTAATGTTTAATCCCTAACCCCTATCCCTATTTTCTGCATATAAACTGACATTTTCCCAGCCACCATCAGTTCTGAGGAAGGGTCACCGGACCCGAAACGTTAATTCTTTTATTTCTTCACAGATGCTACCAGACCAGGTGAGCTTTTCCAGCAATTTCTGTTTTTGTTCCTGATTTACAGCATCAGCAGTTCTTTCGGTTTTTATTTATAAAGACAGACTCGTAAAAGTTCTCGCCAAAGTAATAGAACATGCCTCTGCTTATCTATGTATTTGTAGAGCTCATCAGATTTTATGGTTAATACTTTATTTGTGAGTAAGAAACCGCATAGCGTGTATATTGAAGGGAAAGTAGTTTGTCTTTGTTTGAATCCCAGTTTAATTGAAACATTGTTTGAAAACAAACTGATGTGAAAGGGGATACTGCCTCCATTGGCACTTGAGCTGTCTCAGCGAAGAAACAGGTGTGTTTTCAGTCAGCTGCATTAATATCCGAACAAATTGCACAGATTTTGTTTTTGTTTTCAGCACAGAGTCTTACAGTTTCGTGTGCATAACTATGGCAACCCCACCGTGGGGAATATCACAACTCGTGTGTACCAAAGCAGCAGGGGATGGATGAAAGAACTGGATTCCCGTGTCGAAGGTCGCATGAGGAACAGGCGACTCATCCAAAATTCTGAAATTCAACTGCCAAGGACAAATATCCTAATCCAATTTAACAAATTCACACCCGCTTGTGGCAGCACAGCCCCAGAACTGCGGCGAGGCACATGATCGAGGTCGAAACCTTAGTACTGTCCTGCATTGTCAGAGACGACATCTTTACATTTTAAATCAGGTCTGCCCATTCAGATACCATGGCACAAACACACACACAAACTCTGGAGAGCTCTTCGATGTTCTGGCTAATATTCTCTCAAGCATCGTGAATCTATTGACTGGTCAGACGCTTCATTTGTGCGAATTGGGTGTCAGTTTTACCTGCTTAATAACTTTCAGAGCAGGAATTCACCATTCACACCATCGAGCCTGTTGTGCCATTCAATATATTCATGGCTGAGCATCCAAATCAGCAACCCTCTCCTGTTTTCTCCCCCGCACCCTTTAGCCCTAAGATCTATATCTAACTCCTACTTGAAAACATTCAATGTTTTGGTCTCACCTGCTTTCCGTAGCAGAGAATTCCACAGGCTCACCAGACTTTGGGTGAAGAAATTTCTCGTCACAAAATCCGAAAGAACTGCGGATGCTGTAAATCAGAAATAGAAACAGAAATTGGTGGAAAAGCCCAGGTCTGGCATCATCTGTGAAGAGAGATCAAAGTTAACGTTTCGCGTTGAGTGACCCTTCCTCAGAAATTTTCTCTTCATCTCAGACCTAAAGGACCTAGCCCATATCACAATCTCTTCAGCCACATATTCCTCTTACATATCCTACTATTGCTATTCTGACTAGTCGGTGGCACTAGTAGCAAGATGGATACTATACCATAGTAATTACAGTAAAGCTATGGATTGGGTCTTGTGGTGCAGTTTTAGCATCTCCCTGGGTCAGAAAATCTAGGCTTCAGTCTCACTTCAGATGGTGATGGCCATAGGTTGATAAGAAATTTTAAATAGAAAATAACAGAAACTAGACTTCTAATTTAGAAATTGTTCATTAGCTGTGAGACTCTTGAGGTTCACAAGGAAGGGGAAAATGCGATAGAAATTGTACATTTCCCCTCCTATTCCTCATTTCTGAAAAGAAAATCAAATATGCACGTTAAAATTCACACCAGATTGACTTAGAACAATATAACATAGCCATGAAACATGTTCAAGCTATTTTTCACTGAATTTCCTTAAGTGTTTTCCCTATTGGGAGCTATCGTTTTGGTGGAAATTTGGATATACATGTAAAAGCTTCCTGCCAAATTTCAGCCAAAGTTACAACAGCTGATGAGGTGAGCCTCAGTGGAAATTCCAGCTCCCAATAGACATTAATTGAGCTAATAATGAAAGGAAGGCATCAGAATCCAAATAACTAAAACTATGATCCATGCTGTACCCAATCACGCACAGTTTAAACAATGGCAACAGATTATTTTAATACAATTTAAGTTACTTATTCAAGATTGAATTTGTAGATAAAATGAAGTAAATGTACACATGTAATATGCTAATACTGATTATTTTTTTTATCTTGGTGGCTAGTATTATGTTAGCAATCATTGCTATTTGCACTAATTACTTTCAAACTAATGGTGAGGCTAGTAATGCTCCTCATAATTTAAGTGCAAATGCCACAGCAGCTTCACTTGAGTACAAGGTGAGGGATTAACTGCAGAACTGCTTTTGGACAAGTTTCCCTAAAATGACATCTCACAGCATGGCTTCCATTCAAAATAATTGTCTTGTGTGAAGCTCTTATCCTTGCACTTCAGATACACATGTCTCTCTGTAACTGCTAAATGTATGTGACAAATGTGGAGATTCACACCTTTGGATTTTAATTGTTTTTTATGTTTGTGTTTAGTCTCAAAATTTTCATACACTATTTTTTCTCTCTCTTAATTCAATCTTTCTTCCTTGTTTTTAATTCTCTTTCTGCACCTCATTTCATATTAACTTCACCATTCTAAATCTATAAACATTGCAGTGTCCATTTCACAATCCATCAATCTCATGAAGTAATTGCTAATTACTTCTTCAGTCATTTGCCATGTACAGAAATCCCAGATGCTCTCTCTCGAGAGTGTCATGCCATTTCTACCTCCGACTTCTGTCAAAATGCCACATAAAGTACAACAGAATAATGGGAAAAGGTAAGTTAAATGAATAGTGAATACTGTTTATTGACTAGATTTTTAACTCGTTACATGAGAGCAATATTCTGAACACATATACTGAAAATAGCTGCACATGAAAACATTAGTATGGAACAATAATGCATTGGATGCATCTCTCTTGAAGTTACACTATACATTGGAGGGCTAATTTGCAAAACGAGGTGCTGAAAAGTCAAATCTATGTATGAAATGAAATTTAAAACTGGCATGCAAGAGCGATGGATGACTTTAGAGGTAAAATTAAGAAAAACAAATACCTCACATCAAGAAACACAGAAGTATTAACATTAATATAAAATTTGTAGATGACACAAAACTATGTTAACAGATAGCAAATATAATGCTGATAAACAACATTCAAAAATTAGAAGTTGATAGAAAAGAACTGAGGAATGGTCACCGGACCCAAAACGTTAACTCTGATTTTTTCTTCACAGATGCTACCAGACCTGCTGAACTTTTCCGGCAACTTCTGTTTTTGTTCTTGATTTACAGCATCTGTAGTTCTTTCAGTTTTTATTCAAAAAATAATTGGATTAATTAATCCATTTAAGAAGGTAGATTAAATTAATCTAAACCCTGCTGCCTTTATCACAATTTACACCAAATCCAATTCACCCAATCTGACGCTGCTCACTAATATTGATTGACCAGTCAACAGTTCTTCCTACTCAGAATTCTTATTTTTGTTTTCAAGACTCATTCTTCTCTTTCTCTATGATCTACCCCACACCTAAAATCCCCAAGGTCTCTGACTCATTACTTCTGGCCTGTTGCACATCCTAATTATCATTGGTACGTTAGTGGCAACCAGGCTTCAGTTATCTTAGCTCCAAGCTTTGGAATTTCTTCCCAAACTCCATTGACACTTTACCTCTGTCTTCTCCTATAACACACTCATTGAAACTTACCATTTTGGTCAATGTATTCTTGTCTCTCTTATGTGGTTCAGTCTCAAATGTTATTTGCAGAAGCTGCTGTGTTGTTTTATTATGTTAAATGTATTTTGTAAACGACAGTTGTGGTTAACACCAAATTACATCCAGTTTCTTGTGTTATGCACTGAATAATGAACTGGCGAATGTTGGACTCCAGCACTCAAAAGTCATTTCCTAAACTGTTCCATCTGTACCTCTCTATTAAGCTGCTCCATGAAATCTTAAATCAAATTTTGTTTGGTAGCACTCCTGTGTGTTGGTTTGGAATGTTTCACCATATTAATGTAAATTCTTGTTGTTTCCAAGATGATTATTTAATTCCATTTGCCCATAGGACGGCATTCAGGGTGGGCACAGTAGAACTCATTGTGCAAAATTACATTGGTAAAGTTTGTTCTTCCTTATGAAACTGTTAACTTGCTTTTCTGCCTAAGACATTTTCCACATGTAGACCCAAAAGTTTTGATGTCAAACCTATGTATGATGTAATGGGATATATTTCACAGGATTAACACTTACTCCTTTACCGTATGCTTAACACTAATGTGATGAACCTTCCCTATTCCTGTTCTTCCATCCACTTCAAACAGAACAGTAAGTACCAATCGTAATGCCAGTTTAAGAGAAATTTATTGGTATGTGTGCTCTTTGCACAGAAGCAGAAACATGCAGTATGAGTCAACAGTAAAATTCCTGACTTATGATCTGACCTGCTTAAAAATGATAAACAATGCAGAATTTTTAGAAATCTTTTCCAGTAATGTGTAAATTGAATTTCTGATGAAATTTTATGCTGAAAATCTACATCCCAAAATTTCTTTTGCCTCCTCATAATAGGAAGCAAAACAAGATTTTCCTGAATATTGCTGAATTATTGTCATGTCATTTTTTGAAGTGAATGCTGACTGCTGTACAGAACGAAATAGATCCCTTTTCAATAAGAATATTCACTGTAGACATCTACACCTCAAATAACTGTGCATAATAATTTCTTCCTGTTGAATTATTTGCTGTTGAGACAGGACTACAATAGAAATTATTATGAATGTTATATATTAATCTGTTTATTCACATATATTAGCATTGAATTCATTCTGAAGCTGGTTAAAAAAAACTTGATTTGATATTCTTTTAACTGTACCAGCCAATTGAAACTGCCTCCCTCCAAACTAACAGCTATGTCTAGACAGTTTTGTCTATTGTCTTTCTTTCCACAAAGATTAAAGAAATGTTTTTGGATGGAAGTTACACAAAGGCAGTCATTATTTTCTTTTCAAATAAATTAACAAATATAGCAATAGCTTGTGTTTGAGCCATAGGAACACTCCTTAAATTACAAATTTGTCTCCTGGTTTTCTGTTTTGAAGAAGGCTTAAAGACTGATAAATATTGTGCTGGAGTTCACGATCTAAGGCAAAGTGACAATGCTGACAGTTGTCCTGGAACAAAGCTGCCACAAAGAGGCAGTGGTGTCTGCAGCATGTATTTCTTCTTTCCTGACAACAACTGGAATCTGATGCTGTGTAAAGGACAGCTGCAGGCATCCAATAGCTGTGATGTCATCAGGAAACATAAATAGCCAATCACATTGAAGTACTCACACAAAAAGCAAACCAGGAGGTTAACCACTGTATCCCTTCATTTCTAGTTCATACCATTCAAATAATGAAAGAAATGGTTGGGCCATACACAAGGGATTAAGGCAGAAGCTAACGTATCATAAACGTATTTCAAAAAGTATTATTTTAAAATATTCAGAATATTTTATCACAAAGGAAGAAATGTATTCTTTCAGAGCCAGCGAGCATTGTAAGCAGTAACTATAAACTAGTATACTGTTAAAACCTAGTCATAATTCAAAAATGTGTAGTTTTTGCTTGGACCTTTAAATTAAAACTCATTACATATCAGTGGAATTCTCATCTGGTCAATGATTTCTATTTGGTTGTATTCTGGGAAGAACCTCAACAACTCACCGACCAGGCAAACATAAAATCACTTACGGAAACTTGCAGACATCCACATTGAACTATGTGTATGCAAACTCAGGAAATTGCAGTCAGTTTTAGAGGAATAAGGATGATGAAGTGCTGACAGTTTCATTCTTATTATGACAAATTCCAAGCCCAAATTGCAACAGTGAGGAATCTGATGTTTTGCTTACATTCATTGTTAGGCTCCCACATTTAAGGATTCATCACTTCCCTTTGATCCATTATTGCTGTCCTCCAAATGGTTAGAACCTAAAGTATTGGTGACAGTAAATAATTGTGGATACATGAAGAAGCAGTTCATGGTTTCAGACTAAACTGTCATTTAAAATGCTGGGAATGGAGAGCCACATAATATATGTAGCCCAAGTATAGTCACACAAGAGTTCATTCTGGTGAATTAATGACTTTTCAAACTAATATTAGCAAGTTAATTAAAGTAGATGCTATGCACAATGCTTTCAGATTATTCACACAATGTAGGAAACTTGTGAATAGTGTTTTTTTAAACTACCTCCAGACAGTTTGGAATAAGCAGACTTTACTCCTTTACTTCATTACAAAAAAAAAGTTTATCATTCATGTGTTCAGAGCAACTGCTAGTTTTAGTATCTTAAAACTCAGTTATTTACAATAAGCATTAAAAAAAACTACGTTGAAATTATTCATTTACCAAAAAATTTCAGTTAAGGTAGGATATTATGGGATGTCAGATACACTCTTCCAGGTCTGTCTATGTTTAATATAATCAGGATGGCTTGAGGAATGCATTTTTGGAACTGAAGAGTTACTTCACCGGTTTAAACCATTCCACTGCAAATTTGTGACACCATTTTCTCCTTACTTTATTCCTTCCAGTGTGCAATCACAATAATCAGAATATGTTTATTACCTCAAAGAGTTGATGGATTTCAAATATCACCAATTAAAATCTAATTGAATGCCTAATCTAAACATGACAATGACAATACGATGGGCTGTTGGAATTTGCAGTGTTCCTAAACAGGTAGTAAAAGAATGTGTTTGTTGTCCCAAGACCATCTAAAATGCTTAAAGCTTTGGTAGTCCAAAAAATGCAGCTCGTAATTACAAAGATTTTTCTTTCTAGACATTTGAAATAGATTTGAGCAGCCATGCATGGTAAGAATGAATTAAAATGTCTGAAATTATTCTCCAAATGAAGGGAATGTTAAAAGTGTGAATGCATATTCAAAATAGAATTGTTCAATTACGGGATATGTTTGAGTAAAGATCAGATTGGGAATTTGAGAATAAATTTATAAATGTAAATCCATCAAAATAAAACATTTTCACTTAGGCAAATAATCACTTGACCATGTACCAACTAAGATTCCAATTTTACTAAAAATAATGGGCCTTAGATGTGAATCAGGAACAGGGGCCCAAGTGAAACTCACAAAGTAGTGATACCAATATCTGTCCCATTTGAAGTCTATTTGGAATTCCCATATGTACTGATAATAAAAGTAGAAATTATTATGCACACATTGAAAGAATCAGGAGTAACCAGAGGCAAAAACAGAGGCATTAAGAAGAGAGTAGTAGCAAAATATTTCTTTTGACAGAAGAATTAGGATGTACTGAATGATCCGATTAAGATGGACACTGGCAACTATTTTACATATTGATTTATTATTTTTTGTTCCAAGGCCATAATATAACACCAGAGATTCCTAAGTATATTCAGAAAATGCTGATTGAATTTATTTCATAGTTTAATCAGGTTTTAGTTTCATTTGTATATCATAATTTTATTTCAATAGAAACATGTTTCTGTTTATTCTCTTCTTGTGTCTTTGTTACTCTCTTTTTTGTGTCTATTTTTCTCTCAGGCCTGAACTGATATTTATTACTTCAGCCGTTCTCCCCTTTGTATCATTATTTTTCAATGCTTGTCGACTCTGTTCCTTCTGAAGAGCTGAACATGTAAGTTTTATTTGGAACGTCCCATCTGACATGTGTCATGGTACCTTCTAGCAGTTCACCACACAGTGATCACAGAAATATCAAGTGAACATTGATTACACTCTCTGAGATTGACCATGGTGCATTATATTTCCTTCCTACTCCTGGAGTTTTCTGCAGGTCAATCACACCATACTCCTCTGATAAAGATAGTAAGAACTGCCGATGCTGGATTCAGCATCGGCAGTTCTTAACATCTCTGAGTGAGTTATAACCCCACTGCGAAGCCTCTTCTAAAGATGCCCACCTTGAAGAAGTTATCCTCCTCCCTCCGGAAAGACCTCAGTGGATTTCTCTCCCACTGCAACCCTCTGGTAATCTCTTTGGCCCCGAAACTGCTTGACCATATACCGAAGCAAACCGGGTACTGCAGCCACATTGCCTTTCTCAGTACCTGCCTACGGAACTGGATCATCCCAAATGGACTGCAATCTACATTCAGGCCATTTCCAATTTGGCCCTGACCGCGACAACAGCTACATACAGAACATTCAGATCCTCCAAAAACATTTTTCTCTGTGGCTCCTCAAGCACACGATCTTGGCAATGTGCCGGCATCTTCTGGCCCTTCAATCAAGCCTACCCCAGCTCAGATCCTCCCTCTCCCAGACCTGCAAAGGACCTCATTTCTGAAGAAGGATCCCGACCCAAAACGTCAGCTTTCCTGCTCCTCTGATGCTGCCTGGCCTGCTGTGTTTCTCCAGCTCCACACTGTGTTATCTCTGACTCCTCTGAAACATCTCTATGTCTTGGTGGGACTGCAATTGTTTGGTTCTTTATTTACCTGTGGAATCATTGGCTTTGAAGCATCTTTGGTTACAACACTTTTGGAATAAAGAAAGACGTGCATCCATATAGCACCTTTCATGCTGTCAAAACATTCCCAAGCTCTTTATTTTCAACTCAATCTTTTTGAAGTGTAGTCTCTGCTGTGATGTTGGCACTTTGAGATCCCATAATCAGCAATATGTTAATGACCAAATAATCTGTGTCTAACGACATTGATTAAGGAATAAATATTGGCTACAACACCAAGAAAACTTAACCTACACTTCTATGAAGAAGTGCTATGGAATCTTTTTAGATCCACTTGAGTCAACAGTCAAGATCTTAAAACTGATTGAGAAGATAGCACCTTCCATAGTTTAGCACTTCTTAAAACCCACATTTCTTTGTGCTAAAACTGAGCCATGGCTGACAGAATATAATAGAAATGAAGCACTATTGCAATTATACAGAGTGCCAGTCAGAGCTAATTTTGATTATTGAGCTCAGTTTTGGGTTCCCAATCTTGGGAATATTATTCTGACCTGGAGGGTGTCCAACAGCAATTTTCAGGATGAAAGGATGACAGATTGGGTAAAGTAGGGGTTTATTCATTCAAATTCAAATTAAAATTGATCTGATCAGAGTGCTTAACATAATTGAAAAGGCAAAGGTTTAAAAATGAACAGAATTGATGAACAGATAAAGTATTCTTTTTCTAATCAGCAATCCAGGAAATAATCACTGGATGAGGCAAAACTGGTTAAAAATAAACATAAAAAAGTTCAGGAAATTAAGATTGTAGAGACCACCGTCAGTCCTGATTGAATGTCTTCATTAAGCACAGCCAAAAAGTGCAAAAGTGCAAAACCAAGAGAGGCCATGCAAAAGTATCAAGTGTCAGGAAAAGATGTAGGGCTATTTCTATAACTTGTTCCATTGACTCTGTGATGACTGGTGTCATCTTAAGCGCAGGCAGCTGCCTGTACTATCACAGATGCTACAACAGCACATATGTTGGAAGAGCCCCTTGTGAGTTGTGTCACCGACAAATTCAGTCAAATTATCTATTTGACTTGTTCCTCCATTTGAGAATTGCCAGCAAATTCGACCCCATATTCCCTTTCATTTTTATAGGCATTCAATCCATTTTCTACTTTTTTCTTTGCTTTATCTCTTACTATTTTAAGTATTCATATGATATTTGTTTTTTAATATGTTTAATTGCTTTAATGTTGAGATCCTTTGTTTGACATAAACTGTCAACCAATAATCCTTTGTTTTTTTAGCAGATTACAGATGGTTCCATGTATGCCTGCTATCCTGATTCAATGAAGGATTCACACTGTAATGTTAACATGTTTATTTTCTTGCTTACCTTTGGTTTGCTTCTGTTGTTGTGAAGGCATGTACTCTTGGAACATCAACCTTATCTTTGCTCCACATAGATGCTGATGGATATATGCATTTCCTTCATTTTTTTTTGCTTTTGTTTTAGATTTTTGACATTTACTGGGATCTTTATTTGCTTTTTAGTGAAATTATTATTCTTCCCGTTAGCTTTAGGCTAGATTGTAACAAGACATGCAGGAGCAGTTTTGGATCTTTGATTTGTGTGAGTTCGATTAGTTCATTTGATAACATGCTGCCAATTGCAGTTTCAGGTGTCCCAGTGATTGAGTAACACAGATGCCTGCAGGGCCTGTGCATATGGCAAATGTATGGCACCAACCATGGTGTAATTTAGAGCATGTGCAATAACAGGCTATGATTTGTTTTTCTATTACAGAATTTTCCTCCTGATTCCATTGACTCCAGTTCTGCTCAGACTTCTTGATGCCACATTCAGTCAAATGTGATCTTAATGTCAAGGGAAGTCACTGCCACTTAACCTCTGGAGTTCAGTTTTTATGGCAATGTCTGGTACCCTTTCTTAGCTAATAATGGGCAGCTCAAATTAATGAGTTATATATGAATCTTTAAAATGTTTCTTCTTCATTTAAGAAAACACAATACGACTGGAAGTCTCCTTTAACTGTGTGGAATATTTAGGCTTAGAAAATAATTCAACATTATAATACATTTTATGTTACTAATGTTGGTATGACTTGTAATGCAAAAAAAAAATGAAGAACAGGTCCTGCAGTTTCCTCCACACTTTGTGTGGAGAGACATTCATAGACTGGTTGCCAACAAATTTTTTGATTTAGTCACATAACTCAGGGTATAAGTAAGTTAAACACACACCTAAATGAGCCATGTCTCTTCGATATTTTATGACTATCTCTGAAATCTTCTGTCAAGACAACTCTCCACCCACAGAGGTGGCTATGCCCCAACTCTCACATAAAAACAGAAATTGCTGGAAAATTTTTCAGCATCTGCAAATCTTTTTTGGATTTTCCCTCAACTCTCAAATATATGCATCTTCCAATGGTACTTGTTTGAGGAGTTTTCTGGTCAATTTTTGGCATGACAAGAAGCAAAATAACTTTTCAGGTGTTTTAGTACTTATGTTTAAACATTCATCCACACTGAGGCCTCCTGTGTACTTTTTGTTTCTTTGAATCTATGGCATCAATTGCATTAAAGGTTGAACAGCTTCCCAATCGCATGTTCTGTCCCAGTGGCAGAAGTGATGGAAAAAGCAGCTAAAACTTAAGTCAGCTGCTCTCAAATCTACACTGACTCTGGCTTTGATTTAGTCACGTCTGCTGATTCCCACCCATTCTAAGTTCAGACATCTTCCAGTTGAGATTGGGTAGATTTTTGCGCGTAATTTGAAATTAGCAAAATGCATACTGGGGGCATTTTTGAGTCTAGCTTTCAGATTGTACAGAAGAAGAAACTCCAGATGCAATGATGCTGTGCAATAGGTGCTCTTTGAAATCACCGCAATGAAAAATTGTGTAAATACCATGAAAACCTTTTGGTGAAATGAAGTGTTTCACCATTGTCACTGTTAAATTGTACTCTAGCCAAACTTTCACATTGCTTTAAATAAAACACAATGCAGACAGTTCTGATAGAATCATTTCTCTTTCTTCTTCTTGGACAGTATTCAGACTTTTGAATATATTGCCTGCAGGTATTCTGGCTGTTGACTATTTGTCTGCCTTCAATAGAATCCTGGATCAGTCCTTAACTGTGGAACATACAGAAGGTAAACAGCTTTCTCAATGATGGTCTCACCTGGTTCCATTCTTGCCCATCTAATTGTAGCCACTCACAATAACTTCCCTTTGTACTCTTACATGCATTTCTAGTGTATCCCAAAAGCCAAGACTGTCTTCTCTTATCATCTGTACAATGGCCCTCAGTAACATTTTCTGAAAGCCAGTGTTTACTTTCACCTGCACATCATAACATTCAACTTGACCTTAGCACCATCACTTATGTCCTTCACTGTTGTTCAATTATCAGACTGCCTATCTGATATTCAATACTGAATGATCAAAACTTTCCTTCAATTTAATATTGGGAAGGTAAAAGCCATTGTTTTCAGTCCTTACTCCAACCTCTGTTCCCCGTTACTGACACCATCTTCTCCCTGGACACAGCCCCAGGCTAAACCTGTTTATGTGCAATCAGGGTGTCACATTTGACTCAGAGTTGAGATTCTAAACATGCAGTCATGGAATATTCAAGTCAGAGATTGATAGATTTCTAAGATCTTAAAGTTATCAAGGGATATAGTGAAAATACAGGAAAATAGCATTGAAATAGAAAATCAGGCATGATTTAGTTCAATGGAGAAATAGGCTCAAAGGGAAGAATAGCCTACTCCTAACCTTATTTCCTATTTTGTCAACACTGAGGCTGCTTATTTTCACTTCTTAACATCATCTTCGATGCCTTAGCTCATCTGAAACCTTTATTCACACCTTTGTTACTCCTAGTCCAGTTTATTGCAGCACACTCTCAGCATGTTTCCCACATTCTACTCTCCACAAACTTGAGATATTACAAAAATCTCCTGTGCATATCCAATTCAAATTTCCAGTCAATTATCATGCCTGTGCTCAGTTTCCTGCATTGGTTCTGGTCTTGATTTTAAATGTCCTTGCGTTTTTTTAAATAATCCGGGTGTCACTGGCTCAGGAAGTCTTTATTACGTCAGGCGTAGCATCAGTGAATGATATAGTTTGGAGTCAGGAATGGTGTGGGGCTTGGAGCAGAATTTGCAGGAGGTGGTGACCCACGCATCTGCAGCTCTCGTCCTACCAAGTGGTAGAGTTTGCAGGTTTGTTACTGTGTGTCTTGTAGATGTTACAAACCACTGCCATTGTGTGTTTGTGTTGGAGGGAGTGAATGTTGAAGGTGGTAGATGGGGTGCCATTCAAGCAAGATGCTTTATCCTAGATAGTGTTAAGCTTCTTGAGTGTTGTTGGAGCTGGACCCATCCAGCTAAGCGGAGAGTATTCACAACATTCCTGACTTTTGTGCTGCGGACAGTGCACGGACGTTGGGGTGACAGGAGGTGAGTTACTTTCTGCAGAGTTTATAGCCATAGTATTTATATGGCTGGGTCAATGGCAACCCCTTGCAATGACAATACCATTGAATGTTGATGATTAGATTCTCTCTTGGAAATAATCATTGATTAGCACTTGTGTGTCTCAAATGCTGCTCGCCAATTATTAGCTGAAACCTGAATGTTTTCCAAATGTTGCTGCCTTTGCACATAGAATGCTTTTGTATCTGAGGAGTCATGAATGGTGCCAGACATTTACCTGACCTTATGATAAGAGAATTTCATTGATGAAATAGATGAGGATGGTTAGGTTTAAATCTCTCCTAGGAGAAATAAAACAATCTCTAGATCCCTTCAAAAGAAAA
The DNA here is from genome assembly GCF_021869965.1 of Rhincodon typus. NCBI lineage: Eukaryota > Metazoa > Chordata > Chondrichthyes > Orectolobiformes > Rhincodontidae > Rhincodon > Rhincodon typus. The sequence goes on along the minus strand of NC_063346.1, from coordinate 19,670,525 downwards.
TAAATTGAAAAATTCCTCTGTTAGAGCAATTTCCAGAGCTTGGGTCCTCAACAACTGGGGGCACCAACTACCCAAAATGGAGCAATGGGAAGGGTCAAGAGACCAGGATTACTGGAGTGTACTTTGTTTAACCTGGATTGGTTTTGTTACGCAGAGGAGGTGGCAGAAGAACTTTCCAAAGTGTATATCCTCTGTCAGGAGATTACAGGGCTAGTTGGTTTATGGATGGAGAGGTGAGATCCAATCCTGGCATTCCTGTTATGATGCTGGGCAGACCCGACAGATAAGTTGTTTTAAATAGCAGCCAGCTTGTTCATGTCCTCCTGGTGACTGCACTATCAGTGGCTAGCTGCTGGTAAGGTTATCTCGGTGGCGGTCGACTCTCAGCCCTGCGATGACACCCTCTCATGAGGGAGAGAATTGTCAGCCCACACTTCTGCGGCGGTAACGGCGGAAAACACCGTCGGAGTTGAAGGTACTTCGGACCGGACTCCACATCTCACAATAAATGTCCGAGGCGGGGACGCCGCGAGTGTGTTAATATATTCCCTCCCTCCCCTCCCCTCGAAATTCTTCTGGTGTTGCTTTTGCACGGAATCCTCTGAAAAGCCATTGGTTGGAGACTCAAGTAGCCGCCCAGCGCTTTAGTGATGATGCTGCAGATCTATTTGAGAAGTTGGCTGGGTTTCAAGGCAGCCTGAAGCACAGCTCTATATAAAAATATGCACTGTGCTAGCCGGTGCATGAATGAAACCTACAGGACCTTATAGGCGGCAGATATGGAGCTCAAAATTCAAGTAACGCTACCCTTTCTTCTTGTTCAGGTAAGTGAGGACGATTCCAGCCACTTTGCAGTTCATACCGTTCCTGTTTCATTTGTTTTTTTTAAAACTCCCCTTAGAAGAAAAGGTAGGAATTAAAATCGCGAGACGGAATGCCCACGATTAAGCAATGCAGTGTAACTAGACTGGATCCTGACAGCCAGTTTAAGACAAAACACTTTTTTTCTCGGCTGGCTCTCTAGCCGAGAGGAGTGAGAGAGTCTTTGCCGAGAGTTTAACCTTCTAACCTGGATGGTTTTCCCCGATCAAGCGTCTTTTCTTCAGGGTGGGTGTGGAAATTAAATTACACGTGAGATTTCAACTTCACTGCGTCGGAGGGCTCAACTCGCGAATTTCTAAGAAACCAGTTTTTACAGCTGGCTCTCCCTCCCTCTCTCTCTTTATAAAGAAGTTTGGTTCCATTTTAGCTGTAAAATTCCCGCTGGATGAAATCATACTGCGCTGGGAGAAATGTAACGGATCCACTTGGCCATGAGTCGTTGTCAGTCAACGCAACTCGAATGTTTCTTGATTATATTTTTAAAGGAAAAGGGTCGAAGAGAGAGGCGAATCTCAAGAGAGAGGGGTGGGGTCACCAAGTGGTGGAATATACTTGGGAGGGGGTGTCTGATCACTAAGCTGGGGCTCCGTTAAAGGGTTAACCCCTAGTCAATTGAGGGGTGAGTTTTGTTTTCCCTAGCGAACTGAATCTCGGCACAAAATGTGTAGTCGCGTGTTGTGAAAATGAATGATCCAGGAGATTGCGCACGGATAGCACGGCCTTGAGTCTCTGTGTTTAACTGAATGCGTGACTTTTCGCGAAATGAAGAGCACGACTCTGTTCCCCTGTCAGCGTCTGCCACTCGTTATCGCCTCGCCTTGTACTTGTGTCTTTGTTTTCCAATCGATAACCTCCAACAACCCCCCGCACCCCTACTTCCTCCACACGCTCCCATTTAATTTAAACAAATTCAAACACAACCCTAACCTAGAGCAGAGAGAGGGCACTCAGACTGTGTCCCCCAAATATCCTGGGATATATTTAGACAAACTGCACCGCGTGATCAACAATTGCCTTTTCCAAGCGCTGTTCGACAACTTCAACTCGGCTGGAGCTGTACCGAAATAGAATGTCAACTGTAGAACTGAAAGGAGGGTGGGAATTTTCAATCTTCCATTTCACCCACGAATTAGGAAGACCCCCAGAATTTCCAAGAACCCCAACTCTCTCTCTTTGCTTTGCAACCACTTGCATTTGTTTAAACAGAAGCAGTTTCGGGCTTGCCTGGAATTCTGCCTTACTGTACTCTTCAGCTGGGTGTGTCTGGGGCGCCGGGAGTCACTTCCTCCCCAACACCGGCCCGGTATAGTGCCCTCTCCCTTCGGCAAAGCCGCACCTGCAAGTTTACTTCGCTCCTGCTTTTTCATACCCTTTTCCGATGAGGTGTAAAGCAGATACGGTGAAAATATCAGGCAGGACCAGACCAACATTTTTTTCTAAACTGCGTGTGAACTTGGGCGACTTCTTTGATCCTCTAGAATAGAAATCCAGTTACTGAATTCTCCAGTCCCTTCCCTTCTTTCCACAGTGGAAAGGAATACGCATCCAGCACAAAAGCCTTGGTACCACGGTAAGCAATGCAGTGCTCAGAGATGCTCCGACAAATATTTCGAGCTGAGAAATTATCCATTCGAGTCTAAAACTCGGGTAAAAGACAGGTCCATTTGCTATCAGAAGGTGGCGCAGCAGATTATTTTGGGATTTTTTTTTGCAAACCAGTGTATTAGTTCACAGTCCTAAATCAGGTACTTCAGGGCAACAGGCAATGTTTTCATGTTGAAATATTCCATTTGGTTCGTAGTTACAAACCAAAATGTAAATTCTTCTAAGCACTACATTTACAATATCTTGAGACTCTCCAATGTCGCAAAGTTATTCCAAATTTTTGCTTAAAAATAAAGTTTCGAGTGTTAAGCATCTAAGACTTTAAGGACATTGTAAACCATCTGTTGGAAATTGCTTAGAGGCAAGGCAATAGGCTTGACAATGAGGGCTTAAAATAACAGCAATTAGCATTCTGTTATCAATGCATCTGTATACGGCAATTCCCTCTTGTCAGGAGATTCTGCACGGTGTTGTATACTGTTTGGAGTTTATTATATAATGTTATGGTTTAATTTAGAAAGTTGCCAGCATTTTGACTTTCGAAACGGCCGTGTGAAAACAAATCAAAAAGTTAGCATGATGCAGGTCACACACGACCCACTTGCTCTCAGTGTTTCTGATTTTTTTTGGATTACTTAATCAGTCAATCTCGCTATTTTAGCGTGTGATTGTCTAGCTTCGTCTTAAATTTATTCTGCTATTTGTCTCCACCACTTCATATGTAACAAGTTGTATGCTGCAACTTTCTCTCCGTATTTCTCTCACTCTCTTTGTGTCCAAATAGCAGAATAAATTTAAGCCGAAGCTGTCTGGAATAAGGTGCTTCTGCCCTGAATTCATCACAAGAAAAATATGAATAGAATAAAATTTAATGACTGGGGAGGGAGAATCAAATTAAATGTCCTTGTTAGCTACTTGTTAGAATTAACTGTACCAAATTCTGTTTTCTTTCACACCAAATCTTGTTTCAGAATGATTCTACAGAGAATGAACATAGAACACAGGAGGACACTTGGCCCATCATGTTGATGCTGGCTTTTTGACAGATCCAATCCTTCCAAATATTCCCATCTGCCCACTGTACCCCATAGCCCTGCAATTCTTTTCACTTGCACATGTGAAATGCCTTCACAGTACAATGGCAGGATATACTTCCAATGGCTAGACATGAAGATTCCATCTTCTTCCCTCACTGTCAGACTTTAAGCTTAATTTTTATGTTGCTTAATACTTGTGTATTACTGTAGTACTGTCACATTATGGGAAATACCAGGCAGATTCACTTATGCTTGGAAGTATTTCAGATGTTGAACTTACAGGAGCCTATGAGCATATCCAAAAAGCAGTGTTCACATCTTAGCCAATCATACCTAAGAAAGAAAAAAACTATACACCTTTTTTTATCTGGATTGTTTAATCAAGCTTAATTTTGTGACTGCGCAACAGGACTGCTGGTCAAGGCCTCAAACAATGATAGTGAGGGTCATGTAGTATTTGTGAAATGTTTGCAGCAGAGATGACCTAGCAAGTACCAAGCTTAAAGCATGACAGTTAACAAACATAACACATGGTTATAGAAAAATGCCATGTGATCTGTTGTAGTAAGTCTTAGTCTGTTTCATACTGTATTAGTGAGTTGCTATAAATGCAAAGACTGCTGAAACTAGCTACTTGGATTTTTAGTGTCGAATGAAATGAAAACACAAAATTTGAATAATGGTCTTGATGAATTTCTTAATGTCAACTTGTTTTTGAATAAAGTATCACTTTTCTTTTATTCCAAAGCTATTTTGCTGAATGTTAATGGAAAACGTCAATGTACATTTCTGCAACTGAAGTCAACAGTGCATAAAGAAAGCTGACTGAATTTTAAGAAAATGCTTCAGTTGTTTTGGGCAATAAAATATTGATCCCATTTTCCTGTTCAAACTATTTTGGATGTTTGTGTTCACCTGGTAAACACAATGGTCTAGACGTGTTTTCAAACAAATGCCAGAGGGTAACCAACATGTCAATGGGAATTGGTGAGGAAGAAGGGAATATTGACCAATGGCAAAATTGGATGGCCATGATGTCTTTCATCTCTAAAACCAATAAGTTACAAAAAGAAGACTCCATTTACATTGTCAAACAAATACAAAATCTTAGCTGGAGCAAAGTATTTTGTTCTCAGTCATGCCCAGATAACCACTCTCACATTCCTTTAGAATCCATTGTCAGGGTACATTTTCATACTTTCATTTCCAGCTCTATTCAGAATCACTGTGGTTTCAGTTTTTGGTTCTGTGCCAACTATGTTGAATTATAGGGAGTCCTGTGCTAAAGATCTGCATTTAAGAATGAACTTGAATCTGTCCCAGACATCTTGAGTTGGGAACCTTTCACTGAGTGAAAGGATGGAGCATTATTCCCATTGGTCTCCAAGTCCTAACTTGAAAGTAGACTACGCCATTTTATTGTCAGCCAGCCTTATATAACTGTCCATTTTGAAAAATGTTAGCCGTCATGGAAATTGTTAGCCGTCATGCAAATTGTTTGGAGCTTTAAGATTACAAACCTATTTAATTGTTAAGGAAATTTTCTTCTGTAGTTAACTTAAGCAATTACATTGTGAAGAATGCACATGTGATACTCAATTGATCAGGATATAACATTGATGTTTCAACCATAACTCACTTTTGGCAACCCAAATTAGCTCAATCCAGTAGATTCGATTGGGATTGTTTCTGGATGGAAATGCAGCAAGATTATTGTTTGAATGGGAAGAACAAGATGCTTTATAACCAAAACTCTGCAGTCTTCACCGTAATGAAGTGGCCTAAGATGCTTTCATAAGAGCAGCATGAAACAAAATATGACATCGTCATCTGAGGAGACATCAGATGATTAAAAGTTTGGTCAAATATGTGTATTAGGAATGACTTAAAGGAGATTTTGAAAGGCATTTAGAGAAGAGTTGGCAGAAGAAGGGGCCTTGACAAATATAAGCACAGTTACCTGTGGTTTTGTAATAAGGAAGGCACAAATGGCAAGATACTGGTAGGTTATAGGACTGGAGGAGATGGGGAGAGCAAAGCAACAGATTTTTGGAAATGAAGAGATAGAAGATTTAAAAAAAAAACTTTTACTGAGGGCAAAAAACAAGGTAATTCTGCACAAGTGATGGGGGAATGGGAAGTGCTTCAAGTTAAAGATGTGGGCAGCAGGATTATGGATGATCCCAAGTTTAAGGTGGGGAACTAACCAAGAGTGCACTGAGATACTCTAGTTTAGAGGTAATGAAAGCATGAATAAGGGTTTCAGCAACAGGTGAACTGAGAGCAGGGTGAAGTCCAGTGATTATGGCAGTAGACAGGTGGATCTTTATGATGATATGAATATCAAGTTGGAAAGTCATCTGTTGTAAGAGCGACCCCTGTAAAGGCAGTCAGAGACTCAGCTAGTGAAGTAAAGCAGCTCTTGTGAACTTTATTTAAGTAAAACACTGGTGTAGATGCGGGGGAGGGGGGTTCAAGACTCTGTCAGGAGTTTTAACTCTCTCTGAATAAAATGGTAAGAAAGTACTTCTTTTATACTGTTACACAAACAGGCTGACGCAACCCTTAACTATATTAATTACTATCCAGTTTGCTATCACACTAGGGGCTATTGTCCATTGAAACCTTTATTAAAAATAAACATGAAGTTACTCATCGTGCCTATTCCTAACCCCTTGCCACTAACATCTACATGTTGGACTGGGGTGGACAAAGTCAGAAATCACACGACATTGGGTTATAGTCCGACAGGATTTATTTGAAAACGCAAGCTTTCGGAGCCTCAGTCCTTCTTTAGGTGTTAATGAGAGAGGTAGTATCAGACACACAATTTATAAGTAAAAGATCAAAGGTCCACACCATTGATGAGGATGTACTAAACATAATCAATTAAATCTTTTTAAGTAAAGATTTAACAGCATCTTAGGTTTGTTTAGTACATCCTCATCAATGGTGTGAACCTTTGATCTTTTACTTATAAAATCTGTGTCTGATACAATCTCTCTCACTCACACCTGAAGAAGGACTGAGGCCCTGAAGGCTTGTGTTTTCAAATAAACCTGTTGGACTATAACCTGGTGTCGTGTGATTTCTAACTAACACCTACGGGTTAGATTGCTTCCCGCCTGGAACATCCCATGGCCTGTTCCCTTGGGAACTATCTTGCAACTAGCTGCCTGTCTCTGCAGCAGCAAGCAAGTGCTCTTTCAATCTTTAATTTTAACCCTTCCCTATATATTTGTACCTTACTACAGATCTGTGAGAAAGCTATACTTCTGTAAGAAATCTGCACTTATACACTCTTGTCCCCTTTCACTGTGGATCATTCCAAACAATGGCTTCAATCTTCATTCATAACATTTAACTGGAGGAAATTTCTGCTCATTCAGGATTGCACGCCGGATCAGGAGTCTCCAATTGTCTTTGGAAAGTCTCTACTTTTCTTAAAAAAAAGTCCTTGAACTGAATTCCAACTACAAGGTCTACTCTGGTGACTTACAAATATTTTAAACCCCCAGTCCAGTTAATTTGAACAGAAAATCAAGCCTCCTCAACATCCTGATTGGTCACCAACAAGTCTCTTTCCTCACTTCTTGCAGCAGCTGTGTTCTGTCCATACTTATTGTGTCTGAGAATTTGTCAAGTTGTGAAAACTGGCACTTATAATGATTTCTACATTGCCCTTTCTAGCTTATTCTGTTTCTCCTAAAATTGAAGGGGACTATATAAAACACCTGCCTTACACCGTCTTGCATTGTTAACAATGTTTAGGAATATTTTGTTCACAAGATTTAAATTCTGCTTTGGGTTCTATTGTATCGGAAACCATGATATCTTGCCCTGGGGTGTTTAGATAATTGACTTAGTTTAGAAACTGAACGTACTAAATTATTTGGAAGCATCACTGAAATATAAAATTTAACAACTAGACACCGCTTCATAAATTTTAGTTCAGATTTCCTATGATTTTTACTGTGACTTAGAATTTTTCTATTTATTAAATGGAGAAATGTGTGCACAGTACCAGCAAATGAAAATACATTTCCATTGTTCATTATTAGCATCAAGTAATGATGTAGCATGCAACTTGAGACTTCTGCTCTAACAACTGAGAGGCTTGATCTCAATCTCACCAGTAACAGGCATGTCAGGTAATAATTATCTCCAACAAGACAGACCATGCTTTGACTTTCTCTGGCATTACTATGAATGAACACTTTCAACACCCTGGAGATTACCATTGACTAGATAATGAATTGGACTAGCTAAATAAATACTATCCCTCCAGGAGAGGGTCAGATTAGGTATCATGCAATGAGTACCTTGTCTCCCAACTCCTCCCCAAAACTTGAGTGTGATTGAATCATCTCCACTTTGCCAGGACAAATGCAGTTCCAAAAACACTCAAACCTAACACCGTTCAGAATAAAGGCAGCCTGCTTAATTGGCAACAAATCCACATACATTTGTTCCTTCTACCATCAACACACAGTGGCAGTGGATGCATTTCAGAAGTTCACCAAGGCTCCGTTAGATATCACCTTTCCAAATCCATGACCATTACCGTCTACAAGGACAGCAGCTACATAGAAACACTATCACATACAAGTTTCCTTCCAAAACACGCACCATTCTTGGAAATGTATTGTAGTTCTTTCCCTGTTATTGGGTCAAAAAATCCTGGAGCTCCCTCCCTAACAGCACTGTGGGTGTATATCCACCAAATGAACGGCAACGTTTTGAGGAAGCAGCTCACCGCCAACTCCCTGAGGGCAGTTGGAGATCAGCAATACATTTTTGCTCCAGCCCGTGATGCCCATATCCTCTGAATTTTAAAATATATGTTGTTGTTATTAGAATATCTGTTGTCAGCAACATCTGGTCGTATCTCTTGGAGTACATAATTGTTCTCAGGATATGTTTGTCTTGCTATCACCACTCATTGCTCATCTCTAATTCCCATTGAGGAAGTGGTGGTGCTGTTGAGTTGCTGATGGTAACCCTATAACCATTAGAATTTATTTCCTTTAATGAGAACACTAAATGTTTGTCCAGACAAGCATTTCACGCCAAATTTCAATCTTCCTCAATCTGTGTCCACAAAATTTTAGGATTTGCATTGACAATTTGAAGTAGCTGTATCCCTTCATTTCCGTTTCTCTTTAATCATACAAAATTGAATATATGCAGTAGAAAGTAGTTTATCATGTTTCAATTTTTTTGTAGAAAGTAGCCTCTTCCATGCTATTAATTTATCTGAATTAGTAACAGATTTTGTTAAGCAATATTTTATTTTGATTTTACTGAGAGCTTTTATTATAGGCATTATCGTTTCAAATAAATGGCCTATTGCATTTAAATATTAAGTAGCTCATTAGACTGTTGATGAGGTTCATTACATCTATTGAAAGTAATTTTTAATACTTTTAACTCACTTGAAACATGCAGTTTTTAAATTTACCAGTCCCTTGAGTTTAATTCTGTGAGCAATGGGGATGCAGTTGTTAAAGTTGCTGAACAATAATCCATTATATATCTAGGTAATTCACGACTAGCCACATGAGATTTTTATTTTAATTCTTGTATGACGTAAGATTTAATGATGCTGTGTAACAAATCAAGGGAAAATAATTTGCTTCTTTTGATGAATTACCATTTTATTGAATCTCTGCAATGTCACTAATCTACAGGCAAACTTTCTGCCATCTGCAAAGCAAATAGATGCGAGCTCAGGTTTCAACATGAGTTCAGTAACTGAAGTCTTCCAGTGACCTCTGACAGTTATTCAACTGTAGGGTGAGCTGAACTGCCATGTGTACCCTGAGGTAGGAGCACCACCTATTGGACAGGTTGAGAATTAATAACATGCAAACTTACCTATGATGGATTGAATTCAAATGTCAACCATTTAAGGGCACCAGATTTGACAGTTACTTTGGAGCACGCAAATTGTGTTCACTGTAATAGTCATTTCTGTATTTCTTAAGCATGGAATATGTTGTCAGCATTCTTGCATCTGAGTAAGATGTTGGACATACAGCAAATCAAATTTTTGGAGATGGAAAGCTTCATATGGTGTACTTTGCTGTTGGCTGAAGAGGCTAATGTGTAAAAGGCAGGTTTTGCCACAAGCACAGCATATGAGGTGTTATTGTTTTCACCCCGTTAGGACCCGAAAGGTTAACCAACATCGTGAGACAAGCACAGCCAATCAAAATATAAAGGAACAAAAACAAAGTTGCTGGAAAAGCTCAGCAGGTCTGGCAGCATCTGTGGAGGAGAAAACAGAGTTAACGTTTCGGGTCCGGTGACCCTCAGAAAATGTAAAGGATTGTTCTTGTGTAGAGCAAACCATTGTCTGAATCAGTTCTGGTCTGTGTTTGTTACCTATGCTTTGTTTCCATAGTAATAACGCAAACTTTCTGTTAAGCTGCGCCTGTTATCTCAACAGAATATCAAATATCATGTGTAATGCAACGAGCTGTCATTTTTGGGTTTTACTTTTCTTGTCAAGAACGAGTCAATCATCCATTGAAGACCTCTGAGGGACTGCTCCCTCACATCATGTCAGCAGCTTGCCCTTGTACCAGTGAGAATAATAAGTGGCAGTGAATCTACTGAAAACATCACAAACAATTCATTTGGACAACTATGACAATGAGTTTGAGATGGAGATTAGCCGTACCAACATGAATAATCTGCTATCATTGTGGGTTGTGGTTTGTGTTGGCACTTGTTGCCAAGGCATTGTAGCCACTACCATGTGATTATGTTGGCATATATTCTCCCAGAAGTGACATTGCCAGTTTCCTCTGTCATTAGTGCTCTCGAGCACGATTATCAACATTTAAAGCCTTCATATCACATCACATTTTCCAAACATCCTTTTGAAGCAGAGTTTTGGGCATCATACAGTTTGTCTGCTCCAGTACCATTTTTTTGTCCAGAAAATGACTTGCCTGATGGCTGCATACCAGATTTGGTGAAGTTCACTTCAGTGTGATGAGTGGCAACATATTTGGGAACATCTGACTTTAAAAAGACTGCCACCTTAATGATTTTGTCCTTCTATTAGATGCCCAGAATTTGCAAACATATCCAATTGAGAATTGTTCTTACAACACAGTCAATTCAGAAAATGTTATTTGCTGCTCCAATTGTTAATATTTGTAAATGTGCATCAACTGCCAAGGCATTTTAATTCCAGTCATCAATCGTAAGCTGAGCAAGTAAGTTATTGCAACATTTATGATTTGGATCTGCTGAGCAAACTATTTTCACCATTTCTCTTTTTCAATTCAAAAGATAGCAACAGGTTGTCTTACATATGGCAAATGTAAAAACTTGCACCATTTCAAATGCCATCCCTGTATTGCAAATGACTAGAAGTATAATAGAAGTAGAAAAATCAGAACTACTGTTTTCCTTGCATTTAAAATTTGTGGAGCTTCTCCCCTCAATTTTCTACATACATAATGTTACATCTGAAATTTTAAAACTCAAACCATTTTCCTTTATCCTTTTTCAATATTGCTGGTGCACTGAATCTCTTGACTTTGATCATTTTTTACCTGTGGTCGTAAGGGAGTGCAATGCGACTCGAGGCAACAAAAGATGACTGGTGAAATTTAATTCTGCATTGATCGAGATCTTAATGAACTCAAGTTTTTGGTATTAAGCAAATTTCGTATCTATTATTATTGATTTCACACAGAGTTTTTTAAATGTCTTGCTTGTAATACTTGAATCAATATTAGTTTTGTTTAGATTTTTCCCCAATTTCCATTTAAGGCAAACAAGCTTTCTGCATCCACACTCTACACTAAAGGTCAGAAGGACCAGATAGTCCTTCTATGTCAATGCCATTCTGTGCATTTTAGAAATTGTCCCCTTATTAGCCAACTTTCATCCAATTTAAACATCATTTTCCATAATGTCCACATTCTGTTTGCAAACCGTTCTTCCAGTTGTCATGCTATTTATGTTCTTAGTATTTTATGGTGCTCTCTAACAGGCTAGAGAGAAAACTAGGCTAGGACAGTCTATTTGGTGCTTGTTTACTCAACATTTCTGCTGTGTATCTATGTCTGGGATTTCTTCATAACAAGGCTGGCTAAGTTAAATGTGTTTTTATTCTTGAATACAGGCATTATCCATAGTAATAAGCATAAATTACCTTAGAAAACCCTTCAAATTAACAACATTAATGTAGCATAGCTCATTTGCCAATTGGTTTCCTTCTGCACAGTAGAATATTTCTCAGACAATTAGCAGAGTATTGCATTCCCCATCTAGTTTCATTGTGCTGGCTGGCCTTGCCTTCACTTTGCTGTTTTCTCTAAAACTTCTTTGCAGATAATGACAACCCCTGACTTGACTACTGGTCTCATAATGATACAAAGTTAGCTTGAAGACAAAACTCTATGCATTGGCCTTCCTCACATGAAGCTCCTTCTTCCAAAATCCAGGAATAGGTGTTGAGTTGCACCCCTTAAAGACTAAAGACCGAAATTCCATTGGCATTTTAACACACAATCCAGGATGAGATTACAGTGGACACAGTGCTGTATTGTCAGAAGAGCCATCATAACTCAAGGTTGATATTGACTTTACCAGAACCGATCTTCATAATGTATTCTGTAGCATTTTTCCAAGAGAAGGAGGAAGCTGTCTGTCCTAGCTGAAGTTCCTCCCGAAATCAGTAGCATCGAACCAGTCTTTCAAATCATTGCTATTTGTGGATCATTGTATGCATAAAATGGCTGCAGCTTTTTTGCTATTTTGTAATTCATCCCATGCCAAGTGTTTTGTGGAATTCTTGCGATCCAAACTTTAAGAGTAGAAGTTTATTGTTTGTTTCAGTTACTAGAAGTAGCAGCAGAGAATGAGTAGATGTGATTCTCGTAGGTTTCTGCAAAACTGCTTTTATTTATACCAAGCACACCGTACTGTGGAATGTGTTATGGACCAGCCAGACCCTCTCAATGTTTTAGGAAGGCGGCATAGACCCTAAACTTTTCTATAATGGTAGCTGTTAAGTGGGCATTCCAGGTGTGATGCAACTGGTCAAACCACTGAGCTTGAAGGAAAACAGAATTTATTTAAACATTTCAGTTGAAACACGAATGAAAGAAAGCGGAATTTAGAATAGCTTAACTATTGGAAAACATAACCGACCCAATGCAGCAACTTAACTAATTAACTGTTCCAATAGACCAACATTCCATAAACACACCCCTTGGCAAAAAGGTAAATTCAAACACAGATCCTTACAGGCAGGAGGGAACAACATCCAGAGAGAGATTTCAGACGAAGACAGTTAGGAGTCCTTTACTGAAGCTTGCAACCCTTCTGGTTGTCCAAAACATGTTGTGACTGCTACAGCTTAAACAATACTAGAAAACCCTGGAGAATTGGTCACTCCCCTTCTATTGTTAAACTGTTTTAGCTTTTCAGCTCCCTGGACTCCTCGGCACCTCTGCCTTTACAACCTCTCTTCAAAAAAATCCAGGACAAAATAACATTTTACAGTGACAGTATCGTCACAAGGACCTCCGCCTGATCTGACTTGTTGCTGTTGTCTTCTCAGTCTCAGAGTGGCATGGTGGTTCAGTGGTTAGCACAGCTGCCCCACAGTGCCAGGGACCTGGGTTCAATTCCAGCCTTGGGCAACTGTCTGTGTGGAGTTTGTGCATTCTCCCTGTGTCTGCTTGGGTTTCCTCTGGGTGCTTTGGTTTCATTCCATAATTGAAAGATTTTAGGTGGGTTGGCCATGCCAAATTACCCATAGGGGGTGGTCCTGGTGGGATGCTCTTTGGAGGGTTAGTTTGGATGCTGGGCTAAATGGCCTACTTCCACACTAGGGATTCTAAGTACAGGGTGGCTGATGTACTGTGACAGCATTTACATCATTATCATAATGTCATAATGTTATCAGCCTTTGCTTAAAACTTTGTCCCCACCATCTCCTCCCCTGCACATCCACCAAATAACCCCATTTTAACCATTTTAACTTGCTTGCTGTGCTTTTGCACCTTTCTCTAGTCTTATTCTGATCACTGAAACCTATGAGAATCACATCTACTCATTCTCTGTTGCTACTTCTAGTAACTGAAACAAACAATAAACTTCTACTCTTAAAGTTTGGATCACAAGAATTCCACTGTGGATCTGATCGGATCATCACTGTCTGAGGTGATTTGGTATAATCTTCCTGTCATCCCAGAGCTGGTTATATTCAAACTTGCTTGTTCTTGCAGGTTTTAATAATGCTTATACATTTTTTTTGTTTCTGTATACCAGCCCACACCATTTACAGAATAGGACCATGGATGTTCAGTTTGGCTAAGGACTGTTTTCAGATTTTCGATCTCTGATCTGTGCTCTTAATATTGAAAAGGGGTTGAATCTTGGCTAAGTGCAAATTGTGTTGGGTTTTTAGGAGGGGTTCTTGCCACAAAGCCCATAGACATTCCTTGCCAAACGCACCTCTTTACTACCTACCCACTCTCTGAAATTGCTCGTGGCTGATTTCTATCCTCCATCTTAGCATACACTGTTCCTTGAAACTTGCCAATCACTGGATATCTGGCATAAGACCAGCAACCCTTTCACCTGCGCCATGGTTAAAAGTCTGTTTTTTGCACCCAGACAAGTACTGTTGGCTTGGAGCTGCCCTGCACGGTTCCTGATAGTTGCCTTGGATATGGCAGACAGGGAAATTTTGTGGTCTGCTTTTGCAGGCAGGTTCCCGGAGGTCCGCTGGATGGGATGGTGCAGAGATGGGACTTTGTTGTCCTCGTCGACCAAGATTGAAGGCTATGATACTAGACCATGCTAGCCTGGTCTGAAGTTGCCATCCAGGCCAGTTCAGGCTCAGTCATCCGGGGAAATGCTCAGCGTTATAGGAAGAAGTTTAATGTCATTCTTCACCCTACCAGCAAAAGTACACCTTCTGTCCCACTCTGTCTCTCTATCTGTACTTCTGTACCCAAATCCCAACAAGGCTCACTATTGATTACAACATCTTCCCCACTTGTTCTTACCCACCCCAACGTCCAACACCACTAACTCTGCATGCTGTCTGTGCTGCCCACTTACCTACTCAAGACAACTTTCACTTGCATCAGAAGTAACAGCTGTGCTATCTTCCCTTAATATCTGCCTCACTCGTGTTTTCTAAAGTGCTCTTCCTACTTTGGATCCTAGTTGCACCTAAATGGTGAATAGTGTTGGAAGAAACCTACCAGAGCCAAATCTTTTTATCTTGCTATACATGCTTTTACTGTGAGACAGTGCAACTCTCTCTGGGATGGAGTGTCGCAGCTGTCATATCGGTCTGTCACATCTGATGCTACTCTTGCTTAATCTGGATCTGTCACCTAATGGCACCACCCTGCAATAAAGTCTGTTTCTGGGTATGTACTTCAGGGCATTTGGAATGGACAATAAATGGCCTTGACAGTGATACACTCATCCCATGAGTTATAAATTGATTTGATTTTTATTGTTGCCACATCTACCAAGATAGTGAAAAGTATTATTTTGCATGCTAACCAGCCAAATCATACCATTTCATAAGTATCAAAAACAAAGTTGCTGGAAAAGCTCAGCAAGTCTGGCAGCATCTGTGAAGGAGAAATCAGAGTTAACGTTTCGGGTCCGGTGACCCTTCCTCAGAACTAATGGTGGCTGCGAAAACGTCAGTTTATATGCAGAAAATGGATATAAACATATAAACTGATGTTTTCCCAGCCACCATCAATTCTGAGGAAGGGTCACTGGACCCAAAACGTTAACTCTGCTTTCTCCTTCACAGATGCTGCCAGACCTGCTGAGCTTTTCCAGCAACTTTGTTTTTGTTCCTGATTTACAGCATCCACAGTTCTTTCGGTTTTTCTCTTCATAAGTATAACGGGGTAATCGGATAGAATGCAGAATATAATGTTACAGCTATAGAGAAGGTGCAGAAATGATCAGCTCTAATGAGAGGTCCATTCATAAGTCTGCTATCAGCAGGGAAGAAGCTGTTCTTAAATCTGTTTTCAAACCTTTATACCTTCTGCCTGACAGAAGGTGGAAGAGAGTATAACCAGGGTGGGAGAGATCTGATTATGTTGGATGCTTTCCCAAGGCAGCAGGAAGTATAGACAACTGGATCCTCAGCTTCATGACCCACAGACTGCAATCGATGAAGATGGACAACTGCACCCCCTCCATAATAACCCTCAACATACCAGCCCCCCCACCCAAGTATGCATTCTCAGCCTCCTACTGTACTTCCTGTACAGCCATGACTGTTGTCAAGTTGACATGTCAAATTGCCAAATTCCAAACAAACATTATCTACAAGTTTGTTGACGACATCTCTGGTAGGATGGACCTCAAAGAACAATCTGTCAGAATACGGAAAGGAGAGAGGGCTTCATGATCTGGTACAATGAGAACCTCTCTCTCAATGTTGGCAAAACTAAATAACTGATCATTGACTTCAGGAAGAAAGGAAGAGGATATGCCGCCATCTACATCAACTGAGTTGAAGTGGAGAGCATCAAGTTCCTAGGAGTGACGATAACCGACAACCTCTCCTGGATTTCCTACGTACAGGCGACGGTCAAGAAGGCACAACAATGCCTCCTCTTCCTCGGGCAGTTTAGGAAGTTTGGCCTGTCCAGAAGGGCCCTCACCAACTTTTACAGATGCATCATAGAAAGCATACTATCTGGGTGCATAACAGCCTGGTATGGCAACTGCTTTTCCCAGGACTGTGAGAAACTGCAGAAGATCGTGTGCAAAGCCCAGACAATCACGGAAGCCAGCCTTTCATCCTTGGACATCATTTACACAACTCACTATTGCAGAAACACTGCCAACAGAGACCCTCCCACCCTGGTAGTGCTCTCCTATAACCTCTTCCGTTAGGCAGAAGATACAGAAGCTTGAATACACACTCCAACAGATCAAGAACAGCTTTTTCCCTGCCATTAGAGACTCCATTCAGCAGTCAGATAACTTCAAATGATGTTGATCTTGCTTTGTACACCACCTGTGCAGTTGTAACCTATATGCCTTGCTGTGTTGAAGCACCCTATGATCTATATGTCCTTGTTAGCTATGATCTGGCTACACTGCTCACAAAACAAAACTTTTCATGTACATGTGACTGCAACAAATCAAATTGATCAAACGAAGGCTGGTTTTCGTGATGGACTTGGTTGCACTCAACTCTTGCGGTCTTGGGTGGAGCAGTTGCCATACCAAGCTGAGATCCATCCAGATAGGGTACTTTCTATGGTGCATCTATAATGATTGGTAAGTGTCATTGTGGACGTGCTGAATCTCCTTGCCTTCTGAGGAAGTATATCTAGATTTCCACATAACTTTTTTTGTCTTTGGGTTGTATTAGCAAGTTGGATTATAAATATTGCTTGATATTCCTATTTCAAAAATTAGCTGCCAATTTTATTATATCCAGTACGTTGAAGTTGATCGTTACACGATGCATTTCACTTCAGTAGCTCATTCTGCTTTCTATACAATAGTTGTGGATTTAAAATATTTGAAATGGAATATATTGATTTAAAATTTGTAGTAATACTTAGTACAATGAACACATTTGCCATTTGACATGTTCTCTCATTTATGATTTAACAGATTCGCATAAACCTAAATTTACTTAAAAGTTGATGAAGCCATTAAGCCTTGAAACTTCTAACCAAGACTTACAAATTGATAAACTATTGAGCTACCTCTGGCCTGTCCCCACTCCTCAATCTAATTCCACAAATATCGGTGATTGTTAATTGAAATTATACTCTGAAAAACAGCTATGAATATAGGTTTGGTAAATAAAAGATCAGATCTAATCTTACTAGTTCATTCACTGTTAGAATTTCTCCTTAAGTGGAAAATGCCTCATCGTGCAATATTTCAAATGTTTTCCTGATTTTGGAATGGCAATGAAAAATGTAGTGTTTTCATGGCATCTGTCATGCGCTGTTAAGCACAATCAGTGAAAATGTATGGCAAAATGAGTAAGTAATTGGCTGAAGAAAGCTGTTGTTGGGGAACTGACATCAGACTGGAAAAGAACACTTCTTTTAATTAAATGGACAAACGCAAATAGAGCAGATGTTGGAATATTGAAACAGGAAGTATTGGAAATTCACAATGGTTTAGACAGCAAACATGGAGTGACTGTTATTTCAGATTGGTGACCTTTTGTCAGAATTGGCAGAGGTTAGAGAGAACCAATACTGCAAGCAAATATTCTAGTAGGGAAAGGGGGCAGGAAGGGTGCTGGTTGTGGTTGAAGAAGAAAAAAGGCGGAGCCTGTTAGGGTGGACGGCAGGAAATATTAAATGACAGAGCTGATGGTGCAGGACAAATTTGGGAAGGAAGGGGACAAATAAAGAAACAGAAAATGAATCTACTTATTTCTGACCATAGTTTCTATAAACTCATAACCTCTTGTTTATGGAGCTTTTTGTCTCATTTTATATTAAGCCACTCAAACTTATTTTCTTCCATCTCTCTCTTGCTCTGCCACTTTCTGAAAGCCTGAAAGAGCTTGTTTCTATCTGCCTCCCCATAACAGGAATGTGTTTTTTTCCATTTGTTTTCCCCTCTCGCGTGCTCTCCCATCTGTGTTTCCAAAGTGTTCTGCTAATGTCGGCATACCGTTTTCAAGAGACAAAAATTTAATAAATGGTTATGATGGCATCACTGTAGCTTATGATCTGAGAGTATAAAGGTCTCCAATGCCATCTTGCTTGAAATTACATGAAGCATAACATGCAGTTGAAAGCATGCTGCACTTTTTGTAATTGAAAAGCTTAATACTAGAGCAGACACTTGTGTGCCTGTTAATGTAATAACAGTTTATAATAGCTGCTTTCTGTTGAATTCTTCAATCCAATTTTATCCATGCCTAGTGTATTTTGTTAGTAGGATTGAAATATGTATTACTGGATAAGATAAAGTATTTTGTAAGTGGCAAATTCCATGTCATAAGTCAATGAACAGTTCACCTCCAACTGGACTACGAACCATGTCACCCTTTATCTCACAATATAGAAATTCAAATCCAGTTTATAGCTTTAAATTGTTGTATCTACTTTAAATCCCAAGTTTCCTAACAAGAACAATTTTAAAAAAAGTCATGAACCTTCATCAGTCTACCTTCATTGACTTCAAGTGGGAGCTAATGTGGAGGCTGGCAAATGTGAGTGCGAAATAGAGTTGTAATAGTCTGGCATTGGGGATACTTTGGAACTAATCTCCACCACAGTACAGCAGGGAATGGGGTGAGGTTTGTGAATGATTGTACTTGGGTTGGGGGAGGGAAGATGCTTGCAGAACTGAAGGCAGAGGCCTGTGTCTCCTAATAATGTTAGAAGCAATACTTCTCTTTGGTTACCAATTGAAAGAAAAGCTACTTGACATATTTTTGGTCATGATGTTCGTTGCCAGCTTTCACTGACGGGTATGGGACTCTGGTATTTAATTGATCTGAAGTAAGAATGGTTTGCAGATGCAAATTAGATCTTCATGTTGACACGTTCCTGTTTAAATTGGGCATCTTCTTGCCTGGAATGAGCACCTTCCCAAAACCAAATAATGACCTTTAAAATGACAACTGCCACAAACTATTCAGGAGTGATGGAGAAATTCCCAAACTTGATGTTAGCCCTCCTGCTGTTTGGACAGAGTTAACATAAACCTTTTTTAAAAGTCATAGCTAACTTTCCTAGCAATTTTGTTCAATGTCAGGCACCAGCATTAATTTTTCCCGTACTTGCTGTTTCTTTTGTCAATTTAGAACTACGGTTCGATGAATATTAGGGATGATGGGGGCTGGGAGCAAAGATTCATTTTTTTTGCCTGAGAGCTGAGAATCCGATGATTTGTTTTTAAAAAGTGTATTTGTTTCCCAGAGTGTATTGTCATAGCAGACCATCCAGTCATTGCACATCATTGGTGATAGGAGGTCATGTCATGAGCCAGAGTCAGAATCTTATTCCCTCATTTCACCTAACCATTGATGCTGAGACCTCAATTTCCTTGGTCCTGCTCTCTAAATTCTTCCCCAAACTTGTCCTTTAAAAAACCTTTTTATCAATTACTGGATCTTGATCAAACTTTCAGCTTATCTCTTAACCCTTGTTGGCTCAGCATTTGTTTTGATCATCCCTATTTTGTGGAATGTCTTTGGAAGCTACTTGTATTAGGAATGTTAGTGAAATTTTTGATCACTGAAAGAATCTTAGCAAGTATGAACAGAACATTTCAAAGGTACTGATTTTTAAAGGATGCCAAATTTCCCTCAGCAAATGCTATATATAGATCTTGCACTTGATATCCAGGAAGTACATCAGTACCTCACTAGAATTTGCACTGCTTTCACTTCACTTCACTTCATTTTTTTATTTGCTGCTGTTTTAGTTTGTTTCATTATGTCTCAGTTGGCTAAAACTGACGAATAGGAATAGAAGTAGCACCAAATGTTGGTCTCTATTTGTTACCATGATGTGTTCTGCAAAATGATGTGGTCTAGTGCTTGTAAGACAAGGTGAGTTATAGGAATATGTATATGTCTCCAAGGCATGAGAGAACAAATTATAAGCATTCCTACATTTTTTTGATTAAAAGTAGAAATTAGAACTAGTGAGTTCCAATAAAAATTCAGTTTAGTGTAACAACAAATGGACAAAATTAGTCATAGTCACAGATATACAGCACGGAATCAGACCCTTTGGTCCATGCCAATCAGCTATCCTAAATAAATCTAGTCCCATTTGCCAGCATTTGGCCCGGATCCCTCTAAACCCTTCCTATCCATTATACCCATCCAGATGCCTTTTAAATGTTATAATTGTACCAGCTTCCACCACTTCACCTGGCAGTTCATTCCATACATGCACCACCCTCTGCGTGAAAATGTTGCCCCTTAGATCCCTTTTAAATCTTTCCCCTCTCTCACCTTAAACCTATGCTCTCTAGTTTCAAACTCACCTACCCTGGGAAAAAAGACCTGGACTATTGACCCTATCCATGCCTCTCATGATTTTATAAACCTCCATAAGGTCACCTCTTGGCCTCTGATGCTCCAGAGAAAATAGTCCCAGCCAATTCAGCCTCTCCCTAATAGCTCAAACCCTCCAGCCTTGGCAGCATCCTTGTAAATTTTTTCTGAACCTTTTCAGGTTTCGTAATATCCTTCCTATAGCAAGGAGACCAGAACTGAATGTAGTATTCCAACAGACCTGTACAGCCGCAACATCACCTCCCAACCCCTATATTCATTGCACTGACCAATAAAGGCAAGCATGCCAAATACCACCCTCACTATCCTGTCTACTGTGACTCCACTTTCAAGGAACTATGAACCTGCATTCCAAGGTCCTTTAATTTGGCAACACTCCTGAAGACACACAGTTAAGTGTATAAGTCCTGCCCTGATTTGCCTTTCCAAAATGCAGCACCTTACATTGTCTAGATTAAACTCCATCTGCCACTCCTCAACCCATCTGATCAAAGTCCCACTGTTGTCTAAGGTAACTACCTTTCCTGTCCACTATGCCACCAATTTTGGTGTCATCTGCAAATTTACTAACCATACCTCCTACATTCACATCCAAATAATTTTATATAAATGACAAAAAGCAGTGGACCCAGCACCAATCCTTGCAGCACACCACTGGTTACAGGCCTCCAGTCTGATAAGCAACCCTCCACCAACACCCTCTGTCTATTACCTTCTAGCTAATTTTGTGTCCAAGCGGCTAGTTCTCCTTGTATTCCATGTGATCTAAATCTTGTTAACCAGTCTACCATATGGACCCTCCAGCAACTTGCCCGCCACTAATGTCAGGCTCACAGGTATACAGTTTCCTGACGTTTCCTAACCACCTTTCTTAAATAGTGGCACCACATTAGCCAACCTCCAGTCTTCCAGCACCTCACCTGTGGCTATCAGTAATACAAATATCTGAGCAAGGGGCCCAGCAATCACTTACTTCCCTAGGTTCCCACAAAGTTCTAGGGTACACCTGATCCAGTCCCAGGGATTTATCCACCTTTTGTGTTTTAAGATATCGAACACTACCGCTTCTGTAATATGGACACTTTTCAAGATACCACTGTTTATTTCCCCAAGCTCTCCAGCTTCAGTATCCTTCTCCACAGTAATCACTGATGCAAAATACTCATTTAGTATCTCGTCTGTCTCCTATGATTCCATAATCTAGTTGTCCAGTGATTTTTGTTTCTTTTAAAGTAAATAGTTGTGACTTGAGGTCATGGAGCAATGAAGCTAAAATGTCATTTGTCAGAACAAGCACTGAAGGGAGCACAAGAAAGAGTTAATAGAATTGACAGCTAAAACACATTATCAACATCAGATGTATTGAATTGAGGACCTGTTGGTCTTCAGAACTCAATTATAAAGTGGCTTTGTGAACACTCCATCAGAGTTTTGATATCCTGTAATGTAAACCCTTGGGTGAAAACACAGCTGTACAGCATTTTTGTTTTATAGTTCATATGATAAATGGCTCCCATCTAATACATTTTGCAGTTGATTCATCTCACTATTTAAATAACTTCACTCACAAGCCACTTTTCCTAATGAAAAACTGGGAGAAAGTCACCTCAAATTTCTGTTTTACACCAGAGCAGCATTAGCAAACATTCAGAAGTTGGTCAAGTACTTGCCCTCATCATTGAGGACTGATATATTGGCGGACTCTTGACATAATGAAGAAAAACACATTTTAAAACCAGAATAAATGAAAGCCAGTGATCTAAAGTTCCTCTCTCAGTGGTTAACAGTGAACATCTAATTTCCTTTGTAGTTAACGTCATTAGCAAAATTGTGTTTTCAGACTGTGTGATATCTTGCCTTTATTCAGTTCAAAATGTCAAGAATTAGAAATTATTTGACATTCTTTAAACATTCGGTGGTGCTGCTTTCTGTCCCTACAAATTTAATGAAAATGTTACCTTGTCTGTTCTGAAAATGTTCCTTGGTAAGAATACCTGGTTGGTACACTGTTTATCTGGTGGGCAAGTTTAACTGATGAAATTTTTTTTGCACTGTAGAAAGAGGAATATGTTAGTGGTTGGTAATGTTTTTCCTGACCTTGAAACTGTATAATACTTATCTTACTGTTGTCCTGTGTGTTTTCCATTGCCAGAGAAGGAATGGTGATATAGTTGCAAGTCAGGCTAGAGACTTGGGAACATCAGCAGCTGCAAGTTCGCTAACTGCAAATGTAGCAGTAGTCTACATAGTACACACTGCTGCCACTGTGTGCTTGTGGCAGAGGGAGCAAATATTGAGGTTAGCAGGTGGTGTGCCAGTGGGCTGCATGTTCTTGGATGTCGAACTTTTTGAGTATTGCTGGAGCTGGAAGTTATGCTTTGGAGAGTCAGGAGGGGAGTTAAGAGAAATTTCCATCCTCTGATCTGCTCCTGTAGCCATAGTATTAGTTCAATAATAATCCCTGAGAATGATGATGTCTGTCAGTAAATTTGCCAATGGTAATGCCATTCAGTGTGATGGAGAGTGAGTTAGTTTGAAACTTGAGTGGTGTGGTGATTAACACTTAAGTGTTAAGATCAAATGCAGAGTGGTCATTTTTCCCTTCCTAGTTTCCTTTCCTGTGGGTCAGTTGCAACAACTTCTCTGTTTTATCATGCAGTTATCATACTTCAGTTCAACTTAATTAACCAGATAAAAAATGAAAGAGCCAATTCCAAAGATTTCTTGAGTGGAGTTTTATTGCTGTCCTAATAGCATGAAGCAAACACAAAACAAGAAGTGTGCTTGCAAAGAATGTGATGGTTCAGGTCTTGCTAGACGCAGGCACTGTATTTTTCAATATCTGAGGAACTGTGAATGGTACAGAACATTCAGAAATCATTAGCAAGGCTTCTGACACTTATGATGGAGGTAAAGTTGTTGATGACAATTTAGCTAAGAACACTGAACTGAGCAATTCCTGCTGTGAAGTCCCGAGCCTGATTTATTTTCAAATCTGATGACTGTTTCAACTTTTGATTAGCATTCTGTGGAAAGAGCCTTAATCCTTACTTTATGTTTTTTTTCCTTTTTTTGGAGGAAATGAAACATCTGTCTATCTTATTATGGGTGAGGAATAAGCAAGAACTCTTTTTGAGCCAACAGCCCAGGTTATGCATTGACTCATAATGATGTAATGGTGTTATTACAACAAATAATCAATACCTCAAATTTTTGAACAATTTCTTTTAGAAAACAAAGCAATTTATCATGGACATAATTGTTAAATATATAAAAAGTGGGGAAGTGACAATTGATGCACTACATTTCATTCTAAACATTAGCTCACAGCTGCAGTTCTACTAATGTCACGTTCTCACAGATCTGAAAGCTTGAAGTTTGATGAGAGTTAGAAATGGGTTCCATGTTTATATTTTGACCCTTTTTACTGTTCTTAATACAATTTACAAATTATTAAGGACTTGTGACAAAAAAATGATTAGATCTCATGACAAAAATAAATGCTCAACCATCCTGAAGCATTCACTATGTCTTGTCTCATGGTCTTGAACATGCAAAAATGGATAGGTCATTCAGCCCATGGAATGTGCCCCACCATTAGTATGGTCATAACCCTGTAAGCCATTGGTAATCAGAAATGTATCAATCGCTGTATTGAAAATACTCAGTTTAAGTTTATACAGTTCTCTGGAATTCCAAAAATTCACACTTCCATTGTAATGCTGATCTTTAATAGAATATTGTTATTTTTAAAACATTAAGGTTTCACAATTTAGGACTTTGAAATATTTGCCCAAGAGGGCTTTTGATTTATGTTGAGTGCAGGTTGTGGGGCAACAAACTTGTGTATTCAATTTAAGTTAAAACAGAAAATGCTTCAACTCCAGGTCTGACAGCATCTGTGGAGTGAGAAACAGTTAACTTTTCAATCCAAAAATTCCTCTTCAGAATTGCACCAAGTAGAAGAATATATCTGATTTGAAATGTTTGTCTTTTTCCATTGATGCTGACCTGCTGAATTTCTCCAGCATTTTCTGTTTTTTTAAATTTCAGATTTCCAGTATCCACAGTATTTTGCTTTCATCCGACGTTGTTTATTCAATTTATTCAGTTCACAAGGTTACATCTTTTCAACCAATAAACAGTTGGGATGACAAGTTTGATTCCAATGAAGCATCAATGCTGTTTCTTGAATATTATGTTGGTTAAAAATTATAGTGTGCATTAAACTTTTGAATGACATTCCACAATGCAACTCCAAAAAGGAGAAATTAGAGCTTATAATTAAAAATGAGGGAGATGTAGTGCAGAAAAGGTATTTGGTATTTGGCGGGAGTGTCGTGATGTAGAATACTTGCAGGTGAGGGTGCAACTATACATGATTAGCTACAGACCTGGAGGGTGTTACAAAGGTGAAGAGATATTAAACTCTTACTCTTTATTTTTTCCTTGCATCTCTGAGCCTTTTGAAACATGTTAGAGCTATATAATTGCAAGTTACTCTTAAGTTTACTGAATGACTGATATATCTTCAAACAAATGTAAATTGTACCAGAACTATTTGTAGTCTAAGTGCAGCATTCAGTAATGTGCACAGAAGAGGTTATTTAGTCTGAAATAGACTTCAGAATCAAAATAAACTTCTGCTTTTCTGAAATGGGAACCTTTTTTCATGAGGCTTGGTACAAAGGTCTGATGTGAATCCCTTGCGGATTTTCGCAAGAAATCAGAAGTTGGTGCACAGATTGGACAAATGCCTTCTGATGCATGAGCTGACACTTTTATAAACCCTAGGAGGGGAAAAAGGCATTTATTTTAAAAATTGCTTACAATCTGTTTTTGGAGTTGGCAGTACTTTATAAATGGAAGCTTTTTAGGAGGATGTTTTGATAGATTGGAAATGTAAGTTTGACGGTCTGAGCAGACAATCTGACCCCAACTGTGATGCTTTTAATCTTGCATTGAACTAATGACTGCAAGCACCTATGTTTTTTTAATGCTAAGGTTTGTTGTATTATGGTCCAGATTCCAGATCAGACATGCCTGCATCTTTTTTAAAATAGTTAGTCACATGACATCACCACAATCTGACATTCCACATTAAAGGTACCCATTTTGCCCATGACACCCCTCTCTCTTTATAATTGAGTTAGTGTTGTATCTGTTGTCAGTCTATGTGTAATGTACAGTAATATCAGTAAACACTGTGTAAGTCTAGGATATGATAGACGACAAAAACAGAAATTGTTGGAAAATCTCTGAACTCGCAGCTGATTCTGAAGCAGGGTCACTGGACCCGCAACATTAACTCTGCTTCTCGCCACAGATACTGCCAGATCTGCTGAGATTTTCCAGCAATTTGTTGGTTTTTTTTTTCTAGATTTCCTGCATCTGCAGTTGTTGGCATTTTTTTGGTTGGTCTAGGATATCACAGCATTGTAAGTAGATGTTGCAAATAAACCTAAAGATATCTAACTTGACAGAACCAAACTATTTTGTGGTTTAAGAATGGCATATTGTAGGTTGCAAGTGGGCACTAAAGGCAGTCATGAGAGCTGGCTTTACCAGTAAGTGGATGCTAAAGGCTGAAAAGGTGACAGCAACATGGCAGTTGTGAAAGGTTGTTTTCCTAACTGTCACCCATCAGTCTGTCCAGGTACAGAGATAAAGTTACTGCTGCAAATCTGTACTATGGCACAGTCAAGTACTCCCTCTCCTTTTTAAAAAATAAAGGGGCTGTTACTGATCCAAATTGATTTCAAATGGCAGTCCAGTGCTGAAGGCACCAAATTAAGAATATGCTTCTAGAACAATACAGAGATTTAAGACGCAAAATATTGTCTATACTGAGGAGGTCTTACTTGCCTGATGATGGTCGATTTCAGCATTTTCTTTTTTCCAAATTGGCATGAAAATAAAGAGAGAAACAAACAGTCCATATAATGTCCTGTTTCTTTTTTGGTGCAAATCCATATACAGCCCTTCCATTTTTTAGAAGAAGCAAGTTACGACTTAAAAAAGACAGAAGTCAACAAAAAAACAAAAGCACTCCACTGCAATGCGGATTTTTATACTGCCATTTTGAAGAACAAAAAGATTGAAGGCAAACACAACCATGGATTGAATATTCTGTCAGAAGTTCAGCTCCTTAAAGCAAATATTACTTCATGGATCAGTATCCAGCTGATCAAGAATGACAAGCAGTCAAAGCTCTTCTCAAAGGGTTAAGAGTAAAAAACAAAATCCTCCAAGATTTCTGACTCACCAGGACTTTGCAGTAATTTTTCTGATTTGAAGTTAAAGTTCATTTCAGGATACATAAGCTTGAGGTCAGATTACATTGCAAGCAGCCATGTGAAAGATAGAGTAGATATTGAATCCAAAGGCGCGCAAGCTAACTTAGTTGAAGGGGTTATAGAATTTGATCATTGCCTCCATACCTGCCAAATCTTTCAGAAAAATACTTTTGGACAAATCCAAAGAACAAGCCATTGCTGTATTTAGAAGAAGGATGTAAATCCAAAGCAGTTGCAGCAGCCCAGCAGCTGCAGGTGGTTGATTCTCTCTCTATCTGGCTCTGAAACACACTTTGTAGCCATCAACAGTGCCAGTGGAACATCCAAACCTTTGTGTGAAGTGTGGCTTGTCTCGCCCACCAACACCAGCGCCCAACATTTCTTGATAAATAGAACCATAGAATCCCTACAGTGCAGAAAGGGGGCATTCAGTCCATCGAGTCTACACCGATCCTAAAGAGCATCCCACCCAGACCCAATACCTGTAACCCCACGTTTACCCTGGTTAATGTGGAAGCTTGTGCTCTGTAAGAAGATATTGGACTAAAATGTGTGTGAAGTCCAATTGCCTAGAAAAACCTGAAGTACAACATAATGATCCATAGCAGCATGTCAAGAAGAAACAACCAAGGAATAATGGCAAAGAAAGTTCCACACTCTGTCCATGGTAAACAAGCATGTCAATGGAGTTCAAGATGTAGCCATAACACAGCTTTCAGACCCCAGTCATACAGTACATGCTCAACTTGACACAGCTCGTGGATGCGATTAGAAATGCTTTCGCCTTTAATCCTCCATCCAAGTGACTCAACAAGAGGAATGGACAAAATGCAATTTATGACAATTGTTTTTGGGTGCAAATGTTATCTTTTTATGCATTTTACATGACATGCTCATGAAACTAGTACAATGTGGTGCATTTCACACAAGATAAGCTAATTGTGTTTTGTTGGTCCAACATCCCATGCATGGGCTTTATCCACCTTTGAATGGTAGTACAGACCCTTGGCCTGGACCCCTGAAACTTTTTTTACAGTCGCATTGTTGATCCATTTGTTTCCACTATCAGTCTACTAGTATGCATGGATCTACACATTGTCACGATGAATGAGGTGACAAACCTATCATTTACCATGTCATAGATTCCAGATCACAACTTCAAGTCTTTCCATCATCCAAGTTTTTAAACCTAGACCAATTTGATGCTATTCTAACTTTTCGATGCAGTGGTATATCTGAAAACCTTGAGGTCCAACTCAGCACTGATCTCTAAACTGTAGTACTCACATTCAAATAAAGCTCAAATTGAAATTTTGTTCCAATGTTCAAAACAACAGCTTCTGGAAAGTTGAGACTTTTGTTAATTGGTGCAGCTTCGTTACTCGTATAGTTCCATCTTTCTTCAAAGCACATGTATTTTTATGTCCAAGCTGATTGGACGTAAAACATATGGATCCTAATGGAATAGTGTAGGTTAGGTGGGCTTCAGATTGGTTTCACAGGTCGACGCAACATCGGGGGCCGAAGGGCCTGTACTGCGCTGTAATGTTCTATGTTCTATGTTCTATGATTGAGCATTGCACTACAGTGATGTGAATACACGATTCCAATCCTGGAAGAGTTTAATCCAAGTACTCAGGTACTAAGTATTTTTCCAGGTTTGATGCCAAGAATAGATATTGGTCCATTCATCTTGCCTTAGAGGCACAGGAATCAATTAATTTTCAGATAACCTTTTGGTAAGTGCTGTGTCCTTAGATTAATATTTGGATTAGCCATCAGCCAGAATGTATTCCAACAATCCATAGACTGTACCATCAGGAATCTACCAACTTCTCTCTACACTGCAGATAATATTGTAGTTCTCAGAGGAACTAAATATGTACATCAACCAAACCTCAATCATAACCTGATACTGGCTTGGGAAAATGTTGAATTAGACATTTTTACAGTTGAAAAATCATGAGTCAAATTAATACCTTCAGTCCAATAAATGCAATTGGTATTAGTCCTAATCTTAATAAAATAGTGAGACATTTCTGTTGGCTAAAGGAGTTGATGGATTGGAGGTTTATCCCAGCATGTACTTCAGTCACTGATGTGTCAGACTTGAGGGGTTAAACGACTACTTGTTTCCATGTTCCTTTTGAGACTCATTGCTTGAGTAAGCCCTTGAATGGGCTTAGCCGATGGGATAGGTTGAGGTTCTTCATATCTTTAAAACTTGCACTTTGTTCAAAACATCAAATTCTATCCTGTATGTTTTTTATTTTGCGATTGGCCAGTTGTTTAATATTGACAGGATTTCAGTGTCATCCGTCTTTTTTAAGAATCACTGCAGTCTGTGTTGGTATTCTTGCTGTCCTTGTCCTAAAGTGCTCAATGTTTTGCATTATGAGTAAGATTTGTGTGTGCATACGTGTGTACCAGAGGAGCTGGAGGGGTACCTTGTCCATATCCATTTGATGCCAAACGTGGAGATGATTAAACAGTGTGTGAGGATGTGTGGTTTCACCCCGTCCCAAAACACTTTGCAGTTGGAACACTACCAGGTATCATCATTTCCATCTCTGTTAATGCTATCACTTGGTGTTCTTCCATCTCCTTGCTGGGACTTGGGATTGTAAATATCCCTCTAAGTATTATGCCTGCCCAGGTCTCCAACAACTACATATGCTGCAATTTGGATATCCCAGTGCCTAAATTGCAGTTCCTGTACTGTTAATCTGTAAGATGCTGTTCCTGTATTGACACAATCCTGCCTGCTCTCAAGTCCCTGAAACATACGTTTTTGTATCTAATCCTTTCGATGTAACAGCCACAAGGAACTCTAAATTCTGTAACTGCTTTCTTTCTAACTCTGTTCTTGTTCTGAATTCCCAGCATTACATACTCTGCTGCTGCCCTTTTTTGACTTTTGAACATTGACTGGTTAAAGAATCTCCAGTTAAGAATTTTCATGTTTCTTGGTACCACCTTGACTCCTGCCATATCATCTACATCCAACATTCTAGATTCAATCCATTTGATAATAAATAACTTCTGAACTTCATCCATAACACTCCCTGATCCATCTTCCTCCCTCTTTCCCCCCCCCCATTGTTAAATGGAAGTCTGCTTTAAGTCACATCTCCAAGAGAATTTTTGCCCATTGAGCTAATACTGAAACAATACTTGGCTGAACAAGTTTCGAGGGGAAAACTTGAAATTACTACATTACAATAGATGTTGGAAAACACTTCTTTCTTAAACTACGTGCTGCCAAATCTGAAAAATAAACTATGTGCGAAACATCACATTGAGGTCTTCTATTTGTTGGACTATTTTCCTGTATTATTTTCTTTTGTTACTTTAAAGAGAGGCATGTTGTCTTATGACCTCTATAGAGACCATTAACATTTTAAAAGAAATTCCAACTTCCAGTTGATAACTGGAACAAAAACAACAAAACAAGATTTCACATTGTAAGGCTTTTTATTGTTAAAGCATACTAAAAGCAACATTGATTAAATATTCATTGTCAACTTGCCCTTTAAACTACGAAGCAGAACTTACTTCTTTCTGGATTTTTACAGAACTGTAAACCTGCTGCACTGATTTTATACAGTGCCTTAAGCAATTTGCTGCTTTTTTTTTTTCTGCACCTAACTCCTGAGAAATTATTTCTCTTGGTCTTTCCCTTTTCCCAGCCTGAGAACTTTTAACCCCAGAACTGTTTTGTCTTTTCATGGTGAGGGATTTTCCTGCTTGGACTCCCATTCGATGCGAGCCTGGTGAATTTTCTGGCTGACTTTCAAATCCTCCTTGATTGTTCTGTTCAATCTGAGTATGAGCATCCATCCACATTCCTGAATGCTGAACCATAGAGATGTTTGGTCTTGAGCTGCTTCCTCTCCTGAACCGCCGCAGACTCCCTCTTAGAAACTTGCCCATCTTCAGTGTAACATGCATTACATGGATGCTTTATCCAGGTAGGAATTCTGGTTTTCCTTGAGACCCCAACTCTTCATTTGCTTGGAAGTAACTGTGTTTATAATGTAACATTTGCAGTACCTCCCCTGGTGCTTTTGGAGACTATTTGTCTAACCAATATAAATACAGATGTGGCAGCCTTTGTCTCCAAGCAGAATACCTTGCACCTTTTTTCCAACTAAACAAGCAGAGCTCTTGTTTAACAGCCTCTAATGCAGGCCTGTCACCAGTCCATACTTCGGAAGATATCATACAACCCTTTCTCTTCTTTTTACCCTAAATTTAAAGACAACTCATTGTGACAAATGCAGAAATACATATTGACTTTAATGAATTTAAATTACAGAATCCAACATGAGAACTCAGTAAAATCATTCAACATGATTACATTTGACTTACGATTGTTAAAAATTTGTATTCACAAGAAGAACTTAGGTGTCAAGTTTACAGTTCTCACCTGACAATGATGACAGACAGTCATTTGTTCTATATATTCCATGTAGATATTTTTGGTCAACCTGGTCAGATGTTATGACACACCTCTGGAGCAAGTGGTACTTACACCCAGATGCAGATGTAGGGATACTACCACTGTGCCACTAGCATCCAATACCTTCTATATAGAACTGATAAAAATATGCACAATACATCCTTTAGATAGGAGCTAGTAAGAATAATTCATTTGTTAATCTCTCTTGATGATTCTGTTACCATGATTGGCATCTCAAACAAGTTTTATTACTATAAACTTTGGGCAAACTTATCACAAGTCTTCAATTCTCCTTTGTCTCCACACGGAATGTACAGCGACAGTCTTTCCTCCAAATACCTTCATGACAGATGTCCTTGATAGAGATACAAAGAAGGTTAAGTTTATTTTTCCTTTTTATGATGGGTCAGTACCTACTGTAGTCCCTGTCTGATAGCTCACATCCATTTAAGTCTTGGTCAGCTGGATAAGTAAGAATGCAACTGAGCCATTCTTGGTGATGGACAGGCTCCCCAGGCCTGGAGTACACTGGTGCCCTTGCAACAGTTGGTTCTACCTCTTAAGTAGTGTTTGATTTGGAGAGGTGCTTATTCATCAGTTGACCGAGACTGCTGGGTGGTAACCAGCAGATTTTCTTTCCCACTTTTGATTTGGTGGCATATGATTTATGTGATTCAGTCAGTATTGAGGACTCTGAGGGCCACAATCTCTCTCTGATTTTACCTCACTACCACCTATGATGGGATTATCCAGCCTGTGGGAAAGGTAAAACACTGGGATGGTAATGGAGGTTGATTGAGCTATTGGCTGTAAAGTTTGTTCTGTGAGTATGGTACAATTCTGAGGGTGTGACTGTGTCAGGCCTTTGCTTGACTAATCTTTGAGACTCCGCTCCCAATTTTAGCGCTTGTACCCAGATGCTGGTGAGGAGGACTTGGAAGGGTTGATTGGATTGGCCGTACTTTTGACAACCAAATCCTGGATTGCCTGCTTTTTTATATTATGGCTTTTCAGCAGCTTGACACTTTATCATGCACTTTGTCTTAAGAGTCAGTCAACCATGTTGCTGAGGATCTGAGGTGACATGGTGGCCAGACTAGGTAAGGACAGTAGATTTCCTTCACTGAATGACATTTGTGAACCAGGTGGTGTTTTTGATAATCCAACGTTTTTTTTTTAATCACCTTTTGTACCAATGCTGCGTCTTTCTTCCAGATTAATTAGTTGACTGACTTTTAAATTTTCCAGCTGGTAAGTTGGCATTTAAAATAGTGTGCCTGTCAGTTAACCCAGGCTCCTAAATTATTATTCCAATAACATAATAACTAAACTACTTCTTTTCTTTAACCCCCACCCCCTCCCATGAAAAGAACAATTGCTTGCAGCGACAATGAATGAATACCTTGATAAATAATGCAAATGACAATAAATCACCATCGGGTATCAGTATCTGTGATGTTTCAGCAAGCTTTATTTGTAATCACAATCATAGCCTTTGCAAAATAACTCTTGTCATAATGTTTGAGGAATATAAAAGGCACCATCCCTGTGAAGACAAAATATAAAGCATGTCTTCCTGCTCAGTGGGAAAGTAGTAATCTTATAAAATATAAAGCTTAAATTTGCATCTACATGAAAAATAATGTTGTATTTTATAGGGCGATGTTTATTATCATTCTGCAACAATATCACTTGAGTAAAGAAGTTAGGGAAAAAATTACAGTTATTAATGTCAAAAACCATGAAATATAAAGTATAAATTGAGCTACATTATAAGACATTTATTTTGTGCTATTCAAAGCAGGTTTATATAGCATTTAATTATAAAAGTATTGAGGACTAGCAGTCATAAGGCAGTTGAGTGCTAAAAATGGAATGAGACATGGCAGTCTTGACAGGGATCAAAATACATTCTTTAGGCTATATATGAAATGGTTAGTTTGAGGGATAACTAGTGTTGAAATATTGGAGGCACATTATGATAATTGCATGGAGAGCAGATTCCTAGAATGGAATAAGGTGCTACAGCTGTATGGCGAGAATAGAGCAACTGGCATTTTTTTTCTCCATTTTAGGACAGGAGAAAGATTTAATGGAAGTGCTCAACATTAAGATGGGAAAACAGGTGTATCAGTCGCATGCAGTCTTAAACAGGCACCAAGATGACAGTTTTATCAGTCAGCTATGGATGATTATAATTAATGTTAATCAAAATGAGGTGTTGAGAATTCTCTGGTCCTTCTGAAGACTACCGGCATCATTGATTGGGAGATGACACATACACTTAAGAAGGCAGAGGTTCTAGACAAACTGTAAAACAATATCTACGAACAGATCACCCTTAAGTGGACATCAATTTAAGATGAAAAGAAAAATAGTTACTTTTGGACACACTCCCCTCCTTAGTTTACCAGGGTAGTGATCAGCTGTGGGCAGTGATGCAGGATCACTTTTAGCATCGCTTCTCAAACTATTTTATGATGTGTCACCATTTTAACGCTCAAATTGTTGTGGACCAAGACGCCAGCTAAAACAAAATGGCAAAGCAGCATAACTGTTTAATAATTATAGCAAATAACATCCATGCATAATTTTATCCACTATTCTCTCCTTCAACATTTAGCAGGGCTTCATCTAAATTCTTAAATATCGTTCATCTTTTCATAAAATCTCAAGTGTCACAGCATGGGACGGAGGCCATTCGGCCTGTCATGCCTGCACAGTTTTCCAAATGAGCAATTTGCAGAGTGTAATTCACCTGTCTTTGGAATTTTTTTTTCCCCTGTTCCATATATTACTTTTCAAATAATAATCTAACTTCCTTTTGCATGCTGCAATGGACACTGCCTCTATCACACCCCCTCAGGCAATAAATTCCAGATCTTATCAGCTTGATGATTGAAGCCCTTCTTCCAATTGGTTTTGCTCATTACTTGAACTCTGTCTCATTCTCGATCCTTTCACAAATGGGAATAGTTTATCCCTATCTACAGTCCAGACCATCCCCCACCCCAATGATTTTGAATAGCTCTATCAAATCTCCTCTCAGCCTTCCCTTCTCCAAAGAAGAAAAACTAACCTCTGCAATTTATTGTAACTGAAATTCCTCACGCCTGGAACCATTTCATGAATCTCCTGTGAACACTTTCTCTTTTTATTATGGTAATGCATTGTTCATTCTAATCAGCCCTTGTTGTAGGTAGAGGCAGACTGGAGCAAAAAGTAAACTTTAAAGCAGTTATTCATTATGTTGGAGGGGTGGAGCTCATGATCTCAGTCACAGCCTCAGTTTGAGAACCCCTGCTCCATGACACAGTGAACTGATTAGCCATTTTGTAAACCTAGTTTCGTCATTTTAATCAAGAAAAGGATTTTCACATACAGCCTTCATATAAGTTCGGTTTGTTTTTGGCAAAGGGATGATCTGCTCAAGTTGAGGCTCGTATAATGTGCTAGTTTGGTGTTCTTTCACCTCCAGAACTTGACTTTGACTTCAGAATTTCAAATGCGCAAAACTCTTGACACCATTCTGGAAAATGTATATTAATATCACTTAGGGTCATTTGTAGGGCTTGAGTGAGTAATATTTAAAATAAAAATCAAAATGTCATAATTGAGGATGGCTAAGGCATTGATAGCTGATCGGCAGCTGATTCTTGTCATCCCTGACCTGGAAGTACATAATAATGACAGATGTATGCATGAAGAGGCAAAGGCACAAAGACTAAAACGTAAATAGCTATATTTGATGTTGATGTTAATTATTAGGGTACATCTTAAATCTGTAATTTTTATTTTTAACTCCACCGGATGCATGCATGACAACTGCCAGCTGAACCACACATAAGTTACTAGGAGCTTGGATGTGGAGAAAGCATGCTTGTTTGGGTCTTGTGCTTATCTAACAGTAAGGATCGGAGGTTATTTGTTATACCACTTCACAATGACTCTGTTGCCATTTCACTTCCTTTGTGAACACAGCAGGTTAGAAAAGACCAGTGTTTGTAATTTGAAGTTTTTTTTTGTGTGTGGAAATATGTACCCAGTTAGCTACTTTACAATAATAAGGATCTTTGTTATCAGGAATGGCACATCATTCTTGTGGAAAACTGACCTGATGCCACAATGTTTCATAATATTGAGTTACAGTAAGGTCATGAGAACAAAGTTTTTCATTTTTCACTCTCTCTCTTAAGAGATATAATCGATCTTAAGGACTTTAATATGGAATTGTAATTTTTATTAAAAAGTCTTCACTATAATGGGTGTTTCAATCAACCAGTTCAACCATGTTATGGCACACATCTCTAGAGCAAGTGGGTATTGAACTTAGGCCTTCTCTTCCAGGGATAGGGATACTAGTATGTGCCACAAGAATGAAGCGAACCCTCCACATTCATCATATTAAATACTCCTTCCTTCAACATTGCTCAGTAGCAGCAGTATGTACTGTCTACATGATACACTTGATTAACTCAGTAAGGGTTCTTCAATAGCTCCTTCTCACATTCTTTTCCAATTAAAAGGGCAAAGGTAGTAGATGGGTGGATGGGAAAGTAGAACCAGCAAGTTCCCATCCAGTCAGACTCCATTCTGATTTGAGACTGTATCACTGTTCCTTCACTGTACCTGGATGAAAATTTTTGAACTCCCTGTTGTACTTGTGACATGGATTACCAGCATCCACCTTGTGGCTTGCAGTGGTTTAAAAATGCAGTTCACAACCACCTTCTCCAGGGCAGTTGAGGGTTGAAATGAATGCTGGCATAGTCAGCGACACCATGTCCAGTGAAATGGGGAAGAAAAAATTCCATGCACATTGAGAGCACCATTCAAGCAATGTGGGAAGGTTCGATCACAATTTAGATGTAATATACAAGCTGGAAGCTCATGGCGACAGTAAGTAATATTGGAGAACTGTTTGGAAATAGTAAGATGAAAATAGGTTCTCAGGATGACTACTGACTGGAACATTTTGTGAGAGTCTTTTAAATTGCTGTCTCCACAAGAACAGCTGAGAGGCTGGTGTTGCTGCCAATCTCCTTACAGCCCATATCCTTTCCACAAGACATAAATTGGTAATGTGATGGAATACACTCAGATTGGCTGAAATCAGTACAGTTCCAATAACACTGAAGAAACTTGATGCCCTCCAGGTCAATGAAACCTGTTTCAAAGGCTCCTGGTACATTCTCAAACAACCACCTGCAATGTACCCTCCAAGTCACACAACCACCTCGTTTGGAAATATGGCTTTGTTTGTTCGCACTGCTTGATTTTAAATCTTGGAACACCCTTGCAAACTGCATTGCAGGTGTGTCAACACCATATGAACTGCAGCAGTTCAAACTCACCACCAGCTTTTGTAGGAAAATTACTGATATCATAATGAGTCAAATGTTTGGATTATGCAAACCTCTGGTTTTTAAAATTGTTGCCACTAGTAGAATAGCAAACCCAATAGAATGACGTCTGATAAGTCAAAATTCTGAACCGGTAGCTCATGAACTGAGTTTGTCATAGAACTACATTGATCAATTAGAGCACAGTTAGACCACGCGAGCGCACATTTATAGATTGCTGGCAAGGCATCATTTGATGATATGTCCATCAAAGCCTACGAGTAGGGATCAAGGGATAATTAGGAACCTGACACCTACTTTGAATGGCGGCAGATCTCTTGGATTATCAAAACCAACCAAATTGTTCCAGAAGCCATCTTTATAAGAGTGGAAGATGCTGACACAATTGCCAACTGTCCCTGCCACTCTGGGGCCAAATGCACTGTTACTCTGCATGTTAGTGAGAATGAAGAGGCACAGGCATGTCTAGCCAGCTCCAAATCTTTTTTTTGCCCTTCTGCAGAAGGCTGCGTGGACGTAACTCTGGATTGCTCTTTTAAGAACTACAACAGAAACTGAAATACTTAATAGACAACACTACCCACTCTATCCACTCTTCCCAAGAATTCCTGAACATGATCAAGGACACCAGAATAGAAGAGGACGAGATAATGATATCCTTCGACGTAACAGCACTATCAATAAACATTGACCTAGTCAAAGAGACAATTGCCACACTACTGGATGAATCACGAAGGCAGGCATCCCATGACAACAACAGCATCAACAAGGGCACCACCCTGAAACTGCTTGATCTGAGCCTCACAACTTCACCGTCAACAACCGTATATTCAAGCAGATCAACGGAACATCAATGGGATCCCTGAAATCAGAACTGATAGCAGAAGCAGTAATGCAAAGGTTAGAACGTACAGCACTGCCCACTCTCCAACCCAAACTCTTGGTCCGCTATGTAGATGACACCTTTGTGATTATCAAACGCACAAGACTAGAAGAAACCCACCGACACATAAACAACATCCTCACCAGAATAAAATTCACAAAAGCAGAACAATAACTGACTACCCTTCCTAGATGTAATGTTGGAACGTAAGAACAATGTGGACCTCCAGACCAACATATACAGAAAAACCACCTATATGGACCAGATACTTAATTATACCCGCAACCACCCCAACTATAAACAAGGCTGCATCAGGACATTATCCAAACAAGCCACAACACACTGCAGCAATCCGGAATTGCGCAAAGCAGAACAGGAGCACTTATATGGAGTTTTTACAAGGAATGTATACCCAAAAAGCACAATCTGCTGTTACCTCCGTGACAGAACACAACAAGAAGACACAACATGGCTAGACACTATTACTAGTCACCGTACCGTACATCAGAGACCTATCAGAGATGACCACAACTACTCAGACCCTAGGTATCAGGGTAGCCCACAAACCAATAACCACCCTACATCAGCTACTGATGAACACAAAGGATCCCATACCAACAACCAATAAAACCAATGTAATATACAAAATACTGTGCAAGCACTGTGAGAAACATTACATAGCCCAAACTAGAAGAAAACTGGGAATAAGGATACATGAACACCAACTAGCCACCAAGAAACACGACCAGTTCTCACTGGTCTCAGTACACACGGACAAAGAAGGACATGAATTCAACTGGGACAACATAGCATAAGCCAAACAGAGACATCCAGAGAATTTCTGGAGGCCTGGCATTCCAACCGGAACTTTATCAACAAACACATTGAACTGGACCCAATATACAAACCACTGAATAACAGAACCGCAAGTGATGCCAACCACCTCAGCAAACCGAGGCATATAAATAACAAGTGGGACAGAACACCCACGCTTCACCAGAAGTGCACTGACAATGTTACCAAGCGGGGTGATGAAATGTCTGCAATCAAAACACCGGCTTGGCGAGCAAATCTACAACCACAAACACTGGCAATGCCCGCAATGCACTCACACACCCCATGAATGAATGACAAAAGTGAAACATTTGCTCTTTCACAATAATTTCAAGCAAACCCCCGGATAGCATAATACCCCTGTTTTGTGATGCACTGGTATACAAAGAACATTAAAGTCAGTGTGAAGCCACAGCCCATGGAGACTGTGTGCATAAAATAAGTAAAATGGAGAAATAATAACTGTGTGGATCTTCACCCCCCTCCAGTTAATGGATGAGAGATTCAGTACATTTCAAAAATCAAAGCTTCACACTAATACTTGGAGAGCAAAGCAATAACACTTTATTTTGACATGGCATAGATAAAGCCAATACCAGGCGTTCTGTACATGTGGCATGGCTATCTGCAAACACTTGGAGAAATAAGTAGATATGAATGAAGATTTTTCCAATCACATAAAACTGGCCTTTTCTGTGATACTTGAGTTGTGACTAATTTTCTATTATGCAAAAGCAAGGATCCCATTTAACTCTGTCGTTTTTGAACTATGATTAGACCAAGCAAATGGGGGTGGCAACGGAGACAAAAGAGCTGAAAACAAAGTAAGTTTCAGCAGTGGAATCAAAGCTCATCGGTGTAGACAAGAATATGAAATTCAGAACACAATCAGATCAGCCACAATCTTATTGAATGGCAGAGCAGGCTTAAAGGGCCTACTTCTGGTCTTAATTTGAACAATCATTTAAAGAGGTTGTTAAAATCAGATCATCCTGTTACAATTTTTTTGAAGTGAATTTCTGTCCATGCCTTATTGGGGAAACATGCTGGAAGTTAAGCCCCTGACTTTCAGACCCAGTTGGATTAAAAAGCATGGATCAGCTTTTTGTACTTAATAAGAATTACTATTTCTTATAAGTCTGCTTTGGCACCAATATCATAGTTGGAAAAAGGATAAGGTTCTGAAGGCAGATTTCTGGTAGTTGAGAAGGAAATTTAAAAGCAGGACCTCAGGAGCAGTAATTCCAGGATTACTCTCGGTGCCAAGAGCTAGAGAGCGCAAGAACAGAAGGGTTGACTAGTAGACAGCAGGCCAAGCAGCATCATAGGAGCAGAGAGGCTGACGTTTCGGGCCTAGACCCTTTTTCTGATGAAGGGTCTAGG
>NC_063346.1:19558573-19625736 GCF_021869965.1 Rhincodon typus | reverse complement strand
GATGCTGCTTGGCCTGCTGTGTTCATCCAGCCCTGCACCTTGTTGTCCAGTATATAGATTGTTTTTGCAGCCACCTATTTTCTTTCTTTTAGAACCCTTGGATATAAGCCATCAAATCCAATGAATTGGTCAGCTTTTAGTTCTGTCAATTTCTCCAAAACAATTTTTTTTCTCCTGACTAATAGTTACTTTATGACTTAATGGTTCAGAATAGCAATATTAAACCATCTCTTTACATAGTCATCATTCCCGTAAGAGGCTCTACTGTATCAAATTAGATTTACTTTCCCCAAAATTGAGTTTTGTTTCATAGGTGGACTATTAATGGATAGTTGTAGTTCTCTGTCAAGTTGCTTCTCCTCAGTTTCCATTTTGACTTGCCATTTGGAAATCTCCAATTTGGTCTCTTGCGGCACAATTTTTTTTTTTTGTTGGTTCCCAGCAATTAATGGTATGTTCTTTGCATATTGTACTGTGAAAACAGACTTTTTTTAAACCTCTCTGCTATTTCCTTTCTCCCCATTATAATTTCTTGTGTTTTCAATCTCTCAGGTTCACATTTCCTTTTAATATACTTGTAAAAGTTCTTACTTATTTTTACTTGGAATATTGTGTTCAGTTCTGGTCACCTCATTATAGGAAAGATGTGAAAGCTTTAGAGAGGGCGCAGAGGAGATTTACCAGGATGCTGCCTGGAATGGAGGGCAGGTCTTATGAGGAAAGGTTGAGGGAGCTAGGGCTTTTTCCATTGGAGCAAAGAAGGATGAGAGGTGACTCGATAGAGGTGTACAAGATGATGAGAGGCATAGATAGAGTGGATAGTCAGAGACTTTTTCCCAGGGTGGAAATGATTATTAAGAGAGGGCATAATTTTAAGGTGATTGGAGGAAGGTATCGGGGAGATGTCAGAGGTAGGTTCTTCACACAGAGAGTGGTGAGCGTGTGGAATGCGCTGCCGGCAGTGGTAGTGGAGTCAGATACTTTAGAGACTTTTAAGCGACTCTTGGATAGGCACATGGAGGATAGTAGGTATGCAGGGTAGATTGACCTTAGTAGGATAATAGGTTGGCACAACATCGTGGGCCGAAGGACCTGTCCTGTGCTGTACTGTTCTGTGTTCTATGTTCAATATTCTTTGCTACTGTTTTATTCTCTCCTCCTTAACAATTTCTTGTTCATCCTTTACAAATCTTAAACTCTCTCCCAATTCTCAAGTTGATAGCTATATTTGTCAACATTGCAAGCTATTTATTTAAATCTGATACCGTTCTCTGATTAGCTGATGCTGTTCTCCTCTCCATTGGAGTTTTTATTTCTCAAGTGCATATATTTGTTGAGAAACATAAATTATTTCTTTAAATATCTTTTTGCCTAATTTTAATAGCACTGCTGAATGCACCAGCAGGACATTTTTCTGTTTCCCGTGACCTCACTGAGTAGGATTATCAATCAATGTCAAATGTGGAGTGGTTTTGCACTGTAGATATTTTCCCACTCAGAAATGGACTGAATTTTCCCATGTATGTTTTTTTAGGTAGGATCTTTTGGAAGTGTAGGTGGCTGTCATTTAATCAGTTTGAACTAGATCTTAAGTCCAAGCATTCGAGGCGAATGGGACCATATCATATATATTTTGATTTCTTGGATTATGAAGTTTGTATTCTTTGAACTCCAAGTCACTTCATGGCTTGCACAGATTCGTTAAAGAATATTTTTAAAAGATTCTGATTGTCATATTCCTCAAACTACAGTGGGTATGTACATAATGCAAGTAACAAATGTCCCTCAATGATGCAGAGCACATTAAAAGGTCAACAGTTTGTGTATTGTTATGACTAGAGTAAAAATGAACTAGCAACGTGCAACTTTTCTGATTATTGTATCCAAGACATTTGCATGGTTGAAACGTGTTTTAAAAGTACAAATAATGACCTAAAGTGAATGCTGATCACATGACCACAAATTGTGGCACATACAGAGAAAATGTATGGAATTAACAAAGCTGGCTACATTGAGATTACCATGGTATCTAAAGATGTTGAAGCCAGCCTCCTCAGTCTCAAATCCACATCTCTTGTTTAACTCACACATGATAAATTCACATACTGGGAGATTAAAAGTTACCTGCAGAGACTTCCATTTGGAAGGACAATAGAGAAGACTTGTGATTATAGAAATGGACCTGTATCAACAGTTGCTTTTAGCAGCAAAGGGGAAAAGAGAAATATGAACCGACAACTTGCATAGATACTACAAGCCTCTCGTTTCCTGTCTCTTTCAACCTTGAACCTGTGCCTAATTAAAAAGTGAGTTGTTAAAACAAATACTTGGAGAACTCGAGGATGTCAATAAACATTTACCTCTGTTGAAGAAACAAGACTACAGCTGCTGAGTTTAGACTCTGTTCATTCTCACAGCTCAAGGATTCCAAAGACCTTAAATTGCAATTACAATTGCCTTTGCCTTCCTTTGTCTGTACTAAATACTGTTACTTCCCCACTTATTTTTAAAATGTGTGTTTGATTTTTTGACTTTTGTCAGTGTTAGTAGGTAACAAAATTCCTCTTTTCTTTCACTCAAACCTTATTTTCCTCCTTTTTTGTTTTGATCTGGTTAGTTATTTTTAATTGCAATATGATAGCTGTATGCTAAAAATGATAAAATAACTGTTGATGAAAAGGAGTTGAGAGGGGATTTGTGTGATTTTTGACATAATATATTTAGATACAACAGCAGGTTATAGTCCAACCAATTTGTTTGAAAACACAAGCTTTCAGAGCCTCTCTCCTTCTTTAGATATTAACAGGTGTGATTTGATGTGCCTTCTTTATGGCCTTAGTAACCAGCCAAGCTATTTTTCATGATTAGTTTATTTGTTGAAATTCCTTTTGCACCATGTACTTGTTGTTCTTTTGAGTAGGAAGTACCTTCAAGTGCACCACATTGAAATTTATTTGACAATTGATCTATTCATTCTCATTTTTGCTGCATTGAATGTTACTCTTCCATAACGACTATACCCTTCCCCTCTTCTCTCA
This sequence comes from Rhincodon typus, assembly GCF_021869965.1. Classification (NCBI taxonomy): domain Eukaryota; kingdom Metazoa; phylum Chordata; class Chondrichthyes; order Orectolobiformes; family Rhincodontidae; genus Rhincodon; species Rhincodon typus. The sequence goes on along the minus strand of NC_063346.1, from coordinate 19,622,698 downwards.
AGCAATTTGGTGTTAGCCACAAATTTAGAAACTTTGTCAATGATTCCAAAGTCTAAATTGTTAGTACAGATTAGTGTGCAACACTAGATTTAGTGCAGGGCATGTGTTTTTGAGGCACTCCATTTACTACCTACTGTCAGTCTAATTTAGATACTCCTAATCTACACTCTGCTTTGTATTTTACGTGTAGCAATCTAGATTTCCTGATTCTGCGTACTTTGACACTATTTATTTGTCCATCGTGTAGTATCTTTATTGAAGGTTGAAACTTTTACAGAGTTTCATTTACACTTCTTTCAAGAGTTTATAAAATAATAATGTCATAACACAAAGTCATTGTCAAAATAAATCTAACATCCTTTACTTGAATATAGAATTAAAACATTTGGAAACACTTCCATAATGCTCATTTTCCAAAATCTCACCCCAACTGCATGAATTATTCAAAATGGGTTGGACTTTCCAGCTATAAATTCTGTATCTTGCAAATGTATTAAGGGTTCTTCTATTTGAAAGTCAGTTGGAAACATGTCCTAGGGATTTGGTGTTATTCTCGTTCTAGCAGTGGTTTCCTGCTAGGGCCATTGATTGGGAAACTGGCTGTGATGATATAATGTTGAGAAGGCTTATTACTGACATGCCATCAGGACAGAATGTCACTTATTGTTGACTTTATTTTTTATTGCTGTCTTCTCGGATTTGTTTTTTGCTTTGTTTAATTTTTCTTAAGTTGTATCCGAGTGGCATTTGTTTTCTAGCCAGTTGGATGTAAATGAAGAGAATTTAATGGTAAATGCTTAGCTTAATTTATTCCACAGAAATAGTATAAACTCATAGGATAATTTGCTGATAACTGGAGTTAGTCTGTTGTCATGGGAATGGCAGTCATATAGTCACAAAGACTTCACATTTGCTTTTGTTAAACTACAATAGCTTGGATTTCTTGCAAGAATTCACTGTCAAGTAATGGATCTAATTTTGACATGTTATTTATTCAAAGATGTTTTTAGAAAGGGCCACAGCAGCTATTGGAATTGCTGTGTATTAAGTGATTTTGCTTTGTAATAAGCACTGCCTGATCAAATACGGAATTAACCAATTGGGCCATTTCGAGCTACACCAATGATGAACTGAATACAGCCCTGCAGCAGTTTAATGCATTTGAAGCCTTGCTCAAAGTCCTGTGCAAAATCATGAGCTTGCAGTTCTGTATATCATAATGCTTGCCTGCATCTTCATTCACATGTAACCCACTGCAATATCATTTCAAGACATAGTGCATGATTCCATATGTATGTTGACAACATGCAGCTCTATGCTTAATGGCTCCCGTTTAAGTTTTGCACTGCTCCCAATCAAACTGCTTGTTTGTCCTTGGTTCCCAATCAGGTGCAATTTCCTCAAATTAAATATTAGAAAGTCCAAAGTCATTCGCTTTATTTCATGCCAAATATCGTTTCTTCTGAATGAACTCTACCTCCACCTGAACACTGCTTCTGGCTAATCTAGAAGGTGTGCAAACTCAGCATCCTTCAAACCCCACATGACTTTTTGTGACAAGTAGTGTCTACTGCAACAGCTGTAACATCTGCCCCTCCGTCAGTCTCTCTGCTGAAATTTTCATTCTCTTTATATTTTCACCGCTCTCTGCTCTCTCGCTGTCTTGCTCTCATTCACAAATATGCTACAAAGTTCCCAATGCATACTAAATCCCACCTTTGTTTTTATACTTGCTGACTTACATTGTTTTCTGGTTTCGCAAAATATCCTGATTTAAAGATGTTGGCCTTCTGTTTTTATTTTTCTCTGATTCAGTGAGGGGATCTTGTTGAGTGGATAGCATCTCTGCTCTGATCCAAGAGTTCTGGGTTTCAATGCCCCCTTGCACCTACCCCCCAACCCTTCCCTAACCTGAGGATTTGATTGCCAAACAGCTGAATGTCAACTGGCAAATCCTTCCAAAACCCACCAATGGCAGGCATTAGAGTGGTTGAAATTCCTAGCCAGCCATATGAAGGAAAGACAATTTTGAGCCTGTACCACTGCTATCCATAGCTCCATTCTAATAATATGCATGTCTGTGTTGCCACATAACTTGGATTTCTGAGTGATCTGTAATGAATCAACGTCATTTCTATGAATCCCCTTTTTTACAAGAAAGTTTCCTGTAATAAAAATTCTTCATTGTTGCAAGTCACTCTCTTTTATTCTTTTCAAAATTTCTCCTCCTGTGTATTTCAGAACATGCAGAGTTGTGAACGGTAGTTTTATCGGCATCGAGCTTGTCACCATCAGATATTTGTCCAGAATCTCAGATGTGAGGTTAGACATTGAGTAAAAACCAAAAGAACTGCGGATCCTGTAAATCAGGAACAAAAACAAAGTTGCTGGAAAAGCTCAGCAGGTCTGGCAGCATCTGTGGAGGAGAAAGCAAAGTTAACGTTTCGGGTCCGGTGACCCTTCCTAAATATGTATTTAGATAGCCTGCTAATACTCAATGTAAAAAAGACTTGAGGACCATCATGGGTGAATCCTTGCTTTTTGTTCACGCACACACATCCTTCACCCGGGGATATTGTTTTCATCTGGCCTTCAAGATGGAATTCAAATGTTTTCTTCTGTGGAAACACTGCTAATCGAATCATTTTTTTGCCCAATGCTAGTTAGAATCAGCAAAATAATTCCAGGTTGGAAGTTAGATTTGGAATTGTCACGGTTTGAATGGCTCAGTCTGATCTTCATAACAAGAAAAAAAGTGAACTTTGTTACCTGCTGATGCTTAGGCAATCTAAGAATTCTTTAAACATTTTGTTTCATATTTAAGCCTATAAATGCAATATTATCAGTATCAAATTCCTTTGTCTATTTTAAAGACTGTCATTTATTTCAAATGTATTCATACCTGCTTTTTTTCAAACAGTGGATAGAGGAATATGTTAGAAAGTTCTGTAGCACACGAATCACTGTAATTTTCAGATTCAGTATCTTGGCTTCCTGTACCTGTGCACAGCATCGCAATGCATGTTTTGTGTTAGGCCTGTCAGACACACACACATTCTCAATCTATGAATATTGAATTACAGCTTGAATGGAGTAAACATAGTTTGATCCCTATATTTTCTCAATTTGTTTCAAAAAGCCATTGAGTGCCTTAGAGAGCTACCTGCTGCATCACAAGTTTTGTACACATTGGAATGCTGGATTTAATTTTTTTAAACATTTCCAACTTTCCCTTTTTTTTTGGTAAGGCATAATTTTAATTGGGTATAAATTTACTGCTGGAGGCCAAAATTACCAGTCCTCTACTCAAGGACCAGTTCTCCACATGTAAAACTGAACAGTGTTCTGGAGGGCCCTACTAAACTGTTGTACCATTTGAGTGTCATAAGCCAAGATGATCCCTGGTAAAATCCCTATTCTTTCCTATTTAGTCTTGACAGGACCAAACATGTGAAGATACAATTTTGCATTACCTGGATGCGAGTTGTCCTAGTCGATCCAACTCCTACTGTCTTAGTTAAGTCCATCACTGCACCCACATTGCCCACAACCCCATAGCAGCCCACCACCTCTTCCATAACGTCACTTGCTGATATTGATGGTTGTGTTATCCTCCCTGGTATTCAAGCTGAGGCCAGACAATTTAGTATATACCAAGATCAAGTCTGGAGCCATATTGTTCATTAATACTCAATGGTCATAGCATGTGTAATTCAATAGTACACTGAATCACTGAGATGGGAACTCCCCTTGTATCATTTGTGCTGCTCCTAATTCTGAGTCTCTTGGAAAGCATCCATATCACTTGCTTACATTTCTTTGTTAAAAACATGTCCAGTGAAGTCCTAGCCGGGAACACACCCATGGTCCACCAGCTTTAATGTTTAATAGTTTTGAAGCACAGTCCCGTGGAGACGGCAAGGATTTCCCCACAGTAGCTTTATCGACAGTACAACAGGTGAAATGATACAAGTATGACACCTACAGAAGCTGCACTTCAATATGATGTCCTATAAATATTTGTACTGTTTATTATTTGATGCTGCAGCTTGAAATATCTCTAGATGCTTTCCTGGAGCTACAAAGACTGTCTGAGAGCGTTGGGATGAAATTAGACTTTTGCAAGTTACATAACGATTGATACTTATTATCCATTGCCTTCAGAACATCTGGCTATAGTTAAAAAAGGATGCAGACCAGTTGCCCATTTTGTGGCATTTCCTCACCACCCCCCACCCCCACTCCCAGTCCCCCAAATCAAATTTCATCCTCTGTCATTCTAGCCCAAAGCTTAGTAAACATCTTGATTCTATTTTACTGAAATCACAGATTCTTTGAAGGTTAGTGGCATTGCACAAGTGAAATTGTGCTGTCCAGTTGTTGCCAGAGTCTACTTAATTTTGACTATCTGGTTGCTCAAAAACCTCCATTCGCGATCTGTCTATTTAATTGTTTTAAAAAACAAGTTAATATTTTCATTGCCTGAAAAGACATCCAATTTCTAAAGGAAAATATCTGTTTTAACCCACAGACAAGATAGGATCTTCATGCTTCTAAGCCTTTCACCCTTCAGATGTAGTGCAAGTGTGTGCTTGTAGTAATAACTTCGTATCACCAGTAGAAATCTTCCTACAAAGAGAGACTCCCAATTGTTCTTGTTTATCATTTTAATGTTGATAATTTTATTGAAAAAAGATTGTTGTGCTAATTAATGCATAGTTGGAAATATTATGGTTTCTTCAAACCAATTTCTATCATTCACTACAGAGTGAAGAATTGTACCATTTTAATGCCATGTCACCCTACATAAGCTTAATTATTGTGTCTGGCTCTATTTGAGCAGTTAATGCTTCATCTTGATCGGTGGGAAGTGACTTGCAATCAATTCGCTCAAAACTTCCAGTTGCTTTTACTGACAAAAGACTTCTAGAGAGTAGTTGCGCCATTATCAATATAGTCCAGAGCTACATAATCGCTCTGTTCAGTTAAGATTGCTTCTATTAACAGTGGTGCCAACTCATGCTGTTCAGGAATTACTGTAAATCTTGGTACTAGGTTTATGTTTCTGTTCCTTTGTTCAAGAAGAAATGGACTCATTATTTATTGTGTATGTGACAAAACACTGGATTCTTGTTAGATAGCTTAAACTATGCTCTTATCAATTTTATAGCACTTTTATCCCGTTTGTAATTTTGTAGTGAATTCCCAGCGATTTAGTTCTCAGTGGACTCACTGCCAGTACCACTCATGAATTCTGTTAAATGTGCTGCATTAAAGCACAATGGGGAGCAGTGGTTTACTAGAAAATGTGCCACCTTTTGACATTGGAGCACTTAACATTTGGGCCTGTCACTTATAGATTTTTGAAGTCACTCGAGACCATTTTCCAGTAACCCTAGTTGATTCTTTTTAACTTGGGTATTGCAGATGTTACTTTTTCCTTTTCAGCTGAGACACTAACCAGGTTTCTCAGAGAGATGATTGTTGCATTTTACACACATTAAATGATTCTTCATCTAATTTTCTGATTTTCCTTTGGCTCTGTAACAAAGCAGTTAAAAACACTGATTTAGATTTTGTTCCTTGTGCTATTGGTGGGAAGAAATGAATACATGTAAACAAATTCTATGATTCGAGAGGTACTTAGCCATTACCAAGGCTATAGGGACAGATCACTAAGGAGGGGCCAAAATAAATTGAAAGGAACCCTCTGGTGAAGATATGAATCTACAGAAAAGTGCTGTAACAGCAGGTACCAATTCTTTGCTTAACTGCTGTTCATGTGATTGTAACACTGCTTGAGGTTGCTACAAGAAGTGTTAACCTCTGACACTCCATTACACTGTTCTGAACGTCAACAATAATATTGGTGTAGGGTACAGCAGCCATGTTTTACAGCTGTCCATGGATGTTATTGAATGCTCCTCCGCACCCCCCTACCCTATGCGACATATAGCATATGATTCCATCAGGCACCCTTGTTCTGAGGAAGGGTCATTGGACCCGAAACATTAAGTCTGTTTTTTCCTTCACAGATGCTGCCAGACCTACTGAGCTTTTCCAGCACCTTTGTTCTTGCTCTGGGAAGAGCAGTTCCCCTCCCTCTCTTTCCATGTGGCAGCTATAAAAGGTTCCTTCCCACACAACTCTCATCTGAATTGTGGTTCAGAATTTAGATCAATTCTTTTGCAATTTTTAACAGGTTCAATGTTCTTCAAGCTTAATGAAATATTTAAAAGACAAAGGAGACTTGTTCTATCTTTTAGTGGAGCATATCATTCATGATATACTGTCATTATATTTGGGATATAGACTGTGTTCCAGGAACAGTCTTCTGCTTCAAGAAATTTAGATTGGAAAAAAATTGATTTGATTTTAAATATATTCACTAAATGTTGGTGTCATTGGCTAGTTCAGCATTTATTATCAATCCCTAATTGCCCTTAGTGAACCACATATACCTTACCTTTAAACTTCTGCATTATGTGGGGTGTAGATACCTGTAGTGCTGTTAGGAAGGGAATTCCAGGAATTTGGTGCAGCAACATTGAAGAGACAGTGATTATAGCTCCATATCAGGATGGTGTGTAGCTTGGAGATGAAATTGCAGGTGGTGCTGATCCAGTGCATGTTCTGCCCCCCTTTCTATATTTAATGATCACAGCAATTGTAATGTCATTGGATGTCAAGTGAAGATGGTTAGATTCTCTGGTTGGAGTTGGTCTTTGCCAAGCATGTGTGTGACATAGGTCACTTATCAACTTAAGCCTCAATGCAGTCTTGATCTTGGCACATACAGAACACCTCAATATCTGAGGAGCAGGGAATGGATTCTCAGTATTGTGCAGTTATAAGAGAATATCCGACTTCTGCCCTTAGGATGGAGCAAAGGTCATATTTATGCAGCTAAAGATGGTTACATAGGATATTAACTTGAGGAACCTCTGCCAGGATGTCCTGGATCTTTTACCTTCAGTAAAAACAGAAAATGCTGGAGAAGACTTCTGAACTAGTAACTTGAAACATCAACTCCACTTCTCTCACCAGAAAGCTGCCAGACCTGCTGGGTTTCTCCACTTTCTTCGTGTTTCTGTCAAATTTCCAGCATCCACAGTATTTTTACTTTTAATTGACCTCTAACAATCAAAACCATCCTCCTTTGTGCGCGGTATGGCTCTGGTCAGTGAGATTTTTTTATCCATCTGATACCCATTGACTTCAGTTTTGATTGGGCTTCTTAATACCATTCTTAAATGCTGCCTTCATGTCGATGGGAAGTCACTCCATGGACAACAGCATTTTTGTCCATGTTTCAGTCAAGTCTGTAATGGTGTCAGGGGCTTTATGACCTTGATGTAATCTAAACTGAGCAGGAGTGAACAGGGTATTGCTGGGTGGTATTGTTTAATACTGCTATTAAAAACCTCTTTGATCATTTTACTAACAATCAAAAGGACCTTGATAAGATGGTATTTGGTTGGGTTGCATTTGTCTTTTTTTTTTGCAATGGGACTTGCTTAGGCAGTTTTCCACACTGTTGGGCGGATACCAGTGTTGGAGCTACACTGAAACCACTTGGTCAAGGGCGTGGCTAGTTCTGGAGCGCAGGTCTTGGGTACATTTTCAGGAGTGTTGCCAGATCCACAGCTTTTGCAATATCCAGTGCCTTCAGCTGTATCTTTATGTGGTAAAACTCAAATTAGTTGAATCTGTGATGCTGGAAGCCTATGCAGGAAGCTGAAATGGATGATCCAATATTTACTTCTTGCTGAAGGCATTTGCAGATGTTGCAACCTTATCTTCTGCACTGATGTGTTGGGCTCCCCAATCATTTGAGAGACTGTGTGTCTCTGTGTGGGTGGGTGTGTGTGTGTGTGTATGTGGGTGTGTGTGTGTTTGACCATCTCCTCCTGTTCTGATGAAGGGTCTAGGCCCGAAACGTCAGCCTCTCTGCTCCTATGATGCTGCTTGGCCTGCTGTGTTCATCCAGCCTTGCACCTTGTTGTCTCGGATCCTCCTGTTAACTGTTCAGTTTGCACCATTTACACATTTACAATTGGCTGTTGCAGGACTGCTGAGCCCAGATCAGTCCGATGGTTCTGGGATCACTTATCTCTGTCGACTATTTGCTGTGTCTATGGTTTGTTATGCAAGTAGTCCTGCATATTGTAGCTTCACAACATTTGACACCTAATTTTTTTTTGAGATATGATTAGTGCTGCTCCTGATATGCCAGCCTGCACCTTTCTGATTTGAACTATGATTTTTCCCATCTTGATGGTCATCATAGAGTAGGGGATTTGCTAAGACATGAAGATTAGATTGTGGATAAATAAGATGGTGCTGATGTTAACAGTAGCTCATGTATGCCCAGTTTTGAGTTGCTGGATCTCTTTTAAAATCTATCCCACTTAACATGGTATCATGCCAGTTAACACAAGTGAGAGTATCCTCAATATGAAAGTGGGAACTTTGTCTCCACAAGGACCTGCAACAAGTAGATTAGTGAGGATGAGGTCAAGTAAACTATTTCCTTTGTTTTCCGTCACCACTTGCTGCAGATCTAGCCTAGAAGTTGTGTCCTTTACGGCTTGATCAATACTGGAGCTACCAAGCAAGCCAATCTTTTCATTAGATATTGAAGACCCCCCCACACACACTTTGCAGAGTTTATTATTGTCACCCTCAGTGCTTCTTAAGTTATTATTCAAGATGGAGTACTGATTTCATTAACTGAGGGGCAGTACAGAAGGTGGTTGTTTCCTTCTTCATTCTTGAATTGGTGCCATGAGACTTCATAAGGTTTGAAGTCAATATTGAGGGCAACTCTTCTGACTATATCATTGTGCTGTGACCTTTTTGGTGGGTCTGTCTTTGTTTTGGGACAGAATATACCTAGTGGTGGTGATGATGACACTGTCTGCCTGTCTGTCAGATATGGCCCAGTGAGTATCCTATGTCAGACCAGTGGTAGACTAGACTGGCATTGTTGGCACAAGTCCCAAAAAATTGTCAGCAGGATTGTGTCGGGTCGGCCCAGCTGGGTTTGCTGTTGTTCTCTCCAATGCCTAGGTCGATGCTGGTCTATCCTTCAAAGTTCGACTTTATAGCAGTTTGATACAATTGCATTCAATTACCTATATCACAGTTTGGAAGAGTATTTAGTGTTGTTGGGTCTGGAGTTGCACATGGGCCAAGATAGAATGGCATTATACCTTTCCTAAAGGGCTTTACTGAATAAGACTTTTTTATATTTAAAAAAACACATTATCAATGGTTTCATGGCCACCCATGCTGAAGCTAGCTTTTAATTTCCAATGTGTTAATTGAATTGAATTGAATTGCTATTAGCTGTTCTAATGTGATGTAAGCCTATCTACCCAGAGAATTAGTTTAGGGTGTTTTGATTATCAGACCAGTGGCATTACCACTGTGTTGCTGTCCTCCGTTAGTTTAAGGGGTTTGGAGCAACATGTGGAAAAAGCTCATTACAAATAGGAGTTCCTATATTCTCAAGTTTCAATTTTATTTGATCTCTATAAAGATTTCATGGTCTAAAATTGGAAATATGATCTCTCATTCATTCCTTCTTGTTTGATATTTCATGTTATTAAATTAAAATGACAATGTTCCTTCAGTTTGCATTAAAAAATCAAGTACAGAATGCATGTGAAGAGCAGGACAGGGGTTTTTGAAACTGAAAGAGGCAATAAATATTTTTTGAATTATTTAACTACCAAAGTAGCAATCAAGTGCAGTGAAAGTCAGATAGCATGTAGCCTTAACAGGTTAAATGCCTATAGTAAGAAGAGATTAAATAGGATTAAGGATATTAATCAACTAATGATATATCTCAAACATATGCCAAAAGTACTCTTGCATGATGTAAAAATATTAACATCCTGAAGGCTTTCACAGGATATTGTGTGTATGGCCTAACATTCTGTAACAGTTCAAAATGATATTGAATTCCATTCTGATTTAGATATTTGAGAATAATAAATCCTGACACAAAAACTATCTCTGTAACAAAAATGTACTCAATGTTCAGCAGTTTGCTGTAAAGCCATGCTTTACAAAACATTACTTTTATGATATTACTAGCTGGAAGCAACTTCTTTAAATAATTAAACAATAGTCTAGGAATTTGAAATTGCACCTTCTAAAATGGCTGAATATTTGCATCCTGTACATGAAAAATTCCAAAGCTATTTACATGGCCAACACAGTGAAAATTACCTTGCGATTGGATGGGGTCATCACCTAATCCATTCACAGAACATCCAGACAATCAGTTGCATGGGGATTACACATTCAATGTGATTGCCTGAAACAGAGAGAGGAATACGTCACAACCATACTTTAATCCAGTTGCAATTATTCGCCTGGAATACACTAGCAATGGTCATACCTGCATTACAGTCAATTGGGATGGCATCATGTGGCAAACCAGCTAACTGTGTTTAAGGAGCTATTTGTTTTCTCCAGACCAGAGAGAGAGAGAAAAGCAGAAAAGACATTGAAATGGAAATGCCTGTGTGTGGGCCCGCTTTCCAGTTTGCAAGCTTGAACAGTTACTGACTTACAATCATATGCCACGGACTGAAGAACTCAACATGTTTCCTCTAAGCTGCTCGGTGGGTCTACTGTCAGACAGACCTGAGGTCAATGCAGAGGACAGAGAAAAAGGAGGAACATAAGTACTCAACCCAGCATTAATTAAAGACCTCAACATTATAGGCCAGATGCTTTTGACGTGGTATTAACCTGTGTCGCATGAGATCTGAGTATTATGGAATTCATGGAGGGAGAAACATTTAAAAAAAGTATTGAGAAATGAATGTTTGCATTGGAGTTCAATTTTGCAGAATGATTTGGGTCAGTATGTATCATTGCCAGTTTCATTGGTATTTCCTTCTGAATATTCTGAAATTAATGAGATCCTGGAGTCCTAAAACAGTATTGCATGTCGAAGAATGAGATTGCACTGAGATTTGCATTTTGTGAAAGGAAGCAGTTGCCAAGTGAGACTGTGTTGCAAATTAAAATGTTTAAATTAAAGAAACACTCATCATTATGGGTATGGCACAAGCTTGGAAATCAACCTTAGAGACATGATTTGAGGAGACCTAAAATAACAAATTTCAGGTCAAGATTTTGAGCAAAGAGAATAAACTGACCTGGAAGAAAGTATGTGTTTTTTATATTTGTTCATGGGATGTGGGCACTTCTGGATAGTTCAATATTTATTGCTTATCTCCAATTACCCTAGGGCAGTTAAGAGTCAACCACATTGCTTTGTATCTGGAGTCACATGTAGGTCAGACCAGGTAAGAACAGCAGATTTCTTTCCCTTAAAAGGACATTAGTGGTCCAGTTTGGGTTGTATGACCATTAACAATGGTTACATTTAGACCAGCTTTTTAATTTCAGAATTTTTCAAAAATCCAAATACCATTGTCTGCCAGGGTGGGATTTGAATTTGTGTCTTCAGAACATTAGCTTGGGGTCCTGGATTACAAGTAGAGTGATATTAGAGCATTATCGCCTCCAAATTGGAGTAATGTTCATGAGGTCACAGATGTGGAAACGGTAGAAAGAGAGTTGTGAATTGCAAAAAAAGGTCTTCACCCGCACTAGCAGAGGAAGTGCACCGGATTTCACTGAGGTCGGGGTCATGACAGCCAAGTTCATGGTTAGTCAGAAACCAAGATGCCACCACTGCTATAGTAGCCTCCAATCATTTAAGTGTCCTAATTTAAGACAGTGATGTGCTTGTGGGAAAAATGTTTATATCTAGAAGTCATGCAAGAATAGAGGAAACTGTATTGCTCCCAGGTCACTTGAAAGCTTCCAGTGAAAGTTGAACATCTAAGGCTATTTTAGTGGTTTGGATTGTGCATAGGTTTGTAGGAATAGAAGTTGATAGATTGAGCAAGAAAATGAAGAGTTATTCTTAGTCACACAGCAAGAAAAACTACACAGATGAGAGTAATAATGCAGAACATAAAATTCCAAGTCCACAGTTGGGATAAAATTCAAAGATTCACAACTTGTTTTTGGCACTGTCACAGCAGTGACTGTTATTGTACTGGGAGAGTACAAGAAGTTGCTAAGTCACATCCTGTTATGTAAAACTGATTTGAGGTTGACTAGTTATTCCAGTGTTGGGTGAAATTAATGTTTTAATGTATCATTCAATTCCACTTTAATACCTCTTATTGGAAGTAGTAGGTAAGAACAAAGTCTGTCTGATAGAAAGGAATTGGTTGAACAAGTTATGGGTAATCGGGTTGAGTTATTTTCCATGGGGATCAGTAACAATACTTTTAATTTATGTAGTGCTAACAGAACTCCAGAAGTGAAGAGAACCAAATGTAAAATTAGCTCTGTGCAATATTAAATACTATAATCAAGCAGTTCATGTAAATCTGGATGTTTCTAAAGATTTCTCATGAAGGCTGAGTTAGCTGTAAATTACTTTGCATGCACAAATGACATGCCAGCGTCTGACAGATAAATTAGTGAAGAAATACTGAAAGATGTGAAGCTCAGTGTGATGATCAATTATACAACGAATAGCTGGCTAAAGAGTGTGATGAAAAATTGCAGGAGTATTTCACACAAATGAACTGTGCTGCTCAAGGCTCTTTCATGTGGGGCTTCTGACTCATTATTCTGCCAGGGTTCAGAGAGATTGTTAGAGGAACTTCATGGACATTCAGATCACTTGTACAAAAGAGTTAATGAGCTAATTTTGGTATCCCAGTGTTGATAAAGATATTGAAGAAATGATGAAACGTTGTGGTGTATGTCTGAGAATGAGAAATGATCCAACTAAGGTTCCTTTTCAATCTATCTTCACTTAGAAGAAAACACTGGGAATGAGCATGTTAATTTCTTTGACATACAAGGGAAAGAATGTCTTGTCTTGCTTGATAGCCCTTACAAGTAGCTAAATGTTAAGACTGCCCAATACTGTTCTGCCAGTGTCAAAACTATTGGGATTTTGAGAAGTTGGTTTGTAATTTATAGTTTATTAGAAATGTTGGCATCTGATAATGGGGCACAGTTTATATCAGAAGCGTTTGGAAGTATTTGAGTAAGAGAGAAGCTGAACACACTCTCTAACACTGTCATATCACCCAACATCAAATTGTGTTGCTGAAAGAAGTGTACAGATTGTGAAGAGATCTTTGCAAAAGTATTTGGTGACAAGTTAGGCAGCAATTCCCATGTTATTCTTCAACACAAACTGGACAATTTTCCGTTCACTTCCAGAATAACCTGACGGTCTACAACAGGTTGCTCACCTTTTATGGTTTAGTGTTAAACATGCTGTGAGAATGAGGTTCACTTTGCTTAAGCTGACATCAGTGGCAAAGTGAGAGAAAAGCAAGACGAAGTGAAGATGTATCATGTTACTCCAGGCATGAAACAATGTTGACCGGAGGTCGTGGTGAAAAATCACCAAAGTGAGAAGGAGTGGAATATGTTTATTTGGATTTGTTGTACAGAGACTAGGCATATTCACACAACTCGAAGACTGAAGAAAGACTTCATCAGTGTCGAGTTGCCAAGTAGATTATTTGCTGCAAAGAAGACAGAAGGGAGCAGGAGAAACTTTTTCAACAAAAATGTTTAATCCTCTGAGGAAGAAGAGTTGGATGCTGCAGATGAAACACCAGCAAAGGCTATCTCCTGACACCATTTGAACCTGAGGGATACAGATGTGTTACATCATAGTTGCGCACTGTTTACCCTTTCTTATTGAAGCCGGGGTGTGATAACGATCAATGATTCCACACCTCCCAGAATACCTTTTGCCCTCCGATGCTTTATCATTTCCCAATCTGGCATGTTGAGTTGCCCCTCTTTGCAATAATTATCCTCTCTGCATCCCAACATGCTGCCTCCAATCGCCACAATTGACTTCTCCGTTGTTCCCACAACAGCACTAGCCCCTTGATTTTGAGTGAACAGACACCCTGGTCTGACCATGGTCCAGCTACTCCCTGAATAATTTGGAATGACAGCTTCAAATGAGGAGTGGTCTGAGACTGCTGACTGATCTCTGCTGTGCATGGAGCTCCCTGACTAACTCCCAGACTGATTTTTTTTTTGTACCGGACCTCCAGGACTGAATGTGAGCTACCTGCTGGATGATACTGATACAAAACCCCTGGCTGCAGTTACCCCAGGTGGCTGGCTGACTGGGTCCAAGCCCCTGAACTGACTTGAGTGAGGCCCTTAACTCAGTGTGCTAGTATCTCCTGACTGACGACAATCACCTTGGACTTGACTGCTCCCCTCAAAATGTCAGACATTGTTATTTGGGTGCAGCACATGCAGTATGCTTGCCGTGTAATGATAGGACATGGTGTAGGTGTAACACTGATCTAGTACAGGGCTACACAGCAACATAGCCATTCCCTTGTCTGGTCATTGCTGGCAAACATGACAAGCTGCTGGCTTTGAGTCTATGCCTAACAGGCAAGGTCAGACAGAAGTAGTGTGAGGCTTGAAGTTCTGAATGAGACAGCAATGTCCCACAAGGCAAGGCAGAGATGCTGTGAGCATTCAAGTAGGTACAAGGTGAGTGAGTGCCAAGAGAGAAAGCCAAGAGCCCTGAAATACACCCTGTTCTGATGCATGAGATGGCTGCTTGTCCTTGTGTGCAAAATTGCATGGCAGCAACGTTATAACGAAAGGTGCCCATGAGCTTGAAAGTACAGTACTGAAGTGGTGAACTATATTTTAAATGAATTGGGTGTGCTGTAATGATGTAGTGAGGCTGGTGTGGTTATGGCGCAGATGGTCACTAACCATATCGTGCCCTGTGATATTGGAGAATGCTGGCCAAGATGGAAGTCAAGAGGAGCAAGCAGTGAGCTCAAGTCACCAGGCACGTGCTCAGACTTCTTCTTGTGCTGGTTTCTTTCCACTACCTCATAAAATAGCAAGCTGCATCTAAACAAGGCAAAATTAGGTGTTAATATGATAATACATGCAAGTAGGCCTTTCACTGTTCATAATTATGATATTTGTCTTGCTTTTTAAAATCTTTGATGCAAAATCAGACTTCGCTTTTCTTGATGTCAAGAATCTCATCTCATTTTTCTAATCCCAGCACATTTTACTAACTGGCCTGCTATTGCCCATGTTTTCCGGGGCTCTGAAGATTCTCCCCAAAGTGTTTTTAAAGGAACTTGGTTATCACTTTATATAGGTTGCACTTTAAAACAAGTTGGTGAACATGAAAATATGGCTTGGATAAAATAAACCACTTCAATCGGTAGAGCTTTGCACCTTTTGTATTGTCTGTATTCTACATTGCTTGCAAATTGCTGCTGCTGTTCAAAATGTGAATTAGCCAATATGTTTTCACCAGAAACAGTTTTTATGTAATGTCAAGCTGAGGTGCAGGCTACACTGTTCAGCAAACACAAAACGGTAATTATACTGTATTTGATATAGTGGCTAGGGAGATCTTGTATTTGGCTGCATTTTGTGTTCACACGCGAGTTGACCACATTGGTCTACTATCTGAAAGAAGGCTGCCTACAGATGAAGTAAGCCTTATGGTATATCGTTTTCCTTTTCCTATTGTTGAATTTATCCTAGCATTTGCTATACGGAATCTCTAGCACTTATAGATAGTGATGTCATCAAGTAGGCAAAGCAATCAATCACATAGAAGAATTCTCAGAAAGCAAACCAGCAAACGGGATTTTTAAAATTATTTTCTCTAATATTATAGAAAGCAGATTGAAGATGCAACATATACTTGTAGAAAAAAGTAGAAGTTGAAAGATTGTCAAATTGTGTATATTTTAAATTGTAGAATGGAAAAGTTTACCATTTGCAATGCAAGGTGTATTATATATAAATATAATTAACAGCATTATTTTACTATTTTGAACCACTGGCATGTGGGTTTTGTCTGATTGAGGGGGGCTGAGAATTAATTTGTCTTTCTGGAGCTATGATTTTTTTTTTAAACCAATACATATGAGGGACCAGCTCCTGGACTAATAATGGTAATTTGTTCATATTGGGACTTTAATTTGTTCGTATTGGAGAAAAAAAGGACTGTGAGAAACAGTGACTTGTTTTCTGTTTAGAAGAATCAGGAATTTGTTCTTTTTTTCTTGCTTAGGGGGAAAACTGATAGGTTGGAAAGCTTTAGGTTTTCAGTTTGCAGAAGACCTGGTTAAGGTTAGATGTAAGAGTAGTATCTCCAGGAGAAAGGAGTTAATTCAGAACAGCTAGAAAATGGGTCAGCCCATTAATTAGGGTTTCTGTTTGAAAATTTTGGACCAGACTTATTTGACTAGAAACCTGAATGGGTGATTTGAAGCTAAGAATGTTTAAGTTCAGTTGTGTGACAAATCAAGGAAAAGACGACCAACTTGGTCAGGAATTGAAAGAAACTGAAGTCAAATCTATAGAAGTGCTAGAGAAGGGAGCTCTCTCTGACCTCTGAGTATTGTAAAGTGATAATGGGATTTTATTTTGTGTTTTGAAATTCAATTATGTTCATAGTTTTGTTTACACTACTTCATCTTCATTTACATAATAATAGACTTCCGATTTATTGTTAAAACCAAGCCTTCAGCATTGTATGCTTTGGTTTCAATGAAAGACCATGTTAAATTGAATTCAAAATATGATCTAATCAAGACAGATTTCAGTCTGGCATTTCATGAGTCAATTACTAACATTACCAGGGATTGTAACACATTACAAAAATATAAAATTGATCTTTTGGAATGAAAGAGGTTGTTCAGTTTTAATTGTGACTCCTTAAAATGATAAAATCCAACGACACCCATTCAGCTCTGTTGTAACATTTTCAAGGGTTTTTGCAGCAGCACTACTGGCATGAAAAGTTCCTGTTAATTCTGTGATTTTCTAATTTGACTTTTATCTGCAACGTCTTCAACAATGCACCTGGTGGTGAAGTAGAAAATTACTGTCACCTTCTTAATTTCCCTGCTTTAATGTGCGTGTACAGATCCCAGATGTTGCTGCCAGTTTCACAAAGTAATGACAGCAAATGCTTATTGTTTCACTGTCATTAGAACTGCCAAATCCTAGCCAACATTGACAGCTGTGTCAACTTGACTCAGTTGATAGCATTGCCTCTTGTTGTAGAATCCACAGAATTGTGGTTTCAAACCTTGGTTGAGGATTTGTGCAGATAATCTAACACTATGCTTCAATAAAGTACTAAGGAGGTGCTTTATCGTTCAAGATGTCAGACGGAGCCTTTTAGTGTCAATGATCTGATGACAAAAGTTGAAGAGAAATTATTCTGGTAAACATTCCTCCCTCAGCCAAACACCAATTAATTGGAAATTGATTTGCTGTTTGTGAGACTTCGTCGTTTGGAGATTTGATTTCAGAATTTGCTTACATAATCAGTGATTATTTTGTGAGACCTTCTGAGGATGTGAAAGGTCTTGTTTAACTCTTTTTTTTCTCGTTTGGCTATAATCTGAGAGAACCATCCTGCAATTGGATTGTGAGCAGTCCTGAAAAGTATATTGACGGGATGAATTTGAATATGATGTTTTTAGATGCAAAGAGTAAAGCACCTTCTGAATATCCATGTTATTTGAGTCCAATTAATGGGTATTATGACTGAAATGCCCAAAACCCAGGAATCCTACCATGTGTCTTCATATGTAAATGGAAAATTACGAGGCAATTGAAGTAGGAGAGAAAGAATTTGTATTTTGAATCAACATGTTCATGAATGTTATGACACACCTCCGGAGCAGGTGAGACTTGACCTGGACTCTTTGGCTCAAAAGCTGGGACATTACCACTGTGGTACAGGAGTCTTAAAAATTGTTAGAAACAACCCCTCCAACCAGCTTATGGCACATCTCTAAGGTAGGTGGGACTTGATGTCAGATCCTCTGACGTAGCGGGAATTATATCACTGTTATATGAGTGCCCAAATGAAAGCATGAAGTGGAACAACATTTTGCTGCTGGATACAAAGGATCCATTCAATAAAGTGGAATGAGAAACTGGCTCCTCTATATAATTGGAGGTATGGAATCTGACACAGTATCACAAATGCATTCCAAGCACACAATGCAACCTGCAATCTTCACTGCAATTTTTCCTGTGCTGATTAGTCCTTCAACTTTGACCAATTATGGTTTCACATTCTGCATGTGCCATGCCCAGCTGGAATTTCCCTTTATCCAACTAGATAATAGATGGTTATCTTGTGGATATGTTTGTGATCAGATTTATGAAGTACCTGAAACAAAGAAATGGGAGATGGAACCTCTCATCCAATAAATTAGTGGTCTATCCTGAAGATTGCTCGTGAAACTGTCTTTCCTCCTCATTACATTTCCTCCCACAATTTATTCTCCAGGCATTAAGCTAAGAGTGGAGGGTCAAGAACATCTGCACAGCAACTCCCGAGCATCACAATTATATTAGTAATGGATGTATAATTGGCTTTTAGTTTCACTGAGAGTTGCTGGACTTTTCTAAGTACCCTGCTTAATAGATCACTCCATGGCAATTCTTCACTTACAAGGAGGCCATAAGCAATATTTCTTGGGAAAACCTATTCTCCAGAGATTTAGTTCTTCACTTTTTTTCTCTTGGCACAACTCTCTTCGGTAATGTTATATTTATTCGACTCTTAACCTATAATACATCTAAGCTTTGCATTACTGTGTGAATTATTCTTCCAAGACCCTAAATGACATTTTTAAAATGTTTCCTGTGGTCAGATTTAGTGATTTTCTTTATTTCAGTTTGACTTCTAAATTTATTGCAATGCAGTAATGTAGCTCAGGACCAACTGGCTTCATTTTACTTATATAAATCTTAATATTAAACCATCAATGGGAAATTGTCCCTTGGTTAAAAATTTGAAGAGAAGTTGTTCCTGAAAAATATTTTCTCCCTTTAGACAAGTGCCCATAAAATGGTTGATTTACTGTGTGTGAAAGCTTGTAGTGTGGAAACTGAGTCATACATTCATCCCCCAACAAACTGATGACAGCCCCAACTTTAAGGTGGTGCACTGCACTTCCTATTTGACTGCAAACATCCTCAATCACAACCTGGTAACTAACACAAAGGGTGTAGCCCCAATTTTCGATTTGGATGACTCTCAATTGATTAAATGTGAGCCCAGTATGATCACTTGTCTCATAACGAAGACACTAGGCAGATCCCAAATTGTGCTTACGGCTGTGAAAGCCAGATCGCCTCCATTCTGATCTCCTTGGAGGTTCTTTCCTAGAAGCGTCACAAACATTCACACTATCAGCTTAAGCTGTTGACTGGACTGTTAAACCTAGCATTGACTTGTATTCAAATGGATAGAAAAGCAGTTATATAAAAAAAACAGTCAATCTGATCCTTAATCCTGCTGGTATTTTATTTTAAATTGCCATGGCAGTCATTCGAAAGATAGTGATGCTGACTAAAGCCATTTTTTAAAAAAAAATCAACACCAGGTGCAAAATTATTGCAAGTGCTGCCAATGGCAGACCAGCATTAGTCATTTTTAAGTCTTGCAAGATGGCAGAGAATCCATTGGTACTAACCCATATTGAATGTTGCAGACATGCTAGAATAAGGACAAATGCAATAATCATAAATATTCTAAATGTAATTCCAGTGAAATGCCTTTGAAATCCAAAAAAAATTCTAAAGTTAGGTGATTCATTTTGGTGTGTGTTGGAACATTAAATCAGTTGGGGTGTAAATTGGGTGATATTCGATTGACTGATTACTAATTATACACCATCAACATCCATTTCCATTGAAGTGATTGGATAGGGAACCAGGTCAAGGAATATGATGAATCTAATTATATTTCATATCTGTACCAGATTTGAAAGACCCTCTACCTTGTGCATGGGTGTAAAAAACTGCATTACAATTTGGTGTAACAAGGTGTGGAGCTGGATGAACACAGCAGGCCAAGCAGCATCAGAGGAGCAGGAAAGCTGACGTTTCGGGTCTAGACCTTTCTACTTTTGTGCAATACTAAACTAGTCACACTGCCAAGAAGGTTTGACTGCATTTGCTAATTTCAGCTTTAGGCAAAGTTACGGGCATGATTTGGTTTCGGATTCCCTGAATTAAAGAGAATTTCAGCCACTAATTAGCATTCAGTATTTATTCATAATTAATTCCAGCTGGGAATACACAAAAATGCAGTGGGGGTAAAAACAGAATCAGGATTGGCGATTACACATTGATTCCTCTGATATTCACTATCAATTGTTTTGTTAAGTTGTTCAGGGCATTGGTGAAACCATGTCCAGAGTGTTGTGTATTACCTTAGTCTCTTAAGATATGAATGCAACAGAGAATGCTCATTTGACCCGATGACGGGGAAGGATGGGCCTGTATCAGTTCGATTTCTGAGAATGAGAGGTGACACTACATTGAAATTTTCAAGATCCTGAGGAGATTTGACAAGGTGGATGCTGAAAAGATGTTACCCCTGGAGAGACACTTGAACTAGGGGGCACAGTTTTGAAAAAAAGGGATTGCCTAACTAAGGAAGAGATGAGAAATTCTTTTCTGTCTGGGTACAGTGTCTTAAAACTATTCACCAGAGAACAGGGGAGGCAGGGGCCAAGAATATTTTTAAGGCACAGGGTAATCAATTTTTCATTAACAAGGAGATGAAAGAATAGGTAGAAAAGTGCTATAGAGGTCACCATGAGATCAGCCATGATCTTATTAAATGGTAAAACAGGATTAATGGTGCCAAATGACCATCTCCTACTCCTAACCTGTATGTATCAAAGATCATGCATAAATAATGTTCAACCAGACACAGAGTTTGGTGCCAGAACAATTCAGATACAACAGTGTATGTAATAGGTCGAATGTCTCTTTAGACTGCAGTATCCTTTTTAGTGGGGAAATACCACAGTCCATCACTACTGCATCATATCAGCGTAAAGCAGCTTGCTTAATCTGTTTAAATTAATCAGACCATTTGCTGTTCCAGGGAGAACCTGGAACAGGATGTACAATTGATGAACAACCTTGGCCTATGCTTTGGCTAGGGTTGTGGGGTGGTCCACTGACCCTCTGAAGAGTATCCTATCCCTGTAACTCTGCATTTCCCATAGCTAACCCACTCAACCAATGCATCCCTGGACATAGCAATTTAGCATGGCCAGTCCATCTAACCTGCACATCTTTGGAATGTGAGAGGAAACCAGAGCACCTGGAGGAAGCTCATGCAGACAAAGGAAGAATGTGCAAACTCCACACAAAGTCAACCGAGGGTAGAATTGAACCTGGGTCCCTGGCACTGAGGCAGCAGTGCTAACCATTGAGCCACTGCATCACCCTTGCTATGTATACTGTTGTTATTTCTTTCTTTATTCGTTCACAGGATGAGGACATCGCTGGCCAGCCAGCATTTATTGCCCATCCCTGATTGCCCAGAGGCAGTTCAGAGTCAACCACATTGCTGTGGGTCTGGAGTCACATGTAGGCCAGACAGGGTAAGGATGGCAGATTTCCTTCCCTAAAGGACATTAATAAACTAGATGGTTTTTTCCGACAATCAACAATGGATTCATGGTCATCATTAGACCCTTAGGCCCAGATATTAATTGAATTCAAATTCCACCATCTACTGTGGTGGGATTTGAACCAGGTCCCCAGAACATTACCTTGGTCTCTGGGTTAACAGCCCAGCGATAATACCGCTCTGCCATCACCTCCTCTTTTTATGTTCCAAACATTGGCTAATTGAAACAAACAATATGTTCCTCTAACTATTTGTACTAGGTGGAGTAAACGCTGTACTAACCAGCCAACTAAAGCTGCCAGAGAGCTGCAGAGACCAGTGAAGATGAGTAAGCACGTTCCTTCTTGGAACCAAGAGGAACAGGAGCTCTTCCAGGCTCTGTAAGGGATGTGTATGACTCTTTATTGCTGTGGACTCTCCTCCATTAACTGCAGAAAATCTGAGGTCTCTGATTTAAAATTTACAGGAAGGAAACCAGTTAATCCTGCTGGCTTGCTCCATGAAGCTAATTTTGACATAACTTCATCAGGAGTAAGACCTGCTACAATAGAATGCCATCAGCTCAGAGAAACCTCCCGGACATAGATATTTATGGCAGTTGGCAGCTTTGACAGAGAAGTGTTACAATTGCTATTGAAAAGTATGATAAATAAATGATGTGCTTGTAAAGTTTCTATGAATACTGTCTTTTGTGATGAACGCATCACCGTGATTCTCATTGCTTTCTTGCATGGCACAGATTTTACTGTCATGTTAAATGCTGGCAATAATCCCAGTTATGTTTGTAAATGGTGTTAAACCATGACTCTTCCCCCATTTCATAATGTAAAAGCATTTCAGTGGGATGTCAAAATGATTTGTTGCTTTGAAAAGCATTTTTACAGGATAGAGGTTTCATACTTTGTCACTTTTAGAGGATTTGGGACTGTTTGGAGTTTGTGTAAATCTCTTTTTCTGGCAATTATCAGTCGTGACTTCATTGGTAGTACAGTTTAAGCCAACATCTGGCTCTATCAATGCTTCTTAATGAAAGTAAAGAAAATTCAAATGTTAAGATTTATTTTACTCCTCCCCAGTTGAAAAATAACATTCAGAAATATGATAGCTGAGCCTGTGAAATGGCTTCTGATGTGACTGAGTTCTCAATAGTTACTTCTCTTGAGCAAAGCTGTGACCAGATAATAGACAATCAAGTATTTAGAGTTTACTCCAAAATATTGGATAGAAATGTGTATATATTTTAAAGCATGAGCGACTGCCATGACCAGTACTGTGCACAGTATTCCAAATGCAGTCTCACCCAGTGCCCTGTATAACTAAAGCAATAGGTTTGTATTCAATTCCCCTCATGATAGATGATAACATTGTATTAGCCGTCCCAACTTCTTCCTGTCCCTGCATACTAACCTTTTGTGAATTATTCTGGAAGACACATATCTCTGCATCTCTGAGCTCTACAATCTCTATTTAGATGTGTTACTTTTATTCATTCTGCCAAAGTGGAAACATTTCACATTTTCCCACATTATATACTCCATTCTATAACTTTTGGGAGGCTCCTGAAACCCTCTTAATTTCATATTTCATTTCAATTCATATTTATTGACATTTCATATCAATCTTTGTATCATCTGCAAATTGTGTGACTACTCCCATCTCTTCCTTCAAGTCAGTTATAAAAATTGTAAACAGTTGATAGACTGTTGATAATTGTGGCACATCATTTGTTACCTCTTGTTGCCCTGAAAAAGACCCATTTGTGCCTGCTGTCTAATTAGCTGAAAAGAAACTATGTTTGATTGATACTGGTGAGGCACATTTTCAACTATCGGGGATGGTTTCTGTGTGATCTGTCTAGATCTGTTCACGCTGGACATTATTTAGGTTTCACAATGCTCTGGATTTGTAGTCAACAATAAAGCAAGGACATTTGCTACTGACCTTGGTTTCGAATGATCTCCTGTGGCGGTGTTTTTTCCCTTTCCTGACAGCAATTTATTCGTTCATTTTGGTATCAAGTCAAAGGGATCTTGTGATGTACAGCAGTTGTGACGACAGCAAACAGATAAGCACCAAATCACATTGAAGTATTCATAACCAGCAAATCAGAAAGTTAAAAGCACTTGATGCTATCCAATACTTTAAAATATTCAGATAGTAAAATAAATGAATAGTATTAAGATAAAAATTAAAAAATTGAAAGAAGCTCTTTATTACATTATAATGGAGCAGTTTTAAATTCTACCACTGTAAAATTAGCTACTCTGGGTTAGTAAGATTTAAAATGGGAATTATGAAGTTAATGCATGGCTTCAAATTCGTTCAACAAAGTCAAGTTTTTTTTTCCAGGGGTTTTTAAACAGCAGATTGACGACCCAAGAGTCAAAGATCTCGTTGACTCATAACATGCTCATTGATTGCACTGAGGCAGGGTGCAATAATTTCAATGGTGCACGTTCTGAAGAAGCAAATTATCACAAACGGAAACTTAAGGATTCCCACATTATTCTGTGCATGTGCAGCCCAATAAAGTTAGTTTGTTTCAGTGCTGGAATGAAGATAAATGCTATTAGATTTTACAATGACAGAGATGCAAAACTGAGCATACATCTATCCATAAATTGGTGATAGTGAGAGCATGCTATGATCATTGAAATTCATACAGTACCAATTCTATGCCAGTTTAACTAGTTTGTGCATCTTTTTAGCCACATTTTTTTAAAAAATTGAGAATCCAACTAACCAGGTCTACCCAGTTCAATTCAGTCTTTTCCCGTCTTTTTTTTATCACAAGCATTTTTCCACTTGTAATTTTTCCGACCCTTTTACCCTAGCCATCCACCTCACGTGAATCCCTATAATTAACAACCTCTAGCTACAACTACAACCTCCAGGTAAGGCGATGCTTTATCATTAAATTGTATTACACACATTACCTAACTAAACATGACTATGAAATGGAAGATATATCACCACCATAAGTTAAGCATGTTGCAGTTGGTTTACCTGTGATGATTAGCAGTGTAATATGTTCAAGTAATGTTGATGTAGAAAGGTTTCAATCTACTTAAATAAACCTAGAGCATTGTAGTAGGTTATTGCTGTATTAAAAAATGATTTACAATAGATCCAGCATCCCTTTACCATCCCTGCAGCACCAACAAGAATGAACAGATGTTGCGATAAATATGTATGACATGTCGTAATATTGGAATTTGGATTTTTAAGATGGAGGCAAAGAGATTTTGATTTCAGTTATGTGAAGGTTTTTTTTAAAAGAACAGGAAGTCATCTGGGATAGTGATCTTATCTATGAGAGGTGATCTTATAGAGTTTTTTAAAATCATGAGGGCATGGATAGGGTAAATAGCCAAAGTCTTTTTCCTAAGGTAGGTCATAGGTTTAAGGTGAGAAGGAAAAGATTTAAAAGGGACCTAAGGGACACCTTTTTCATGCAGAGTGCTGCGTGTATGGAATGAGCTGCCAGAGGAAGTGGTGGAGGCTGGTATAATTGCAAAATTTAAAAGGTATCTGGATGCGTATATGAATAGGAAGAAGGATATGGGCCAAATGAGGGCAAATGGGACTAGGTCAGACTGGAATGTTTGGTCAGCACGCCAAGTTGTACCAAAGGGTCTTTTTCTGTGCTGCATGACTCTGACATCCCTGAAAGCATCTGATTTTGATCAAGTGCCCAGCAGGGTATCTGCTATTAACTGATGGAACATTTATATTTATGTGTTTGTGATCAAGAAAACAATGGTTTAGTTTTGACCTCTGTCCAGGAGAATTAAGTTGTCAGTTCTGAAGAGTTTTCACCCTTGGAGAAGTGTTTAGTTTGCAAATTCTCCAAATTGTTAGAATTTGTATTTAAAGTTGTTAGAATTGAAAGGACGCTCTGGCTAACAGACCTCAAGAAGTCTCAAAATGGTCTCTACAGCCCAAAAAATAGGGAAGCAGAAAAGGTCAGTTAAATTTAAAAAAATGAAATCTTGAGATAGGAGCTGTATTTCTTTGGGGTTTGAGTATCTGTAGCAGATATTACTGAGAAAAAATTTAAACTTTGCTATGCTGTTTATGTTGAGAACTTTTTGAAATTATAATTTCAATATAGCTTATTTTTCTATTGTGGAATAAATGTGAATTTTTTTTGTTAAGGAACCTTTTGCAGCCTCATGTGAATATGTTTCAATGATTAACCACCGCTTGTCCTGTATTACCGCCAGTGGGGATCACAACAACGTGGACAAAAAAGCAAAGAAGGAAAAGCACAGGGGAAAAAAAAAGTAATTCAAGCCACTGGGAACATTGGGAAGGAAGGAGAAAATTTGATTAGTTGAACAGCAACTCAAGTAGTGAAATTCCCTCCTGATTGCAGACATATATTGATGAAAAATATTGCATAAATAAATTCAAACTCCTTTTTCAACTGATACAATAGGTGCAATATTTCAAGGAGCATATCTGGCACAGTTAGCTTTATAAGTGAGTTTTTGTAGTTTACTGATGGATCGAAAATTTTAGGATGAGAGAAATCAAAAGACGAAAACAATCACTTTCATGGTGTCGCAAGTTCCCAAACAACTGTTGTGTGAGACCTTTTCCTCTTCTGAAAACATCAAGAATTTTATGAATAAACAAGGAAATATCATTCATATGTTTGGTCACTAAACAACACAAGAATTAAGAAAGGGGGTAAAACTTTCACTGTCTCTGGTGCTGCTCTCATTAGCGTGGGAGCAAGAAACGGGCAGAGAAACATTTTCAATTAGAATTATGCAGACAACAAAGTTGCAAAATATATGATGGAACCATCCTATGTACAAACATTGTAAAATGCCAGCAAAGGCAAATTAAAAGAAACAAAACCAAAGCAACATTAGAGGATATAGAACAAGATAAATATCCATCAAGCTGATGCCCAATTTGTGCCAAAGCTTGTTGTAAGTTAAATCCTCACTACCTGGTGATCTAATGTGAAGAAGCTTTTGTTTATAACAAGGGAATGTTTTATTGCATAACATCTAGTTACAAGTTAGATTGATATGCTAGACATTGTCACAGCTATAATGGAGAACTTGATATTAGGCCTGATACTTCCACATCCAAAGCTGTTCTCACCTTCCAGTTCCATATGACAACATCATATTGGGCAGTTTACATTACTCATCATTAAGCCTTTCAAACCCTTACACCCTCATACAACAAGGCTGATGCTGGATTTGGAAAGGTCAATACCAGCTATTGAATAATCGCTGAAAAAAGTGAGGAGGAGGAAAAAGTCGAGATTATGCTCAGCTTACTTTTCTTTGGTTCCAAGAATAATTGCTACCGCTGCAGGAGGAAATTTAATATGGTAAGCTGAGGGGTAGGGGGTTTCTCCTGGAATCGGCATAATTGGAGACAATTCAGTCAATCTCTGCAGGCATTTAGAGTGGAAAATATTGCAGAGTTTTTGTCAAAAGCTGCAAAATCACCTGTCAGTCCTGAAACAACACGTGAATGTGTATCAGATTTTCATATCCTATCTGGAAATATTGAAATGTTTGCTTGTTCAGAGTGTAAATTCCAGCTTGACTGCAAGATGGGAACAGCAATTATAAGGACATCCCTTTGCAGGTATTCATTAATGAGGCACTCCGGTATCAAAGATCAGTTTTACACATTTGTAATAGTAAAATGGGCTTGTTGTAATGTTTTCTGAATAGGAACTCCATTTCAAACACTTGGGAATGGGGAGAGAGGTTTGTCCGGTGCACCATTACTTCTACCCTCAGCTCTTGTCAGAAAAATTGTCCAGCAGTCTCGGTACACAGGAGAAACTGCACCTAAACAAGTCCTAAAGAAGGGTATTACCCAAAACGTTGACTGCTCCTTTCCTCCAGATGGTGCCTGGTCTGCTGTGTTCTTCCAGCCTCCTGTTTGTCTACCTAAACAACACATCCATGTCAAAACAAAAAGTTTGTGATGATGTTGTTCCTGCCAATTTCCACAATGATTGTCAGACAGAAGATCCATTGCACAAGCATTGCTTTAAAGTTGTAACATAATGACAAATTCCCCTTGAAGGAATGGAATTTTAATTTACCCCTTCCCTCATTTGCATGTAGGCTCTTCCTCTCTGTTCTTTTCAGCAGAAACATCCATATTACTTTGTGGATGGAGAGAAAACTAAACAGCTTGCATGTTGACAATATACCAAGTCTGACTAATGGTGTCCATGGCAATAAGCTTGAGTTAGACTGATTGCCTCTATGCACTAGAAATATAACAATTAAATGGAATTGTTTAGATAAGGATGCATGGCATTAAGGGTAAAGTATTAGCATGGATAGAGGATTGGTTGACTAACAGGAAGCAAAGAGTGGGGATAAATGAGTGCTATTCTAGCTGGCAGTCAGTGACTAGTGGTGTGCCTCAGGGATCGGTGTTGGGACCGCAATTATTTACAATTTATATAGATGACTTGGAGCTGGGGACCACGTGTAGGGTGTCAAAGTTTGCAGATGACACTAAGATGAGTGGCAAAGCAAAGTGTGCAGAGGACTGTGAAACTTTGCAGAGGAACATAGATACATTGAGTGAGTGGGCAAAGGTCTGGCAGATGGAATACAATGTAAATAAATGTGAAGTCATACATTTTGGTAGGAGTAATAGGAAAAAGGATTATTACTTGAATGGTAAAAAGTTGCAGCATGCTGCTATGCAGAGGGACCTGGGTGTCCTTGTGCATGAATCACAGAAGGTAGGTCTGCAGGTACAACAAGTAATTAGGAAGGTAAATGGAATTTTGTCCTTCATTGCTAAAGGGATTGAAATAAAAAGCAGAGAGGTTATGTTGCAGCTGTACAAGGTGCTGGTGAGGCCACACCTAGAGTACTGTGTGCAGTTTTGGTCTCCTTACTTGAGAAAGGATGTACTGGCACCGGAGGGGGTGCAAAGGAGGTTCACGAGGTTGATTCCGTAGTTGAGGGGGTTGGCTTATGAGGAGAGACTGAGTAGATTGGGATTATATTCATTGGAATTCAGAAGATTGAGGGGGGATCTTATAGAAACATATAAAATTATGAAGGGAATAGATAAGATAGAAGTAGAGAGGATGTTTCCACTAGCAAGTGAAGCTAGGACAAGAGGGCATAGCCTCAAGATTAGAGGAGCAGATTTAGGACTGAACTGAGAAGGAATTTCTTCACCCAGAGGGTTGTTAATCTATGGAATTCCTTGCCCAGTGAAGTAGTTGACGCTACTTCAGTAAACGCTTTTAAAAAAAAGGTAGATTTTTTTTGAACAATAAAGGAATTAAGGGATACGGTGAGAACGTGGGTAAGTGGATCTGAGTCCATGAAAGGATCAGCCATGATCTTATTGAATGGCGGAGCAGGCTCAAAGGGCCAGACGGCCTACTCCTGCTCCTAGTTCTTGTCTTGTGTTGTGTTCTTGTGTTGTTTTCAAAGCATGTGAAAATTGGATCGATTAAGAAAGTCTTTGGTGCTTGCAACTTGCAGAAGATAAAAACTACCAAATTATAATTAACAGGAAGTTCATGCAGGTGTACAACCTGGGGAAATGCTCCTGTGATTAATTCTCCAGAAAAGTAAAACACCAGTTTATTTATAAGTGCACAGTTGACATCAATGTAATTTTAACCACAAATGCCAAAGAAACAAACAATAAGCTAGAGATTTTGCTTGCCTCTGTGGGGGTGTGTTTAGACCAGAGGGGAAGGGAGGGCACATAAAATAGGTGAAGTTAACAAGTTTATTGACCTGAATAATCCCTGGCTGTTGAGAAATTGAGACTGGCAAGGGCAATGGGGTAGGATTGGCAGTTGTCTGAGCATGCCAGCTCACTACACTGTGAGCTACTGCACCTAATACAGGTTGCTTTCACCATCCCTTTCTGACATGTAGGAAACTACAGGGCCTGCTTGATCTCCTGTTTTGGGGGAAAATCACTTCCTGGTCTAATATGAAGAGTCTCTTTTTATAGTTAACAAATTGTATAATATTTTGTTGGCAACTAGATGCAGGATATTTTTCTTTGTTCATTCACAGGATGAGGGCATTGCTGGCTGGGTAGCATTTATTGCCCATCCCTCATTGCCCAGAGGGCAGTTCAGAATCAACCACATTGCTGTTGGTCTGGAGTCACATGTAGGCCAGACCAGGTGAGGATGGCAGTTTCCTTCCCTAAAGGGCATTAGTAAACCAGATGGGTTTTTTCCCCAACAATTGGCAATGGATTCACAGTCATCATTAGATTCTTAATTCCAGATATTTATTGAATTCAAATTCCACCATTTGCCATGGCAGGATTTGAACCCAAGTCCCCAGAACGTTACCTGGGTCTCTGAATTAACAGCTCAGCGATAATACTACTAGGCCATCGCCTTCCCCAGGCAATGGTAGACATTGTTACTGAGACTTTGAGGAGGACCACATATGAGGTCTCATGCATTTGAGATCCTAAACTGTTTTGCCCACAAGGAGATAGCAAGAACTGCAGGTGCTGGAGTTGGAGTCAATACAGTGTGGAGCTGGAGGAATCCAGCAGGTCAGGCAGCATCAGAGGAGCAGGAAAGTTTACACCCTTCACCAGGACGACTCCTTGTCGACTTTCCTACTCCTCTGATGCTGCCTGACCTGCTGTGTTCCTCGAGTACCACACTGTATTGTTTTGCCCACAAGACCATGTGACATCATAATGATGGTTCTTATACCACTCCTTGGTGTGGACACTTTTCATGTATAACAGTGGCCAGGATGGGTTAAAGGCCTACATGAACAAAGGTGGAAGGAAGTGTGGGACATTACATTTTGGAGGATGCATCACAATCCCGCTTCTGCACCCAAGATGCCACCATCTCTTCCTTCAAGTGTCACCGGCAGCAGAGAACCTGCCCCTGCACTACCCCCCCACCCACCCTCCCATTCACAGCACTCCTGGACCACACCACCCAACCATCTCCGCCCGTGTAATTCCAGTTGATTCCACTACTGAACTTTGGAGTTGTTGGGACTGATGGAATTGTCATCAAGGTTGCTCCCAAGAGCTGGACTTTTTTCCAAGCCAAGGCTTGAAGTCGTACCCTAATCCAACTTGGCCCCTTCTGGAGTGTTGTGGGATGCAGGTGGATTTGCTAAGGGCATATTTGCTTCCAGCTGATGTTTCCTCTAGGGCAGGGTGGTGATGGAGAACTGAGCACTTTCCCCCAGTCCCCTTCTTCCAACCCCACCCCGTAAAATTCTGCTCAAACATTACTTTTTAACAACAAGATTAAAAAGAAATGTTTCATGTATCAAATGTGTAGTGGTTGTTATAAACTTCAACCTGAAATATTGAGTTTGTAGAATTGGAGAGATACGTCTAATGAAATCAAAGTAGTTCCCATTAGTGGGTTACTAATTTAGTGAAGAATTAAAATTGATGGCTCATTAATTTGCCACGTCGTATGGGACAAATCTTCAAAGAGAAATGGTTCCGTTTTGAGGAAAGAAAAGCAAAGGAAACAATTTTATGTACTTTCAAGAGCTAGATCAAAAAAAAGACTAGCCCTGTCAATTGAAAAACTTAAATTTAAATTTGGCAATACGGTAGCTCAATGTTCTACATTAGATAACATGCTTTGATAATTAGCCAGAGGTAAATTCCTCCCTTTTGCAGAGCTCAAGAATGCTTGCCATTTACAAGGACTTTTGTCAATGTCCTGCTTCTCTGAATCTTTGGAACCTGTCACTGTCCTTGTCATGCTAACTTTTCCAATATATATTTATTATTGGTACATTTTCCCTTCAGAATAAACATAGTTTGGTTTATATTCAGCTGCTAAAATATTACGACACACCTGGGTCAGTGCTTGAAGTGTTTTTTTTCCCTCTTTCTTTATTTATCAGTTTAAAAACCGTTAAATTGGATTGAAATCAAAAACAGTTTCAACTTGTAACCTACGATAAGACACAAGGTCAGTGTGGAGTAGCTGGATGCGGTCTCTTTACTTAGCTTCCTACCTGTTTTCCAAGAAATGACAGGGTTAAACTGGGCCCCTTTTGACTCCTATTTTTCTAACGTGGCATGTTTTATAAAACCAAAAAAAGGATTCTCTTATTTCCCTAATTTAGTGAAGAACTTGACATTGAAATATTCCAGCTTAGGCTTTCATAGAACCTTTACTTATCATAGTTTTTTTTAAGGAAACTCCTCCAATTTCTTCATAACTTCTATTCGCAGCAGTTTCATTAACTCCTGCTAAATCCCTTCTCTGTCTCCCTGGTGGCTAAAGCTGATCAAAAATGTATCTGATTAAAAATTGGAATGTTCAAGACAATGTTTGCTATTTCTCCAACTCTTTGGGAAACTTAGATTCAAAGGGTTTTCTCTTTTGGTACTCATTCTTGTCTCTTTATTCCATTTTTAAATATGTCCTGTGACTGTACACTTGCTTGTCTCTTAGTTTATTCCAAACTGATTTTATAAACTTTTTATAAATCTGCCTTTTTCACACTGGTACGCCTAACCAGTTCAAAATGCAAAATAGGAAAACAAAACATTTTAACCATGTTACATTACAATAAAAGATAAATGTTTTATCAACAATCTGTTTAATCGCCTCAGTTGATAGACACATCTATCTCAAATTAAATCATAATTTGTGTGCCATTCGGTATGGATGCAAACATTCAGTGCATTACAATGTTGAGAATTAGAATTTCAGTTGAAATTCATTTACGCTATTGTACAAGCATTAATAGTAAATTGAAATGTGCAAGTCATTCAGTGCTGAAAGAAACATCAAATGTGTCTCAGCTCTATGTTGCTAGACTCACTCAACATATTTTTCAGCACATACCTAATCCCAGAGTTTATAAAAATCGGATGCTACCTTGAGCACTTCTCTTAACATATGGAACTCCAAACAATGTCAGTGAAGTTTAATGTTTTAGGTGAAGGCACATAAACTACAAACCAATATTTTATCAATTGTTTCCATCGTAAAAGCATTTGTAAAAGCAATGTAATGTAAAATGAGTTAAGATTGTGAATAAATTATTATTTCATCACTACTGTCACAGGCACAACTAACAAAGAATACATTGTTGTTGCTAGAGCTATTGTTTTAATTTTTTTTTACTATCATTCTGATCCTGTGATTTCAAAGCCTTTTTTTTATTAGTGCCTTTTTATGATGAATTAACATCTGAGCAAATTGTCCAACTCTGTGGTGTTTTCCTGATCCCATTTGTTTTTCTGAAAGACTTTTGACAGTTTTGAAAATTAAGGTGAAATTTGGGTTAAATGGGATTGTAGGCTGTGGAAGGAGGAAATAAATAGTCAGCAAAGTAACTAAATTAAAATATTATCTCAGTTTCTGTTGTGAATTATGTAAACAACTACCTATGGTGTAGATGTAATGTATATGTCTAGATGCATATATAAAACTATAAATGTGTCTGCTTATCTGTGTATATTTACTTTGTCATCTCCACCTTGGGATTAAAATGTATTTCCTATATATATTAACATATCGAAAAAGATACTTGGCGTTAAATTTTTGTACCTGCTAAGTTACTTCAATGGTTATTAATATTTAAGTTTTATTGAAAATGCAGATCTTGACTTTTATTTAGGTACGCATTTTCCCTACAATCTGAAGGAACATAAACTTTGTTTCACTGATAGCCTTTCCTTCCTGAGCCATCTTTTCTTTTGTCTCCTAAATGCACCCATTAATTTTACTTTATGGTTTTGCAGTGTGGGAAATAATTGAATTGCAGCATGCTACTACTGCCTATATTGGCCATCAGCAGTCAGTCTTAAGCGAACTACTGCATTAATAATATCCAGCTCATTCATTTGATTCTTCTTTTTAATTCTGAACACTGGTTTAGAGGTAGGATATATCAAAGTCATTGACTTTGAAGGGCTATGTGACTACAGGTTTACGTAGCTCACCCGTTGTAT
This sequence comes from Rhincodon typus, assembly GCF_021869965.1. Lineage (NCBI taxonomy): Eukaryota > Metazoa > Chordata > Chondrichthyes > Orectolobiformes > Rhincodontidae > Rhincodon > Rhincodon typus. Next base: position 19,589,190 of record NC_063346.1, on the reverse strand, counting down.
ATTCTCGCTGCTTCATTTAATCACTTTGTTTAGTGTATGCAGAGGTCCTTCTGTTACAAACAAACAATTGAAATTCCTTTTGCCAAAAGCAAAATGGACTGTGAATATCCAAGTATGAATTTGGGTGCATGTATTTTAATCTTTTGGGCTTAACGATTTTTATTTGTGGGAGGGTGAGTATAAATATTTTTTAAACAAACTGAATCTTGTTTGCAGAAATCACTATTTATCAAGTTATTTTTTCCCTTTTTGTGAATGGACCTTAGATTTTATGTTTGAAATTATCATTTTGCTGCTAAAAGGCAGCCTTTGCCTGAGCAAAAACTGCTGAGAAAAGTCTCTGGGTGCGTACTGAATCTTTAACCTACTATTTTTCAAGCGATTTATAATAAATACTGGGAGATTATTAATAGATGACCAGGGCATCATTCTACCACATGAGCACTGAATTAAATATTACATTTTACTTCTGGTTGTAGGCTTAAACCGTAAATAAATATTCTAGGCAAGTCTTTTATTGTCATCACTTGTGCAAATACTTATTGTGGTTGTTTCATAGACAATTTACAGCAAGATCTTGTTAAGTTTGACTAAATGATGGTTAGTAACTACAGTTTGATAGAGAAAAATCATACAGAATACATAAATACATTTCTTCTAAAATTGAAAACTTTATAAGGATCACATAACAAAATTAACAAGAATAAATTCAAGGGATAAGACACTATGTTAGCAAGAATCTGGATCTGAGGGAGTCTGGTAGACTGAAGGAGAATAGTTTTATGAGCTTTGAACTGAACTTGAACCCACTGAGATAGGTAAAAGAAAAGTACAGGGATAAAATAAGATATTCTAAAAGAAAGATGTTTTAAACATGCAATGTGTCTGAGTTGAACAATGCGGGGAAAAATATGTAAAGCGAGGAGATTTAAATATGAACAGTTTCTCCCAGGCATTTGGATAGAGAGCAACAACAATAAATCATGGCCAATTTATTGCTTTATTTCCCTAAAATATCAATGAAAAATGTCTAAATATGAGAAAGCAGGTGTGTACTGTAAAAGCAATTTAACAAAAATACCCATTGCCACCAAATAGGTTTTGAGAACTGCTGCAAAAAAAGCACTTTATAGAAGCCCATCATTTTGCACTCATAAAGACATTGACAAGAATACCACTGTAAAGGGGTAACAACATTTTATACTGTATAAGAAGAGAGTACTGATTGGTAGAAGTTATGGCTTGGAGAATGCAACAGTTGAATGATGACTGAGAGTTAACTGCTGAGCTTTATTTAAGTTTAAACCAGGGAAATTGTCTGTCTGTGATTGGTAAAGGCCCTAAGCAATTAAGCAGAAATCAACTTTTTAAGATTTAAGTTGAAACAGACAATATGTGTACATTTTATTTCTACTTGCAAAGAATGTGGCTGTTTGTATTAAAATATGTTGCTTCCTATACATATAAATATGCCATACTGCAAGCCTGGTTGTCAATATAATTCTTGGGTGTACATAGGATTATTTCATTGCAGATACCACTTGTGTTGCTATTGCATACTTTACCTATATTGTTCATTTTTTCCATTTGATTTTCAAATGCATTTTGAATGATTTCAAAGTTCTTGCTTCCGTTCTCGTATCTCATTACCACCCTTCACATAAGCAAATGCTTTGAGGATGTACTTTAAGGCAGTAGAAGTTGAAAGGTTTTCTTGTATTTTGAATAATACTAAATTAATATAACACACAAAACCGAGAGAGATGTTGAGAGGGTTCTGGTCAATTATCAATGCAGATAGTGGTGAAGGGCATTTTTAAAAAATTATTTATGGATTTTGTTGTAGGTCTTCCAGTTATGTTGAGCCCAAGTCTTGGTGCTAAATATGAAGAAATGAACAATGATCCACACGTGCATGTAATGTTCCTGCTGATTCTTTGCAGAAACTTATTTTCCTATGTTCTTACTTTTATTCATAATTTAGCACCAACACAAAGCAAAACACTGCAGATGATGGAACTCTGAATTTTACCAGAAATCAGCTTAGAATCATTTTTATTGAATCTCATGGAGGGTTTCTCTTTCTGAGTTTGAGTGAGACAATTTATGCAATTGTCCCAAACTTGCCCTGTTGACTGCCAACCATTCCCATCTGGTACCTCTCTCAGCCAATGCTAGCCTGGTTCTCTCTCTCGCTGTAGGTGGAAGTACTTTCTACTACCAGGAATCCCTGGTCTCAGGATCACATTGAAAAGGCCATTGTTAACCTGGTCCAGAGTTGACCTGCATGGTTGGAGACATTTGCCCCAGACAAGGCAGATAAGGGGAAATTTGCACACCACTTTGGGAGCAGGGATCTGAAGGTCCTGGTGGATGGGATGGTGCAAAGCAGCAATGTCCTTCTTCTGAAAGACCAGTAGGGGATGCCAACGCACCAGCCCTGGCCACCCTAGATTGAGATTTGTCACCTGGGTTTGTGTGACCTTACCTATCTGGAAGAATGGTGGGCAGTGCCACAAGGAGTCTGAAATGATGACCTATGCTTGGCCAGTGTAAGTGCTGCCATCTGTTTGTTCTCTGCTGCTTCCATCACTATCTTTTTGCTATTGTACTCCCCGCCTACCAAGGCTCACACTTTACATACTCTCACTTTAATTAGCAACATCTTTCCTCGCTCACTCTCACACTCTCCCCAGGGCTCTGACCCCACTGACCTTGTATGGCCTCCGTACTGCCTTCTCTGTCTCTTTCTCTCTCTCTCTCTCTCGGGGCACTTCAACACTTTTCGCCACCTGTAAAGGTACTAACAGCTGTGGCACCTACCTTCATCACACTCACTCAGTCCTTCCTTTTGTCTCTTTCTAGAAGGGAAAAAAATCCACAGTAGGACAGGAATAACCAAGCCAGATGATAATATTTGGTAGCTACGAGGCGAGAATCCTGACTGCTGACACCCTGACTGACTGAGTGACCATGTCATACCTTGGGACTGGTATTGGATGCTGCCCTTGAGTAACAGTCAGGGTGTCCCCACCCCTTGACTGAGATCTACTCCCTTGAGACTTTGAGAGACAACTATTCAATTAAAGCACATTCAATGTGGTGCAGCATATGCTGGTGGCACATTGTGTGGTTGTGAGATATGGCAACATGTACACCCATTTTGTTGACTGTTGTCAATCATAATACAAAGCTGATTGCGTCTGTGCTGAAGGGCAAGATAAGAGTACCGTGACTCAGTTTCCATTGGAAGAGAGGGCAAGGCAAGGGGAGGCAAGATGCTGTAAAAATTTGAAGTAGGCACAAAGTGAGTGAGCGCTAAAAGAATGAAATGCTCTTTTGGCCCTTTCCGTGAGCTGGGTGCCTTTCCTGGCGTGCATAACGTCCTAACAGCAGCATGTCAATCACAGTTTCCAATGCACTCCAATGTGAGAAGTTGGTGCTGGGTGTCCAAATGGAGGTCCAGAGGAGCTGGAGTTGTCATGTGCCCAGTCAGACCTTCATATTGGAAATTCTCAGGATGGTCTGGTTACTATCCAGAAGGTAGTAGAATGGGAAAGTGCATTTAATCAGGTGAGATTAGATAATGATAATAATGAGTGAAAACTCATGCAAATTGGCTTCTCACTGCTCACTAGCAAGAATCTCATCTCGATGTCCAACACTTAGTTGGAAGTTATGACATCTTGGTCTTGTTGCTGGACATCTCACCTGATTTTGTTTTTTCCCCAGATTTCTCACCATAACCCATATTCCAGAGTTGGGAAGACTTCTTGTGTTATGGTTGCTGGCTGTGGTTAGTCACAGTGATAGACATAAAAACCAAAAGAACTGTGGATGCTGTAAATCAGGAACAAAAACAAAGTTGCTGAAAAAGCTCAGCCGGTCTGGCAGCATCTGTGGAGGAGAAAACAGAGTTAACATTTCAGGTCCGGTGACCCTTCATCAGAACTGATGGTGGCTGGGAAAATGTCACTTTATATGCAGAAAATAGGGTGGTGGGTCGGGTAGGGAGTAAAGTGGGGTAGGGAGTACAGTGATAGACATATTGCTGTGTGACTTGCCTGCAACATGTGCCAGCAGCTTACTCAGAAAACATCTTGAGTATGCTTCAACTAAATGGCCATGTCTGGAACTCTAGAAGGAATAGTCCTGAGTCATGTCAAGGAGGGCTGTCATGAGTCAGGGACCCCACCTCAGTCAGTCTAAGGCAGTGCCTGTTATCAGTCCAGGAACTTGGACACCAGTCAGTTAGCCAGTTGGAGCAGTTAAGCTCAGGGTTTCAGTGTCGCTACAGTCCAGGGAGTGGGCCACGGTTAGTTCTTCACATGCAGTGCAACCAACCTGGGGATTAGTGATAAGGGAACTGCATAAAAATCAGCCAGGGGTCTGATCATTAATCAGTCAGAGCTGTCTTTCCAACTTGGTCTGTGGGAGGGTCAAGGTCAGTTCATTGAAAATCAATGCAGCTTGTCAGGGAAGGTTCCAGAAGTGGCAACTATTTATACCCTGGTGAGTGCAAGTTAGTGAAACAGCATAGAGAGGTGGTGCTTACACGATTTCTTTTACTCACTCTCTCTGTGAAAGCATGACATCTTACTGTACAACCTATTTCCTTCACAATGATTTGATTTTTTTTAATACTTTCTGATGACCCATTTGTTTGGGCACATTGTAAAATAGTGGAAAGAGTTCCGATGCCATTTCATGGTAGACTGTTACTTCCATTTATTACTTTTCCCAAGCTTTGGATTTGTTGTAAAACCAACCTCCTGATATATGTACTCTCAAAGCAGTGCATTACCTCTTTACATTGCCTAGCCTTTGTTACCTGCTGTGATCCATTTCAAAAGCTTATGTAGCTCAGTATCATTGAGGAGAACAGACACTCTTTGAGAATATAATTTGAGCCGATTCAGCCTGCATTTATGTTATTACATCACTTTTGTTTTAATATATCAATATTCTTATAGGTTGATGTATTCTCACTGGTCGTTGGGGTTATTGGAATAAAGACATTTTGCAGACCTGACATGTCACGATAGCATCCAGCTCCGTGTTCTAACCTACACTAATCAGCTGAGAAGCATTGTCTCTTGGAGCAGGGTGGGTACCAAGTTGATATCTTGGTCACTCAATACTGATATTTAGCAACAGACATTTCAGTCAATAGGACTTTTCAGTGGTTATAGTGCAGTAGTACAAAACAGCAACACTCTTTTCAGCATAGATAACTTTGATTATTTTGTTAAACAATCCTCACTCCTTGAACAGGCTCCTCCTTTTCCCAGAGTCAACAAATCTTTACAATAACTGAATTGAAACTATCAGAAACACAGATGTGTTAGGATTTAGGACACAAACAACAATTCCTTAACACCACTTGCTCTGAGGACAAACGCCAGTAATAAAAATTGATTCTGAGGTTTGTTTTGGTTCCTTACTCTAGTGTTTGATTTTCTGGATTAAATCATGCCATTTGGAACATGTAATTTAACTAGGATGTGAAACTCAATTTCCAGCTCTCATAAATAAATGAAATGCTGAGATAAAGATAAATAAAGACTTCTGGTAAGAAAAGTCACACTGGACCATAAGCACTGGCATCTTAATATGTCACAATGAATTTGTTATTGCATATTCTTGTCGCTAGAGTTGGAGCCCTGCAAATTTTCAGTTTATCACCATTAAACTCTCTGATATCATTACCCAGCAATCTCCTTACATCCTATAGGACTGATGTAGTAAAATAACTCTCTGCACTATTAATGAGTACCAGCAGAGTCCGTTAGGACACAAATTTGTACTATTATCTCTTTCAATAAAGGAGGAGTTATCAGAAGTAACCAAATATTTCGTAAAGGAAGAATTTTGGGAAGAGTCAAGAGGATGGACTAAAAGCATACTTGACAATGTTAGGTGTGCGTGGGGTCATGCGAAAATAAAGTAAACACTGAACTTACTAGAGGAACTTAGTAAGTCTGGCAGCATCTATGGATAGTGGGACTGAATTACATTTCAAGTCCAGTGTGACCTTTTCAGAGAACGAGGATATGAGTTAACTCAGTGTTAACTCTGTTAATGAAATTTGTGCTGTCATTTCAGACTGACTGACTAATTTTCATCAATGGAGTATCATTTAACATTGCTTCCATCTCAGCTCATCTGGTGAAACATTCATCCATGCCTGTGTTCACTCGACTTCTCTAGTGTAAATGCACTCCTGGCCGATAGTCCTTTCTGCTACACTTTGGTGTCATTTAAAAAATATGGGCAGAAGAGTTTTAATTTGCAGTAAATCTCATTCCCTTTTCACCTCTTTGATCACTAACCAATATTGATTCCTGTTCAAACAGTGTCTTAATTTTAAAGTTCTCATCCTTGCTTTCAAATGTTTCAATGGTTTTGCCCTGTCTCTCTGTCCAGCTGCTCAAACCTCCAAGATATTGCCTATGTATCTGACCCTTTGTGTAACTCTCTGAGTTTAATTGCTCCACCATTGATGGCTGTGCCTTCAGTTGCCTAGACCTTGAGCCCTGCAACACATTCCTTACACTTTGCCACTGCCTTTTTCCTCTTTTAAAACCTATCCTTTCGACCAAGCTTTGGATCATCCAACATAATATTTGCTTGTGTGGCTCAATATCACACATTTGGTTTTACATTTTGCTTATGTGAAGTACCTTTTATTATACTAAGGGCACTACATAAATAAGCTGTTGTCACACGAGGGACATGAGAATGGAAGAAGTGAAGAAGTTAAGGTTGGCAAAAATAAGGCTTTTTTTTTTCAATACAAGATATGCGGAAATCACCTGGCACTATAGTGATGTGCAGTGTGTTTGTCATAATCCAGTTCATCAAAAATTAGAAATTGAAGTTCGTGGCAACTCATTACACCCAATTCATCACAACCCAAAAGTTATAAATCCAGAAAACTGATTTTGAATCACTCATTGACATTCTCGTCTGATGACAGTTAAAAAGCTAAACTCTAGATGTCTTGAGCAAGGCTAGCAGAGGATTATGTTATTCCAGCTATGGACATGCTAAGCTAGTGGGGGCTGAAATTAGTCTTTAGCAATGACACTAAATGGGCAATAATGAGTCACATGCCAGTTTTGCATCCGAATGGATGTTCTCAACTGGGGTATAAAACAGGCTGTTGATTTTCTGTTGCTCATTTTGTGCTAATATTGAAGAACAACTTTACCCCAGCGTCTCTTCTAGTCTTGGTGTGCAGAGCAGTCAAAGTGAATTGCCAGCACCACATAAACTCCAGTCATCCTCCAGAGCCCTATCAGTAAGTCATCAACATTTATTGTCAATGCAAATTGATAACAGTACCTACTGATTAAAAGCAAGGGCTGCCCAAATCCAATAGAAACAGTTGACTCACTGGTGGCTGCATTGAGCGGGAAGTAGTTACTGCAATCTATTTGTTAGAGATCAGTAGGTAGTACTCAGCTTTGTTGCTTTATATAGAAACTCTGTGGAGGCAATTTTGGAAATAAAAGTCAAGAGGCTTATGAAATATGCTGTTTCATTGTAATGTGTTTTATTCTGACTCTCAAAGTTAAAATGACCCTACTTAGAATACCAACTCAAAATGGGCATTCTTATGTAGAGAACATGAAGCACCTACAGAAAATAGAGACAGTGGCTTTGATTTTTCCAATCTCCTTTTTTCCTCCAGTCACTATGCAGCAGCCATCCAATTTCTCTTTAATTCATTGTATCACATCAGCACTGCTACTTCTGAGTTTTCATTCAGGATTCTTTTTCTCCAGTCCTATGGAATAGCTTTTTTCTTTCTACTGCTTATAAGTTCAGTGCAGTGGGTATATATTTTTGGCAATGTAATTTAAGCTGCCTCTAGAATCTAGCTGCTTCTATTCAGTTGAAATTCACAAGGGAAAATATTTCCTCACTCATAGTTCCCTAAAAGTTTGTAGTTTGAGATGGGGAGGTAGTTTCTTTGTGAGTGTCCATTTCCCAAACTGGAAAAATATGGGAGATCCAAGGGGTATGTATGGAATGTCTTTGCGTGTACTGTCTTGTAAATCAAATGCACATTTTCCTCTGAACTGAGATCTTTGGTATTAATGTGACTTTATTGTTTGTGGAATGCATTTTTGTGGCATGTGCTATAATGACTCATTGCAGTTCAATATGAAGCAGAGGTCATTTAGTTTCCATTTAGAAGATGTCATTACTGTTGGAGGTAATATCTTGCCTGTGTCTGCCGGCTGTAAAATACCTTAAAAAAAACCAAGCTTTGTACACAGTCCTGAAGAAGCATTCTGAATGAAGAAGAGTTCCGACCCAAAAAGTTGACTTTCCTGCTCCTCAGATGCTGTCGTATCTGCTGTGCTTTTTCAGCTGCGCACTTTTTGACTCCAGCTTCCAGCATCTGCAATCCTTTCTGTCTCTAAGCTTCATGTATAGTCAGGGTGTGGCGCAAGGAAGTTGCTGGTGAAGATCCAAATCTGAATCCTGGAAATTCTTAAAAAGATCCATTAACATTATGAAATGGGCTAAATTGAATGTTTTAAAGAATGTTCTTGGTTGCTTTTTTCTAGCATATTGTTTGTTGTAGAATGTCATAGCTTATTTCAGCTACATGGTACAAGTTGTCACAACTGTCAAAATAAGAGCAGGAACAAAAACAAAGTTGCTGGAAAAGCTCAGCAGGTCTGGCAGCATCTGTGAAGGAGAAAATAGAGTTAACATTTCGGCTCCGGTGACCCTTCCTCAGAACTGATGGTGGCTGGGAAAACGTCAGTTTATATGCAGAAAATAGGGAGGTGGATGTGGTAGGGAGTAAACGATAGGATAGAGCCCAAAGAGAACAAAAGACAGTTGGACAGACAAAGGAATTGCTAATGATCAGGCTGGGAGGGTGAGTAGTTGTTAATAGGGACTGTTAGTGACTAACAACAGGGGGTGTGTAATGGCAGGCTATGTGGTAACAAGGCCTGGTGTGTGGGGTGGGGGGCTGGGACATGGGAGAATTTAGGCCCTAAAATTATTGAACTCAATATTGAGTCCGGAGGGCTGTAGGGTCCCCAAGTGGAAAATGAGGTGCTGTTCTTCCAGCCTGCGTTGGGCTTTACTGGAACACTGCAGCAAGCCAGAGGCAGAGATGTTGGCCAGGGAGCAGGGTGATGCATTGAAGTGGCAGGCAACAGGTAGTTCAGGTCTTTTTCGCAAGCAGAACGTAGGTGTTCTGCGAAGCGGTTGTCAAGTCTACGCTTCGTTTCCCCAATGTAAGAGCAGTGTTTTCAGAGCAGGCTATTGGATTTGGATTGTCTTAAAGCCACCTTAGAGGTGAAAGCTCTTCTATATCTATGTTATCAGCTTTGTAATTACCTGGCATCAACCAGGTTTTAGAATTAGAATTAAGTTTATTGTCTCGTGTAAGTGTACAAAGTCGCCATTCCTGGCACCATCTTAGGTGCAAAATGTTGGATACAAAATAAAAATAAAGAAATACAGTTAAAAGTTCAACATGATATTCCTTCCATAGCCATGGGCCTACAGTGGCTTCATGCTGGGCTTTCCCCGCAAGGGGTCACACTCCCCTGCATTGGACCGAGTCCCTTACTGCTGATTGTTATCCAGTCTCACCGTCAACTTTGCCAGTGAATGACATCCAGGCTCGCTAGCCGCTTCGCCAACTGCCATCCAGGCTTGGAAGGTAGGGCTTGATCTTTAAGGACTCCATGTGCCGTGGGTATACAATGCTGCAACTCTACCTGCCAGTTAATCTGCTATTGGTTTGCAAGCTGTGTGCGCAATAAAAAGATGAATTAGTTTGCTGTGATGTCTGCTTCCTGATGTATAATGTTTTGAAATAAACTACTTGAGTAAATCGATCTCCAATGATTGATTTAATTTTCAGAACATTATCATTTAAATGAAAGGAAGAGCTGTATAATTAAATGAACTGTGAATGTTAACACTGTGTGGCTGCTGAGTGAGCATTTCACGTTCAGTTTTGTGTTAACCATGGCTCCAGTGTGATCACCATTTTATTTTGCTCCCACCTTTTTCAGTTAAAAGGTTATGGGTTCAAGGTCAACTCCAGGACTTGAGTATAAAACTCAAAGCCAGCATTCCAATGCAGTACTGTGGAAGTTCCACTTTTGTGATGAGATGTCAAGCTGTCGCTGTTTTTTCAAATCAATGTAAAATATCTCATGGCTCATTTCAAAAAAGAGCAGTGGAGTTGTCTCTGGGGTGCTGGCCAATATTTATCCCTCAGTCAGCGTTACAATAAAACAGAAGGTTTGGTCGTAATCATTTCTCTGTTTTGAGAGAGGAAGCTTGCTGTGTGCAAATTGGCTGCTGATATTCCTTCATTACAACAGTGACCACAATATGAAAATACGTAATTAGTTGTTAAGTGTTTTGGGGACGTCCTGTTGTCTTGAAGTGAGCTTTCTAAATATAAGCCTTTCTTTGTTATTTGTTGGTAGTTTCATTGGATTTATCAACAGTAAGGTTACAAGTAAACTCTATTCCAGAAGTAAAATGATACAGGTGTCCTGTAATCTGTTTATTATACTTTGATTTGCCTAGGTTTTGGCTCACTGTATGGCATGTGGTGTGGTAACTTGGATTTTAAAATAAATGCTTTCCAGAGCTGCCATCTGTTGTATTAATAAGCAAAATAGGATGTTGCTGACTTGACACCAGGAGTAGGTACGGGTCATCTTTTCTTCAGTGTTAGAAACAGAAAAGGTGATTACTGGACTGAAATTTTCTGATTAAATATTTAATCGAAGTCAGCTGTTGGCCAAAAAACACATTTTATCCATGTATATGAGAAAAGCAAAATGCCTTGATTGCCAGATATCTGAAATAAAAGCACACAGCAAAACTGGCAGCATCATTGGAAGCAATAGTGAAAGGTTACTTGATTTGAAACATTAGCCACTTTCTTTCTTTGTCTCGCCAGATGCTGCCTGTTTACTAATACGTTCTATATTTTATTTCTTTTCCAAAGTATTATTGGAATCTTTGCAATAGCTTCAGCCACACCCCTAGAGGACCATATTGTTATCGAAGTGAAGCCTGGTTTATAATGGCATTGCTATGAGTAGTGTACCGAGATGCTCATGTGATTTATCTCCAAGAATGTAATAAACATTGACTGAGATTGTCTAACATTCTTAGTTGCTGTCTGTAAATACTGCAACATATTATTTTCCTCTGTAACAATATATTCCTCTCACAATAAAATGGCGTAATTTTCTTGTGTACTCTATTTGTCTGCCTCTAATTGCAAATTTAAATGGGCACATGCATTTGGTTATTTCCAAACCTGGGTGAAATCTTATCTAAGATAACAAGGTGTAGAGCTGGATGAACACAGCAGGCCAAGCAGTATCAGAGGAGCAGGAAGGCTGACGTTTCGGGTCTAGACCCAAATCTTATCTAACGGTCTTTCATTTTATTTCCAAATGGGCATGCAGAGCACCTGTTTGTGGAACTTAATCTCTTAGAGGAACATATAGTTGCTTTGGCCAAAGAGGACTGGGGCTCACCAACATTTTAGTGACTACTCCTCTGAGCCTTAAGGCCCACCATGATTGCAAATGTGAGACTGCTAATTCAGGTGAACTTTTCACCCGGAGCTGCTATTATAGGTGATCTGTTCTGTGGGACGGGATGAAAAATTCTCTAGTTTTCCAAGTAACATAACCTTTGCCAATTATCTTTTCTTTGTCCATCAATGCTATTGATTGGACATTTGTATAACTGGAAGCTCACTTGCAAAATGCCTTTAATGCCTTCTGAAGCTCTCCATCAAAAAAACAGTCTTTACTGAGCAATATAATTGCTTTTAGTCATGGAGAAATTATTGAAAGTGAAAGTATTATTCCATATATCTCTTTCTTGCATTAGTGGTCATCATATACTAATAAGTATATAGTTTTTTTAAGAGAGATGGAATGACCCATTTCCCAGATTAACTTTGAAATACCCTTACACACAGTTCAGAAAATAAAACTGCATTGGTAATGACTTAATCATAAATACTGTCTTATTATTAGACATTGTGCTAAAGAAAAGAAATCTTGGACACAGTAGTCAATTGGACAGAACATGAATTAGTTATCAACAGTGAAGATGAGGTATTCACATGATTGCAAGCCTCTGGACTTCAAAACTACCCCACTGTATTTTGGCTTCTCAAGGAGCTATGTGGTTAATAAACTATCAGATTTCAACATTTTTAATCTCTCAACCATACTCTATTATTGGATTTCAATTGTAGATCAGCCTGAAAGCTGAATTACTGGCTCTATTCTGAAGACTTTCAACTGAGTCCTTGTTCCATCTGTGCATGTTGATTTAGCAGATTGCTAATATAAATGCTAATAAAAATCTGTTTAATGAGTATTTTCTGGAAGTAGGTAGCATATTTGTGTACTGAAAGCAAAAAAAGGTGTAAATTTGTTTTTAACAAGTTGGAATCATTGTCCAACTATTTTTTTGACTTTCCATTCGCCTGATTTCAAAAAAATAGAAAGTGGACTGAAGGTAAATTAAAGAAAATATTATTGATGAAGAAACGCAATGTTAAACAAGTCTAATGACAGTCTGGATGTATAATTTTATCTCCACACCTTGCTAGTTCATTTCCAAAACTAGGCAGCACAATAGTCAAGCTGAAGTAACTGCATAACAGCTGCAAGCTGGTGTATACTTGGTATCGTACAGGTGAATGACGCTCACACATTGGGCAATAAAATACTGCACAATTTATTGTTTATTTCATTCCGTATCAGCACTAAGTGCTCCTGCATCAGGGATGGGACAAGTAGAATGCATGGTTAGAGTCACATTATGCTGTTTTCAACAATGTACCTTAAGACCAAAACACAGAATCGCATCCCAAATAATACCACTCTGAGCCACTTTCTCTCTTTGTCTCGCCAGATGCTGCCTGTTTTATAATACATTCTATATTTTATTTCTTTTCCGAAGTATTATTGGAATCTTTGCAATAGCTTCAGCCTCACCCCTAGAGGACCATATTGTTATCGAAGTGAAGCCTGATTTATAATGGCATTGCTATGTGTAGTGTACCAAGATGCTCATGTGATTTATCTCCAAGAATGTAATAAACATTGACTGAGATTGTCTAACATTCTTAGCTGCTATCTGTAAATACTGCAACATATTATTTTACTCTGTAATAATATGTTTCTCACACAATAAAATGGCATAATTTTCTTGTGTATTCTACTTGTCTGCCTCTAATTGCAAATTTAAATGGGCACTTGCATTTGGTTATTTCCAAACCTGGGTGAAATCTTATCTAACAGTCTTTAATTTTATTTCTAAATGGGCATGCAGAGCACCTGTTTGTGGAACTTAATCTCTTAGAGGAACGCATAGTTTCTTTGGCTGAAGAAGACTGGACAAGTTAAACATTTAGTCGTAAAATAACTGCCAAACTGATGAAAGATTGTGTAAAGTGCAATTAAAGGCAAGTTATAGAAGATTTTTCTGCTGTGGGTTTGTATTTGTGACTGGAGTTTACTCAACTATTTTCACATAGTACCAGTATTGCCATCAGCTGTCCTGAAGATGGGAACGATATTGGGGAAAAAAAGGTGCTGTTTTTCACCTTGTATTTTGATATCTGGTTTGCATAAATATTAATATTTCTTTGAACATAGTGCAAGAGTTTGAAGTGTGGATTTTAGATAATTTTCTTTGGACAGCTCTTCCACTTGTTCATTAAATGTAAACTAAACGGTTTCTGATTACCAATTGTCTTTTAAAAACAAATTTAACGTTGCCATCTTCAGTCATGTGTGAACTTTTGAAGCACCCATTACATCTCCACAGCAACTCTCATTCAAAACATTTGTATTGTAAGTCCCTCTGTTTTTGAAGTTGAGTTAGCTTTTTGTATTTATTTATTTGCTAGGTAAAATTTGAAGTTTGTAAATCATGCGGAGGGGTCTAAGTACAGTGAAGTCATGGAGATATTCCTATAAACAAGATACACAGTGCACCAAATTAATCTTCTACTGTGATCCTAACTGTGTGCAGGAGCATCTATGGAGTGATAAAAAATGCTGGAAATCTGAAACAGGTTGGAGACTGAAAAGTCATAGTGGACTTGAAGCATCAACTCTGTTTCTCTCTCCACAGATAACTGCTTCACCTTGAGCTTCTCCAGCATTTTCAGTGTTCGATCTAGAGGATTACATTTGTATTAAAACAAAATTTGTACAACTTCTGTTCATTAATTGTTTTGCTTGTTGGTTCACTTATGTTATCATTCATAGAATTCCTACAGTGTGGAAACAGGCCCTTCGGCCCAACAAGTCCACCGACCCTCGGAGCATCCCACCCAGACTCCCCCTATAACCCACCTAATCTACACATCTCTGAACACTACAGGCAATCTAGCATGGCCAATCCACTTAGCCTGCACATCTTTGGACTGTGGGAGGAAACTGGAGCACCTGGAGGAAACCCATGCAGACACAGGGAGAACGTGCAAACTCCACACAGACAGTTGCCCAAGAGTGGAATTGAACCCAGGTTCCTGGTGCTGTGAGGCAGCAGTGCTAACCACTGAGCCACCGTGCTGCCCCTTATGTGTGGGAACATTCAAGCCTGACATGGCCAGATGTGAGTTATCCAACTTTCTGGTCCAACTAGAGGAGTCTTTTTGAATAAATAGCGTTAGGTTTATTGCATTACATCAACTATTTACAGCTTACATGAATATGACCGCAAAACTACACAGACTCTTAGGATCACATGCACAAGGTCTGTCTCCTACAAGCTCCTGCTTTACTCTGATCAAGTCCCTATGATATCATTAGAATAGGTGGTGCTTCCCCCAGACAATCAAGTATTAACCTTTCAGACTGAGACATTTCCCTTCAAGACTTTCCCCTCAATTATTAGATTTTTTAAAACTATGTTTACCGCTAACACTTTTGCTGCTAAGTCTTTGATTTTCACAAATAAAAGCAAAATACAACAGATGCTGGAAATATGAAATAAAACATAAGAAATGCTGGAGAAACTAACTCTGCTTCTGTCTCCGCAGATGCTGCCACACCTACTAAGTTAGTGCGTTGAATATGATCAGAGGTGCATGGTTCTCCTCTGAACTGTTTAACCTGTCATGTCTTTCCTGGCGAGCTTTGATGTAGGTTTATTCATTTATAGCTGTTGGTGTAGTTCCTCAAAGGCAGGCAATTTCTTTTACTTTGCAATATCTTGGGTTTTTGCATCATCTTTGTCTTTTTCTAGTGATATCTTCTGCAAAGCCAAATGAGCCTTGCCCTCAATTTGTGCCAATGAAATGTTTTCCACTTTCCACGTGGAGCTGTATTGAAGGAGGCAACCTCTTGAGTTAAAGTTCTTTAAGTATTTTGAGCATTCTCCTTCCCTCTCAGCCACTGAATTAGAACATAGAACAGTATAGCACAGTACAGGCCCTTCGGCCCACAATGTTGTGCCGACCTATTATCCGTATAAGATCAACCTACCATGTATACCCTACATTTTACTATCCTCCATGTGCCTATCCAAGAGTCGCTTAAAAGTCTCTAAGTATCTGACTCCACTACCACTGCTGGCAGCGCATTCCACACGCCCACCACTCTCTGTGTAAAGAACCTACCTCTGACATCTCCCCTATACCTTCCTCCAACCACCTTAAAATTATGCCCCCTCGTAATAGTCATTTCCGCCCTGGGAAAAAATGTCAAATTATTGATGAACTAGTTTGTTCACTCCCTAAAATGTAGTACACTTGAGGATTCATTCTTATTGGATCTGTGGGCTCTTGTTGTTGGAAGTTCTTTAGAAAGTGGAGAGGTTGGATAATTTAGTTTAACATGTCTGACTTCAGGTACTGAAGCGATTTAGAAATGTCTTTGTCATAAATATTTGTTCGCTGTGCTGCAATCTGATTCAATTTAGTGGCAGATAAGACGTTAATACCATTCCAAAACTACTAAAGAATTAAAAGGAAAAAGGAGGGAAGGAAATAAATACAATAACTATCACTACAGGAAAAAGCACCAGGGAAACAAATGACCAATAACTTCCCTGGACCTGATGCGATGCATTCTACGATATTAAAAGTAGAAGAAGACTTGACATAGTGGACATTGAGAAGTTATTTCCACTTGTGGGTAAAATCTAGAAACAGAGGCCATAACTTGAGTAAGTTGGGACAGATGAGCAATTTCTTCCTCAAATGGTAGTTATTCTGTGGTATTTGTTAACACAGAGGGCTGTAGAGGTTAGGCAATTAGGTATGTACAAGGCTAAGAGACTGATTTTTTTAATTAGTAAGGTGATCAAAGGTTATGGTAGAGCAGAATTAATGGGCTGAATGGACTACTTCTCCAACATCTTCTGGTCAAGTAATCCTATTGTTTGACCATCACTATACATCCTCTCAAGTGGTATGGTAGTTGCTGTCTCTGTCATCTTGAACTTTTTACCAGTTTTAATCTGAGCTCTGTTCAGTTTAGATTTACAGTCAAAAGCGCTTTGCCGAAACAATAATGATCACATTGTTCACTTGTTGCATAAATAGCCACTTTGAACATTTTGAGGTTTGGAAAACACTGCCTTGTTCAACCATACACTTGGAACATGTTCCCCCTGATTTTCCGGAGATGTTTCCAAAATACAAAGCTTTCGGCAGAGTTTATATAATTCTCAATGTAGAAACACCCCTCTCCACCTTTTTATTTTGATCTCAGCCTTGGGCCTGCTTGTTTCGATGGTAGTTCACCTGAGAATTCCCTTTTCTCCTTGGCATGTACAGACATATATAATTATTACATCTGAAATCAATATGACGACAGCTAAGACTACCAGGCACTTTAATTTTGAGCCTTATTCATATTCTCATCTCTTCCCTTCTTCATTTCTATTTCTTTTGTGGCACTGAACACAGATTTTTCACTCCAACACGTGTAATCTCAGGATTGCTATGTTCAGTTTCTGCTATGAGCTTGTGGATCTCAGCAAAATTTTTACCTGGCTTTTCCATGATCCTTTTGTTGCTCAATCTCTGTAAACTTTTGTGTTAGATTGGGATCAATATATGTCATTCTACACAAGGGAGAGAAAATTCTTGGTTATGAAGTATATAAAGTTTTCCAGTGTTTGAAGGTTGCCTGAGATATACCTTTTTAATGTTAAGTGTAATGCCCCCTGGACCATGTAGCTGAAAGCCTGCTGGCTGTAAGCACTGATTTGACAAACACAATGCTGGCTGACAGCACTGAGACACTTGTTTAAAATTCGAGAGATTTCCATTGAACTAAATGTCTGTGTTGCCATGATGTTTGGTCCAGATCATTCATTGCCCTTAGGAAATATTTGGTTTTATTGTCTGATGGAGACTGCTCTGTACTACTTATCACTGTGTGGATGGTCATGTGTTGCTTTCCTGTGGCTGTGTCCAACTTGAGCACATTTTCTGAAAGACACCTACTTGCTTACAATAAAAAAAGTATAAAACTGGATACTGTTCACACCTAATGAGGCTTCTTTGTTCCACAGTATTGGTAAGGACTTTTAGTCTGTTAACTTCCCCACTGGCTGCATTGTCTTGTGTAGTGTCAGTGATGGTTTTGTATCATAAAAAAAATAGATTCTGTCGATCATGTGTCCCAAGTGTTATCTGTTTTGCTTCCAGACCACTTTTTCATTCACCAACTGATTAGCTTTCTGTTGCATTAGACCCTCTTTGGACATTTTTAAAAATTCATTCACGACTACGGTTGGCGTATAAAATAATTCCTCATCCACTTTTCAGCTAATATGTAAATTTTAGGGTTATGCTTACATTTATAAATCACTGTTTATGGGATCAAGCAGGCGATACAGGCCATTTGCCAAGCTGATGTGTAGGATTTTAAGACACACCGACGCAAACCAAGGCTCTGTATGGTGAATGATAAATAAAAATGTACTCCCCTACAAAAGAATGAAGTGCAAAGCTTGTTTCTAGAACAAAATCATAAGGTTTGCAAATTCATGAAATAACTGCTGCAGTGAGGGAATTTGGTAATAATGAAAAACTGATATGAGAATGGAAGAAGGACTCTACTCTGAAGAAAATGCCAAAGACCAATGAGAAATAGGATCAGTGACTGGCCTAATCTTAAGTATGGGTCAAAATAGGACCTTGTATGTTGTCAGGATCATTGTATCATCACCAGAAATACAATGGGTATGTACTCATTGAAGTGGGTCAAATCAATCGCAGGATTCAGCAAATATTTCAGAGCAACAACTAATTGCTGTAGCCACTTCATGCAACGAAACTACATTATGTTATGGCAAAAGACCAAGATCATCCTGAAACTACCAAAAGACCTCTAGCAACATTACCAGTTTCCATCAATTCTTCTTCAAACGGTGGAAGATCATCACTACCTTCTCAGTGGCCATTAGGGATAGACAATAAATGCTGACCCAGTCAGAATACATTGCATACACAATTTTTAAGCAAACAATTTCCTGTGGTATTGAACATAATGAGGCTTTTTTTAAAAAAGAAGAGACATCCTTTTTAGAAAAAAATGTCAACCACTTATGCCTGGAAGGGTTTTTCAACGCTCCAACTCTTGGCTTATAACTACCATAGATTGAAGAGGATATACTGGCAGATTCCCTGTGGTATTACACATAGCTGCAGCACTGTTTTGGGATGTATGGATTAAAGCCTTTGGAACATATGGGAAGAAGCAGCATGTATGTGTTGGGATGGGGACGTTCAGCAAATGCGTAGACGGGAGGTGATATTGTATTTTGGAGTATTGAAGTAGAGGTGGTACAATGTGGTCCAGTGATTTAAAGTAAAGCTGATGTGATTGTTTGCACTGGGCTGAGGGAAGAGATTTGTCTATTGTGACACAAGTCTGCTACATCATTAAATCTTTCTGACAAATAACAAATTTGAAATTCTAAATTTAAACATGATAATTACGGTTGTAAAACATTTCCCTTCTGTTTATGAAACAAATATTTTATCAGCATAAATGTCAATACATTTATTTAATTCATTTCCAAATTGTTCTTAAATTACAGTAAACGTTTTATTATCCTGCCCAATGAGATCAGAAGTGTGCAAATTGATCAAATGTTCCAGATAATCAAGAGGTCCACATAATCAATGCAAAAAACACACTAAGAAATAGGAACGTAATGCAGGGGCTATATGCATCACTATTACACTTTATTATTTGAGTGTTTTATGCTGTAAATAATGCAACTTTGTCTTAAATAAAACTTATTAGCGGAGAGCCTTCTCATTCGCACCCTCAACTGACAACTCTGACATCGCAATTTGAATTTGAAGAGAAATTGACTTAAAATTGAATCAACTGTTGATATTTCGTGTGGCCAATCAATTGAACAAGTATATTTACATTGAGGTAAATTAAACTAATAATTGAACAGAATAATACAGTAAACTTTGGTATTTGAGGCATGTAATTGCCAGTTTATCAAGCATACCGGTTCATAAGGTGCAGGTTAAAATAAAATGTGCTTTATTTAGATAAGAACTAACATTAAAAACATAGGAAATAGGTGCAGGAGTAGACCATTTAAGTCTTTCAGCTTTTTCCAACATTATCTTATTCAATGTCTTGTCATTACCTCAACTCTACTTTGAGAGAACTCTGCAGTAACCATGCCTTGGACCGCTGCGACTATGTCTATGGATTGTGGCTGTCCTGTCCTTGCCTCTTCATGGATTTGATTCTCTCTTGTTTCCTGTGTTTTGTCTTCACAACAGTAAAGGCTGCGCTGTCTTGCTCGACAGCAAATGTTCTGAGTCCTTTGCATTTTCTAGTTTATCCTTAACCTAGACAGAGGCTTTCTCACTCTCTGTAACACTAAACTCTAAACTATGATCTGTGTTATACCGAATCCAGCTCATGATACAATGTTTATGTCTTTTCTACTCCTGTTTGAGTCTCAGTCTTTCTCTTTGCTGATGTCAGAGTAGTGTCATCATTTAAGTCGTTGTCATGAACACATAAATATTGCAATGTACTGCAAACTCCAGCCATCCCTATTTGATGCAGACCATTACCAACATGAAAATATGAGCAGGTACCTGGTGGCTCTAGCTGACCATATGCTCCTCTGGGCATCCATCTTGGCAAACATCCCCCAGCACGTCAATGCTTGCTCCAAGATAAGTGACCGGCTGCACTTCAGTTCAGAGGTTGGTGTTAGCAAAACACCAGGCTCACCACATCATCAGGCCACATTTGGGGCACATTTTTTACTCCAGTTTAGCACCTCAGTGCTAATCATGTTGGAGCTCATTGCAATGCTGCTGCCTGGTGCGTCACATGCAGGGACTGGCACCAATTGTCTCATCAGTACGTGGGTACATCTGAGTTCTTAACTGGCTTTCTTAGTGCTCTCACACTTGGTACCTCCTTGGATGTTCATACCATCCCTGCCATCTCTCCTTATCAGACACATAGCTGGGCATCTTGTCCTGTTTTGTAGTCGTGAACACTAAAGGGGGATAATGGTCAGCCAGGAAATGTGGTGAAGTTCCTAAATGAGTGAGTAGGAAGCACAGAGGGTAGGAAGGGTTAGTAGTTTATGGGGATGGGGCAGCTGAGTGCTCTTGAAGGAAGATACTAGGTGCAGTAATCAGTGTGGTAGTCCTTGAGCCTTGGTGGGAGGTGGGTGCAAAGGTATAGTTACAGTGAAAGTGAAACAGCGTAGAGAAGATGGTAACATTTGCCCTTGGGGAGAGAAGAAGGTCAGTAACCTTCTTGTGGCATTGCTACATGTTCCTCCAGACTGTGGAGAATGCACTGACCTGGCTGGCCAAGTTGTCAGTATTTCATGTAGTGCACAGCTAGGGTTTAAATATGGTACCTGCAGTGTGAATGCCACATGGTCCCCAGTCCAGCGAGCATTTCACAACTGCTGAGCACAAGATAGAGTGAGAGCAATGCCATATAAATGTGATACATACTTAATAAGGGAAGCAGCAGAAAATTGAGAGAGAACTCACTTAAGCTCATGTAGAGAAAACCTGCATGAAATTCTCTGAAATGGACACCTAGCCAATGTCTTTGCAAATTTCAGCCCTTTGTCTCTGTTGGAAGTATTATTTCATTCTTCAGCTTGCTTACAAAAAAAAAATCTGAGGCCCAGGAACATTAACACATGAAAATAGTGCAGTTGATGTGGACTTCAATAAGGCCTTCGACAAGGTCCCATATGGAAGGCTGGTCTATAAAGTAATAGCCTGTGGGATCCAAGACAAGTTGGCAAACTGGATCCACAATTGGCTTCCAAACATAATGCAAAGGGTGATGGTGGAGAGTTGTTGTTATAATTGGAAGCTTGTAACCAGCAGTGTATCATAGGGATTGGTGGTAGGGACCCTTGCAGTTTATGTACTTTGACACCTTGAATGTGAATCTAGAAGGTATAATTAGTAGGTTTGCGGATGACATGAAAATTGGTGTTGATAGTGAGGAGGATGGTCTTGGTACAGTCTGATATTGATCAACTGGTAAATTGGCATAGCAATGGCAGATGGAATTTAATCCTGATGTGAGAGGTGATGCATTTTGGGTCATCTAATAAAGGAACAATCTACACAATGAGTGGTAAGTCCACAGGGAGTACTGCAAAACAAATGGACCTTGGTGTACAAGTCCACTGATCCCTGAAGGTGCCACTGCAGGTATACAGGATGTTTCTGTCTTTAGCTGGGATGTGGAAATTAGGAGCAAGTAAGTCTTTTTAAACTTTTATAAAACATCGGTTAGGCCATAGACGGAATTCAGTGTGGCCACACTATTGGAAGGATGTGATTGCACTAGAGAGGGTGCAGAGGAGATTCACCAGAATGCCGCCTGGGATGAAAAGTATCTAATGAGGGGAGACTGGATATTCTGGGATGTGTCTAAAACCAGAGGGCATTAATTTAAGGTGTTGAGTAAGTGGTTTAGAGGCGAGCTGAAAAAATAAAATTCACCCAGAGGGTGATAAAAATATGGAATGTGCTGCTGAGAGGGTAGTGGTGGCAGTTTTCTCGGAACATTTAAGAAGCATCTGGCACAGCAGTTAAAATGCCAAGGTACAGTAGGGTGCAGACCAAATGCAGGTAAGTGGGATTAGTGTAGTTTGTTGTTTGTTGGTTGGCAAAGACCCAGACTGAAGAGCCTGTTTCAATGCTATGTGACTCTATCATAGCAGACTTCCAATTGCACTGAATCATATCCATACAACTGGGCACATTCTTTGCTCTATACATACTCAGACTGCACCATCTTGGTAATTTCAGACACTGGTATAATTGATAGCTCCTTTGAAATGAACAAGTGATTGATGGATGTGGAAAAAAAGATTAACTGGAAACCTTGGCTTTTAAGAGAAGCTAAAAAACTAAATGCATTTTCTAAAGCACTCTTTACCTGGTAAAATGTCTCAGTTCCTCACAACAGCATTAATAAATGAGGTTTGACACTGACTCATGTAAGAAAATGTTGGATAAAAGGAGAGTTGCATTTATTCTGTGGTATTCATGTCCGTAGGATATATTGTATTGTAATGTATTAAGTGTATTGTAATGTCGAAGATGTGGAGCAGATTTCTGCACAGCAATTTGCCACAAACAGCAGTATGCTCATGACTAGAGAATCTGTTTCTGGTAACATTGATTGAGTGATTAATACTGGCCAAGTCTTTGGGAATAAAATGCCCAATTTTGTTCAAAAGATTGCCATGGGTTTATACATGCACCGAAGAAGGTTGAAACAGCCTTGATTTAGACTTTTGTGATATTTTCCCAAAGACTTCTGGTTCCTTGCAGCGTTTTCTGCCTCATACCAGTATGTGGCACAGGATGTGGGTTGTTTGAAATAGTTCATTAATAAACAAAGTTTGATGCTGACTCATGTAAGGAAGTGCTGGAAAAAGAGAAAGATTTGCAGTTTGGACAGAATTATACAGCGGCATTCATGTTTACAGGATGATCCCAAGCCAATAGTTGCCCCTTAAGTGTAGTCACAATTGTAATGTAGGAAATGTGGAGCACCTTTCTGCATAGCAATTTGCTACAAGCAGTATATTAATTACTAGGGATAACCAATCCTCCTTTTGCCTTGTCTATCTGGTGATTACTGGTACAGAAGAAGCTAACTAGGTGGGAATAAGAAATAGCATCAACAGCTGGGGATCGTCCATAGGCCCTTAAGAGTTTCCTAAATGCAGGACAAAGTTTAAATTAGGATAAAATGGAAGCATGTAAGAAGAGTGCCAGAATTGTCGTGGGTAATTTTTAAATGGGAAGGGTCTGATAGAAGTTTATCTGCTTCAAGCTATGCTGAGCAGTGTAGGTGCAGGGACAACGTTTGTTTATTTTTGGGAAATCAGCAGCCATAGTCTCAGGATATGGGGTAGACCATTTCCGACTAAGATGATGAAACATTTCTTCACTCACAGAATAGTGAACCTGTGGAATTCTCTACTACCAAAGGCTGTGGGGGGAAAATCGCAGTATCTTCAAGAAAGAAATAGAAATTTTCAGATTTTAAAGATATCAAGGGGGTTGTTGTGGGTAAATCACCACAAACTATCTTTTTATTCTGCTACTTTTTAAGAAATCTCATAGACAATCAAGTACCGAAATGTTTTTTAAAATTTTATTGCATGTAGCAACCAAAATAAGACCCCTCAATTGAGCAAGTTGAGGCTCGCAATTGGCTATTACCCAATTAATGCTGGAATTTAGCTACAACTCCAACCAACAGCATCTGTCTCTGTCCAAGGTTTGATCCTTGTGCACTGTTGTTGTTCTTCGAAGCTCTGGCAAAGGAGAGGTCTGGTGTTGGATTCTTATACAGGTTTTATTTTATTCTACAGGCCTATGATGTGATATCATTGATTTTCAGATTCTTTCATCCACAGTATTGCACGACTGCAGCTTGTTATCTTGTCAGAAGTAGCTTCCCTGTTCCTTGTTACATTGGAATTGTCTGTTTGAAAACAGAACTTACTCATAAACAATTACTTAAATTCTTCAGCAGGACAATCAGTTGTCCTTGTGGCATAAAGCAGCCAGTTATAAAACAGATGCCAGTTTTGTTCATGTAGATTCGATGACTCCTTTTTTCCAAAGCATAGCTAATGGCTTACAATTCCTGTATAAGTTTGTCCTTGTCCTTTTTAACAGTTTATTCGAGACAGAGTTACTGTTGCCACTTTCAATTTATGAACCGTTATTAAAGTTCTGAAGTTTACACTGTCACAGGTATGTGGAGAAAGGGAACTATGGCATTGAGCTAAAGGATCAGCCATGGTCATATTGAATGAAGATGGCTTGAAGTGCTGAATAGTATTCTAGCTCCTAATTTCTGTGTTCTGTGGAATCTGCATATTGACTGGACAAATCATAGTGACATGGAAGATGACCTTCAAGACTGCATCACAGAGTTTGCATCTTAGAGCAAACATTGTAGACCCCATGTGGGAACACGCTATTTTAGATTAAATATTACTCAATGAGGTAGAATGAATAAGAGAACTTAGAGTTGAGGATCCTCCAGGACGGAGTGATCACAACCGGTAGAATTTCAGCTGGAAGGAAAGCAACTTGGGTCTCAAACTAGTGTCCTCCACTTAAATAATTACAGTGGTATTTAGAAAATATTGTCTAAAACAGGCTGGAGAAATAGACTAAGGGGAAGGTCAGTAGATGAGGAGAGGCAGACATTTAAGCAGATAATTCATCACTCACCAAAAGATTATTCCAGTCAAAAGGAAAGACTTGATGTGAAGCATAACTCTCCCATTGAAAAAGATGGTCAAGGAGAATATCCAATCAAAAATTAAAGCAGACAAAACAGTGAAAATTGGTGATTGACCAGAGGATTGAGTTTTTAGGAACCAGTAGCAGATGACCCAAAAGCTTAAAGGGCTAAAATTAATGTAGAAAATAAATTTTCAGGAAGTGTAAAAGTAGCTAAAGCTTCTACAGGTGTATATATAAATAAAGAATAGCTAAAGTAAGTGTGGGACCTCTCAAGGATGTAACTGTAGAATTGGTAATGGGGAACACGGAAGTGTCACAATTTAAACCAATATTTTGGGTCCGTCTTCACAGTGAAGGTCGCTACAAATATCCCAACAATAAATGAGCAAAGATACAAATGGTAGGGAAAGTTTTGTAACAGTCCCATAGAGTCAGAGTCTTACAGCACGGTGACAGGCCCTTTGGCCCAAACTGGTCCATGCTGACTAAAATTAAAGCAGACAAAACAGTGGCATTTCCCTACACTTGGCTACCCATGTATTCTTTCCTACCCATGTACTCGTCCAAATGACTTTTAAACGTTGTTAACATAACCACCTCAACCACTTCCACTGGCAGCTCATTCCATTTGCGTACCACCCTCTGTGTAAAAAAAAAATTGCCCCTCAGGTTCCCATGTATTCTTTCCCCTCTTCCCTTAAACTGATGCCCTCTAGTCCGCAATTCCCCAACCCTGGGAAAAAGACTGAGTGCATTCACCCTATCCATGCCTTTCATGATCTTGTACACTTCTGTAAGATCACCCCTCAGTCTCCAACACTCTAAAGCTTTTCCAACCTCTCCCTATATCTCAGTCTCATGAGTCCTGGCAACATCCTTGTAAATTTCTTCTGCACCCTTTCCAGCTTAATAACATTCTTCCTATAGCAAGGTGACCAAAACTGAATACAATACTCCAAGTGCGGCCTCACCGACATCCTGTACAACTATAATATAACTTCCCAACTTCTATACTCAATGCCCTGATTGATGAAGGCCAGTGTGCCAAAAGCCTTCTTCACTGCCCTGTCTACCTGTGACTCCACTTTCAGAGAACTGTGCACCTGAACTCCAAGGTACCTCTCTTCCACTACACTCCTTAGGGCCCTATCATTCACCATGAAACTCCTACTTTGATTTGACTTTCCAAAGTGCAACACCTCACAACTATCTATATTAAACTCCATTTGCCATTTCTCGGCCCACTTCCCCAGCTGATCAACATCCTGCTGCAATTTCTGATAACCTTTCTCACTGTCCATGCTACCGCCAATTTTAGTGTCATCCACAAACTTACTTTCCTTGTACATTCTCACCCAAATCATTGATATAGATAACAACAACAATGGGCCCAGGACCGACCCCTGAGGCACACCAATAGTCACAGGCCTCCAGTCCAACAAGCATCCTTCCACTGTTACTCTTTGCTTCTTAGCATCAAGCTAATTGTGTATCCAATTTGCCAGCTCTCTCTGGATTCCATGCAATCTAACCTTTCAGAGCAGCCTACCATGTGGAACCTTATCAAAGGCCTAACTGAAATGCATATAGACTATGTCGACCGCCCTAACCTCATCAACCTTCCTGGTCACTTCATCAAAGAACTCTAACAAATTTGTGAGGCATGATCTCCCACGCATGAAGCCATGCTGACTACTCCTAATCAAATCCCGTCTTTCTAAATGCATTTATATCTTCTCTCTCAGAATCTTCTCAAGTAACTTACCTACCATAGATGTTAGGCTTAGCAGTCTATAATTCCCAGGATTTTCTTTGCAGCCCTTCTTGAATAAGGGCACAACATTTACTAACCTCCAGTCTTCTGGGACCTCACCCATGGCTAAAAATGATGCAAATATATCAGCCAGGGTCCCCTGCAATTTCTTCTCTAGCCTCTTGCAGGACTCTTGGATATATCTTGTCAGGACCAGGAGCTTTGTCCACCTTCATACATTTTAATACTTCCAACGCCACCTCTACTGTGATATGGACTTCTCCAAGATATCACCACTAACTTCCCCAAGTTCTGAAGTCTTCATGTGTTTCTCCACAGTAAATGCAAGAGGAGAAATATTCATCTGAGGACCTCTCCCATTTCCTGTGGTTCCACACATACATGTCCACTTTGGTGTCTACCATGAGGAACAAAGTATTTGACAAGCTAATGGAAAAAATTCAGACAAGTCACCAGGACCTGATGGTTTGCATCCAAGTGTTTTATAAGAAGTGGATGCAAAGATAATGAGGACATTGGTTGCAGTATTCCAGAACTCATTGTTTCTGGAAGGTCCCAGCAGTTTGGAAAACTGCCAATATGATGCCCCTGTCCAAGAAGGAATGGAGACAAAGCAGAAAACTATAGGCCAGTTTGCCTGTCATCTGCTATTGGGAACACAATTGAAACCATTATTTAATGAAGCAATAGCAGCACTCTTAGAGAAAATTCATGCAATTTAATAGTCGCCATGATTTTATGGAATTGAAATGATGCTTGATAAATTTGTTTGAGTTGTTTGAGGAAATAACAAGCAGAATTGATAAAGAGGAATCAATAGATGTTGTGTCTTTGTAGTTCAGGAGGTATTTGAGAAGGCTTCCTGTGGAAAGGTATTACATAAGATACGAAGGAGCTCCCTGTGTTGGGAGTGATGTGTTAGCATGGATTGACTTTTAGTTAAAACATACACAGGAAGCACATTCAGATCAATAGATTCTTTTTCAGGTTGAAAAGAGTTAACTAGTGCAATGCCAGAAGGATTGGTCCTAAGGCCTCAATTGTTTAATATTTAAATTCTTGCCTTGGAGGGTTGGGCAGAGCATAAATAATCCAAATTTACTGATGATACAAAAATAGTTGTGAGGGCATGTTGTAATGAGGACATAAGCTGCAGGAGGCTACAGACATGTTGAATGAATGGGCAAAAAAAATTGGCAAATGGAGTTTCCTGTCGGAAAGTGAAGGGTCATGCACTTTGATAGGAAGAATCAAAAGGCTGAGTATTATCTGAATAGAGAGACACTGCAAAAGAAGTGCAGTTCTTATGAACAAAATACAAATTTAGCATGCAAGTGTGTCAAATGATTAAGAAGGCAAATAGAATCCTGGCTTTTATAGCCATTGGGGTGTTGTTTAAAACCAGGAAGTCTTGTTACAACTGGACAGGTTGTTGGTGAGGCCGTATGTGAAGAATCGGATATAATCTTGGTCCCTGTAATTTTTTTGGGGGGTGGGATGGGGGAAGGAAGAGAAAATTATTATTGGAGGCTGTTCAAAAATGATTAACTAGGATGATTCCTGGGATCAAGGGTTTGACTCGCCAAGAATGATCTTTATTCATTCGAGTTTAGAAGAATGAGTGGTGATCTTATTGAAACATGCAAGATTCTGAGGGGGAGTTACTAGTATAGATGTTAAGGTGTTTCCACATCTCAGAGGAGTCTTGAGCTAGGGGCAAAATTACAGAATAGATAGATACTCAGATGTCTTATTCAAAGGAATTTCGACTCCCAGATGTAGTGATTGTCTGGAATCCCCTATGCCGAACAGTTGCAAAGGTTAAATCACTGGAAGTATTTTAAATAGGAGACAACTAGATTAGATTATTGAAATATCAGGGAGTTGGCAACTATGCAGAGCAGGCAAGAGAAAGGAATTAAGGCCTGGGGCATATCTGCTTTGCGCTTCTTGAATGGTGGGGCAGGCCTGAGGGGCTAAATGGCTGACTTCTGCTCTTATTTCTTATGAAAGTTTGTTGCATGCTAGTAATAAATACAACTACATTTAGACATAATTACTAGAACCTTGTGGTATGATTTTCAAGGTATCCTGTTCTGTCTGTAATACAAGTACAATTGGCAAAGCCCATGTAATATGAACATTATCCCCTTCAGAGTTATTACGTTATGCAAACAACATTTGCCAAGCTTTATCCCCATCATTAACACTGTACAAACTTGCTTATAATGTATTTGAAGATCTGTTACATTTTCCCCAAATTCATCTCCCCAGATATCTGCCTTAACAAATGCAAGCAGTCTTAATGTTTTACACTTTTCCTGGAATATATTCTCTTCGGACTTGGAAAAATAGTAGGTTTCTTTCTTGACAACCATTGACTCCAGTTTTGATCTGTGGCTTATTTCTCTGCTGAAGGATTTTTAATATTTTTGATATCCTCCCTGGAAGGCATTGTTCCTTGTAATTTATTTGTCAATTATCATATCTGGAAGACACTTAACCTGCTGAATTTCCAATGCAGAAGAACACTCCTGGGGCCATCATTGGCATGAAGTTGTAACAGGAACAGTTAACAACTTATGCCCAAACCAATCAGCCTCCTCTTCTTGTGCTGTAGACATTGATGCTCCTTTTTTCCCCAAGTCTATTTCTTGTGTCCTTGTCCTGATGAGTGCAAGATGAACAGTTTTGACTTCTCGTCTCCTTTCAGCAATAAAATTATCTGCTTTAATTTACAGTGCTTTGTTATTTTCACACAAATCATCGATTTACTCTTAATTTGCCCAATTGCTAGTTAATGAATTATGGTTTGCTGTCATGTGATGAACTAAGAAGGATAAAGTGGCAGCTTGCTTTTGGATTTGCTGACATTTTCAATGCTAAATTCATGATACATTTTAAAAATGAGTGCCAGTTATAAGGATAGATTTTCCTGCCTCTCCTTCTAGTTCACTGCTAAATTGAATTGAGTGCCATTGGAAGAGGCACAAACTTTATTATCTTCAACTCCATTGTTTATCCCTTTTTGTTTTATATCAGTTTGATTTGCAATGCATTTAGCGTACATTGTTATCTGACTAGAATTATGAACCATCCATAAATCATAAGTGATGAATTCACAGATTCCATTCACTAAGGTGCAAATGTAATACATATCTAATTGAATAATAGGACACCTCAAAAGCCTGAATAACCTACCCCTGTTATGTTAAGTTCATGTCAGGCCGGTTGGATTGTTTGACTGGATGAGAACTCAAACATGATCACAAATTGTGTACTATATCAAACCTAATGAATGCCCTGTAAAATATTAGCCAGGATTTCAGGCTTTTGCACAAGACATGAGAATGGATGTCTTCAAGGGTGACCACTCCTCAGGCCCCACCAGTAAGATGACCCACAGGGCCATTTGTCTGCTAACCAGGAAACTGCTTGACCTGTTGTGTGGTGCAGCCAAGAGATGCTGTCTTGCCTGAAGCCACCTTGCAATCAGATGCTGGCAGCTGCAGAGAGGAAGTGGAGGCCCAGGCTGCTGAGCCATCAAGACTATGATGAAGGTTGAAGAGGCGGGGATGGAGCCAGTAAAGGTGAGTGTAGGTGGGGAGTTAGGAAGGGGATAGGTCAGTCCAGGGAGGACGGACAGGGCAAGGGGGCGGGATGAGGTTGGTCGGTAGGAGATGGAGGTGCGGCTTGAGGTGGGAGGAGGGGATAGGTGAGAGGAAGAACAGGTTAGGGAGGCAGGGACGAGCTGGACTGGTTTTGGGATGCGGTAGGGGGAGGGGAGATTTGGAAACTTGTGAAATTGACATTGATACCATTGGGCTGCAGGGTTCCCAAGCAGAATATGAGTTGCTGTTCCTGCAACCTTCGGGTGGCATCGTTGTGGCACTGCAGGAGGCCCAGGATGGACGTGTCGTCTGAGGAATGGGAGGGGGAGTTGAAATGGTTCGCGACTGGGAAGTGCAGTTGTTTATTGCGAACCGAGCTTAGGTGTTCTGCAAAGCGGTCCCCGAGTCTCCG